>NC_135371.1:7752500-8377500 GCF_049243985.1 Paroedura picta
TGACTCGGCCACCTCACTGGTCTTGAAGCAGCAGCTGGACAGATCCCTATCAAGGATGCTTGAGGCTGATGCTGCATTGAGTGTGGGGTTGGACTGGATGGCCTCTAAGGACCCTTCCGACTCTATGGTTCTATGATTCTAAGACCTCTCCCTCCCTGACCTGGATCTTTTGCAAAAATAAAACTTCTTGCAAAAAAACAAATCAGGTCTCCAGCTGCAGGTTCCTTTGTTTTCCTCCTCCCTCTCCTCCGCTTAGATTCTGCTCCCATCTTTCAGACTCACCTGCCCCTCATATCTTTTGCATTGCCTCTCTTGGCAGGATGGGCAAGATCTTCCTCAGATGCCCCAAGGATGGGGAAAGACAAGAAAAAGGGGAAGTTTCTCGCCAGGAAGGAAATCAGGGTAGGACAGGAAGGTCTTTTCATAGCTCCCTGTGCAGCCCTGCAAGGTGTCCAGCTCCCCTTCTCACCCTTTCAAGTCCTCTCTAGGCAGAAGGGAGCTTTGTGCAGTTAACCCCTTCAGCATCTCTGAGGATGAGGAGCCAATGGGGCTCACTGGGTCATGAACGTTAGTTGATTTGTTCATTGATCCTGATGCTGAGGAGGCTTTTTGAAATGCTTCTGTGATTCTCTGTGTCTCTGAGCGTTAAGATGTGGCGACATTTTTGTGTGGTGCTACATGCAATCAATTTATTGGGTGAGCTCAATATGTACTTGACAGACAGCGAAAATAATTGTTAATGGTGAACTAACCAAACCAAGCGAAATACAAAAAGGGACTAGACCAGGCTGACCGTGGTCTCCACTTTTATTTAGGCTGTTGAAATTTTGAATAGAGGTATAAGGTAAGATGAGAGGATCGGGGTATATTAAGATATCAGACTCTTTAAGACTCTTACAAATTAAGAGCTTTCGCAGACAATTTGGTTCTGACTCTGGAAGATCCTCCACAGGGAACAGAGGTTTTGATGGAAAACGTGAAACAGTTCGTTTTGGAAGCTGGATTTAAAACTGATAAAGAAAACAACCAGAAATATTAATGAAAAAATATGATTCTGCAAGAGCAAACAGTTTCGAACTGGTACTGAGGCAGGAGAAAAGATGAAGTATTTGGTAGTAACACTAACAAATATGAATTGTATGTTATTTCAAAATAACTATGTTAAGGACTGCAATGAAAGTTAAAAATCTGTTATGATGGGAGAATGTACAATGTTCACTTCTAGGGAAAACAACGTCTTTTTAAAACTGGTCCCTGTGCAGGTTTCTAAGTTTCTACCCTTGACTCAGCCTTCCATCCTTCCGAGGTCGGTAAAATGAGTACCCAGCTTGCTGGGGGCTAAACGGTAATGACTGGGGAAGGCACTGGCAAACCACCCCGTATTGAGTCTGCCAACGCTAGAGGGCATCACCCCAAGGGTCAGACATGACTCGGTGCTTGCACAGGGGAGACCTTTACCTTTTTATACACAGGTAGAGATTCCCATTGGTACTCCTCTCACAAACTAAATTCCCCTAAATTTGGGTCACATTAGACACATTTCTTCCTACAGAACAGCACCTCTAATCAATCTCTTCTACCCTCTTTTAGTGCCACCTTTTAAGACCAACAAGGTTAATTCGCCATTTTCCTTTGAGTCTGGCTTGGATATTGCCACTTTTTACCTACTGAGGTGGATCCAACAACCCTTCCTTCGCACTGAGGAAATCTCCTTCAGCTTCTTCTTCGATTTCCCTTTCCAAAAGGGAAAGTGAGGCATAGATATTTGGATTAATAAATAAGCAGAGTGGAACAAAGCAAAGATGATTGCCAGTAGCTCATACTATTCAGCCTCCCATACAACCTTGTATGAATGTAATCAAGGATTGTTGTTTGCCTGATTCAAGGTTGCTTCTTGCAGCCCGACTGTGCCCAAAATGAGGCTCCCAGTAAGCATGCTTGCGTTTGCGGCCTTCACACGCAGCCCAACGCAACACGTTCACATCTTTTCGTGGTGTGCCATGAGTGCTGTGCTTCTTCCGGGGTTTATCCCTCTCCCTAAAACTTCTATTAGTTAACTCTGTGACTGGGGAGCCGAAGGTATTCAGACAGCATCCAACGCACATGCCTCTCAGTCCACGTGCATGACCACTCATGCGCCACATGGGTGCACACGCTGCCATTTCGAACCCTGCAATGAGCATGGAAGTCTTGATACGGTTAAACAGTTTTGCTGGATTTCTAAGCCGAACACACACCTGACCTACCCTCTTGGCTTAAAAAACAAACAAACAGCAGCATAGCAGCAGAGGGCAGGCGATCAGCAAAACAAAATGCAACCTACGACCGGTAGAGCAAATCCTTCTGGTGGCAGGGAGCTGATCCTTGGCATAACTGGGCTACTGCATGCCAGTCCCTGTTTCCTGTGTGTGTTGGCAGTCATGTACTCCCCTGGCCCCGTCCCTCCGTTTCCATAAGGGCCCTGCTGGATCAGACCACTGGTTGAGCATCCCATCTTGTACAGCGGCCAACAACAGGACAGAGACCCACTCCAAGCTCTGGGATTCAGAGTCTTTATGCCTCTGAATGTGGAGGTTCCCCTCAAGTCACCATGGCTTGTAGCCACTTACGGGGAATAAACCTAATTGCCTTTCAAAGTGACTTATTCCTGCGGCCATCACTCCGTCCTCTGGCAGTGAACTCCACATTTTAATCATAGAATCCTAGACCTAGTCTGCACACAATAGATAATGCATTTTCAATGCACTTTCGAAGTAGACTTTCCTGTTCTGCACAGGAAAATCCAGCTGCCAAAGCTCATTGAAAGGGCATTATCCAGTGTGTGCAGACTAGGCCCTAGAGTCAGAAGGGGCCATTCAGGCCATCTAGTCCAACCCCCTGCTCAGTGTAGGATGAGCCTCAACTAAAGGATCCAGGAGAAGTAGCTGTCCAGCTGCTGGTTGATTGGCCAGCAGTGAGGGGGAGCTCACCACCTCCCTGGGCAGCCGATTCCACTGCTGAACTACTCTGACTGTGGATAATTTTTTCCTGATATCTAGCTGGCACTGCTCTACATATACTGCTGCTGAAAGTATCCTCTGCGGCCATCAGGAACCACTGCCTGCCCTCCTCCGAGAACCTTTCAAATACTTCAAGAGGGCCATCTTGTCCCCTCTCTACCTCCTCTTCTCCAGGCTGAACATCCCCAAGTCCTTCAGCCTGTCCTCACAGGGCTTGGTCCCACAGGCCCCGGATCATCCTCTCCACTCTCCTCCACACCCTCTCCATTTTCTCCGTGCCCTTCTGTCTGTCCGGAACCTCCTTCCCATCACCATCGGATCCCAATAAGTTCTGAATTATGGGAGGGAGAGGGAAATGTCTTTGACACGTCTCTCCACCCCATGCATCATTTTATAAACTTCTATCCTACTCCCCCCTCGTTATTTCTCTGCTCATCATTCTCCCCCTTTCCTACATGGAAAACTCCCAGACTCTTGAGACCCTCCTCATATTCCCTCACCATCTCGGTCACCCTCTTCTGTACAGTTCCCAGTTCCCTTTCAGAGATAGACAGACCAGAACTGGGATTTCCTGGGCTCTACCTCACCCCCCCCCTCCCACTCCGGAATCAGCGAGCTGAATGGCCCAGCTTGGGCCCTGGGGATGCCAGCCTCCAGGTGGGCCCTGGAGATCCCCTACAATTCCAGCATATCTCCAGAGATGAGTTCTCCGGGAGGAGGTGGGCAGACTCTCCCTCCATCCCCAAACCTCCAGGGCTTTCCCAGCCTGGAGGTGGCACCCTATGGGAAACGGGGTCCCCCTTCCCCAATCTCGGTGGGGAGGGGGGGAAGGCCCGCGGGGACAACCCAGAGACCCCCTCCCCTCCGCAGCCTGCCTAGGACCCTTGGCGCGGCGCGCGCGAGGCCGCCTTCCCGGGACTCTGCAGGGCGGAGGCAAGAGAGGGGGCTCGGGGGGAGGGGAGGGGGCTTCTCCGCCGACGGGCCCGGGGGGAGGCCCGGCGAAGATCGCGGCTCCCGGCCCGCGAATGGTTAAGAGGAAGGGGAGGGGAGGCGGGAGCGGATGCGGCGGCCCGACCTGCTCCTCTCCGCTCCTCTCGTGTCCCCGCCCGGGGCTCGGGGCGGCTCTGCACGCAGGGAGGGCTCCTGGGGGGCGGAGGCCGAGCCGGTCGGGGGGCTCCTGCCGCGCGCGACGGATCCCCGCCGGATTCCCCGGGCCGACCCCGAAGTAAGTTGCAGGAGAGGCTGGAGGAGGCCTAAACGGGGGGCGGGGGGCATGAAGGATGCCAGCCTCCAGGTGGGACCGGGGGATCCTCCCAAGCACAGCTTTCTCCGCACGACAGAGATCAGGACCCCTGGAGAAAGGGGCTGCTCTCGGGGGGAGGGGGGCGGCGGCTCTGTGGCATTGCACCCTACTGAAGTCCCTGTCCATTGCACCCAGGCCCCGTCCCCATATCTCCAGGAGTCTCCCAGCCTGGAGATGGCAACCGTTCAAAAGCCTGCCCTTCCCAGCCTTGCAAACTGAAGGTCTGTATGGGTAGATTCAAATGGGCAGCCGTGTTGGCCTGAAGTAGCAGAATAAAATCAGAGTCCAGGAGCACATAAGGAGATCATAGTCTGAGGAAGAGGGCTTGCACTCGAAAGCTCACGCCCTGGATAAATCTTTGCTGGTCTTAAGGGTGCTGCTGGACTCTGATTTTGTTGTGACTTCATGTCAATCCCTCTCCGGTTGGGTCTCCCGCTTTCCCAGCTGCCCTCAGCTTTTCCTGTCCTGGCTGTCATTTCCCTGTGGGTCTCTTTGGAGGGAGGTTCTGCTCCTTGACTGTGCTCCTTTCTTTCAGGGACGAAGGTCTATCTACAGTCAGGGAGCTTCTGAATAGCTTTTGAGCCTCAGCCTTGTGGTGGGAACCCCGTCTGTGGTCCGGAAGCTTCCCTCGGGGTCCTCGTCTCAGGCCGGGGGCTTTGGGTCCCCTCTTCAGATGAGAAGGGAGGCCGGAGTGGAGCAGAGCTAGACTCACTCGTGGTGAGAGGAAATGGCCGCGGAGAGGGCAAGAGGGTCCACCGTCCTGGGTTTCCACCTCCGGGCTCTTCTACAGCAGGACATGACGGCAGCCAAGAAAATGGAGCGTCTGGTGCCGGAGGACCCCAAACTGGACCTGGAACTCAGAAGAACCCGAGACGACCCGGAAGACCCCCAGCCAGAGACGAGCACTCAGAGTCGAATTGGAGCACCACAGGGCGTCAAACGGGAAACAGCAGAGGGACTCATGTCCCAGCGCTGGGAATCCCAACGGATGGAGTTTGGGAAGACAGTTCCCTCCCACCCGTCGGGAGAGCGGACCTCTCAGGGGGTAGGGGCAATGCCAAGACACGTGAAGCAGAATTTCCCGGCCCTGTTTGAAGGCCCAGCGGCCACCAGTCCGTGGGCTGCTGCAGAGCGGGAGGGTAGGCCCATCCCGGGCCTGAACAGAGCACCCGCCAAGGCCAGCCGGGAACCAGACTTGGTGGACCAAAGAGACCTGGAGGACATCAAAGTGATCAAGATCGAAGAGCCCGTGGGCCCCGAACTCCAGCGGCAGCGCTTCCGGCAGTTCCGCTACCAGGAAGCGGCCGGCCCGTGGGAGTCCTACTGCCGCCTCCGGGAGCTTTGCCACCAGTGGCTGATGCCGGAGAGCCACTCCAAGGAGCAGATCCTGGAGCTGGTGATCCTGGAGCAGTTCCTGAACATCCTGCCCCCAGAGATGCTGAGCTGGATCCGGGAGCGGGGCTCGGAGAGCTGCATCCAGGCCGTGGCCCTGGCGGAAAACTTCCTCCTCAGGCAGCAGGAGGCCGAACGGCAAGATCAGCAGGTGGGAGGACTCCTCTCTGGGCAGCCCAAGAGTGCGGAGGGAGGGAGGGTGGGTCTTGGTTGCCTTGGAGAAGGTGTTTCCCTTCCGTATTAATTGGTGCATGAGTGACAGAGCTTCTGCACAGGGGTTTTCTGTGTACTGCCCTACAGTAGCTATGATATTCCGCATTCGCTGGCAGGGGCTCATGGGAATTGTAGTCCATGGACATCTGGAGGGCCGCAGTTTGACCACTCCTGCCTTAGCCTCTGGGCCCTCTTTAATTGGCTCTCCAGAGGAACTGGTTGCCCATTGTGTGGCACAGGATGTTGGACTGGATGGACCACTGGTCTGGCTCTTAAGTAGTGGAGAGAAACCCTTAGTGTGGAAGCAGTCTAGCCCGCCCTCCTTTCTTCCCCTCAGATCACTCTGCCTGGACTCAAACGCTCATTCCCGTTCCAGGGTCCGGGGACGAAACGTGAGGGGATTCCACGGTTCCCGATGAGCGATGGGACTTCGCTGGAAATGGCTCTGGGTCATCTCTACAGGGAGGTCAAGCTGGAACACAGTGGGGAAACCTCTGTCCTTGGTAAGGGGGTTGGGTCTGAATGGTCTCTTCTCTCTCTCTCTCTCTCTCTCTCTCTCTCTCTCTCTCTCTCTCTCTCTCTCTCTCCACCTCATGTGAATCCCAACCTTCTGTCTTTTATGCCATTCCTCATCTGGACTGATTCTGCACTTACTTTATTTTTTCTGTTGTGGATTCAGATCGATTTGAACTCAGGTCTTCCTCTATCCCCTACCCACCAATTGAAACAGAAAGTGTCCTGCACTTGATTGGGGAAGCTCAGAGCGGGGAGGGGAACCAAGCACAGCAGGAATCTCTTTCTTTTCTTGAACAAGGAGGGGGGATTGGAGACAGCAGAGGAGAGGGGAATAACAAGAGGCAAATCTCTGCTGAGAGAAGTTAGGGCTTCTGGAGCGCAGTCACTTTAAGACAAGCCTTGTAAACTGGGAACCCTGGGGTTTCTTGGTACTGGAATGGTTTCCCAAATGGATAGGTGTTAATTAATGTTTATATATTTTTGAAATTAGTTAAACATTTATCCAGTAATATGATCATATATGGTCATGTTGACCTGCCCCCCCCTCCCAAAATAGCCAATGATGGGCTTGGAGGAGGTGGGAAGGGGAGGAGTACCAGGTGGGCATGTACACAGCGATGTTTCCCAACCATATTCTGCATGATCGAGCCACTTCTGGGGTTTCCCGAAGCCTGAAGTATATTTCAAGGGTTCTCTCTTCCTCCTACATGCTCTTATCAGCTTTCCCCCTTTGTCCCTGCAGGTGCGTGGAAGCCAGCTGAGAACATTGGGTTGCCCTCGGAGAGAGGGAGAATTCAGGACTTGGAAGACCTTTCCAAACAAATAGAGCCAAAGAGATTTCAGAGAAATGAAATGGAGGAGCAAAGGAGTAACTCCTTCCTCTCCCAGGCCGGCAGCCTTTATGAGATGGCCATCCAGCAAGCCATGCACAGAGAGAAGGAAAAGACGAGGAAACTAGGGGAGAATTTGTTCCGGGACAAACCGCTCTTGAGCAGGCATCCCCGAACCCAGCCGGGAGAGAGGCTCTACGAGTGCTCGGACTGCGGCAAAGCGTTCGTCTCCAAGTCCGGCTACGTCGTGCATTCGCGCATCCACAGCGGGGAGAAGCCCTACAAATGCTCGCACTGCGGCAAGAGCTTCCGCCAGAGCTCACAGCTCAACAGCCACAGCAAGATCCACACGGGGGAGAAACCCTTCAAGTGCCTGGACTGCGGGAAGGGCTTCGGCCGGAGCTCCAACCTCATTTCCCACCAGAGGATCCACACGGGCGAGAAACCCTATGCCTGCTCGGCCTGCAACAAGCGCTTCTGCGACAAGTCCAGCCTGGTGCGGCACGAGAGGCTGCACACGGGGGACAACCCCTACAAGTGCACCATGTGCGGCAAAAGCTTCAGCCAGAGCCACCACCTCATCACCCACCAGAGGAGCCACACGGGCGAGAAGCCGTACCGGTGCCCGCACTGCAGCAAGAGTTTTTGCGACAAGTCCACCTACATCCGGCATCAGAAGAACCACACCGGGGAGAAGCCGTACAAATGCCCCGACTGCGGGGAGTGCTTCAGCCGCAGCAAGCACTTCGTCCGGCATCAGAACATCCACTCGGCCCGGGAGCTGTACCCGTGTCTGGACTGTGGCGAGAGCTTCTGCCGCAAATCGAGCCTGAAGACGCACCAGCGCATCCACACCGGGGAGAAGCCCTTCGAGTGCGCCGACTGCGGGAAGAAGTTCAACCGCAGCACAAACCTGATCAGCCACCAGAGGATCCACACGGGGGAGAAACCGTACGCCTGCGCGGAATGCGGGAAGAGGTTCAACCGTCGCGCGCACCTGATGGGTCACCAGAGGGTCCATGCGCAGAACAGGGAAAACCCTTAAGCGCTCGGCGCTTGCCAGGATGCCTGGACAGAGTCGACTCGTCAATATAGACATAGAAATAAGTCAGCTATTTTTTAAATAAACAAAACGCACAGGCTGGGTTTTTTTTTTCCCCCACTTTGGAAAAAGTCTCCAAAGCGCCTAATAAAACAAACGAGCCAAAGGCCAAAGAGAAGGAGTGAAATCTGTGGAAACCACCGCAGGAGATCGGAGAGCGATCGAACGCTTTGTTAGGTTCTTGGCAGAGTTCAAAGTGCGGGCGTTGACCTTTCAGATCTGAAATGGTATTTGAGGGACTGTCCCCACCAATCCATGGAGAGGGCCACTGGAGACGGTTTCTTCCCTTTCCCCCATTTTTGGGGAGGTTAACCTGCATTGACTGGAGAAAGGACGTTTCCTGCGGTTAGGCCTCGTCTTGTGAACTCCCTCCCGGGAGTTCCAGGCGCCATCTCCGAAGAGGCTTTTCCGCATCGCTCGTCATGTTGTGATCGCACTAGCTTAGATGATTTGGGGGGAGGGGGAGGGGGAGGGCTCGGTAGGTTCCCAGAGCAAAGGCCCACTGAGGGCTATTTGCCACGATGGCAGTGTAGAACTTCCACGTGGAGAGGCAGCGTACCTGTGAATACGAGTTGCCCGGGGGCAAACAACAGGGGAGAGCTGTTGCGTTCAGGCCTGGTTCTTGGGCTTTGAACACTATCAGGCTGGCCGCTGTGGAGAACATGGTGCTAGACTAGAGGGACCCTTGGCCTGTTCCGGCAGGGTGCTCCTGGTTTTCCTGTTTTCAGGCACCAGGCGAAATGTGTGCTGTTTGTGTTTGAAGTAGTTCGTCCCCACCCCTCCTGCCTCCCCGCCCACCCCCCTCGCCCCGTCCCTCTTTGTTTTGATTTTGGCTTGTCTTGTGAGTACCTGACTTTTTTCTTGGCTGTTGTTTTGCTGTTTTAGTTGTGACTGTTTAGACGGTTTGGAACGGTAGCTGCCCTCGGGTTTCAGTTAACGGTTCACGTCGGTCCCGCTGCCGTAAACCGCCACAAGCCTCTGTGGGGCAGAAAGGCAGCGTGAAGAAATGAGTTCAATAAACCCAGGAACAAAACGATATGTCTCTCGCTGGCTTTTTTTCTCTCGCGCGGTTAATCGTTGGTGGATTGGGGTGGGCAGCTGGGTTGGCCTGAAGCGGCAGAACAAAGGGGCACCTTGAAGACCTACAAAGTTTAATTCTGAGTGTACGTTGAAGCAATGTTCGTTTTTATACCCCGCTTTTCACTGCCCGAAGGAATCTCAAAGCGGCTTACAATCGCCTTCCCTTCCTCTCCCCACAACAGGGGAGGAAGGTGGGGCTGAGTGAGCCCTGACAGAACTTCTCTGTGAGAACAGCTGTAATAAGACTGTGACGAGCCCGAGGTCACACAGCTGGCTGCAGGTGGAAGAGGAGTGGGGAATCAAACCCAGTTCTCCAGATTAGAAACTGCTGCTCTTAACCACTACACCAAGCTACACCAAGCATGCACACTTCTTCAGGTAATCTTCCGATAATCGTTGGGTTCTTTTCCCCCACCATTCTTTCGTACACTCCAACTAAGCTCTTTCCCCCAAATAAACTGCTTTGGACTGCCTCCCCTTTCAACCCTTTCAGTTTGACCCAAGAGCCAGCTTGGTATAGTGGTTAGAAGTGTAGACTTCTGATCTGGTGAGCTGGGTTTGATTCCACGCTCCCCCACATGCAGCCAGCTGGGAGACGTTGGGCTCCCCACAGCCCTGATAAAGCTGAGCAGGAATATCAGGGCTCTCCCAGCCTCACCTCCCTCACAGGGTGTCTGTTGTGGGGAGAGGGCAGGGAAGGCGACTGGAAGCCGCTTTGAGACTCCTTCGGGTAGAGAAAAGCGGCATATAAGAACCAACTCTTCTTCTTCTTCTTCTTCTTCTCACCTTTCTTATGACTTTCAGCTCCCAAACAGTGATATTCAGGTTCTGTATCTCATCCTATCATCCTGCAGGCCATGTCAATCATCAGCTATACTAATATTTCTGTGCTGTGCAGTGCAGCGAATGGTTTCAGGGTTAACCCTACCACATTTGTTTATTTGGGAAGATTTTGGCCTATGAAATGCCATGTTAGGAACCTAAAGTTTGAGCTACCAAAAAAAAAAAGAGTTTAAAATCCAAATATTTATTATAAATACATGCACATAATTTTAAAAAATAGTTTAAAATCCAAATATTTATTATAAATACATATAATTTTTAAAAATTAGTTTAAAATCCAAATATTTATTATAATTACATGCACAGAATAAAAGTTAAAAACAAGGATAAAAATCTCAGTTGTATATACTGTGTAGTACAGCAAGTACAGAATCAACATTAACACATGGAACATATAAAGAGCAAAAAAACCAGATGTTTTGACCCCTAAGGGTCTTCCATAGTGGCCCAATAGGTTTAAATGCATTAGAAATTTCAGGGTGGCAAAAAAGAATCCTGAAAAAAATTACTATACTTGCTGTTAATATAGATGCTGAACTATAGCCTGAGCATTAAAAACACAAGATTGTGTAGACCACACCTTGGTTTTTATCCTTTACTTCTTACCGTGGGGTAGCCGTGTTGGTCTGAAGTTGCACAACAAGATCAGAGTCCAGTGGCACCTTTAAGACCAACAAAGATTTATTCAAGGCTCACGTCTGACAAAGAGTGCAAAGAGTGCTTGCACTCGAAAGCTCACGCCTTGAATAAATCTTTGTTGGTTTTAAAGGTGCCACTGGACTCTGATTTTGTTGTACTTCTTACTGTGTAAACAATGAATGTAAATATCCAGTCGAAAAACGAAAACATTGCCAAAACATGTACCGGTTATAAGGGGGTGAGTTCCGCTCCCTGGAATATCTGATATTAAATGCCAGTGGATATGAGTTTATTACTCTTTGACAAAAATGGATTCTCTAATGAACACACCACCCCGTCCAGTGGTTTCCTAGTTTTATATTTAAGGACCTCCTGTCTGGATATTGTATCTGCCTTCTTCCTTGCTAGTTTTACAATACAAGATTTGCACATGATGCATCTTCCAGTTCGTCAGCTTCAGACTGGAAATTTTCAAGATTAGTATTGATTCGTTGATTCGCCTGGCATGTAATATCAGATATTCCGGAGGACTTTTTCATCAGTTTTTTAAGAGCCCAGAAGAAAAAGAAGAAATGTTTTCCCCAAAGAGGACTTGTGCTGTCTGAAAAATCAACTGCAATTCCAGGAGATCTCCAGGTCCTGCCGGGAGGTTGGCAAGCCTACACACGTGCACAAGACTAAAATTCTTTACGGTCGTGACAAAAGGACGGTCCGCTGACTCCCTCTGCCGTTCAGGACCAGAGATGCAAAATAATCCCCAATTGGGGGGAAGGGTTTTTTGCAACAAATCCGGGCATGGGTTAACTAAACAAAGCTGCTGTGCCTAGAGAGGCTCTCGCAGGGCTTCCTTTTCCTGTCCTCCTGCATGGCTCTGGGGAGAGGCCGCCTTTGGGACTCCCCCGAAATTTTGGCTTCGCAGCAGTGCTGCTTCCCAAAGACGGCAGCGTCTCCCAGAGGTAAAGCGGGAAGGGGTCGTGGCGATCGGCGGGCAGGAAAGCAGAGGGAGGGCGTGGATCTAGGAGGGCACAAAAAGGTGGCAGCAGTGGCAGCAGGAGGATCCTCCCCCCCAGAAATCGGAGCTGTCCTCCGGATCAGGAATGCTTGTCGAGGATTAGTCCCGCACACCCTTTCCCACGCAGACCACAGGGTTGCCAGGTCCCACCTGGTCCCTGGCAGGAGACAAGGGGGCAGGTTTTCCAGCTCCAGGTTAGGAAATTCCTGGAGATCTGGGGGGTTAGACAAAAGCTCCTACCCTGCCACAAATTTTGTTAGTCTTTCAGGTACTACTGGATTCTTGCACTTTTCCACAGACAAGAGGTAATAACAGAATGGGAATTGTAGTCCATGGACATCTGGAGGGCCGCAGTTTGACTACCCCTGGACTAGATGATCCTCTATGATTCTAAGGTCTGAAAACCTTCACTCAGGTGGTGGCCAGGCTGGTTTTTCTTCCTGGGGGCCTTCATGACCCATAGAAACCCCAGCCAGCTAAAAAACACAATTTCCACCCTGGGTTTTAAATCGCTCGCCCACCCAGCTACTTGGTAAGGTTTTGACGTACCCCAAACTTGGATTGCTTGTCGCTATTTCTTTATAATGGGGCTATATTAGTGGAAGATCAGGGCTCTCTTACCCCGCCCTTCCCACACAGAACTTCCCATTTTATCCCTACAACAGCCCTGAAAGGTAGGCTATGCTGGCCCACACACACCCAGTAAACACCTCGACTAGGCAGAGATTTAAACCCAGTTGTGTCCGGACTGCCCCTGCTCCGTACTGGCTCTAACTATTAGCGTTCCATCAGGGTTTCTAAATCTGCACCTTTTCTGTTTCAGATCCCAGAATCTCTTTCTTCTAAGGCCAAGCAGGATTCATCATCGGGCATGGAGAAGAGGCAGACCATTGAAAAGGAGGGTCTCCCGGAGGCCATCTCGCTGCATAAGGATCACGGTCACTGTCACATCCTTGGAGGTCAGAGCTGTGTGGCTTCATTTTAATAGACTGGTTTACTTATACAGCGGCAACCATCGTAAACATAACCGAGAAGGATAGTCGATAAAGGGACATTAAAAAACCCCCAAAAGAGCTGTACCCACTAGTGGAAGATAATTATCCACGTGGACAATTCCATTTCCCCAGGGAAGGGATGCCACGGTTTTGCGGCTGCAGCCGAAATAAATTTCCACCCATCTTGTCTGCGACAGCAAGGCCCTTCCTCTGCATGAGATTTAAGAGAACTGCTGCCAATTTGATTGGCTGGCACTGAACTAGAACAACCAATGAGAGCCAGGCTACAAGTGATGGTGGCTGAGGGTCCCCGTGGCTGTTTTGGCACCTGAAAAGGTGCGGGCGGCAGGGTGGGAGGAGCTCCTGGGCCGGACTGCTGTGGACCCAACCTGGAACAGATTTCTGCGGGCCCAGTCCTGAAAGCCGGCCATGGTGGTCTGGTCAGTTGATCTGAGAGTCGGCCGTGCTTAAGTTAAGCCGCTCCCAAGCTATACAGGACTTTAAAGATCAAAACCAGAATCTTGGATAGGCCCCAGTAGCAGGAGGAGCACTGGCTTTGTGGATGTTTCCTCCAGCGACAGCAAAGCCGGAAGGAAAGGTTAATCACTTATCTCCTATTCAGGATGGATTCCAGCTGTTACGGAACGGAGAAGGAGAATGTCCTGACATTGCAGAACTGACTGAGGGCCAAATGACAAGCGACTCCAGTTTCAAAATTGCTACAAACCCTGATCCAGCAGTCAGGCCCAGGAGCCAATCGAATTAGCAGCCGTCTCTTGGCTCTCAGGCTGAGGAAGGGCCTTTCCCAGCCATTTCTACCCCAGATCCTTTCAAGTAGAAATTCAAACCTGGGATCCTCTGATGTAAATTTCTCACGGAGCCATAGCCTCTTTCAGTCACAAATCAGTCGCTTTATAGTTAATTAAAGAGGTTAAAGAGCCTCTTGTGGCGCAGGGTGGTAAGGCAGCAGACATGCAGTCTGAAAGCTCTGCCCATGAGGCTGGGAGTTCGATCCCAGCAGCCGGCTCAAGGTTGACTCAGCCTTCCATCCTTCCGAGGTCGGTAAAATGAGTACCCAGCTTGCTGGGGGGTAAACGGTAATGACTGGGGAAGGCACTGGCAAACCACCCCGTATTGAGTCTGCCATGGAAACGCTGGAGGGCATCACCCCAAGGGTCAGGCATGACTCGGTGCTTGCACAGGGGATACCTTTACTTTAATTCTCCCTTGGCATAGGCTGCCTGCGAAAGGCGCAGATTATTTCATGTTTCTCTCTTTGTTCCCTCAGATGGTAAGCCAGGCTGGGAGAGTGAAGAGGAGGCGTTTCCCGCAGAAAGGCCCATGCAAGGTGACATGAGTGGAGTCTCTTTGGAAGGGGCCAGAAGCATGTCTTTCCAGGCTCCCGAGATGGAGGAGATGCCCAGGAATCAACAGGGGACAGAAAACTGCCAGAAAAACGATCGCTGGGCAATTCAAGGACACCCCTTTTTACACAATGTACACAAAAGCACTTCCCTCAGGGGAATTTTCAGGCCTGAGGAGAAACCGATTTCCTCAGAGTACAGAAGGATCTTCTGTCCGAGCCGGGACCTCCCTCAGAATCAGAAAATTCAGAAAGGGGATAAACTGTACGCGTGCACGTACTGTGGGAAAATCGCCCACAGGCGAGCAGACCTTATCGTGCATGAGAGGACTCACACCGGAGAGAAACCATACAAATGCTCCGAGTGCGGGAAAAGCTTCAACACGACCTCCTACCTCACAAAACACAAACGGATACACACTGGCGAGAAGCCGTACCAGTGCTCCGAATGCGGGCAGAGCTTCTGTCAGAAAGGCAATCTGGTTTCGCATGTGAGAATCCACACGGGGGAGAAGCCGTACGCTTGCGCCGAGTGCGGGCAAAGTTTCAGTCAAAGGAAAGTCCTCGATAAACACCGGAGGATCCACACGGGCGAAAAGCCGCATAGGTGCTTAGACTGCGGGCAGAGCTTCAGCCAGACGTCTCATCTCGTGACCCACCGGAGGACCCACACAGGAGAGAAGCCCCACAAATGCTCAGACTGTGGGAAGAGCTTTAACCAAAAGGGAGACCTCGTCATACACGAGAGGAAGCACACGGACCAGAAACCGTACGAATGCACCGAGTGTGGGAAAAGCTTCAGCACCAGCTATCAGTTCATCAACCACAAGAGGTTACACACCGGAGAGAAGCCCTACACCTGTTTGGACTGCGGGCAGAGCTTCAATTGGAAATCCAACCTCATCACGCACCGGAGGATCCATACCGGCGAGAAACCATACGAATGTTCCGTTTGTCGGAAAAGTTTTAGCGACAAGTCGTGCCTCACGAAACACGTGAGGACTCACACAGGGGAGAAGCCATATAAGTGCTCCGACTGCGGGCAAAGCTTCAACTTGAAATCCAACCTCATTACCCACCAGAGAACTCATACTGGAGAGAAACCATATCAGTGCTCCGAGTGCGGCAGAAGCTTGAGTCACAGGTCCTCCCTCACGAAACACATGAGGACCCACACAGGGGAGAAACCCTACGAGTGCTTCCAGTGTGGAAAGACCTTCATCTCTAGCTCAGACTGCCGGAAACACGAAAGGGTGCACACCCGAGAGAAGCCGTATAAACGCGTGAGGAAAAGCTTGCTGGTCCCTCTGTTCTCGTGAACAGAAAACCCACACGGGGACCCAGAGCCCAAAGGATGATCTATGTTAGGAAGGCCACAGCATGAGAGCCTTATAAACGGCTGCATGGAACAGATTTAGCAGTGGCTTGGCTAACGCTGTGTGTCCAAAAAGAACAAACATTTCTAAAAAGCAGGAATGAAACCTTTTTACTGAACTGGTACATAAAAAGTTAAAAGTCTGCTTTTAACAAGTTATTGTGGGACTTGAAATATTTTCCCTCTCCTGCTAATGAAATGTGTTGCAACTAAAAGTAACAATGTCGAATTTGTCTTGTGTTTAACTACTTTTTCCTAGAAGAAGAGAAGAAGAGTTGGTTCTTATATGCCGCTTTTCTCTCCCCGAAGGAGTCTCAAAGCGGCTTACAGTCGCCTTCCCTTTCCTCTCCCCACAACTGATACCCTGTGAGGGAGGTGAGGCTGAGAGAGCCCTGAGATTACGGAAGAAGAAGAGTTGGTACTTCTATACTGCTGTTCTCTACCCAAAGGAGTCTCAAAGCAGCTTACATTCGCCTTCCCTGAGGGAGGTGAGGCTGAGAGAGCCCTGAGATTACTGAAAAAGAAGAAGAGTTGGTTCTTATATGCTGTTTTTTTCTATCCGAAGGAGTCTCAAAGCAGCTTACAATCACCTTCCCTTTCCTCTCCCCACAACAGACAACCGGGGAGGGAGGTGAGGCTGAGAGAGCCCTGATATTACTGAAGAAGAGTTGGTTCTTATATGCCGCTTTTCTCTACCCAAAGGAGTCTCAAAGCAGCTTACAGTCACCTTCCAGGAGAGGAGGCAAAGGAGGCCTGATTTGATGTTCTGCTTGTTTATTTGACTTCAACTATACGCTTGGCGGAAGAGTAGCGTTCTACAGACCCTTCGGTAGTTCTGAAAGGGCCTGGATCTCCACTGACAGCTCATTCCATCTGGCTGGACCCAGCACCAAAAAGGCCCTGGCTCTGGTCAAGGCCAAACACACTTCATTATTATCATCAATTATTGTGATCGTCAACCAGAAGAGCCGCATGACATCCGGATGCCCTGTGCACCGTTCTGTCAAAAGTACACATAAAACAGAGATAAATGTTCATAGGTAACTGTTTTATGATTGCCAGAGTGCCTCTGTGCATGTAGGCTTGTCTCTCCCCGTTGCGGTCGAACCTTAGCCTGCCTTGGTGCCTCAGCCTTCCTGCTCGCTCCCTCCTCAAAATGAGGCACAGTGGCCCAGGTGAGAAAGGAGAGGAAGCAGGCTGGGGAGAATGGGGAGTAAAGCCAGTCCTCACTGCGGCCGTCCTGCTCTTCCGCCGGTGGTTTGACTCTCCTCTCTTCGGCCATCTTGTTGTCCTCCTGGCGGCCATCTTGAGTGCTCGGATGAGAGAGCAGAAGCTGAGAAGTGGGTACTGGAGCAGATGGACTTACCTGTGCCTGGCCTGTGGCTCGCAGCACAGGGAGGCTTTCAGCTTAGCTGTCCTCCAGTTGCTCCAGTGTCCTAGCGTGAAACCCACCTAGCAGCTTGGAGGCCTTACAGGCCCATTTTCCTGGGACACGGGGAAGGCTACCAGCCTCAGGTGGGATCCAGGAATTCTAGATCATCTCCGGGCTACAGAAATCCATTCCCCTCGAGAAAATGGACGCTTTGGTGAGCACTCTAGGGCCTTGTCTGAGGTCTCTGTCCTGCCCGGGCTCCACCTCCAAATCTCCAGGAGTTTCCCAGGCTGCATCTGGCAACCCTAAACCCCAACTCCTGCCAGTGGGGGGAGGGCTGGCAACCCCATGGGGCAGATGTAGGGTTGATAAACCCATTGGATCAGCTACAGGGGAAGGTGGGGAGGTGGAGGTGAACTTACCAGAAACAGGGAAGGACCACGCTGGAAATAAATGGGATGGGCCTACATCACCCAGAAGTGACACAGGCACATCGGGGGCGACGTTCTGGTTTGTGGGCAGAACTTCCATGGTGGAATTAACTTCTCACCATGGACTTTTGCCCCAAAATGAAAGCATCACACACACACCACCTATGTTCCTTCCAGGTGATATAGACACAACAGACACGCCCCCTGCCTGAGATTTTGGGGGTGGAGCCTGCTGTGGGTGGGGTTTGAGGAGGGATGGGACTTCCACTGGCCACGCTACCATAGAACCCCCCTCCCAAAGCAGCCATTTTCTCCAGGGGAACTGATCTCTGTCACCTGGAGATCCGAAGTAATAGCGGGTGGTCTCCAGCCACCACCTGGAAGTTGGCAACTCTACCTGCGTGGTATGGTGGTTAGCGTGTCAGACTAGGATCTGGGCCTTACAAGTTCCAATCCCGTTTGCTCTGAAACTCTCTGGGTAACCTTGAGCAAATTTTACACGCTCAGCTTTGCCAACCTCACAGGGCTGCTGTTTTGAAGGTAAAACTGAGAAAGGGCCACCCTGTACTCCCTGGAGTAAGACTGTGAGAAAGATGTCATATAAGGATCCAATTCCTCCGAGAGCCAGTTTGGTGTAGTGGTTAGGAGTGCGGACTTCTAATCTGGCATGTTGGGTTCGATTCTGCACTCCACCACATGCAGCCAGCTGGGTGACCTTGGGCTAGTCACAGCACTGATAAAACTGTTCTGACCGAGCAGGAATCTCAGGGCTCTCTCAGCCTCACCTCCCTCACAGGGTGTCTTGTGGGGAGAGGAAAGAGTAGGCAACTGTAAGCCACTGAGCCTCCTTCGGGTAGGGAAAAGCGGCATATAAGAACCAACTCCTCCTCCTCCTCCTCCTCCTCCTCCTCCTCCTCTTCTTCTTCTTCTTCTTCTTCTTCTTCTTCTTCTATGAGGCCACGTAACCCCCAAAGGGTAGTTTTGGGCAACCAATCTAACCCCCTGGAGCATTCACTGATTAAAGGCCATTGTGGCTAGTCCAATCTTGTCGGATCTTGGAAGATAAAGCAATTTCAGCCTGAGTTGGTACTTGGATGGGCGACCTATAGGGGAGTGCTCTGCCATGCTTCTAAATGTCTGTTGCCTTGGAAACCCTGCAGGGCCGCTGTTAAGTTAGCTGGAGGGCCTTTCCTACCACAACCGTGCCAAAGCTTAGCAATGGATGGAGGAATGTAGGAGTCCCTCACCTGAGATTTATTTACTAACTGGAGGATATTGAGCCAGTTACTTCCTTCTACTCTAGCCTACCTTATAGGTAGATTCAGGTGGGTAGCTGTGTTGGTCTAAAGCAGTGGTTCTCAACCTGGGAGTCGAACGACCCTTTCACAGGGGTCATGGCAAGGCAAGCAGCTTGTCCGGGGGGAGGGGGCACCAACCACACAACAGCCTTGCGGGGTAGATCGAGACAGAGCGTTCGTCTGTCTGGAGCAGCGGAAAAGAGCGAGATCAGCATGGTGGGACAAGAGGCAGAACTGAACTGAGAAACCCCGGTAAAAAACAATTTATATACAATCCTGAACAACGGATCTTCACGCCATTGGTCAGTTTCGGTTTAATTTCTGTGGGTCACCACAACATTAGGAACTGTATTAAAGGATTACGGCACGAGGAAGGATGAGAACTGCTGGTCTAAAGCAATAGAAAAAGTTTGAATCCAGGGGTACCTTGAAGAATCAAATAATTGGAAGTCTGTTAGTCTTGTTCTACCTTGCAGGGTTATTGTGAGAAAACATTTTAATCACCCCTAGGCTTTACAAGGAAGGTGGAATAACCTGTGACAAACTATATTTTAATATTCTACCCTCAAGAGTCCAATGTATCTCCTTTGGTCTGTTTTTGCATCTTGACCCAACAACAGGAATTAGTCATCTCTCTCTCTCCTCTCCATAGATCAGCAGCTCAAATTTCAAAAGATAAATTCCATTTCCCGCCACACTTCTGGCTGTTTTCCTCCTGCTGCTTGTTCGTGTGGCCACTGAACACCAGGAGCCGAAGGTTTACAAACTCAAAAGTTTATTCCACAGCCCTAAAGTAAAATACAGCCAATGAACCATCAAACTCAGGTAATGGAAGACAAAACTAAAGTGAATATTACCAAGAGGATACTAGGTCAATAGGCTAGGTATACTATGTCAAATCCACCATGGACTTGCTTGGCTACTGGCGAATTCTCTACAACTAGATTAACCCCCTTGATGTACGCAAGGGAAGTCCCTCAGGGCAGGCGTGACTATCCTCATATTTAGAAATCAAAGGAGGTCTGACCAACCTTCAGATCTAAGGGCATTTGGGTTCACAAGGACAATCAGATATCTGATGTAACACACACTACACAGAGGCCCGACGTATGTAATTGTCACCTCTTTCTTGAGGGAGAAATAGAGGCGGCTGCCTGAAATGCAATCAACTCATTGGCCTGTTTATGCTTGGACTGTCTAGGAAAAGACAGCCAGGCAGATTAGAAGACAGCCAGTGTGGTGTAGTGGTTAAAAGTGGTGGCCTCTAATCTGGAGAGCCAGGTTCGATTCCCCACTCTTCCACATGCAGCCAGCTGGGTGACCTTGGGCCAGTTCTCTCAGAACTCTCTCGGCCCCACCTACCTTACAATAGGGAGGGGATGGGAAGCTGATTGTAAGCTGCTTTGAGACTACTTCAGGCAGTGAAAAGTGGGTTATAAAAGCCAACTGTTCTTCTTTGCCGGGTTTTTGGAAGAAAAGGGTTTGCCCAGAATCGCAGGTATTTTTAACTGGAGATTTCGGGGACCAAAACTGAAGAAGAAGAGTTGATTCTTATATGCTGCTTTTCTCTACCCGAAGGAGTCTCAAAGCGGCTTACAGTCACCTTCCCTTTCCTCTCCCCACAACAGACACCCTGTGGGGTGGGTGAGGCTGAGAGAGCCCTGATATTCCTGCTCGGTCAGAACAGCTTTCTCAGGGCTGTGGGGAGCCCAAGGTCACCCCCAGCTGGCGGCTGCATGTGGGGGAGTGCAGAATCAAACACGGCTTGCCAGATTAAAAGTCTACGCTCCTAACCACTATACCAAGCTGGCTCAGAGTATAGGAAGACCATGGGGGAATTTGGACGCAAGTATGAGGAACTTTTCCTGGATCTGACAGCAGACAGCATAGAGATTTAAAGAAGGCCGCTATATAGTCAGGTAAATAAATACTGGTGATTCATTCTGCCTTGATTGTTAAGCGATCCTGACTATGCAGTCTTCTCTCTGTATATTTAACACAATTAAATCAGCTTATGCCACAAAATGAATCCTGTCCAGTCGCGTATGGATCAGTGATCCGATGCCAATATGACCCCTTTGCTCAACAGAACCCTCAGCCCCCGGGGAAGCAGGAAGAACCTAGAACTCAATTGGAATCATGAATTCAGAAATCTGGAACAGCTGGGTGTACACAACTGTTGTAAACAGAGCTCACTTCCACATCTTACAAAACACAAATTAAAAAAACAACAACATTTTTTGACCCACGAAGCAAACAGCTGTACAACTTGGGAAAACGACACTCAGTTTTGTGACGTCGTGCGACGCATGTGCTTGTCAGAAATGGCATCACTTCCATTCTCTGAATATAGTCCTGTGAAGAAAGCGGGCTGTCCCTCATTTACGACCCAGAAGGGTCTCTGCCCCAATCCCAGCCTGCTTTTTGGTCTTTGGGGGAAAGGGCACCTGGAGCTGTGTTAGGC
Organism: Paroedura picta; assembly: GCF_049243985.1. NCBI lineage: Eukaryota > Metazoa > Chordata > Lepidosauria > Squamata > Gekkonidae > Paroedura > Paroedura picta. The sequence continues at coordinate 7,773,728 of NC_135371.1, forward strand.
AGCCCACCTCCAATTTATGCAGAGGGCTGGAATCCAGGCCTGGTGCAGAGTCCGAGCGTTCATGTGCTCGTCTCTCGCGCGTGGATTTTCTTGTGCCTCCTGAGAGAAGCCTTGTGGCCAAAGCTCTGTCCACAATCCGAGCATTCGTAGGGTTTCTCCCCCGTGTGCACTCTCTGATGATTGACAAGGTTTGAGTTCGTGCTGAACTTCTGCCCGCAGTCCAAGCACTGGTAGGGTTTCTCCCCCGTGTGGACCCTTTTGTGATTTACAAGGTTGGAGCTTGTGCTGAAGCTTTTGCCGCACTCGCCGCAATCAAATGGCTTCTCCCCTGTGTGCGTTCGCTCGTGGATGAAAAGTTTGGACCGGCTGATGAAGCTTTTCCGGCAGTACGTACATTTGTGGGTCTCCTCCCCGGCCTGAGCTTTTTTCCCCGTGTGCAGCCGTTCGTGCTTCCGAAGGTACGAGCTAGAAATGAAGCTCTTCCCACACTCGGCGCATTCGTACGGCTTTTCCCCCGTGTGAGTCCTCCCGTGGATAATGAGATCGGCTTTCTGATTGAAGCTTTTCCCGCACTCTAGGCATTCGTAGGGTTTCTCCCCGGTGTGCGTCCGAATGTGTATGACCAGCTGCGGCCTGTGGACAAAGCTCTGCCCGCACTCGGAGCATTTGTAAGGCTTCTCCCCCGTGTGGACCCTTTTGTGCGTTATGAGGTTGGAGCTGGAGGTGAAGCTTTTCCCGCACTCTGGGCACTCGTAGGGCTTCTCCCCCGTGTGGGTCCTTTCGTGCACGATCAGGGACGCTTTGTCGCTGAAGCTTCTCCCGCAATCCAAACACTTGTACGGCTTCTCCCCCGTGTGGACTCTCGTGTGCTTCATGAGATTACAGTTTGTGCTGAAACACTTCCCACACTCAGAGCATTTATAAGGTTTCTCGCCCGTGTGGGTCCTCTCGTGGATTATCATGTGCGCGCTGTTGTTCGAGATCTTCCCACAATACGTGCACGTGTACAATTTTGGCATTTTCTGATTCCTGGGAAAGTCCAGGCTCCGGCGTAGGACCGTTCCCCAGCTGGGGCTGGCCCGTTTTCTCTTTGCTTTGTGGCTTTCCTCCGGGCAGGTTCCCCTTGGCAAGCCTCGGTCGCTTTCGCCGCAAAGGAACGCTTGTTTGCCGGCCTGGTTCTCCAGGGAGTTCTCTTGCCTCTGTTGACTCCTAGACATCTTTTCCAGCTCGCAGATCTGGAAGAATTTCCCATTGAGCCTTGCCAAGGACAGCCCACTGACGCCGACCTGCGGGTGTCTTTCGAAAGGGAAGTGCTCCTCCTCGTTTTCATACACTTGGCCATTGCTTGCTGAAAGAAATGAAGAACCAGTGAGGAACACAAGAGACAGGGACGTATTGGTGGTGGTGCCGAGACAATGAAGAAGAAGAAGAAGAAGAAGAAGAAGAAGAAGAAGAAGGAGGAGGAGGAGGAGGAGGAGGAGGAGGAGGAGGAGGAGGAAGAAGGAAGGAAGGAAGGAAGGAAGGAAGGAAGGAAGGAAGGAAGGAAGGAAGGAAGGAAGGAAGGAAGGAAGGAAGGAAGGAAGAAGAAGAAGAGTTGGTTCTTATATGCCACTTTTCTCTAACCGAAGGAGTCTCAAAGCGGGAGTGCAGAATCAAACCCGGCATGCCAGATTAGAAGTCCACACTCCTAACCACTACACCAAACTGGCTCTCAACTGGCGAAGGAGTGGGGGAACATGACGGAGGTTTGTAGAATGATGCAGGAGACAGCTATCGCCTTCTTTATAGACAGAAGAAGAGCTGTTTTTTTCACTACCCAAACGAGTCCCAAAGCAGCTTACAAACCTCCCTCTCCCCACAACAGACACTCTGTGAGGCAGGTGGGGCTGAGACAGCTCTAAGAGAACTATTCCATGAGAACAGCCCTAAGAGAACTGTGACTAGCCCAAGGTCACCCAGCTGGCTGCATGTGGAGGAGATTAAAGTCCACTGCTCTTTAACCACCACACCGTGCTGGCTGTCGGGGCATCTGATTGGTGACTGTAGGAGGCAGGAGGCGGGTCCAATCCAGAAAGGCCCTTATTGTCTTAATAAATGCATTGGTTAATCAATCAAATCTTCACAGCGTCATTCTAAAGGCACGCTTTAGACTGGAGTCCAGTAGCAGCACAGAGGCCAACGAGGTAAGTTTTCAACCTGCATTAGATACCAAATTGTTTTGGGGAAGGCCCATGGCTCATTGGTAGAACATCTCCCTGGCATGCAGAAGATCCCAGGTTCAATCCCAGGCATCTCCAGTGAAAAAGATCAGGCAGTAGTGAGTGATGAGAAAGACCCCCGCCAAAGACCCTGGAGAGCAGCGGTCAGCCTGAGCAGACATCACTGACCTTGATGAAGGTCAGTCTGATCCAGTGTAAGGAAGTTTCCTATGTGATTTGGAAGACTGGCCATTGCCAGTCAGAGATGACAATACAGGCCACAGGACGGATCCACACTGTAGTCGACCAACTCGGTAGAGCAGCTTTAAGGAAAAGTGTCCTTCTCAAGAAATAGTTGGCCAGAAAGTTTTATGCAAAGGGCTGGTGATCAGCACAGCTGCCCTGAGATCCTGGGGATTCCAGCTGTTGAGCAGCCCTAGAATTTCAGGCTGCTGGGAGAGCCACAGATTCCCTAGTGGGACCCCCCCCAAAGAAGCCCCCCCCAAAATCCCAGGCTCCCTTACCCAGAAAGCTGGTGCCCCCGTCACTCTCCTCCTCAGCCTCTGCAGAGAACTGCATGTTCAGTGGATCCTGCTCGGACTTTGGGGAACTGACCACCACGTCTTCCAAAGGCCATGGCATCTGGAAAAGAGATGGGGATGGGATTCCGGTCAGAGAAAGAAGCTTGGAATGTGTAGTTCACAGGTAAGGTAAAGGTAAAGGTATCCCCTGTGCAAGCACAAAGTCATGTCTGACCCTTGGGGTGACGCCCTCTAGCGTTTTCATGGCAGACTCAATATGGGGTGGTTTGCCAGTGCCTTCCCCAGTCATTACTGTTTACCCCCCAGCAAGCTGGGTCCTCATTTTACCGACCTCGGAAGGCTGAGTCAACCTTGAGCCGGCTGCTGGGATCGAACTCCCAGCCTCATGGCCAGAGCTTTCAGACTGCAGGTCTTCTGCCTTACCACTCTGCACCACAAGAGGCTCTAGTTCACAATGGGCAATAATGGCAAGGGATGGCCATGGAAAACAAGTGAAGTCTGGTGGCAACAGCCTCCTGGCAGATGGTGGCCAACCTTGTTGTCAGAACACCGGCAAGTGACTTGAGTTCGTTCATCCCTCAGTGGCCTTTAGGAACGGTGGATTATTAAAATAAAGATTTATTATTTATTTAAGGTGACACTAAATTTTATGTTTGTGACACTTGTGCTGTGCCTGTCCGGGCTGCTGGCCCTCCTCCCCCTGCTCGATCTTGAGATCCCAAAATAAAGTAAGAGGGGTAAAATGAAGGACCAGATACAGTACAGAGGGACTGGGATACCAATATGGCAAATCAAATATACAAAAATGACTTTTATACTGCCTTCAAACGTTCATTCTTCTTTATTCTTTTATTTAAATCCCAATGCGTTTCGCCCTTTGGCTTTGTCAAGGGAGTTCAATTTTCGTATTTTGAAAAGCAACTTCGGTATAGAGAAGTAATCTCCTAACAGAGAGTAAGATAGTTTCAACAATTGCTACTCGTAGCTAAGGGCGTTCAAGTGTTGTTTTTCAAAATATGAAAACTGAAGTCCCTTGAGAAAGCCAAAGAGCAAAACGTGTTGGGATTTATATGAAAGAATAAAGAAGAATGGAAGTTTGAAGACTCTATAAAAGTCATTTTTGTACATTTGATTTGCCATATTGGTATCCCAGTGCCTCTGTACTTGCCCCGATCTTGAGATCAGGCACGGTGAAGAGGTTAAAGGGCGTCAGTGAATAACGCACTTCCGATTCACTTTCTGTACAATCACTGTGCGGAATGGCAAAATCCACTTGCAAACAGTGGCCGAAGTGGATTGGGATTATTTCCCGTGTGTGAAAGCCCCCTTAGCCTCGCCATTTCTGCAAAAAACCCGGCGTAGCGAGGGTGAAACGTGCTCACCTTGTCTTCCAAGCCCTCCGCCTCCTGCAGCCGCTGCAGGAAATCCTCCGCCAGGGCCACCGCCTGGGCACAGCTCTCTGGGGTGCATTCCCTCACCCAGCTCTGCATTTCCGGAGGGAGGATAATGAGGAACTGCTCCAGAACCAGCAGCTCCAGGATCTGCTCCTTGGAGTGCTTCTCCGGCTTCAGCCACCGGTAGCAAAGTTCCTGGAGCTGAATGAAGACTTCTCGGGGCCCCTCGACCTCCTGGTAGCAGAAGCGGCGGAACTGCTGGCGCTCCATCTCCAGGCTGACGGGCTCTTCCTCTTCCGTTGTTTCTTCCTTTACTTTCACCGAGGAAATGAGCTGATTGCAGGCTCTGCGGCCTTTCCCAACAGGACTCTGCAAGGTTTGGGTCGCCCCCTGTTTTCTAAGCCACTGGCCGGGGTCAGCTGAGGCCCTGAAGGAGGCCGGAAGTTCCCTCAGACCTTCCGCTGACGGGGGCTGAGGGGATGGTCGGGTTTTCCGCCTCGAGCGAGAGGACGGCATCGTCTTCGCAAAGCCCTGCCACTGAGTTTCCCAGGGCTGTTCCCGCCCTTCTTCTGGCTCCTGCTTAATCTGGCGTGGATTGGCCCCGGACACAAGCTCTCTGACGGTCCCAACTTGGACAGCGTGAGACGTCTTCCCTCCTGCCTCCAGTCTCTCCTTTCGGAAGGGTATTGCTGCTGGGCTGGGTTCCTCCATGTTTATTCCTGGCTAGTAGAGAAGGAAATGCAGTATGAAGCAGGGCAACATGAAGCATTTTTGAGCAAAAATATCCACTCATCGGATGAGAGAAGGCAGCAACTGTTTTGACAGAGGGAGGGCCTGAGGCCTGCTCTCACTTGCCACTCCTACTGCCGACACAGAAGGCCCAAATTTCTTCAGAGAAGAGAAGGCCGAAGACAGCCTTTACTTGCCATCCTTGAGGGGGCAACTGCCTTGGCAAGGAAAGGTCTTAGACCAGCCCTCATTTGCCATCCCTGCAGCTGGCAAAGAAAGCACCCTCTTCCTTAGCCAAGGGAAGGCCTGAGGCCTGCCCTCATTTGCCACTCCCACTGCTGCCACAGAAGGCACCCCCTTCCTCAGCAGAAGGAAAGCTAAAGACAGTCCTCATTTACCATTTGTGCCATTAGAAGACATAACTTCCTTGGCAAAGAAGAGCCAGAAGCCAGCCTTCATTTGCCATCACTGCAGCTGAAAAGTGGGTACCAAGTTCCTCAGCAGAGGGAAGTCCCAAGGACAGCCCTCCTTTACCCTTCCTGGCCACCTTCGGCCATTACCATTAAATACTTTTTGAAAATCACAAGGAGTCCTGCTATAGTACGCAAGAGACTTGGATACATAAAGCACTAATTTGGATCGGCTGTAGCTTCTCAGCTCCTTCCCTGCTACAGTAAGATAATATCAGACTGCCTTTGGGTACTGTTCCCTAGAATACCTGCAGTAAGAGCCATGACATGTGTCTGACCACTTTTTGAGCACTACATAAAGGAAATTTTATTGCAACCACCCAGGTGGTTCTTGCCACTGGATCCACCCACAGTTAGGTGAAGAGTTGGGTCTTATACCCCGCTTTTCACAACCCAAAGGAGTCTCAAAGCAGCTTACAATCTCCTTCCTTTCCCAATCTTCACCATCATGCTGTGTACTTGTTGTGACGAGTTTCCTAATTCACTACTAATTTACTCTCCCCTTATACCTGTCCCCTGATGATCCCTGTCCCGTTGTCTGAGGAAGCGTGTGTGCACACGAAAACTCACACCTCGAATAAAACTTTTGTTTGAAAACTTCTTAAATCACAGAATATCCCTATCGCTCATCCACTGTCACCTGCCACCCCCTTGAACCTTCACAGAATCAGCCTCTCCGTCAGATGGCTCTCCAGCCTCTGTTTAAAAATCTCCAAAGGTGCCTTTGGACTCCCATTTTGCTCTCCTCACAACACCCTGTGAGGTGAGGCTGAGAGAGCTCTCAGAGAACTGCTCTGGGAGAACAGCTCTAAGAAAACTGTGACTGGGCCAAGGTCGCCCAGCTGGCTGTGTGCGGAGTTCGTGACCACTGCTCCTAACCACTGCACCAAGCTGGCTCGGTGAAGACCAACAGCCCCGCTGCCGCCCACCTCTGGCAGGGCAACCCATTAAACCAGGGGTCTTCAACCTGTGGTCCTCCAGGTGTTCATGGACTACAATTCCCATGAACCCCTGCCAGCATTTGCTGGCAGGGGCTCATGGGAACTGTAGTCCATGAACATCTGGAGGACTACAGGTTGATTACCCCTGCATTAAAGCACCATCACCACCACCGCCGAGCATCTCTGTGGTGTCCGGAGGCTCTCTCCGAGTCCCACATCAGCCTCCAGCTCGGTGCACGGCGGGCTTGTCAATCTCGTCCTGTCAATCAAACTCCAGCTCTTGCGACGACAAAGGCAGCAGCGCCGGTCGGGGCTGCTGCAGGCAGCGGGCAGCGCCATTCACAGCTCCTTCCCTCCCTCCGGCGCGGCCTCGTTTTTGCACGGCTTACCTGCGCCGCCCTGCTCCCTGCACGCGCCCCGCCGCGCGCCCCTCTGCAAAGGAACGCGGCAGGCCAATGGCGCCTGCCGGGCTCAATGGGACAGGAAGGGGCCTTCGCGATTCATCCCCCCCCCCCTTCTCCCTCCATTTCCTGCCTCTCTGAGAAGCACAGCTCGGTGGCGGCCTCGACCTCTCCAGCGCCGGGGAGGAGAAGCCTCTGTCCGGGTCCCTCCAATCCTCCTGCCTCGCTGCGGGTGGGGACAGACTGGCCCTTTCCTCCCTCCTCCCTCCTCCCTCGCCCCCAGATCCGTGGATCTCATAAAGCAAAAGTCCAGAAGCACTTTAAGGGCTGGCAGCATTTGTTTCCATAGGAGTCATGGGGAGCCACGGGGTGCCAGCCTCCAGGTGGGGCCTGGGGATCCTCCCCCGGGATTGTAGCTCTTCTCCAGTTGACAGAGAGCAGCTCCCCTGGAGGAAATGGCCGCTTAGAACAGGGCTAGTCAAACTGCGGCCCTCCAGATGTCCATGGACTACAATTCCCACGAGCTGCTGGCAGGGGCTTGTTGGAATTGTAGTCCATGGACAACTGGAGGGCCGCAGTTTGACTACCCCTGGCTTAGAAGGTGGGTTGTTGCATGACCCATTGAAGCCCTTCCCCTCCCCAAGCCCTGCTTTCTCCAGGTTCCACCTGCAGAGTCTCCAGGTTTATCCTGGAGGCTCAACTAATATTGTCATTCAGCCCTTTCTCCAAAGTAGTCTTTTTCTCTGGTTTATTGACGTCTGGAAAATAGGATTCTGGGAGGTTTCCAAGCCCTGCCGGGAAATCGGCAACCGCACAACCCCAAAAAGATGTTCCCTCCACTGAATAATTAACTTGTGGAACTCACCGTCACATTTTGGAAGGTTGCCAACTCTCGACTTGGATAGCCCTGTTGACTCCTTATGTCCCATTGTTCTGATATACCATAGTTCATAGTTCAGGTCTTCTGTCCTCCACAGCAGGGGTAGTCAACCTGTGGTCCTCCAGGTGTTCATGGACTACAATTCCCATGAGCCCCTGCCAGCGTTTGCTGGCAGGGGCTCATGGGAATTGTAGTCCATGAACATCTGGAGGACCACAGGTTGACTACCCCTGCTCCACAGAAATATTCCATCTCCGGAAATGGAGGTTCAGTTGTTATTCCTACATTTTTAATCCGTGTCCTTTTTGCCCTGGTGGGAACCCAAAGCACACTGTTAGGGGAGCCTGGGGTAGAGGGTTCATAGGGTCCCCCTTCCCCTCCCTTCCTCAGACCACCATGAGGCATTCATGCCCTCTTTCGCATAGAGAAAAGCAGGGTGGGAAAAACCTTGAGCCAGCACGGTTGGGTGCTGAAGAGTGGTAGATTTGAATCCAGAGATTGGGAGGGGGGGTTAATCTCCCATTCTTTCTCCACATGATGCATCTCCCAAACAAGTTAATACCCCCCATAATAATAATAATTGATGTTCCTATTTGATAAGTGGTATTTTTTATTAATGAGCAGCGGGAGGGATAGTCAGAACTTTTTAACGCAATTATGGTTTTGCATTTTAATGTGCTTATGACAGATATTACCCGCCCTTGTGGGAAGGGGGAGAAAAAGTTGTTTTATTGTTGTTATTGTTAATAATTATTATTGTTATTATAATTTTAATGTGCTTACCCGCCCTAAGCCTTGTGGGAAGGGAGAAGAAAAAGTTGTTTTATTGTTGTTATTGTTAATAATTATTATTAGTAGTATAATTTTATTGTGCTTATGACGGATGTTACCCGCCCTAAGCCTTGTGGGAAGGGAGAAGAAAAAGTTGTTTTATTGTTGTTATTGTTAATAATAATTATTATTAGTATAATTTTATTGTGCTTATGACGGATGTTACCCGCCCTAAGCCTTGTGGGAAGGGAGAAGAAAAAGTTGTTTTATTGCTGTTATTGTTAGTAATTATTATTAGTAGTATAATTTTATTGTGCTTATGACGGATGTTACCCGCCCTAAGCCTTGTGGGAAGGGAGAAGAAAAAGTTGTTTTATTGCTGTTATTGTTAGTAATTATTAGTAGTAGTATAATTTTATTGTGCTTATGACGGATGTTACCCGCCCTAAGCCTTGTGGGAAGGGAGAAGAAAAAGTTGTTTTATTGCTGTTATTGTTAGTAATTATTATTAGTAGTATAATTTTATTGTGCTTATGACGGATGTTACCCGCCCTAAGCCTTGTGGGAAGGGAGAAGAAAAAGTTGTTTTTTTGCTGTTATTGTTGTTAAGAATAAGAATAAGAATAAGAATAACACTAATAACAATAACAACAACAACAACAACAATAATATATTTTTAAGCCTGATGGGTGACCTTGGGCCTGAGCCAGTTGCTGTTTCTCTCAGAGCTCTCTCAGCCCCATTTACTTCACAAAGTGCCTGCTGAGGGGCGGGGAAGGGGATTGTAACCTGCTTTGGGACTCAAAAAGTAGAGAAAAGCGCAGTACAAAAACCATCTCTTCGTCTGCCAGAAATGACAACCAAGAAGCAGCGCCGAGCGAGAGCAGCTACCTCAACTCACAAACTCTGCTCCTGGGATCCTCCTCCCATGGCACAGATCCTGATTCTCCCCTTCCAGACGCCTGCAGCGGTCCTCTCACCCCTTCCCCCCCAAAAAAAATACAACATCTTCAAGGGTAGAATTTAATAAGGAAAGCAAACACACGAAGCATAAAAGCTACCTCATATGCGTCAACTAAAATAGAAAGCTTTATGGACGCATAATACGCCCACTTAATCCCACTCGCTCCGAGAAAAGCACAATACAAAGAGTTAAAATTTTATGTTTAGGAAGGCAATGCAGACTTTAGAATGTGTCCAGCGTTGCCACCCTCCAGGCGGTGGCTGGAAATGTGGTAAAATTACTAATCTCCAGGGGGCAGATTAGTGGACTCCGTGGCATTGTTAACCCATCAAAGTCTATCCCCTCCCCCAAATCACTAGGCTCTACCCCTCAGATCTCTGGGAATTTCCAAATCCAGAGCCTGCAACCCTAAATAGACCATAGACCTGGTGGAAGAGCTCCCGGGTGATCTGCGGGCCCTGCGGGATTTGTCAGCTTTCCGCAGGGCCTGTAAAACGGAGCTCTTCCACCAGGTCTATGGTTGAGGCTGGGGTCAGCAAATCAGGGACATCGCTCCCCCCCCCCCTAGGAGTTGGAGTGTACGCTACTCCCCTATCCTTTCCTCTTCACCTCTTTGATAATTGGGGGAGGGATGGGATTTTTAGCCGTCATGTTAGTAGATTGATGTTTTAATGGGAATTTTTATGGGATTAGTTGTTGTGACCCGCCTCGAGCCTATCGGGAGAGGCAGGAAATAAATCCAATAATAATAATAATAATAATAATAATAATAATAATAATAAATGTGGCCCTCCAGTGCAATAAAATGTACCTGGTGTCACTTTTAAACCAGTCCCCTGTAGGACATTTCAGCTTTTTGGGCCTTTTATTTCCACAGCCAACTCCGAAATCTTAACATCGTGTATGGATTTTCTGATGTTTATGAAAACTAGAGGGGCTGGAGAACTGTTTCTCACACTCTAAGCACTTATAAGGTTTCTCCCCTGTGTGTGTTCTCTGATGTTCTATGAACACAGTGCTATAACGGAAGCATTTGCCACACTCTAGACACTTATACGGCATTTCCCCCGTATGGGACCGCCGGTGGACCGCAAGATTCGAGCTCTGACTGAAGTGTTGGCCACAGTCGGTGCACTGATAGGGTTTCTCCCCCGTGTGAGTCCTTTCATGGATGACAAGATGTTGCTTGTACCGGAAGTTTTTCCCACACATGGAGCAGCCATATGGTTTCTCACCCGTGTGGGTCCTCTTGTGCAGGTACAGGCCGGCTTTGTCGTTAAAGCATTTGTCACAATCTGGGCAGGGAAAGGGCTTCTCTCCTGTGTGGATCCTCTCATGTTTCACAATATGGTGCTTGCGCCTGAATCGTTTCCCGCACTCGGAGCACTCGTATGGCTTCTCCCCTGTGTGGGTCCTTCCGTGGTGAATGAAGGATATTTTAAAGCTGAAGCTTTTGTTGCACTCTGTGCACTGGTATGGCTTCTCTCCCGTGTGGATTCTCTTGTGACAGATAAAATTTGACCTCTGGCTGTAGTGCTTCCCGCAATCTGAGCATCTGTACGGTTTCTCTCCCGTGTGGGTCCTCTTGTGCACACGGAGGGTCTGCCTCTTGCCGAAGCTTTTCCCACAGGCCGAGCATTTGTATGGCCTCTCGCCCGTGTGGGTCCTCTGGTGGACGGTAAGGGAGGTCTTATCGCCGAACCGCTTCCCACAGTCCGAGCATGGGTAGGGCTTCTCTCCCGTGTGGGTCCGCGTGTGTGACATGAGCTGCGTTTTCAGGATGAAGGTCTTCCCACAGTCTGAACACTCGTATGGTTTCTCTCCCGTGTGGGTCATCACGTGTTTCTGAAGATTCCCTTTCTGGCTGAAACCTTGCCTGCACTCTGGACACTTGAATGGCTTCTCTCCTGTGTGCACCCTCTGGTGAGTGGCAAGAGTACACCTGGTAGCAAAGCTTTTCCCACACTCTGAACATTCGTACGGCCTCTCGCCTGTATGGGTCCTCTGGTGCTTGCTCAGATTTGCTTGCTGATTAAAGCTCTTCCCGCAGTCGGGGCACCCGTAGGGCCTCTCCCCCGTGTGGGTCCTTTCATGTACTACGAGCAGCGCTCGGAATCTAAACCGTTTCCCGCAAAAGGAGCATTTATGCCCCTTTTTGCCCCTGTGAATCCCCTCATGCCTGGCAAGATTTGATTTGTGACTAAAGCTTCTCCCGCAGTCCTCGCACTCATACGGCTTCCCTCCCTCGTGCGTCCTCTCGTGTGCGACAAGAGACGCTCTGTTGTGAAAGGTTTTCTCACAGGAAGAGCATTTGTACAGGTCTTCCGCCCCTCGTGTTTTCCGCTGCTTTGGAAAGCCGGAGTTCTGAGGGAATTGTTTACCAAGGACACAGTTTCTTTTACTCCTGCGGGTTCCCTCTGGGGCAACAGTTGTGCACAACTTGGTGCTGCCGTCTTCACAAAGGAAGGCTTTTTGGGCTGTCATCCGTGGAGGGATTTCCTGGCGCCTTTTGGGTCTCCGTTGGCTTTCAGGCAAACCTTCCGCCTCCGAGCTCAGATATAGCTTCCCTTCACTGCTTTTGGATGAGAGTTCACTCGTCCCCACCGGCTTAGCCCTTCCCCGATGAACGGCCGCCTTCCTCTTCGCCTGCATTTGGTGGCTGCCTAGGGGACGGGAAGCACAGAAAATGACAACAGTGCCTTGGTGACAAGGAAGAGCAGGCCTCTAAGGGGGGAAATAAAAGGGGGGGGGGGACAGACCATGCTATAGTTTGCTATGGCTGGTATCACAAGACTGGGAAAGACAGAAATTTCCCTTCCTCAACATCAGTGTTTCAAGGACTGATGTTTTCTAGATTTTCTATCAGAGAATCCTAGAAAAACGGTTAGCAACTTTGCTACTTGGACGATGTACACAAACAAGTTTACCCAGTGACTCTAGTAAAAGGGCCCAACCTGAAAGGTTTTGAAAGCCAGTGTGGTGTGGTGATTGAGAGCGGCACCTTCTGATCCGAAGGACCAAGTCTGATTGCCCACTCCTCCCCCACATGCTGCCAGCTGAGGGACCTTCGGCCAGTCACAGTTCTCTTGGAGCTCTTCTCACAGAGCAGTTCTCTTAGAGCTCTCTCAGACACACATGTCAATGCCATGATTTATGGTTTTGCCCTGTAGCCTGGTCCTTGTCATTAGTGAGCCTATGCCTGTTATTTATGCATACATCTTTAGCCTTGTCACTTCACCTTGAATCTTGGTAGATGTGAATGTTAGCAAGCCTTCGGGGAAGGGCGGTCCAGAAATTGTACAAATAAAATAAAAATAAATTTAGGGTTTGGGCCCTCCTTTAGCCTTGGACTTGCTGGGCAAGTTTTCTATCTAAGGGGAACTGGTAATGTAGAGGAACTGTGATGGGGAAGAAAATAATTTCCTCCCTTTTAGCCGGAGGTGGAATTGTCCGTTCTCCCACCTCATTCCTACGTTCTGTTCTGCCGTATGCAGGAACGAGGCCTTCCCGAAAATTCTTAAAAAGTTGATCTCATCTGACCCATGTGCTGAATGGGGGGTGGGAGATTGGACCTCTGATAGTATTGCCATCTGATTAATATGCTGAGGGGCTTTTCTAGAAGGTTTATATTGTATTTTATGGTTTTCTTGTAAACCGCCACAAGACAGTATTGAGAGCGGCGATATATAACGCTAATTATGAATAAATATAAATAATAAATAAATCTCCTAAGCCAAGGGACCCCAACCACTCTAAGCCTGTGGGCATTTTGGGTGATGGGCGCAGCCACAAAATGGCTGCCACAGGAGGCGGAGCCAGCCACAAAATGGCTGCTGCAGCTTACCTTCATTCAGACAATGACGATCCCTGTGCTGGGCTGGCTGGCGGCTGTCTGATGCTAAAGCAACTTGAAAAATCTGCTCAAGCTTATCAAATATTCCACGGCTAATCCAAAGCCTTGCTGAGCAAATGCTGCCCCTGCTCCTTTTTATTTTCTAAATATACTTGAAGGGCACCAGGAAAGATTCCAGCAGGGACCATGGAGTCCACAGGCAGCACACTGGGGACACCTGTCCCAACTCTTACCGAGCAAGCGATCCTGGCCGTTGTGCTCCTGCTTGACCTCAGAGAGAAGCTGCACCTTGCCTGCTTGATCCTGCTTTGACTCAGCAGCCTTCCTACCTGCGTCTTCCGAAGACCCCGACACCTGAAAGAGAGGAGCCAGAACAAGTTCAAAAGTGTAACAGGAAATTTATGGTGGAGTCCTAAGCAGAGTTACTTCTGTCGAAGCCCATTCACTTCTATGGACTGAGAAGGGTGGACTGTAAGGTGGCTTTCAAGAGTCAGAAAGGCAGTGCCTGCCAAAGACTCAGTATCCAGCCTAGTAGCTGTATAAGATTTCCAGAAGGAAAATTTTCTTCCCCCGCCCAGCTTCTTTCTCTCCTCTTAATACCATCACCAGAAAAAGAAGAAGAAGAGTTGATTCTTATATGCTGCTTTTCTCTACCCGAAGGAGTCTCAAAGCGGCTTATATTCGCCTTCCCTTTCCTCTCCCCACAACAGACACCCTGTGGGGTGGGTGAGGCTGAGAGAGCCCTGATATTACTGAAGAAGAAGAAGAGTTGGTTCTTATATGCCACTTTTCTCTACCTGAAGGAGTCTCAAAGTGGCTTACATTCGCCTTCCCTTTCCTCTCCCCAAAAACAGACACCCTGTGGGGTGGGTGAGGCTGAGAGAGCCCTGATATGACTGAAGAAGAAGAAGAGTTGGTTCTTATATGCCACTTTTCTCTACCCGAAGGAGGCTCAAAGTGGCTTGCAGTCGCCTTCCCATTCCTCATTCCCATTTAACATGCGCATCAGTTAAAATGACAGAAATCAGACAAAGCGACCCAAACAAGAGGAACCCCACACGTTTGCCCCATTGAGGCAAATCACAGGGTGCAAACAGCCCTACCTGCTGCTCTCCTTTTCCTTGCTGCCGTTTCTCATCTGCCCACTGCCTCCGCAAGAAGTCTTCAGCCAGGGCTGCCGCCTTGGTGCCGGTCGTGGGGCTCCGTTCCATGATCCATCTCTTCATTTCCAGGGGCAGGATGTTCAGGAACTGCTCCAGGATCACCAGCTCCAGGATCTGCTCCTTAGTGTGCCTCTCTGGCCTCAGCCACTGGCGGCAAAATTCCCGGAGTTGGCTCAGTATCTTTTGGGGGCCTTTGGTTTCCTGGTAGCTGAGCTGCCTGAAGCGCTGGCGCCAGGCCTCTGAGCTGACAGCGCCTTCCACATCCACTCTCCTTTCTTTGGTTTTCTCAGAAAGGTCCAGCCTCTCACAGACCACTCTGACTTCTCTAATGAGGCCTGGCTGGATGGGGATTACGTGACATTGTGGAGGCTGACAACGGGCCTCAGGGACGCCCTTCATAGAGGCCTGAATTCTCATCATGTCTTCTCCTGATGGAGGTGGAAGTACTTGTCGGTTTTCCCTCCCTGACTGAGGGGATTCGACTGTCTTCAGGAACTCCCGCCATTGGGCGTCCCAGCTAAGCTGTAGGCCTTCTGGTTCTTGCTTCACCTTTTGTGGAACTGCCTCAGTTAGGAACTCCCTGATGGTCCCAACCTGGAGAATTAGAGGTTCTCTTCTGGCGACATCAAAACGCTCCTCAGCTTTGAGCCCTGTCGTATTCTGTTCTTCCATATCAATGCTAGCCGGAAAATAAAATGAACGCTTTTTAAGTACAGCCCTTGGCAAACTGCATCAAGAACGTTCTAGATACTTCATTATATTTAACCTTGAGCAAACAAAGTTCAAAGTTTGTTTATTTACAGTCATTTAAGATCAGTATAACAGTTAGCATCAAAGTTCAGGGACAGGTAAACATTTCAGTTCAACAATATAATATATCTAGTGGTTAAAAAAATTAAAATTAAAAATTAAGAAAATGAATGAATGAACTGCGTTTATGGGCAGCTGGTCTCAAATAGCAGCTTTTCCCAGCTGTGGGTGAAGATAGATAGGGCTAGCAACAGCTTTCTTTTAATTATTTCTCTTTACAACTCGGAAAGCATCTGCCATTAATCACTAACCTTCACATTTTTATTCCCCATACGGTTCAGCGAACAGCAATTAAACCCAAAGGACTGATAACTCTAGCAAGATATTCTAGCAAGATATTATGCTGCATGTTTGTGAGGTATTCCCATGATGCCGTTTACTAATCTTCTGCTAATTTGTGCTGTCCTTATGTCTGCACTGTGATGATCCCTATTTCATCGTCTGAGGGCGGGTGCATGCACATGAAAGCTCCCACCTAGAATAAAACTTTATTGGCCTTAAACTTTAATGGACGCAAATTTTGTTCTGAACTCTGAACTGTCTGCAAAGCTTCTGCTATACCACTAAGCCAGGGGTAGTCAACCTGTGGTCCTCCAGATGTCAATGGACTACAATTCCCATGAGCCCCTGCCAGCAAATGCTGGCAGGGGCTCATGGGAATTGTAGTCCATGGACATCTGGAGGACCACAGGTTGACTACCCTTGCACTAAGCCATTCCCCACCCCACCTCACCGACCACCCTTGTGGGAGCTTTCGTTAGCCACTGCTGGAAACGCATCAGTGGTCCAGGCAGGTGTATCTGCAGGTATTTAGCAGGAATGCCCAGAACTGAGCCTCCATATGCTAGGGCAGTGTACCTTTGAATACCAGCTCCTGGCCACAAACATTTGGGGGAGGGCCCCTTTCTTCATGCCTTAGTTTGAGAGCTTTTCCCTATAGTGACCAGATTGTAAGCAGAACTCTGACCCAAGAAATTATCTACCCAAGTCCCTCCCACCATCCTCCAACCAGGTTTTTCTATGCACTAATTTGCTTTGCTCAAATGTTCAATTGCACTCACTTCTCCTGCAGGCCTCCAAAAGAGTCACCCCGCCGCCAACAGGGAAGTGGACTAAGACAAAACTCCGGCCAACAAAGAGGAAGGAGAATGCAAAAAAAAGCCCTGTCTAGGCACAAAAAACTCTCTTGCCTTAACTCTTGGTGTACCCAGCACACTTTTCACATGCCGCTGTTAAATTAGAATTCTTTTTTTTTTTAATGGGGATATATACTCTCCTAGGGATGCCAACCTCCAGGTGTGTCCTGGGCATTCCCTGGAATTGCAGCTCATCTTCAGACTGCAGAGATCAGTTCCCCATGGAGGAAATGGATTTTCTGGCCTGGAGGATGAACTCTGTTGCATTATACTGCGTTGAGGTCCCAGTCCCGGCTAGGCTCCCTCCCCAAATCTTCAACATTTCCCAATTTGGAGCTGGCATCGCCCACCTAAGACCAGGGAGTCCTTACCTACAACATAGGACTCCACAAAAATAAGGTGACCAGATTTTAAGATTGGTAAAGCGGGACACCATTGACCCGGGGGGGGGGGGGTCTTGATTAAAAATTTGGTCTATATGGAGCAACAAAAGTTTCATAAAGACGCATAGAATGCAAAAATAGTATTGTAATATATATTTTTAAATGTCAACATAAGTACAATTTGCCAGGTACCCCCCAGATGTCCCTCCAAAAGTGGGACAATCTGGTCACCTTAAGAGAAGGCAGTTTATTTTATTTTATTTAGCAGTCTCTTTTTGCAGCTAATTCAACTGAAGGGGAAGTTGGGGGTGGAACAGCGACAATCTAGATCTAACTCTCGGATTTTAAACACGCACAGCTTGCAAAAGTAAAACCCAAGAGTGAGTGAGTGAGAGAGAGAGAGATTTAGATGAAGATTGTCTCTCTGCTTACCAAAATAAAATTGAAAGGGAATGTTCAGCCTGGAAGAGAGGAGGTCGAGAGGGGACATGATGGCTCTCTTGAAGTATTTGAAAAGTTGTCACTTGGAGGAGGGCAGGGAGTGGTCCCTGTTGGCAGCAGGAGAGGCAGTAAAGTCAGCTGCCAAAGGAGGTGGCCTGTTCGGCCCCGCCCAACTCCGTGATTGTATTATTCTAACCCAACAAGAAACATATGCCTTCAAGCCAGACAAATGGTTAATGTATGGAACTCACTGCAACAGGATATAGGGATGATCACTGCTTCAGGCGGAGTTTACACCCTCACTGCACACCCTTGGCAGCTCAAGAACTGCACATGACATGACCAGGGCACCTCGACAGGAGACTTTGGGGGCAGAACTGCAGGTTACCATGTAATTGACCCTGTGATTGTACTGGAATCAGAAGTATAAATGCTTTGTTTTAGCAAACCTGCATGCTCTCTGCCTTTTGGATCACTGCTTTCCTGTAAGCAGAGGTAGTCAAACCTGTGGTCCTCCAGATGTCCATGGACTACAATTCCCATGAGCCCCTGCCAGCATTTGCTGGCAGGGGCTCATGGGAATTGTGGTCCATGGACATCTGGAGGACCACAGGTTGACTACCCCTGCTGTAGGGAGCCTATTCCTCAGCTGACGAATAAAACGATCTTTTGATTTCTTACTCTTGGTGTTTCCTTTAATTGGAGTGCTGGGGACACCAAGTTATGGAACCTGTTTGACTTAAAGACTTCTGTCAACATGAGCAGCAGCAGATGTCCTTTATCTGAGACTGCCCATCTCCAGGCAAGGTCTGAGGTCCTCCTGGAATTACACCTGCGCTCCAGACTACACCTCTGACCACAAGCCTTCATCATTGTGGGAAAATGACGTTCAACGAAGGTATAACTGAGTGTGTGATTTAACCCCACATGTATCCATTTTGCTGCCTGAGCAGCGAAAACCCAGATCACCGTTCTCCCAGTTCTAGTCCTGTGAGGAGCCCAAAGAAACTCTGAGGAAGAATTTGTAGTGACAATTGTCAAACGGATCCAAGAGAACAAAATTTGAGTCCGGAGGCACCTTTACGACCAACACAGTTTTATTCAAGGTATAAGCTTTCCTCAGATACAAGAACTATACTAAGGGGACAGAGCTTTGACAGAGTTTTTTTTTTAACACACAGAGTAAATCTTCATCCCTGGTGTTTTTTGCTGATGCTCACAAGATCAGAAACTCTTCTCTCTCATTCTGGTCCTATGAGTTGTCTATGCCAGGGTTTGTTCTAAGGTTGCCAATTGGCCTGGACGAAAAGAAAAAAACAACAACCTGTTGCTTTAAAAGAAGTTTCATGTGTGGAAATGGGAGCTTTTCATGGCCCGGAAGCAAATCACAGCACCTGGTAAAGGTCATCCCATTAGAAGAAGAAGAGTTGGGTTTTATACCCCGCTTTTCATTACCTGAAGGAGTCTCAAAGCGGCCTACAATCACCTTCCTTTTCCTCTCCCCACAAGTGACACCCTGTGAGGGAGAGAGAGCCCTGACAGAACTGCTCTGTGAGAACAGCTCTAACAGGACTGTGACTAAGCCAAGATCACCCAGTTTAGCTATACAAAGGAGCAGGACATTTTGTTTCCTCTGAGTTTGTTGGAAACCCTAGTTTGTCCACACGTGCAACAGAAATAAATCAAAAATAAGTTGTTCAAATGCTGAGGCAGAAGGATGGATTGCACCATTTAGAAGGCAGGGAGGGAGAATCCTACTTTTGTTCCTCGGCATGAAAAAAGCCCAACTCTGTATGAACAGAAATGTTGAACAGCGAAGAAAAAAGAATAGTTGATTTTTAGACTTTGCTTTTCTCTACCCTGAGGAGTCTCAAAGTGGCTTAGAAATCACCTTCCCCTCCTCTCCCCACAACAGACACCCTGTGAAATAGGTGGGGCGAGAGAGAACTGTGACTTGTCCAAGATCACCCAGCTGGCTGCATGTGGAGGAATGAGGGATGAAACCCAGCACACCACTCTTAACCAAGCTGGCTCTACTTTGCCCTCCTTACTTTGCTTCAGGCAATTGGTTTTTAATTGGCTGAGTAGTTTGGGTTTTTTTTAAGGCAAGAACACTCAGGACTTCACCTAAGGCAGGGGGAGTCAACCTGTGGTCCTCCAGATGTCCATGGGCAACAATTCCCATGAGCCCCTGCCAGCGTTTGCTGGCAGGGGCTCATGGGAATTGTAGTCCATGGACATCTGGAGGACCACAGGTTGACTACCCCTGACCTATGGCCTCCAGCCTCCCAGTGGGGCTTGGAGATCTCCCAGAATTAGAGCCGATCTCCAAACACAAAGATCCGTTTCCCCTTGAGGAAATGGCTGCTGCAGAGGGTGTCCTTGATGGCATCAAATCCCCACAGAGCTCTCTCCCGTCCCATTTCCTCCCCTCAAATCTGCAGGAATCTCCTGACGTGAAGCTGGCAACCCTATCACCACCTAATTCTGCTACAGATGAAGACCAGGCCTGGACCATCCAAGGGTGACCAAATGGATTATACCACTCAACATTGACGGGCTGAGGAAAGTATGAGGAAAGGTTGAGGGAGCTTGGCCTGTTTGGCCTGGAGATAAGAGGACTCAGAGATGATATGACAGCCATCTTCAAATACTTGAAGGGTTGTCATAGAAACGTTGGAGCAGAGTTGTTCTCGCTTGCCCCAGACGGTCGGACCAGAACCAATGGGATGAAATTAATTCAAAAGAGTTTTTGGCTAAACCCCTAGACCTCATTAATCATCTCTCAGCCAAATACTCTCCGTGGACAACCCTGCTTAGCAGCCAAGCTCTGGCAAGGTTGGGTAGTCAGGGCTATTCAGGTCAGCATTAAAAGGTAAAAAGGTAAAGGTGTCCCCTGTGCAAGCACCAGGTCATGTCTGCCCCTTGGGGTGACGCCCTCCAGCGTTTTCATGGCAGACTCAATATGGGGTGGTTTGCCAGTGCCTTCCCCAGTCATTACCGTTTACCCCCCAGCAAGCTGGGTACTCATTTTACCGACCTCTGAAGGATGGAAGGCTGAGTCAACCTTGAGCCGGCTGCTGGGATCGAACTCCCAGCCTCATGGGCAGAGATTCAGACTGCATGTTTGCTGCCTTACCACTCACATTATGCAATTTAAAAGGGGGGGAAAGAGGGGCAATGTGCTAGAAGCCTGCTCATCCGAGACCAAAGAAGCCCAAATATTAATCTGTAGAAAGAGGATTTTTGGCTAAACATCCAGAAAAAGTTTCTGACAGTTAAAGCAGTTCCTCAGTGGAACAGGCTTCCTCGGGAGGTGGTGGGTTCTCCTTCTTTGGAAGTTATTAAGCAGAGGCTAGATCATCATGTGACGGAAAGGCTGATTTTATGAACTTAGGCAGATGGTGTGTGGGCAGGAAGGGATGTGCCAGTGTTTTTCTCTTGTGGCCCTTCC
The DNA here is from genome assembly GCF_049243985.1 of Paroedura picta. Lineage (NCBI taxonomy): Eukaryota > Metazoa > Chordata > Lepidosauria > Squamata > Gekkonidae > Paroedura > Paroedura picta. The sequence goes on from NC_135371.1 coordinate 7,794,258, forward strand.
TTGCATGGCCAGGGAATTTCTAATTGCCGCTGTGGGATGGTAGGTGAATTCCCCCCAGGCTATAAGAATTCTGGAGATTTTGGGTGTTGGGGGGGATCACTTGGGCATGAAATTGGGGTCACTGTGGGTGGGCAGGTAGTTGTGAGTCCCTGTGTTGTGCAGGGGGTTGGAATAGATGACCCTTCCAACTCTATGATTCTATGATTCTGATTCTATGAATACCATTCTTGAACCCTCCCTTAGGTTCAAAACTCCCTGCAGATAGAAAACCAGCACTACAAGCAAACACAGGGGACAGAAAACTTTTCTCCCTGCTGTGCTAGTTTTCTAAATGAATGGGAATTTTAAAAAAATCTTCAAAAAAACATCCAGAACCAGAATCCTCCAATCAGAAGTAGGGGAGGCTATTCGACCACGTCACTCTCGCACATGGGTGAATCGGGCTGCGGGTTCTACTCATGCCTTCAGCGCCAGACACTTGAGCTTCTTCCCTCTCAGGTGCACCCTTTGGTGTTTCCTGAGGTCTGAGCTGGAGGTGAAGCTTTTCACGCACTGGGAGCACTTGTAGGGCTTCTCCCCCGTGTGGATCCTCTGGTGTATGACCAGATGCGACCTCTGGCTGAAGCTCTGCCCGCAGTCCACGCACTGATACGGCTTCTCCCCCGTGTGCACCCGGCTGTGCATGATGAGCGTCGTCCTGGTGGTGAAATCCTTCCCGCATTTGGAGCACTCGTAGGGCTTCTCTCCCGTGTGGGTCCTCTTGTGGGAAATCAGCGAGGCGACCTGGTTGAAGCTCCGGCCGCACTCGGTGCAGTGGTAGGGTTTCTCCCCCGTGTGGATCCTCCTGTGCCTTATGAGCTGAGAGTTGATGCTGAAGCCTTTCCCACAGTCCGGACACGCGTAGGGTTTCTCCCCCGTGTGGCTCCGGGTGTGGGTGACAAGCGAGGAGTTCCAGCGAAAGCTCTTGCCGCACTCCAGGCAGTGATAAGGCTTGTCTCTTGCGGAAGCCCCCTTGGGCGCAACGAGGGACGCTTCCTTCTGGTATGTTTTTCCACACCGGGAGCAGATGTAACAATCTCCCCCTATTTGCATCGCCTGGTTCTTCGGGCTGTCGGAGCTCTGGCGCGGATTTTTACATTCCTTGCACGAGTTTCTTCTCTTCGGCTCAAGGGTGGCTTTTCTCGCGGTGCCGCCACGGAAACTTCGGCCCACCCCTGAGCTACGCAGAGCTGTTGTTTCTGGCGGGCTTCCCTCTTCTGCTTCTAAACCTTGCTGATTCAACGGCACGCCTGTCTCCTCGCGAAGTAGGATGGTTTTCTCTTTGGCTTTTCCCAGCGGTGCCTCGTGGAGTTTCTCCAGTTCGGGCCTCTGCAATGGAAGTGTCTCTGCTTCTGCTTTTATGTCTGCATTCCCTGGAGGGTTTTAAAAAGAAACGAAGAAAGTTGAATGGGGACAGACAACTTTATTGATTAATTGCGTTCATATGCCGCCCTTCCCTGACGTCTCATGCTGGCTCAGGAGACTATAATACACACAGTATAATATAAATAATATAAAATGTAGAAATGGAAGAACTCTGTGGAACGGCCTCTCCCTCCCCCCAGGACCTGTAAAGGCTGCAGGCTGCAGGGAACTCGCTGACAGGGGCAGCTCTCACGTGGCAGGGATCTGGAGAGAAGTGGAAGGAGGGGGGGTGGTCTGGTGTGGGGGATGGAAGGCGATTGGCTGGCTGCTGGACTGACAGGGAGGCCGGTTGGAGGAGGAGGCACTCAGGGGCGGGACAGGTGCCCTGAGTGGGTGATAAGCGTTGAGTGGCATTTGAGCCATGAGACTAGCTCCTCCTCCAAGCCCTTACCAGAAATATTATGTGGAACATATATTTTGCACAACTTTGTACTATATAAATGTCAAATCTTATCAGGACATCAAAAAATTTATAAAACAGCCTGCTTTGATTTAGAATGTGTTAGAAACTCTGAAATGAATTCAGGGCGACATTGTCTGTCTTGAGTTCATGCTCAGGGAACTGGTGTTGTTTAATGGGCCAGGGCTAAGGAGATCTGGGTTCTAATCTCCTCCTTTGCTCAGGAAACTTTGGTGGCTGAGCCAGGGCCAGTCACTGTCTCACCCCAAACTACCTCACAGGGTCGTTGTGAGAATACAAAGGGAGAACTAAATGTGCCCCCCTGAGTTTTCTGGAGGAAGGGGGACATTAAAATATGACAGCCCACAGCATTGTCAGTCTTTCCTGCCTGTCAGCAACAGATCTCAGTCCAACACTATAACTCAGGGATTCTCAGCCAGTGCTCCCCAGAAATCTGGGCCTCCGTGAGAACTCTTCAGGGGTTCCCTGGCATTCCCCTATATCCTGCCTTAATGGACTCAATCACAAACTATTTCTGGCATTGTCAAGAAAGACGGGAACCAGACACTTCAATTGACCCCGGGGGTGGCGTTCTCACGTGGTTACTACACCTGGGAAGAGGGGGGGGGAGCCTACTCCTGCCTCAAATCGCCTCTTTTCTCTTTCCCCTCAGTCCTCCTTGGGTGTGGCAGGGAGGCGTGGCCAGCTGACATCCCTTCCGGCCCGGTTCCAGAGCTACTCGAAGCCTGGAAAATATTTCAGGGGCTCCTTCATGGCCAGAAGGCTTGAAAAGGCGTCTGTGAGTCGTGTACCACCCTGGCTCTTAACTGATTGAATCTACGTGTGTTTGCAAGTCTGGCTCATCTAGTAATGCTCCTGCATCTGGAAGAGAACTTGTCTCCCAATGGCTTTGTGCCATTTCGGTGAACGCTCAGAAAGACTTACCAAGCCAGGTACCCTCTTCCTCTTCCTCTTCCTGAGTGGTCTCTGGGGGAAGCTGGATCTTCACCATGTCCCGTGGATCCCACTCTGGGCTGGGAGAGTGACCAGTCACCTCTCGAAAAGGGTCAAAGCTCTGAAATGTCAACAGAAGAACTCAGGAGGCGGCTCAGTGGTAGGCCAAAAAGATTTCGTCTCTGGGGAAAACTCCCTCAGGGATCCCTCAGCCCACCCTGCCTTGCTCTTGCAGTTATGCTGGCCTGCTGAGCTGGGCGGTTGACCAGATTGCTGTGATAGGCTTGCCAACCTGCAGCTGGCCCCTGGAGATTTCCAGCTATTACAATTGGAATAGGCAAGACTGAATATGAGGCATGTCCTGCAGGGAGCATCGGAGGAGATGTGGCGTTACCAAAGTTAGATCAGGAGCTTCCTGATATTTTTCAATTTTTTCCCCTCGTCTCTTTTGGAGACTTCCTGCTCCGTTGAGCGCACTCCCCCCCCCCTGCTTGCCTCCAAAAGGAGCAACAGAACGAACAAAACAGACACGAAATCGCTCTCCCCTCTTGCGACACGAAGTTGGTTCTCTTCCTAATAAAACTATTTTATTTCTTCACACAGCTTCGTGCTGTAAACTCTGCCAACACAGCTCAGTTCCCCTGTTGGAAACGGCTACTTTGGGGGGTGGACCCTAAGCCCCTCTGCTGCCAAAACCCACCTGCCCAGGCTCCACCCTCCCCAGATCCCCAGAGCTGACAATCCTATGCTGTGATCCTATACATGAAAGAAGGGCCGGTATTATGTACTATTGATTCAGAATGAAGAACGGCACGTGTGTGGCTGAATATGAGGGTTGCCAGCTTTGGATTGGGAATTACCTGGAGACTTTTGGGGATAGAGCTGGGAGTGGTCAGGGTCTGGGAGGGGGAGGGACCTCAGTGGAGTATAATGTTATGGACTCCACCCTCCAAAGCAGCCAACTTCTCCAGGGGAGCTGATCTCTGTCACTTGGAGATGCTCTGTCATCCCAGGGGATCCCACTCTGGCCAGGGGGAGAGAACGCTCACCTCTCAAAAAGGGTCGAAGTTCTGAAACGTCAACAGGAGAACTGGGGGGGGGGGGCCTCAGGAGTAGGCCGAAGAAATTTTATCTCTGGGGCAAAATCCCTCAGGGATCACAAATTCCTTACTGTCCTTTCTTGGTGTGGGCTTTGGGGCCTGTGGGTTTTTCAACCCTTAGGCTTCCCTAGTGAACACAAAGACTATGGTTGTGATCTCATTCTTCCCCGCCTACCTCAGGGGGTTGTTGTGAGGATACAATGGCAAGGCGAGCTCAGCATGTGTCACCCTGAGCTCCTTGAAGGAACCTGAACCCACATCAGAGAGGCAGGGGCCAAAGTGACTCAACTTGTATACAGTATTTAGGTGCAAATCAGATCAACTGCCCTCTGAAACTGAAGAAGAGTTGGTTCTTATATGCCGCTTTTCTTTACCTGAAGGAGTCTCAAAGCGGCTTACAATCTCCTTCCCTTTCCTCTCCCCACAACAGACACCCTGTGAGGTGGGTGAGGCTGAGAGAGCCCTGATATCACTGCTCAGTCAGAACAGCTTTATCAGTGCTGTGGCGAGCCCAAGGTCACCCAGCTGGCTGCATGTGGGGGAGTGCAGAATCGAACCCGGCTCGCCAGATTAGAAGTCCGCACTCCTAACCACTACACCAAACTGGGAGTGAAACTGCCTAGATCTCCCCCCCCCCACGCCAGCCTTCTGCAACGCCTCACCTTTGCTTCTGCTCTCTTAACCTCCTGCAGTCCCGAGAAGCAATCTTCAGCCAGAGCGACCGCCTGGGCACAGGTCGTGGGGCTCTGTTCCCTAACCCAGTGCTGCATTCCTGAGGGAAGGATGTCCAAGAACTGCTCCAGGATCAGCCTCTCCAAGATCTGCTCTTTGGTGCAGCTCTGGGGCTTCAGCCACTCGTAACAAAGTTCTCGGAGGTGGCTGAAGGCCTCTCGAGGTCCCTCGGCCTCCTGGAAGCGGAACTTCCTGAATCGCTGGCGCCAGATCTCCGAGCTGACCGTGTCTTCCTCCTCCTCCTCCTCTTGAATCTCTTCCTTTACTTTCACAGAAGGATCCAGGCTGTTGTAGGCCTCTTGCGCTTCGTAGTTAGGGGCGAATCGTGTCTCACCGTCCCCTGTCAGGGGTTGGCTGGACTGAGTTACTCCCTTGAGGGAGGCCACAAAATCCTTACTGTCTTTCCTTGGTGTGGGCTTCGGGGCCTGTTGGTTTTTCAACCCTGTCTTAGGGGATTTCTCTGCCTTCAGGAACTCCTGCCATCGGGTTTCCCGGCACTGCTGTGGCCCGTCCTCAGGCTGCTGCTTCACCCTCAGACGCTCTCTCCCACGTGTGGTTCGGACCACACCGGCGTCTCTCCTGACTAGCTCCAGCTCCTCCTCTTCGTGTCCTGTTGGGTTTTTCTCCTCCATTTTTATTCTTGGGTCCAGTTCCTAGGCTGGAAATTCAACAAGTGTCCGGTGAGACTCAGTGTGGTATAGTGGCTTCAGATTATAAGACATCTGGGTTCGAATCATCACTCAGCCAAGAAACCCAACCGGCGGGTGACCGGGGCTAACCATTCCTTCTAAGCCTATCTCATGTTCATTGTGAGGATATCTGTTCCACTTAATATTTCTGGTAAGGACTAGGAGGAGGAGCTGGTCTCATGGCTTAAGTGCCACTCAGCGTTTAATACCCACTGAGTGCCGCCCCTGAGCACCTCCTCCTCCAACCAGCTTGCCTGTCTGTCCAGCGGCCAGCCAATCACCGTCCATCCCCCACCCCTGACCTCCCCCTCCTCCTTCCACTTCCCTCCGAGGCTCGGAGGCTGCAGATCCCTGCCGTGTGAGAGTTGCCCCTGCTGGTGAGTTCCCTACCCTGGGGTCTCCAGCCTGCAGCCTTTCCAGGTCCTGGGGGAAGGGAGAGGCCATCCACCTCACCCTACCCCACTCTAGCACCCGTTGTATTCCTGAATGCAATGCGCTTTGCCCCTAGTGAGGTAATGAAGTACGTGAGGGGACATGTGGGATCTAAATGAACTGGGTAGCTGCCTGGATAGATCTACTAACTGCCAGTTTTTTCTGATTTTATTGAGGGCCAAACTGAAGAGGAAAAAGGGATCCCCCCATATTTACACACTGAAGCGAGGGAAGGGTCTATCTTTAAGCAAAAAGGGAGCATGCATACAAGGGAAATTGAGTTATACTTTCCCCCCTCCTCTGTCTCACTGAGATGTGGTCTTTCGGGTTGTTTTCCTGCAGCTCTTTTCTGGATTTGAAAATGGAAGTGAAGAACTGGGTGGGCAATGGCCATATTTCACATAGCCTTCTTTCAGCCTAGGGAGACCTCCTCCGCCGCTAAAATTCAGAGGAAGGCTTCTTAGATGGGAGGAGGGCTTCAAACACGAACCAAACAGAAGGGTGATGAAGTATAAATGCTTAAATGAATGAATGATGTATGGTTGGCAGAGTTTAAGCATGCAAAGGAGGAGTCCAGCACCAGCGGATTACAGAATACCTGGTTGGGGCCAATGAACTGTTAACACCTATTGGCCCCAATCAGAACTGAAATCCCCAAATGAGAACATCTGGGATAAGCTGGAATTAGTTGACTGGACAGCTGCTTAACTATGGTTTTAAAGGTTTTATTTTTGTATGTGGTAAATTGCAAATTTTAATTAGGGCAATTTTTACTATTGATATGTTTTTGTATGTTAATTTTATTGATTTTTTTATTATTTGATTTATATACCGCTCTCTTTTGGGGTCACCATCTTGGGGAGGTGAACAGAAATCCGATTTCCACCACAGTACATAGCTCTAAATGATAAAACAGTAGCACTGGAGTTAAAACCATAATAATAGAATAATGTTTAAAAAGTTGTGGTAATTGCCACTACTCAGCTCCAGTGCTGGCATGTTCTGGCTTGTCATTATTACGCTTAAGTAGTGCGGGGGGAGGAAGGGAAGCCCGATTTTGCTATATGTTCCCTGACAGGCCTCAACCAAAGTTTTGACTATGATGTTCACGGCCCTGAGCCATTAAAACTCAGGGCCTGAAACAATCTCCAAGCACCTTCAAGAATCCACAATCACCTTCCCTTCCTCTCCCCACAACAGAAACCCTGTGAGGCAAGTGGGGCTCTTCTGAGAGAGCTCTGGGAGAACTGCATTGCTAGAACAGCTCTAAAAGAATTGTGACTGGCGCAAAGTCACCCAGCTGGCTTCACATGGAAAAGGAGTGGGGAATCAAACCTGTTTCTCCAGATTCAAGTCTTAGCAAAACACATGCTGGTTCTTGGTGCTCTTATCCTACATGGTCCATTTACTCCACTTTACTCCTCCTTCTCCTCCTCATCATCATCAAGCTGTTTCTTCCCAAATAAAAATAAAAGGGAGGCAGCAAATGCAATAAGAATTAGGGTCGACTATGAAGATCTTTGGTCTGGTGGGATGTTGTTTGGTTGTGCTCCCTTTGTTATGAGTCTTGGCTGCTTTCTGAGCACACAACTCTCCCCCCTCCTCCTCGCAGAACCATAGAGTTGGAAGGGACCTCCAGGGTCATCTAGTCCAACCCCCTGCACAATGCAGGAAACTCACAACTTACCCATGGTGACCCCAATTTCATGCCCAAGTGATCCCCTCCCAAAATCTCCAGAATCCAGCTGTCCCTCCTTCCACTTCCCTCCGAGGAAGTTCACCTCCCATCCCACTGTGACGATCGATCGGCAATTCCCTGGGTCTGCAAGGAGGGGCCACAAGAGAGAAACACTGGCACATCCCTTCCTGCCCACCCACTCAATATCTGCCTAAGTTAATAAAATCAGCTTTTCTGTCAGATGACGATCTGCCCTCTGCTTAAAAACTTGCAAAGAAGGAAATCCTCTGCAGGTTTCTGTTTTATTTGGTTTTTTATTTAAAGCACCCCCATCTGCTTTTCAGGTGGGATGAGCTGAGCAGCCCCCACCCCAACAAAGCCAGCTGCACAGACATCTGGGGAGCAATTTTCCTCTCGCCCCCTCTCGCTCTGCTCTCCTCCCTCTCCCTGCTCTGTTTCCTTATACCTTTTCTTTCCTTCTACTCCGATCGCCTTTTTCCTTTCCGAAATTAGGGGGCCATCAGGTGCTTTTTTGGCCTCTTTGTTCAAAAACCCGTCTTCTCTTACCCGTCCCAGTCGGTGTCTGGCTTGCAGCGTCTGGAAATTTGCAGTCCCCCTGCTCTGGAAGGCAGATCTCTCCCCCCCCCCCTCCCCCAAATACATATATATTTGTTTCTCCCATGTGACCAACAGGAGGTGACAGGAAAAAGGAATTCCCTGGGACTGTAAGAGGCAGGCCTGTCTAGGAAACAGATCCTTGCCTGTTTTAACTCTTTGGTTTTCTCAGAGGAAAGCAAGAACAGAACAAAGCACCACCACTCCCAAACAGAAAAAGCCACTCCACAGTTTCCAGAAACAAACATGCAAAAAAAAAAACAACCTATCACACAACTTTTGGGCTTAGGTGTGACGGATGGTTTAATTTCTGAAAAGGAGTTGGAGCTTGGTCCCCCTTTTGGAGGGACATCTCCCCCCACTACTTAATAAAATCAAATAAATTTAAAAACTGGGGGCACCTGGAAAATTGTACTTATGTTGAAATTAAACATCTGCCACAGTTAAGGGAAATTAACATCTGCCACAGGTGGCCCAAAGACGAGGCTCCAAAAATAGCGTGCTTCAAAACACATAAAAAGGTAAAGGTATCCCCTGTGCAAACACCGAGTCATGTCTGACCTTTGGGGTGATGCCCTCCAGCGTTTTCATGGCAGACTCAATACGGGGTGGTTTGCCAGTGCCTTCCCCAGTCATTACCGTTTACCCCCCAGCAAGCTGGGTACTCATTTTACCGACCTCGGAAGGGTGGAAGGCTGAGTCAACCTTGAAACGGCTGCTGGAATCGAACTCCCAGCCTCATAGGCAGAGCTTCCAGACTGCATGTCTGCTGCCTTACCACTCTGCCCCACAAGAGGCTCTATTCAGGACACATAACCACCCCAAAAGGCAAGTTACCCAAGCCCAGCTCAGAGGTGTGTTAGTAAAAAGCACCAAGGCTGTAACTGAAGATTGTGTGACTACCAAAGAACCACAAAATTTCATTCTGCTTAGTGTGTTCTACATAAGATTACCAGGTATTGTATCCCCCCCCCCCAGCCACTAACAGGGCATTGGGGGGTTGGGTTGCCAGGTCTAGGTTGGAAAAGTCTTGGAGATTTAGGGATCGAGCCTGGGGAGGACAGGTATCTCAGTGGAGCGTAGGGCTGCCACAGTCCTTTATGGGGGTCCCCTCAAGTCAGGCCCCACCTTTCTTAACACCAGCCAGCTGGCCAGCTGGAGAAAACCCGCTCCCAAACAGGGAAGAATGTAGGAATTAAACATGATGCACTTATGTGACCCGGAAATGAAATAGGTACACGGGGAAGTGCTCTGATCCTTGGGCAAAATTCTATGGTAGAAGCTAAGCTTGGTGTGTATTGGTTGTATTGGTTAGGAGCACCGACTTCTAAATCTGGTGAGCTGGGTTTGATTCCCCTCTTCTCCCCCACATGCAGCCAGCTGGGTGACCTTGGGCTCACCACAGTGCTGATAAAACTGTTCTGACCGAGCAGGAATATCAGGGCTCTCTCAGCCTCACCCACCTCACAGGGTGTCTGTTGTGGGGAGAGGAAAGGGAAGGCGACTGTAAGCCGCTTTGAGCCTCCTTCGGGTTGATAGAAGCAGCAAATAAGAACCAACTCTTCTTCCTCTTCTTCAAAGCATCCATGTTTTCCAGGAGATTCGATCTCTGTGGTCTGGAGAAGAGAGATACATTTCCAACCCCCCTTGAGGGGGGTTGGAATCCCGAATTCCAGACTAGGCCTCCCATCCTCCAGGGACCTGGAATGCCAGGCCTAGTTCTTGCTAAGGTGACCAGCCTCTAGCTGGGTTGCGCCATTTCGGATTAGACAATCAGTGTAATGTAGTGGTTAAGAGTGTCAGACTAGGGTCTGGAAACTCCAGTCTCAAATCCCCACTCATGTCCTGGAAGCTTACTGGTGACCTTGGCTTAATCACCAACCGTTGGTCTAGCCTACCTCCACGGAAAGGTGTCCCAGTTCCTCCTGGTGGGCGAGGGGTCAAGGGTACCAGACTCAGGTTGGGAAACACCTGCAGATTTAGGGTTGGAGCCTAGAACGGACAGGGACTTCAGAGGAGTACCATGCCTCAGAGTCTACCCTCAAAAGAATTTGTTTTTTTCTCAGGGAACTGATCTCTGAAGGCTGGGGCTAAGCTGTAATTCCTGGGATCCCCAAGCCCCATTTGCTGGCTGGCCTCTCTACCTCACAGGGTTATTGTGAGGAGAAAATGGCAAACGTGAGCCACTTTGAGTCCCGATTGGGGATGAAAGCGGGATATAAATGCAGTGAATAAATATATAACAGGTGAGAAAAGATGTGGGTCAATGCTTGGCCATTTAAAAATCATTCCCTGCAAAGAGATAATTAGTGTGCCAGGGACAAAACCAGGTTTGTACCCTCTTTCTACTTTGCTGTTGGAAGCAGCTAGTTTTCTATGTGGGGCTATGGAGGAATTAGTTTTGAGGGAGGGGACTGAGACCTGTTTTCTGGCAGGCCTAACACCTTTATTAAAGAAATAAGATTTATTGTCTGGGTTATACCAGTACCAAGAGCCTCTTGTGGCGCAGAGTGGTAAGGCAGCCGCCTGAAAGCTTTGCCCATGAGGTTGGGAGTTCAATCCCAGCAGCCGGCTCAAGGTTGACTCAGCCTTCCATCCTTCCGAGGTCGGTAAAATGAGTACCCAGCTTGCTGGGGGGTAAACGGTAATGACTGGGGAAGGCACTGGCAAACCACCCCGTATTGAGTCTGCCATGAAAACGCTAGAGGGCGTCACCCCAAGGGTCAGACATGACTCGGTGCTTGCACAGGGGATACCTTTACCTTTACCTTTATACCAGTACCTCATCAGAATTCGCATGACTGAAACCAGGTTATCAACGTGCCTGAGGAAAACAATATCCCACTCTATAGAACATGGATTTGAGCCTGTGGGAACCTTTCTGAACCTGCAGGAACCTTCAGAATTCAGACACAGGGTGGTGGTGGGTGGAATTACAATACGGCCGCAGGAGGAGGTGAAGCCAACAAAAAAAGGGCTGCCAGAGGAGGTGGGACCCCCCCCCCCTCCTCATAACAGCAGGAGGTGAGGTTGTAGATACTTGAATAGAAGACCTTCAACATTTCAGGTAGACATGAGAATATCAATCAAACAGATTTTTAAAAATTATATAGAGTATAAACAAAAAGCATATAGACCCAGTTTGGTGTAGTGGTTAAAAGCAGTGGGTTCTAATCTGGCAAGCAGGGTTTGATTTTCCACTTCTCCACATACAGCCAGCTGGGTGAGCTTGGGCTCATCACAGCCCTGATTGTGCTGTTCTCACAGAGTCTAAAGAGGATATCTGACTTCATTGCTCGGCTAAAAGTTGCACGTAGACTCTGCCAAGGAATCACAGCCAGCAATCAGTGACAGATCTCGACTCCAGCTTCTTCTGATATTTGGCTGCTGGTGATTGAAAGGGTTAATATCACCAAGTTCCTTCCTCAAGCAGGGCTTTGCTGGGAGGGCTCATCACAAATCCCCATTGCATATTACAGTGAATGTGTGTGTATACATCTGCAAGGAAGAGCCAAAGTGCGTTCACTCTACAAACCATGAACCAGTGCCTGAATGAATGCGTGGTTTCGATCACACATTCTGATGTACGTGTGTTGAATCTAACGTGTGAATGACTCAATGAACGTACAAAGAAAAATCAAATGTACACTGTACACAGATTATGTGTGTTCACTGCAGCTTGTGAACAGAATTACTGTGTTTCGGGGAAGGGACACGATACAGAAAATTCATTCTATCTTTCATGCTTCTAGAACATCACCTTTCCCTCCCCTCCACTTCATCAGAGGTTGGCTTTTTTCCAAATCAGGAAACAGCACCATAAAAAAAAACAAAAAAACACAAGTCTGGATTGTGGATAGAAAGAATTCCTCCCCCAAATGAAGGTGCACCGCAGAATTTAACGGCACTATCCTTATTAAAATACATGGCATCAACATTACTAGGCTAGGTTTTAAATATAATTTCAAAAGTATTTCCAGCTGTTGCAAAGGGCTAGATGACCAGGGACAGTTTCTACCAGCTCTGCAGTTCTGTAACCGTTTGCCTCAGGAATTGCATTAGCTTTTCTGGTAGTTACTACCTGGAGTAACATTCTTTCTTGAGCAAAAATCTCCAGTCATTAGTGGGGTGAGAGCCAGCGCTGAACCTACACCTGCAGTCAGGGAAAACTAACTGCTCCCAAATGCTTCACTTTATAGACGTATCGTAAGGAGGGCTCTCTATCCGCAGCTCATATCCCACTGTCTGAGCTCTTACACAGTGTCTCTGCCTGCGCGGTTTCTCCTCTACCAGCAGACAGGAGCACCGTCTGTCCCTTCTGCAGCCAGGGAGGCTCACTTGCCCTTCTTCACTCGGGTGTGGATTCTCTCGTGCTTAATGAGGTTCGACCGCCAACTGAAACACTTCCCGCAATAAGTGCATTTGTATGGTTTCTCTCCCGTGTGGATTTGCTGGTGCTGAAGGAGATCAGAGCCCCGGCCGAAACATTTCCCGCATTCGGAGCACCTGTAGGGCTTGCCTCGTTTCAGGATTCTCTGGTGCCTGAGGAGGTCGGAGCGGTGGCCGAAGCTTTTCCCACAGTCTGAGCATTTGTAAGGCTTCTCTCCGGTGTGAGTCCGCTCGTGCGCCAAAAGGCCCGAGCTCTGGCTGAAGCTCTTCCCGCACTCAGTGCACGTATACGGTTTCTCCCCAGTGTGGGTTCTCAAATGTCGGACAAGGGCCGTGCGTTCGCAGAAGCTTTTCCCGCACTCTGTGCATCGGTAGGGTTTCTCCCCCGTGTGGGTCCTCTCGTGGGCCAGGAGTCCCGAGCTCTGACTGAAACTCTTCCCGCACTCTGTGCATCTGTATGGTTTCTCTCCCGTGTGGGTCCTCTCGTGGGCCGAGAGGCCCGACCGCCGGTGGAAGTTCTTCCCGCAGTCCAGACATATAAACGGCTTCTCACCGGTATGGGACCTCTCGTGCGCCACAAGGGCTGAGCTCTGACTGAAACATTTCCCACACTCCCCGCATTTATAGGGCTTCTCTCCCGTGTGAATCCGCTCATGCGTGGTGAGGTGAGACTTCCGGCTGAAGCTCTTCCCGCACTCTGCGCAGTCGTAGGGTTTCTCCCCCGTGTGAGTCCTCTCGTGGGCAATGAGGTGAGACTTCCGGCTGAAGCTTTTCCCGCACTCTGGACAGCCGTAAGGTTTCTCTCCAGTATGGAGCCTCCGGTGCCTGTACAGACTAGAGCTCTGCTTGAAGGTCTTCCCACAGTCCATGCACATCTTCAGTCCCCCATAGTTGTAGATTCTCGCCCGGATTCTGGGTTCCTTCCGCTCCCAGCTGTCTGCCTTGTAAGGTGGGACGGGAACATCTGCTCTCTTCTTCTGGTAGCTCCCCTCACGTCTACCCGATGCTGGGTGATTGCTGGACGTCTCTCCCATCTCGTCAAGTGGAGAAACGGCCCAGTTGTCTTCTCCTAAGGACGTCCCATTGAGTTCCTCCATCTCGGAGCCTTCCAGGGGAAGGTGGGCCTCCTCACTTTCGCTCATCGGACCGTCGCCTACAGGGATGAAAAGAAAAAATTATATGAACTGAGGTGGGAAAAGGAAGGAAAATGCATGTCTTTATTACAAGGCACTTAAAAACAAGTTCAGGTCTAAATGATAGCCTCAACTCCAGAGTAAAACCATTAAATAGGTTTAAGATGCTTTAGGATGCTTAGGGCTGATCCTGCGTTGAGCAGGGGGTTGGACTAGATGGCCTGTGTGGCCCCTTCCAACTCTATGATTCTATGATTCTATGACTAGATGGCCTGTGTGGCCCCTTCCAACTCTATGATTCTATGATTCTAAATAATACATAATAAGTTATCATTCTAATTACTTTAATTATATGTATTTTCGTATATTTAAGCATTTTTTCTATATCTACCATATAGATATAGAATCATAGTTGGAAGGGGCCATTCAGGCCATCTAGTCCCACCCCCTGCTCAATGCAGGATCAGCCTCAAGCATCCCTGGTAAATATCTGTCCACCCCCTGCTTGAAGACCGCCAGTGAAGGGGAACTCACCACCTCCTTAAGTAGCTGATTCCACTGCTGCATTAGTCTGTGAACTTAAAAAAAATCTAGCAAGCACTATTCTCTATATCAGTGGTCCGCAACCTTTCGGCCGCTGTGGACCGCTGCTATGGAGTGGGGGGAGAGGGCGGTCCGGGGCCCCACGCACGCGTGACAGCCCCAGCGCAAACGCGCATGCGCGGACTGCCGCATACAAGCGTTTGCGCCCGGCAGGGGCGCATACGAGCGTTTGGGCCCGGCAGGGGCGCTAACGCGCGTACGCAGCAGTCCGTGCATGCGCGTTTGCGCCACCGCCATGCCGGCGGACGCGGCTCCCCCTCCTGGCCCCTCCGGGCCGCCCGCAAATAGGCCGCTAAAGCGGCCGATTAGCTTGCGGCTCGGCAAGCTTCTCTTCCCTCCCCTCCCGAAACAAGAAGCTTGCCGGGCCGCGAGCTAATCGGCTGCTTTGGCGGCCGATTTGCTCGTGGCCTGGCGAGCTTCTCGCTTCGGGGGGGGAGGGAAGAAGGAGCCGCGGCCCGGCGCCAAGGCCTTCGCGGCCCGGCACCGGGCCGAGGCCCGTGGGTTGGGGACCTCTGCTCTATATGGTTTAAAGCCATTTCTGCAGGTCCTCTTCTCTGCTGCCAAGAACCGCTCCTTGCACCATTGACTTTAACAGGCGCCAAAGCCAAATCGGTCCGGATCGGCCCCCTGGTGCACAAGCCTAATGCCACTTGCTCTGTGGCAAAAACAGCAGAAAGCCCTCCGGCTGAGCTCCCTGGGCAAAAAGATGCTGGACTAGATGGATCCCAGCTCTGACCTTCCTTGTGCTCTTGCTCAGGTTCTTAAGGCCACCTGGATCACGCACGGGCCTCAAGGGACCTCATTTCAGAGACAAAGTGAATTCTAACCCAGTGAGATGGTGTCCTCGTCTTCCTCCTGCTTAAAGCTCTGTTCCTGTTCGGCGTCTGATGGAGCCTGCTCCGCGTCGGACAGATTCGCAGCCTCTGCCTGTGGAATAAAGCCAAAGGTCAGCAAGGTTTGGAGGTGGGAACTGTTGCAGGGCTGCCGGCAGTTGTTCAAACGGTACCCACTGAGCCCACCTGAGTGGAGGCAAATACAGCTTTCTGGATTGGGGAGGGGGGCAGATCCTGTTGCTAGTAATTCTAGAGACTGACAATGCGATAGTGAGCAGAGTTATTGCCCTTCCAAAGTGGAATCATTGGCCTTAGAAAGGGATAACTCCGCTTAAGACAGCCCTGTTGGTGCTGCAGTCATCAAATGCTGAAATAGAGCAATGATGTGTCTGTCAAAAGGTCTTGAATCCCTCCCCGAGTTCAAATGAAATGGGGGCTCACGCAATGTACAAATACTTTTTAATGATTATAACTGGATTTTTAGGTGATTGATTGTTTTAACCCTATCCAGGAAGAGCGGGCTACAAAAGGAAAGTTTGTTATTGTTTATTATTATGCACAGCTCTCCCTCTGTCGTTTTTTGCTCAGGATGAAGCCCACTCACCTGGGGGTCCCATCTCTCGGTCTCCCGCTGCCTCAGGAGGAAATCCTCTGCCAAGGCGACTACCTGGGCGCAGATTTCTGGGCCACGTTCCCTGGCCCAGTTCTCCATTTCGGGGTGGGGGAGGGGGATCTCACCACAGCTTCACTCCTCTAAACGCTCTGAAAAACACACATACACGTGAATCAATGAAACACACCAGAAATGTGGAATTTAAAGGACTTTGGGGCAGTTTGGATGTCTTTACATTTTATAGGAGCCTATAGAGGCCTAAGGAGAAGGGAAAAAAAGGAAAAACTGGGAAAGATGATAAATATCATATACATAAGTAAAGATTTCCAATCAGGTGTCATCACGAAGTGAGAAAAATGTACTAATACAGGGATTTTTTTTCCCAGAGTACCTTACCAAAATACAATTGGTATATGGGTGGAAGGAAAACAAGCAAGAAACTACATTATAAACTCATAAAGGTGCCTTATGCTGACTGGCCACAGGTCTCTTCATGGAATCATAGAATCATAGAGTTGGAAGGGACCTCATGGGTCATCTAGTCCAACCCCCTGCACTATGCAGGACACTCACAACCCTATCGCTCATCCACTGTCACCTGCCACCCCTTTAAACCTTCACAGTATCAGCCTCTCCATCAGATGGCTCTCCAGCCTCTGTTTAAAAATCTCCAAAGATGGAGAACCCACCACCTCCTGAGGAAGCCTGTTCCACTGAGGAACCGCTCTGACTGTCAGGAACTTCTTCCGGATGTTTAGATGGAATTTCTTTTGAGCTAATTTCATCCCATTTTTTCTGATCTGTCCCTCTGGGGCAAGAGAGAACAATTAGGCTCCATCGTCTTCAAGTCAGTATTGCCTACTCTGACCGACAGACGCTTTCTGAGATGGATGCCTCACCCACTTAAAGATGCTGAATATCAATCCTGGGACCGTCTGCAGATCAAGTAGATGCCGTGTGGCCCCTCCTCACCCAGTGGCCATCCCAGGCTGGTCCTGGATCCTGATCTGTACAAGTGGAAGCTTCTAAACAGCCTGCAAAGGCTGCCTCCTGTGGAAGTCACTAATCACTGCAGCAGTCTAACCCAGAGAAGATTAAAAAACATTGGTAGCTACGACCAAATCATGTTTCTTGTTTAAATTTAGGGACATTTAGAACCCTTACAAAATGGAGAACATGGGAAATGACCCAAGAGTCATCATAGGCTGCAAATGTCTTATCTATAAAGGGCCAAACCATTTGGGAATCCCAGATAATTAAAAAAAAAAAAACCTCAACTGTCCACTGCAAGGGACAATTTAAAGAAGAGTTGGTTTTAATACCCCACTTTTCACAACTCTAAGGAGTCTCAAAGCAGCTTACAATCTCCTTCACTTCTTCTCCCCACAACAAGCACCCAAGGAGATAGGTGGGGCTGAGAGAGCTCTGACAAGACTGCTCTATGAGAACAGCACTATCAGGGCTGTGACAAGTCCAAGGTCACCCAGCTGGCTACATGTGGAGGAGCAGGGAACCAAACCCCGCTTGCCAGATTAGAAGCTGCCGCTGCACCAAACTGGCTAGTTTTTGTGGGGACCTCCTGGTCAGCACTGGTCCTGCCTCTACACCAACATCAACCAATCCACATGCGCAAAAATGCTTGGTGAAACAAAATTAATTTCAGTTTTCATCTTGCTCTTATATGGCTCACTTGAGGGATTCAGTGGCCCAGCAAGGAAAACTGCAACGTGGCTTTCTCTAAGAAACACAGGCCATGATCCCATATGGGCCACTGTGAGATATGGGGATGCTGGATTAGATGGATTATGCCCTAGCAGGGAAAGGCTGCTTAAAAGAACCTCTGCTTTGCATGCCGAAGGTCCCCGGTTCAATCCCTGGCATTTCCATTATTCTTAATCCGGCTTGGGGTGGGCCCCATCAGTTCTCAATACAACATTCTGATAAAAGCAGTAAGCCAATAAAAACATGAGCCTTATCCTGGATGCTCATATTTCAGCTTCAAGGGGGAAACACATTGATCGGGGGGGGGGGTGCACAGGGAGTCATCACAAGCAGGAAACAGGATTCTCTCCCCGGCGGGGAAAAGGGGACCAGGCGGCTTTTATGGATCTACAAGTCTTCACCGGGAAATGACAATGATTAACCCAGTGTACAAATAGCACCTGGCGCTCAGTGACCCTGGCGCACCTTTCTAGCCCTCTAAAAGGTTCTTTTAACCTTCCATCAGCAAAATTCTTTCACTTAAGGGGGTGGCAGGTGACAGTGGATGAGCGATAGGGTTGTGAGTGTCCTGCATAGTGCCGGGGGTTGGACTAGATGACCCAGGAGGTCCCATCGAACTCTATGATTCTATGAATCTATGAACTACGGTCCACCAAACTAAACGCCACCAGACTCGTGGGTCCTTTTCCCTGCAATGGATCTACAAGAGCTAGGCTTCTTTTTCGGGGAGGCAAACCTTCTGAAATACTGGGGGAGGGGAGGAGAGGAGAGGGGAAAATCCTGAATATTCTGAATTGAGATTCTTATTCCTTTTGTTTCTAAGAATGCTCCTCCTTTGGGAAGGATGGGCTGCCAAATCCACTCCCCTCCCCCGCCCTTGATTTTAATCGGGTTCCCGATTTCCTCCTCGCCCCCTCCCCTTTCATGCCCATCGCTGCTGGAAATGCTCTCCTCCCCCCCCCCCCCGCGCCCCCCACTCACCTCTGCAAGGATCTCTCTCTGCAAGGATCTCTCTCTGCAAGGATCTCTCTGCAAGGATCTCTGCAAGGATCTCTCTGCCAGCAACGAGGGTGGGGGGAAAAAGGATCAATTGCTCTGCCCCCCCCCCCCACTCGCCCACCCAAGTGCCACTTTTCCAGCAGGTCCAGGAAAGGGCCTGGCCGAGGCAAGGCTTCCTTCTCAATTGCCTGGGCCTCTCTGTGCGAGGCCGCTCGGTCGACTTAACCCTTGGAGGAAAGGCAGGCCGCGCCCGGCTGTCCTTCCCCCCCCCCAGCAAGGCTGCCTTTGCAGCGCTGCAGAGCTTCCCCCGCCCGCCCCTGGAGCTGTGAGCCCAAGAGCAGCGCCTGGCTAAAAGGTTGGCAACCCTGGGCCCAGGAAGCCTGCAATTCGGGGTCCTCCCGTGCCAGTCCAAAGGAGCCAGCCACGGAATGACAGGGATGCCAGCCTCCAGGTGGGGCCTGGGGATCTCCTGGCATTCCAGCCCCTCTCCAGGCTAAAGAGATCAGCCCCCCTGGAAAAAAATGGCTGCTTGGGAGGGTGGGCTTCATAGCATTCTACTCCGCGGAGGACCTCCCAAACCCCGCCCACTTCTGGCTCCACCCCCAAAGCCTCCAGGTATCTCCCGACCCAAAGCTGGCAACCTTATCCGTGGTTGCTTTGGAAGGTGGACTCCGCATACAGCATTCTGCTGCACTGAGGTCTCTCCCTGCTCCAAATTTCACCCACTCCCGTCTCCACCCCCAAAGTCTCCAGGTATCTCCCGACCGGGAGCTGGCAACCCTTATCTCCGCCGCCGCCTGCAGGACGCCCTTGACATTCCGCGCAGTTATGTCCCCTGCGGCTCTTGCACCTTCCTTCCAGGGACACAAACGGGAACTGGATATTCTGAATATTTGCAAAAACGCTCCGGTACCAAAAGCACAAGCCCCCCGCCCCGCCCTCCCCCTAGGACGGCCGCAAAGGGTTAAACAGACAGCGCTCCGATGCCTAGAGAAAGCAGGAAACGGGAATGGCGCCGAATTTCCTTTTCCTGTGCTTCTCCCGCGGCTGGAAGGGAAGAAAAGGCTGGCCTTTGTGGACGGCCGGAGCTCGGTCGATCGGGCGCGACTGCGGGTTCGCGGGGAGGCGCAGCCCTCGAGAGCGGTGAGCTCAAAGTCTGGAGTTGCCAACTGACCAGGGAGAAAGGGGGGTTCCCAGATCCCTGGTCCTGAGCGAGCCCTTGATCTGCAAGAAGGGGCAAGCTTGGCTGCTTGGGTTGCCAGCTTTGGGTTGGGAAAGACCTGGAGACTTTAAGGGTGGGATCTGGGGCAGGGCAGGACCTCAGTGGCATATAAGGCTAGGGAGTTAGTGTTGGCCGCCTCTGAATATTAGTGCTCAGAGGCAACCTTCGGGGAAGGCCACGGCCTAGGGATGCCAATCCCCAGGTGGGAGTGTCAGTACAAGTTTACGTATCAAAAGCCATCAGTCTTCGATTAGATTTAGACTTATCATAGAGTTGGAAGGGACCTTCAAGGTCATCTAGTCCAACCCCCTGCAGAATGCAGGGCGACGATAACAGAAAATATATAGGTAAAATAAATTAAAACTTACCGAAAAATAAAACAAGAAAATTTGAAGCATCATGAATCATAAATAACAGTGTTAAAATTTAAGATTAGATAATTTAAGATACATTAAGTAGCACAAATCTTTGGCACATTTCTTCTGGATTCCTTCCAAACATTCCTAATCTTGGTAGCCTACTAAGTAAATTTGGCTACGGCAGAAGTTATTATTTTTATCATTATATATAACTCACAGATCATATTCAACATGCAAATTCAGTTCTCAGTGATTAAAATGACAGGTGTAAAAACAATCCAAAAAGCCTGTTCTTTTCTGACAGAAGTGTCTAAAAACATGGCATGATGCCTGGCTTACAACACAGATTTTCACTGGCTTTTACCAACTTGTAAATATTGGATAGTAGACTCACAAGTGCTTGACAGACTTTCGTAAACTTGCAAATACTTGAAAGTCCTTTGTACATTGAAGACGAACTGATGGCTTTTGATATATGCATTTGCACTGATACTGTCACAGCATTGATGAGTATATTATTGGCCTTACCTACACAGTGGAGTTTTGGTTTTGGCTTTCCGTACTCTCACTGTGATGGTCCCCAGGTGGGACCTGGTGATCCCCTGCAATTACAGCTTCATAAGTACTTTGGGACTTCTTCAGGTACTGAAAAGGGAGGTGTTAAAAACCAGCTCTTCTTCTTCTTTCTTGCAGCCAGGACTAAAAATGGAGAGGCCGGGCCTGACAGAACCCAATGCTGGGGAAAGAAAAGATTCTCTGGTTGCCCAAACTGGAGCCACCAAGGCATTGCTGCTTGGGACAGCTCCTCTCAAAATTAAGCAAGAGCCAAACGAGGGGCCAGCCCGACACTGGGAAACTCGGTGGCAGGAATTTCTGACCGCAGCGGAGTCCCCACCGAGGCGGGTGGAACCCCTCCAACTCCCTCAGGCCCAGCCGGCGGAGGACAGGAAGGTGTATCGGGCCTCCTTCGAAGGAGTAACTCCGGTGGTCCGTGAGGGGCCTGGAGAGGCATCCGTGACTCTGAACACGGCTGAATTTAGGGGAGGAACTCCAGAGCTCTACGGAAGGCCGGCTCCTCCTGTGAAAGTGAAAGAAGAGGCGGAGGATGAGGATGAGGGGGACGCTGCCTGTCCGGAAATGTGGCGTCGGCGGTTCAGGCAGTTCAGCTACTGGGAAGCTGAGGGCCCTCAGGAAGTCTTCGGCCAGCTCTGGGGACTGGGCCACCAGTGGCTGAGGCCCGAGAGGCACACCAAAGAGCAGATCGTGGAGATGGTGGTCCTGGAGCAGTTCCTGGCCGTCCTGCCTCAGGGAGTTCGGGGCTTGGTGAGGGAACGCGGCCCCAAGACTGGCGCCCAGGCGGTGGCTCTGGCAGAGGACATCTTGAAAAGGCCACAGGAGGCCGGAAGGCCGGAACAAAAGGTGATGATGCTTAGCCAGGTCATGCCCGGGTTTGGAAGCGGCAAACTTTTGTTGCCCTGCCAACAGCAGCCATATCTCCTAGACTCATAGAACCATAGAGTTGGAAGGGGCCAAACAGGCCACCTAGTTCAAACTCCCCCCCCCACCCCCCCATGCAGGATCAGCCTCAAGCACCCAGGATAAGGATCTGTCCAGCCGCTGCTGGAAGAACACCAGTGAGGGGGAGCTTACCATCGCCTTAGCCCAGTGGTCCCCAACCTTTTTATCACCGGGGGCTACTCAACACTTGACAATTTTACTGAGGTCCGGTGGGGGGGGGCGTAGTTTACTCCTCTACTCTCAACCACTGCCCTAACGCTCTCTGATCGCTATGGTAATGTTTAAACATCCCTTCAAAATAAGATACAGACACGCCACAACAATGAACATCAGGAACATTTTATTTTCATGGAAATTTTAACTCACGACAATGGCAAATCAATGGGAACCCTGAGCTTGTTTCTCTGCAACGAGATAGTCCAATCTGGGAGTGATGGGAGACAATGACACCCAAAGTGTGTTGTAAAGGGCCGGGAGGCGTCCTTCGCGGCCCACCTCCAATTAGTCGACGGACCACATGTGGTCCGCTGCCCACAGGTTGGGGATCACTACCTTAGGCAGCCCATTCCACTGCTGAACTATGACTGAATTTCCCACTCTGATATCTAGCCAGGACCATTGTACCCACAGTTTGAACCCAGTACTGCAGTTCCTATCTTCTGCTGCAGACAGAAACCGCTCCCTGCCCTCCTCCAAGTGACAACCTTTTGATCAAATAAATAAAAGCAGATACCTAAAGAGAGCAATCATGTCCCTTTTCAACCTCCTCTTCTCGAGCCTGAACTTTCCCAGGTCCTTCAGCCTTTCCTCACAGGGCTTGGTCCTGGATCCTCCTCTCTTTCTCCTCTGCACCTGCTCCATTTTGTCCACATTCTTTTTGAAGCGAGGCCTCCAGAACTGCACTCAGGACTCCAGGTGCAGTCCGACCACATTTCTCCTGTGCCAGTGGTGGGCTTGAGGGGGGAGGAGATTTTTTTAAAAAAATGATAATTGACAGATCACAGTGGTGCAGTAATGCTATTATAATTGATTTAGTGCCAAAATCTATGTGCTCCCAGCTTTCTTTCTTCCTTTAAAAAAAATAAGTATCTAGCCCTTTTTGTTGTGGAGTTATAAGGGGGAAAGGCAGAGGAAAGGGGGAAAGTACAAAAACAGAAAAGGAAGAAAGGTAAAATGACAGAAAGAGAAGGCGGGAATGACTGAATAAAGAAGGAAGAGAAAATAACAGAGAAAGGAGGATGGTGCATGTTTCTCTGAAATGTTACTTTGGTTTCTAGTTTTGGTCTTCAGTTAGCCAGAAGTCTGAACTACATCACTCTTTTCTGTCGCAGGTGCTGGGGCCTTTCAAAAACGTGGCTGAAAACTCCCCCAAATCTGAGCAGGATGACTTAGACATTATGCAGGTGCACATATCTATCGAGGATCAGCAAGAAGAGGAAGAGGAGGAGGAGGAAGCCAGCTTTCTTGGTTAATATTTAGGAGCAAATACTTGGGTGTGACGTGGTAAATAAGCTAAGGGCTTAGATGTCTTTAACAAGGGACACTTAGGTGGATCCTCCATGCTCAGAGGTAGTGTACCTCTCCATCAGGGATTCCCAACCAGGGGCTGATGGTCCTCCAGAGGTCTATGGAATCTCCGGAGGATGTCCACGGTCCAGTTTGTGCCTGACTGGACTTGGCCACAAACTTGGGAACTGGCTGCCCTTGGCCAGAAATCTGGGTGGGCACTCCGTGGGTGTGAAAATCAAAAGGAGGGGGAGTCAGCTTTGGTGCAATGTGGGGGCTCCAGGCTGTCTTCTCTCTGGCATCTGGAGGACCAAGCTTTCATAGTAGTATTAAAGATGGGGGGAGGGAGCAAAAGGAGGGTAAAGTGTGTGGGTGGTTATGTCCCTTCCTGGGGGGGTGGCGGGGGGGCGGGCTGACCAGCTGCCAAAACTTCTGGGGTCCTTGAAGCCTGAAAATTTACTTCAGGGACTTCTCCATGACCAAAAGGCTGGAAAAGTCTGCTCTAAATAAGCTAAGGCTACACCAGTGGGGGGTGTGCATCTGGGAACACCCTTGCTTTCGTGTGGAGGGAAATAACCACCTGCTAAACAGCATCCCATTAAGCCCCCGATAAAATGAAAGGACATTTTTCTCCAGGTGAGTTGACAACCCTGCCTGAAAAGTGATTTTTCAATTTCAGCATCCCCCTTGTGCTGTCTGCAGATGCCATGGTGCCCTTCAATTTCCCAGTGCATGCAAAGTGTTTTTAGAAAGTAGGCGAGGGTTTTGCCCAGTAAAGCTTTTGATTGGCCATTGGCTGTGCAGGTGTTTTTTTTTAACAGTGCTTTGACAGCAGCTGTCACCACAGCACAAGGAGTAGCGCAGTGTGACTGAAGGGAACCAACGGCAGCCATTTTAGAGCAGCCATTTTAGAGCAGCCATTTTGTGGGTGCGTCCACCACACAGTGTCAGAATTTTATTTATTTTTATTTATTTATTTTTAGGTTTAGACCCCACCTCTCTTGACCAATGTCACCTCGAGGCAGCTTACAAAATAGAATAAAACCCATAAAATCCTATTAAAATATTAAAATAGCATTATCCAAAATATCAAAACATTTATGAAGATGGCAGTATCTGTTCTACAATATATTTCTGGTGCCTTGGAGGAGGAGCATGTCTCACTCAGCGCTTAACACCCACTCAGAGCGGCTGTCCCGCCCCTAAGTGTCTCCTCCTCCAACCGGCTTGCCTATCTGTCCAGCGGCCAGCCAATCATCTTCTGTCCCCCATCCCTGACAATCCCCTCCTCCTTCCACTTCCCTCCGAGGCTCGGAGGCTGCAGATCCCTGCCAACTGAGAGCTGCCCCTGCCAGTGAGTTCCCTTTCTAGGGGCCTCCAGCCTGCAGCTTTTCCAGGTCCTGGGGGAAGGGAGAGGCCATCCACAGAGTTCTTCCACACACCCCAATCTCGCGCCCGTTGTATTCCTTAATGTAACGGGCTTGGCCCCTAGTACACTCACCTTCCCCAACCAACTCAGCTGATCCACCTAAGTGTCCCAAAGGTGCCCATTGGCCCAGAAAGCTTTGAGACCCCTGCATTAGATCTCGACGACAGGGAAATGTGACTCAGGTTCTGATTTCCTTTCTTTTCTAGCAAGCAACAAGCAGGAGTGGGACAGTACTGTGGAAAGCGCGCCATTTGGAACCTCCCAACCTGGGAACGTCAGCGAAGGATGCTCAGAACAAGGTGACTCAAATCCCCTTCTGGATCCCGAAGAGGCCGAGATGGCCGGAGGTCCGGAAGGACGAGAATGCCGATTGCCCGGCCCCCCAGAGAAGAGAGGAATAGCAGGTTTCCTGGGCGAGGAAGGCCGACGAGACTTAAACCAAAGCACCTTCCAGCACGGCATCCGTGAGATCTTTGACCTCCTCGAGCATCAGAGGCAGCAAGCGAAGGAGAAGCCCTACAAATGTCCCTACTGCAGGGAAGGCTTCCAGGACCGGTCCCACTTGGCGATCCACGAGAGGACCCACACGGGAGAGAAGCCCTTCCGCTGCTCCAGCTGCGAGAAATCCTTTTCCCAGCACTCGAACCTCCTGAGGCACGAGAGGACCCACACCGGGGAGAAGCCCTACAAGTGCGTAGACTGCGAGAAGAGCTTCAACCAGAAGGCCTCGCTGGTCATCCACAAGAGGACCCACACGGGAGAGAAGCCCTACGGGTGCCTGGAGTGCGGGAGGAACTTCAGCACCAGCTCCCAGCTGATCACGCACAAGAGGATCCATTCGGGGGAGAAGCCCTATCAGTGCTCCGACTGCGGGCAGAGCTTCAGCCGGAGGCCCCACCTCGTGGTCCACGAGAGGATGCACACGGGAGAGAAGCCGTACCAGTGCCCCGACTGCGGGCAGAGCTTCCGGAACAGCTCGGTTTTCACGGTCCACAAGAGGACGCACACGGGAGAGAAGCCCTACAAGTGTTCCTACTGCGGCCAGAGCTTCAGCCGGAAGACCAACCTGGTGAAGCACGAGAGGATTCACACCGGGGAGAAGCCGTTCAAGTGCCCCGAGTGCGAACTGTGCTTCCGGTCGACCACGCTGCTCAAGGCTCATAAAAGGAGCCACACGGGGGAGAAACCCTACAAGTGCATCGACTGCGAGAAACGATTCTGCGGGCTCACGGGGCTGCGCAAGCATAAGAAAACCCACGTGGGGATGAAGCCGTGACGGCCCCGGGAGGACAGGGAGAGTCGTGGCCCGAAGACGAAGAAGAGCTGTTTTTTTTATACCCCACTTATTACTACTCAAGGGAGTGTCAAAGTGGCTTGCAATCACCTTTGCGTTCCTCTCCCCACAACAGACACCCGGTGAGGTAGGTGGGGCTGAGAGAACTGTAACTAGCCTAAGGTCATCCAGCTGGCTGCCTGTGGAGGAGGAGTGGGGGATCAAACCCTGTTCTCCAGATTAGAGTCAACTGCTCCTAACCACTACACCACGCTGCCTCTCAAAGACCTGACCCCATCTGGCTGGGGCTGAAAAATCTCCACGGAGGAGGGATTTGAAGTTGTGGTTCTTCCCTGGGAAGTCCGAAACAGGCTTTCTGCAGGACTGGAGTCCAGGTTTTCTGAAGGACTGTCCCTTTTTCATATAAATCTTTCCCTGCTGCAAGTGTCCACAGGTTCAAATGTGAAATGGAAGGCCAACAGAGAATAGGTTTTTCTGTGTTGGCCCCAGACTTCAAGGCAGGAGCAGTTGCTGAGCGGTCGAACTCGCGCTTGGGAGGCAGAAGATCCGAACTCAGCCCTTGCTGTTTCCGGTTCCAGGGATCTTGGGAAAGCCTCCGAACGTGGACACCCACTGCCAACGAGGGCCTCTTCCGACAACACCCGTGGGTCTCCGTATCATCACAAGTTCTATTAAAGTCCTGATCCAGGGTGGGAAGCGGAGAGTGGTTAGACTGTGCCTCTGAGGCTGATCTCCTGTTCTGAAATGCCTCCACTGTAAAACTAAAAACAAATTTGTGCGTATTGTCAGATAGACCAAGAGCGTAAGACAGTACATGAGTATGCAAGTTAAGCTCCACCTATTGTAGCCAGCCCCGTAGAGCAGGGGTGGGCAAACGGCGGCCCTCCAGATGTCCATGGACTACAATTCCCATGAGCCCCTGCCAGCAGGGGCTCATGGGAATTGTAGTCCATGGACATCTGGAGGGCCGCTGTTTGCTCACCCCTGCCGTAGAATTTTCACCGCAAGAGACTGACAGAGATGGACTAGATGGTCAGTTTGGCCCCTTCCAACTCTATGATTCTGTGACACAATCCTGGGCCTTCTTACAGGCCCCCATCCAAATACCAACCAAGCCTGACCTTGCTTGTTTCCAAAACCTGACTAGTTCAGGCTAGCCTGGGCTACCCAGCTCAGGGCTTCGTAGCGTCTGTTTTGCCCGCACTCTCTTTGTTTTCCCCCTACAAGTCCCTGCTTTGTTCTGTGTTGATTATAATAAAGGGTTGTGTATTGTAACAGTGTATGTTTCGGTTGTGAGCCCGCCCCAGCCTCCGGTTCAGGAGAAAGGCAAGCTGCTGATGTTTTAAGGGATAAAGTATGTGCTTACACGGTGGGAAGTATATTTACTTGAACATCAAATCTTTTGGGGACAGAAAATATGCAGGCAAGACGTTTGTGCTGTTTTTAATGCAAAAACTGAGACACCATGAATACCACGGGCTGTGTGGCTCAGTGGCAGAACATCAGCTTCGCAGGCAGAAGGTCATTGGTTCAGTTCCCGGTATCTCTAGCTAGAGCAGGTTTGCTCAGCCAGGGTTTCATGAAGCCCTGGGGTTCTGTGACGGTCCTGAAAGGGTTTCCTGAAGAGTTGGGGTTAATTTTTAACATATTTTTAAAAGTTTATTGGGTGATATGAACATATATGGTCATGTTGACCCACCCCTCTCAAAATGGCCAGTGATGGGCCTGGAGGGGGTGGGGGACCCTGGGTGGACATGTCCACAGCTCTGCTTCCCAACCGTATTCTGCACCATCACACCACTTCTGGGGTTTCTCAAACCTGAACAATGTTTCAGGAGATTCTCAACACTAAAAAAAAACCGAGGAAGGCTGAGCTAGAGGATGTCAGTGTAATAAAAGGTAAAGGTAAAGGTATCCCCTGTGCAAGCACCGAGTCATGTCTGACCCTTGGGAAGACGCCCTCTAGCGTTTTCTTGGCAGACTCAATACGGGGTGGTTTGCCAGTGCCTTCCCCAGTCATGACCGTTTACCCCCCAGCAAGCTGGGTACTCATTTCACCGACCTCGGAAGGATGGAAGGCTGAGTCAACCTTCAGCCGGCTGCTGGGATCGAACTCCCAGCCTCATAGGCATAGCTTTCAGACTGCATGTCTGCTGCCTTACCACTCTGCGCCACAAGAGGCTCCTGTCAGTGTAATAGATGTTGGGAAAAAACCCTTTATTTGGCTGAAAATCTAGAGCAGGGAATTCCAGTAGGCTGGCTAAGGGGCCAATGGCATCCATTCACACCATTCCTGACACTCATTTTTTAGGAAGTGGGGAGAGCCAGGTGAAGCTTTTGCTCAGGGCAGCTTTTGATTGGTCATTGAAGATTTGGTACATTTAAAAAGAAATTATGGGGTGATATTTTTTTTTATTTTCCCTATGCATATATGGCTTTTTTCATGTTTAGCTTCAGCTCAGGTTTGCCAACTTTGGGTTGGGTAATTCCTGGAGTTTTTTTGGGGAAGGGGGGAGTTTGAGGAGGGAAAGCCCCTGGGAAAACTCCAGGCCCCACTGGGAAATGTGCCTGAAACCTTCCCCCATTCGTTTTAGAAATTGAAATGCTTCTCCCTCTCTCTTCCCTTGGAAGATTCGGCCAGTTATTTCCCCTTGTTTGTATTCCCCCCTCCCCATGAGATCAGGCAGTCAGTAGTTAGCTGGCGATCGCAACAGTTGTAATGTTCTTAATTAACTAATATAACAACATTTTTATATTGCATTTTGTCCTATTTGCAACCCATCCAGCTGAAGTCCACCAGGGTGAACGTACCCCCCCCCTTTTTTTTTTTTACTTAGGGAAGGAAGCGACTGCAACCAACTGTTCTAGTATGACTATTTGAGGGTTATTTTAAAATTTGTCCAACTTAATATTTAATATTAAAATCTTATGTATTTTAATTTTAAATCCCTTACGTATTTTAAAATTCCTTTAAAGCTGCCCTGAGCCTCCTGAAAAGGACAGGGTACAAATACAAAAACAAATATGTATTTCCTTTTGCAACCCACCCTGAGTTGCTAGAGAGAGGGCATGAAATTACTTCCACTACTGTTAGTAGCAATGCCGCTGCTACTAGTGGTAGTAATGCTGCTGCTACTAGAATTATTGCTACTACTAGGAGTAACGCTGCTGCTGTTATTAACTGAACTTCATACCAGGGCACGGCCTCCACGCAGAAAAATTTAAAGTAAAGGTAAAGGTCTCCCCTGTGCAAGCACCGAGTCATGTCTGACCCTTGGGGTGACGCCCTCTAGCGTTTTCATGGCAGACTCAATATGGGGTGGTTTGCCAGTGCCTTCCCCAGTCGTTACCTTTTACGCCCCAGCAAGCTGGGTACTCATTTTACCGACCTCGGAAGGATGGAAGGCTGAGTCGACCTTGAGCCGGCTGCTGGGATCGAACTCCCAGCCTCATGGGCAAAGCTTTCAGACAGCATTTCTGCTGCCTTACCACTCTGCGCCACAAGAGGCTCTTGCAGAAAAATTTATGCTGGAGCAATTCCCGAGTCTTTTAAGGTGCTGCAAGCTTGTTGCGTATTGAAAGGGTTACGGAGATAGAGCTCTGCGTCCTAGAAAAGTAGCCGCAGCCTTGACTTCCTCTTCCGGTTTCTCCTGCTCCTCCTCCTGTCTCTGGCTGGGAGGCCAGGTCCTGCCTTTTTAGATGGTCTGAGGCTGAGGGGGGTCCCCCCTCCCGTTGGGTTGCAGCCCCACCACAGGAAAAAGTGAGTTGGGGGGTGCATGCATGGGGAATTGGGGGGCTGGGGGAGAAAGAGCCGCACAAAGAGCAGGAAATCCTTGGCGGGGAAGGAGGGGGGCAGCGATGCACATCGGCCGCAGAGGATCCTCCCCAGCAGAGGATCTTTGCAGACGATTTGGGGTCGCCGTAAGTCGGCTGCAGCGTTCCTATCCGAATCAGAAGCCCTGTTAAATAGGCAAAAGGGAAAGCATCTTTATTAAATGATGACTTGATTGATGCAACAAGGGACTTTTAGTGCAGGTCCCCACCCCCCACGATCCCTGCGCAAAATAGGGATGCCAGCCTCTAGATGGGAGATCCCCTGGGATTACAGCCCATCTTCAGATTAGAGAGATCAGTTCCCCTGAAGAAAATGGATGCTTTGGAGGGTGGATTTTATGGCAGTGTACCCCACTGAGTGCAAACTTAAATGGACTCCGGGGAATGGTAGAGGACAGGAAGGCCTGGAGGATCATTGTCCATGGGGTCGCGATGGGTCGGACATGGCTTCGCACCTAACAACAACAACACCCGACTGAGGTCCTTCCCGAGCTCCATCCCCAAATCCGCAGGAGTTTCTCTACTGGAACTGGCAACCCTAGACTTGGACAAGACACTATTTGTATTAGAACTCCCCCCTCCCCTTTAATGCTACTGTTTAAAAATATTCAGCTGTTGTATGTCCCTATGCCTTTATTCAAAGTTTCTTGAGTGAGTGGGAGACGAAGTAAGAGTATGGCCATTTTTCTCGCTAAGACAAAGATCAGAAAGCAAGAGCAGGGAGAGAGAGCCTGAATGGAAAAAAGCAAAACCAGAGAAATTAAGCAGGAGTAATTTGCTGTATTGTAGGGGGAATTCTTTAGAAGAGCCTTCTGGGATGCATCTCTTCAGATTGCAGGTGGGGGTGTTCCTACCCTCATCTGTCTCCTAGAAACCTAGCATGTCAGGGGAAACAGTTCTGGCTTTGCTTTCCCCCTGGATCGGCTGGTTTTCCATGTGTGAGGAAATCTGTATGGAAGAACACTGAATCGTGACCTATGTGGGCACCCATGATCCCACTGTGTGGGAGGGGTGGTATATAAACTGAAACATAAACAAAAACAGACCTGCAGTTCATCTTTCTCAAGAAAGGTTGAAAAGAGTATTAGACAGAGCAGGTGGGTCAACTTTCAAATCTTGGAGGCCTTGGTTGGGGAGAAGAGCAAGGTGTGCCACCTGGATGCCCCTGAGATGCGAGATGTTTTGAGGTGTGAGGTAGGCAGGTGGTTTTGCTGTGCTATTCTTTGCAGGGTGTTAATTTTTTTAATGATATGAAATGGCCTGAATGTGGGGGAGATGAGATGCCAACCTTTTAATGAAGGAATAAATAAGAATGTCACCTGATGTTCCTCTCTGCGAGGGACAATTGGCAAGGCCCTTTGCTTCTCTGTGAGTGTTCAGGCCCCACGCACAAGCCAGCATTTGCTTGTGAAGAGAGCAGGCCTCATTCTTAGTCTCATGTGCCCTTCCTCCCTCCCCTCCTTGTGTGTGGAGCCAGGATGGAAAAATCCCGTTTAGGAAGTCTTTGGGCCAACCGCAGTTCAATGGGCGCTTTTCACAAACTGCGGTTTGTTCTCTTGCTGACAAACTGGGCTTATGAACCGTGGTTTGAATCCTGGTTTATAATCTTGATTGGTGGGCAAAGAAAGCTTTGTTTTCTGATTGCAAGTGGTAGGGGAGGAGGCTCCTCTTGTGAAATGACCCACAAGGAGGTTGCTATTCCAGCAGGCGAGGCTTAAAAACAGGTCATTTTTTAAGGTGCTGCTAGACCCCTGTTCCTTTTCCTTGTGACGTACTAACACTGCTCCCCTTCTGGAGTTATCCCCCAAGGCTTAGAGCTTAAAACAGCCCTGCTGGATCAGACTATAAAGTCCTTCTAGCCTAGCATCCTGTTTCCACCTGTGGACACCCAGATGTCTCCAAGAAACCCAGAAACAAGGTATGGCCCCCCCTCCCCTGTTGTCCATCAGTTGTTCCTATTCAGATCCACAGCAACCTTGTTTAAGCTAGCTTCTCAGGAACATAGTCCTTTCCCTTGACCCACTAGATTTCTGTGGGCGGGGACAGTTTTTGTTTCCTCAAGGAGTGATGTTGAAAAGCGTAACTCCCGCCTGCCTTATGAAACAGGAGCAGTCCAGACCGAGGTTTTCCACCTCCTTTAGCGCTGCTTTCGTAGATTGAAAAGTTCTTCAGTTTGAGGGAACGGAATTAAATTATAAAGCGCCGTCGATTGCGGTGAGGGAGTTTCCGTTTGCTTGGGTTGCACCAGGACATGCTTACTAATGTGGAATGTTCTTTCTGCCTCAGGAACCACAGCTAGGAGTAAAGATGGAGGGGCAAGGCCAGAAACCGGAGGAGGGTGGAAGCGGCTGTGACGTCGTCCAAATGGAGGCCCTTGGGAAATCGGTCGCAAAAGCAACCCCACAAGCGGTGAAGCAGGAACTGATCGAAGGGCTGCAACAAGGCTGGGAGGCCGAGTGGTCGGAGTCCCTGAATGTGCCTTGTTCAAGATGGAAGAACATACTGCCCCCATCAAGACATGATGCTAAAGATGTCCAGGCCTCCTCAAAAAGGGTGCCAGAGGCCAGCCGCTGGCCCAGACGAGAATACGCCACCCAAACCATGACAGCCTGCATGGACAAGACCCCAGAGGCCTACGAAGGGCTGGATTTCTCCGTCAAAGTGAAGGAAGAAATCCCCGATGGGGAGGACACCTTCAGCTTGGAGATGCAACGCCGGCACTTCAGGCGTTTCTGCTACGAGGAGGCCGAGGGGCCGAGGGAGGTCTTTAGCCAGCTCTGGGAGCTTTGCCATCAGTGGCTGAAGCCCGAGACACACACCAAAGAACGGATCCTGGAGCTGCTGATCCTGGAACAGTTCCTGACCATCCTGCCTCGGGAGATGCAGAGCTGGGTCATGGAACGGGGACCGGAGACTTGCTCCGAGGCCGTGGCCCTGGCCGAGGAGTTCTTAATGAAACGCCCGGAGGTCGAGAAGCACTGGCCAAGCCGTCCCAAGAGGCCCAGAGAAAACGACGGCACCGAGCTTTCTTGGAACGTCTGTCGGCCTTGTGTCTTTCCGATATGATTTGTGGGGTTTGAAGTGATGCTAGCTCAGTGGTAGAGTCTGTGGTTGGGATACTGAAAGGTCAGGTTCAGTCCCTAGGACTTCAGGCAGCGGGCCTGAGATGGGACCGGCCCCTGCCTTGAAGATCTGCTGCCACAGGAAATACTGGGCTAGGTATGGAGTGGGCTGCCTAAGGGGGTGGGGAGCTCCCCCCTCACTGGCGGTCTTCAAGCAGCGGCTGGACAGAGACTTATCCTGGATGCTTGAGGCTGATCCTGCATTGAGCAGAGAGTTGGAGATGGCCTATATGGCCCCTTCCAACTCTATGATTCTATGATTCTGATTCTGAGCAGGGGGTTGGACTAGATGGCCTGTCTGGCCCCTTCCAACTCTATGATTCTATGATTCTGTCCCACAGTCCACAGTGGAGTGCTACTGCCAATCAGAATAGGTGGACCAATGGTCTACAGCAGTTTCCTGTATGGACAGGAAATGGAGCTCTCTGATTGGCTGGCAGTAGAAGAAGAGTTCGTTCTTATATGTTGCTTTTGGAGTCTCAAAGCTGCTTACAGTCACTTTCCCTTTCCTCTCCCCACTCCCTGTGAGGTGGGTGAGGCTGAGAGCGCCCTGATATTCCTGCTCAGTCAGAACAGCTTTATCAGTGCTGTGGCGAGCCCAAGGCCATCCAGATGGCTGCATGTGGGGGAGCAGGGAATCAAACCTGGCTCACTGCTGACCACTACACCAACCCGAACTTCTGTTGCAATCCCAGACTGTCATGGTGGGATAACAAGAGAATAGAAGCTTATCAGAATTTCTGCAGGCATTCTATGTCTCCTGTTCCTGTTTATGACTTAATTTCGTGTCCCCGTTTCTGTTTCAGGCTCGAGGGCAGTTGGAAGACGCAGCTGCTAGCCCCTCCGCATCGGAGCAGATAACGTCAGACCCTGTGACGATGTCATTCGCAAGAGATGCCGACCGAGGGGGTGACGGGGAGATCAGTTTCCTGGGTAAGGCCTGAAGGTGGCAGCGTGGTAAAGGTTTATTGCAGGATTCCGCACAGGAATTGTGCTGTACCTTGAGCTGTCTGGCCTGTGGAATGCCTGATATCTCTGGGAGAAGATTCTGGCCTCTCATTTTTAGAAAGGCTCTTTAGCTGACTTTGATCTTGGGACACTCAGAGTAGCTGCAGGAGGCTCCGGACTGGGTCAGAAAACAGGAGAGTGACAAGTGGACCGAGTTGTATAGTGTTTTGCCATCTTCCTCCTCCTCCTCCTCAATAATAATAATAATAATTATTATTATTATATATTATATATTATATATTATATATTATATATTATATATTATATATTATATATTATATATTATATATTATATATTATATATTATATATTATATATTATATATTATATATTATATATTATATATTATATATTATATATTATATATTATATATTATATATTATATATTATATATTATATATTATATATTATATATTATATATTATAAAAGGTATCCCCTGTGCAAGCACCGAGTCATGTCTGACCCTTGGGGTGACGCCCTCTAGCGTTTTCATGGCAGACTCAATACAGGGTGGTTTGCCAGTGCATTCCCCAGTCATTACCGTTTACCCCTCAGCAAGCTGGGTACTCATTTTACCGACCTCGGAAGGATGGAAGGCTGAGTCAACCTTGAGCCGGCTGCTGGGATTGAACTCCCAGCCTCATGGGCAAAGCTTTCAGACGGCTGCCTTACCACTCTGCGCCACAAGAGGCTCTTTTTATATATTATATATTATATATTATTTATATACTACCTTCTCCGATGATTCAGGGCAGCATACAACATAGTAATTCACAATACCAAAATATAATGAATGCGAAAAAGTAATCTCATTAAAATACTGTAACATCACATTAATAGTTAAAACACTTCAAATCCGGCCCTTGATACTGGCTCATTTCAGATGTTCCCATCGGGCATCTTTGGTGGGGTTTTCTGGAGGGCCCAGTAGATGTTTCCTCTGCATGACCTTGGGCCGGTCGTATTCTCTCCAGACTGCTCAACGGGGTCATCAGATGGATCAAACAGGGAGGACAACATAGGCTGAAATGAGCACCTTGGAGGACGAGTGGAATAAAAAAAAAGAGACAGAGGACACCGTCTCCTCTGAAGGGCCTTGTCTCAGGTGGGTCTCCCCAACACCTGCCACCAGGGGTCCTTTAAACTGGGACCCTGATGTGCTTTAACATCTCCTCCATAATTCCTCTTCCTGAAAACTCTCAGGGAAGGGCTGTGGCACAGGACAAGAGCATCAGAGTTCCACGCAAGAGATCCCAGGTTTGATCCCCAGCCTCTCCAGTTGGAAGGATCAGATGGCTGGTCATGTGGAAGACCTCTGCCAGAGAGCATCTGCCTAGACCAGGCTTTCTCAACCAGGGCTTTGTGAAACCCTGGTGTTTTTTGACAGCCTTGGAAGGGCTTCCCGAATGGATGGGAGGGAATTAATTTAAAAATGTATTTTAAATTCGTTAAACATTTATTGGATATGACATACGTGGTTGTGTCGAACCCCTCCCAAACCCCCATGGCCAATGATGGGCCTGGAGGGGGGTGGGAAGGGACCCTGGGTGGGCACATGCACATCTATGCTTCCCAGCTACATTCTGCACGATCGCAGCACTTCTGGGGTTTCTTGAAGCTTGAAGAATGTTTCAGGGGTTTCTCAGTGCGGGGAAAGCTGAGAAAGGCTGGCTTAGACAAGCCTGACAAAGGCCTGGTTCAGTTGGAGGCTGTTTCGGGTGTCCTTCGTGCTCCTTGGAAGTGGCTTCATTAGCCTCCCTTTGATTCCACCAGGTGACGACCGGACAACGACAAAAGATGAGGAAACCGTTCGGCCAGAAAACCCTGAGCGGGCGGAGCTCCTCGAGACCCCCGTGGGAAAAGCCAGAGGGAAGACCGGCCCGTTACACGAGGAGGGCCAGGAGGGGAGAAACGAGTTGGAATCGGACAATCAGCAGGATGATCATCCGGCGTCGGGAGGGGGGAAGATCGTCCTTTGTAAAGAAGGCGGCAAAACCTTCTATGCCAGCAGCAAGGCCGTGCTCCAGTGCAAGAGCAAAAAGACCTGCACGGAGTGCGGGAATCTCTGCGAGGTTTTTGACCTCCCTACGAATCAGGAGACTCAGGCGGGAGAAGAATTTTACATCTGCGAGCAGTGCGGGAAAACGTTCAAGAACGGGGCGTCCCTCGATCCGCGGCAGGGGGCGCTCTCCAAAGGGGACCGGCCGTACCAGTGCTCAGACTGTGGCAAAAGTTTTGGCACCAAGGCGGCGCTCCTGAAGCACCAGGGGACCCACACGGGCGGGAAGCCGTACGTGTGCTCCGAGTGCGGGAAGTGCTTCACCACCAGTTCGAACCTGATCTACCACAACATCGTGCACACGGGGGAGAAGCCACACAAGTGCTCCGAGTGCGGCAAGAGCTTCCACTGGAAGTCGTCCCTGATCACGCACGAGCGGACCCACACGGGGGAGAAACCCTACAAGTGCCCTGACTGCGGGAAGAGCTTCGGCAACAGCTCCCAGCTCCTCCGGCACAAGCGGGTCCACACGGGCGAGAAGCCCTACCACTGCTCGGAATGCGGCCGGAGCTTCAACCAGATCGCCTCGCTGATCGCGCACAAGAGGATCCACACGGGCGAGAAACCCTACGAATGCTCCGAGTGCGGGAAGGGCTTCGGCACCCGGACCAACCTGATGATGCACAAGAGAGTCCACACGGGAGAGAAGCCCTACAAGTGCTCCTACTGCGGGCAGAGCTTCAGCCAGCGGACCCACCTGATCATCCACGAGAGGACCCACACGGGGGAGAAGCCCTACACGTGCTCCGACTGCGGGAAAAGCTTCAACGCCAAGGCGCCGCTCATCACCCACAAGAGGACCCACACGGGGGAGAACCTCTACCAGTGCACCCAGTGCGGGAAAAGCTTCAGCACCAGCTCCAACCTGCTCAACCACAACATCATCCACACGGGGGAGAAGCCACACAAATGCACGGATTGCGGGAAGTGCTTCAACCGGAAGTCGTCCCTCATCACCCACAAGAGGACGCACACGGGAGAGAAGCCCTACGTGTGCTTCGAGTGCGGCAAGCGCTTCATCTCCAGCTCGGACCTCACGAAACATAAGAAAGTCCACAGAGGGAAGCATTCGGTCCGCGCCGAAAGCTTTGTGTACGGCTCTGCGGCTGGAGAGCAAGAAGCAATACACCGGGGAGGACAGGCCTGTTAGAGCCAAACGGCAGCCGAGGATCCGTCTCCGCCAACACAGGCCTGTCCTGAAAGCGTGGGATGCGGGAGCTGTGAATGCTGGCGGCGGATTTTAAAAGACAGCTGGTTTCCTTCTCGTAGTCTTTCTCGTCGCTTTTCCTTGTGGGGAGGGGAGGGAGAGACCGTGAGAAGCTGCCAGCGTGGAGAAGGGAGTCTTGCTGGGAGCAGAGTCATTCTGAGGTGATCCAACTGCCAGGCAGTAGGTCACAGACAAAGTCTGTCCAGTGGGACGAAAAAAAGCCTGAGCTGGAAGACCATGAGGAGTTTGGGGGAGCGCGTCCCTCTGAGAACCAATCCCTGCCCACTGAGCCATAGCCGTAGATAACCTGGAGGTTGGACTGCCTAGGCCAGGGGTAGTCAAACTGTGGCCCTCCAGATGTCCATGGACTACAATTCCCAGGAGCCCCTGCCAGCGAATGTTGGCAGGGGCTCCTGGGAATTGTAGTCCATGGACATCTGGAGGGCCGCAGTTTGACTACCCCTGGTCTAGCCCATTTTTGATTACCCTCTCAGGCAGCTGCTGACTAGAATCCTAAATCTGGGTCTGATTATGGGGAGGTGGTCCACCTGTGAGGTGAAAGATTTAGTAACCTTTGTTACTTTGTTACCCACCCCAAAACTAGGCCCCTCAAACCCCTGTTTGTACCCAGTTAGGACAGACCCACATTTCAAAACACAAGTTTGCTGCCACCCTGTTGATTTGGGGCTTCAATCAGGAATGGATGACCGTGTTAAGAACACAGAAGAGCCCTGTTTTGGCTCAGACCAAAGGCCCATCTTGTCCAGCCTTCTGGTCACACAGTGGTTGACCAGCTGCCTCTAGGAAGCCCCCAAACAGGAAGGCTCGAGCAGGGCCCACACACCCTCCCGCCCCAGTGATAAACACGAAGAGACATGCTGCCTCTGGTACTGTCCTCCGTGAATTTGTCAAGTCCCCTTTTAAGGCCTTTCAAGTTGGCGATCATGACCACATCCTGTGGCCGTAAATTCCAGAGCTTTAACTGCACTTCCTTTTAGCCTGTCCTGAATCTTCTAGCGTCCTTCGTGTGCACCAGGAAATCCCCACACAATTGAAACCTTGAGAGGGTGTCCTGAAGGACTGACAACACATGGTGGGTCGCGTTGCCTGTAGAAAAAGATAAGCCTTGTTGTCTTCAAGCTGTGTTCTGGGAAACCTGCAGGAGGAGATGGTTTTTTTGTTTTGGAAAGGTAATGTGGGATAATATCCCCTAACAGCAAATAACCTCCCCCCCCCCCTTGAAAGATTCCCAGAATTCTTCTTCCGGGGTCATTTTCAGACTCTCTGTGGTCAGGGAATGTTTTCTGTGTGAACCAGGGTGGTGATGAACCCCGGCGTGTGCAGAGGATTCTGGGATGCGTTCCACATCACAAGGA
Organism: Paroedura picta; assembly: GCF_049243985.1. Lineage (NCBI taxonomy): Eukaryota > Metazoa > Chordata > Lepidosauria > Squamata > Gekkonidae > Paroedura > Paroedura picta. The sequence goes on from NC_135371.1 coordinate 7,832,550, forward strand.
GCATCTGAAACATCTTGTTTGGGGGTCGCCATTAAAAGTGTTAGATTTCAAAATGCAAAGGGTGTCGAAGAGCTGTCGGCAAGCTTTCCTGTGTGTGCTCTTGAATGATGCTGACCCAGCGCTTCAGGGAACAAAACCCACCATGGTAGCCCAAGGGACCTTTCAGGATCCCCCATTAACGACCTTATTAGTGGTATGATTTTGAAGAACCGCAAGCTTCCCAAAGCACAGATTTGAAAACCTCGGGTCTTAACAGTATGTGAGCTCTGTATGATACACAGAAAGAGGGGCCCAACAGAGCATGAAGAAGGAAAAGGGCCACACCCCTCAGAGGAGAGAAAAGATAAGGCCAAGTCCAATGGTGCAAAATCAGGTAAAAACATTTTATTACTCAGTTTAACATTCAAAAATTCCCTATGCATTTGGCCAACAGGCTTCTTCAAGGGAATCTGCCCATAGAATCATAGAGTTGGAAGGGACCTCCTGGGTCATCTAGTCCAACCCCTTGCACTATGCAGGACACTCCCAGCCCCATCGCTCATCCACTGTCACCTGCCACCCCCTTGAATCTTCACAGATCTTGCAGTAGGTGCTCAGAAGAAGTGTAGGATCACTGGGAATTTTTAGCTGAGTAATAAAAATGTTTTGCCTGATTTTGCACCACCGGCCTTGGCCTTTAATCTCCAACAGAATTTGAAGACGGGATCTAGAAAATTCCCCAGCATCTTGGGGTAGCGTGGGTGGGTGGGGTATGGCAGTAGATCTCTCTGATGCTCCTCAGCGGTTAAGATCCAGCAGAAGGAGTTCCATGAAGGTGTAAAGTTAGACAGTGGCTCAAACAATTTGAATAGCTTCTGCTGAAATTACAGATTGCTGCCTGCGCCTTTGAAAATAAACCAGGATTGGCATTCTTCCTTAGAGGGCGACAAACCCTGGGGCGTATTCCTGATCGGATAGACTCTCAACATACATCAGTCAAAATGCTCCTCATACAATGGGTCACCGGAGCGTCTGGCACAAACTTCAGTGGGCATTTAAATATTTTGTGCTGAAAAGCTTGGGGGTTGTTTTTAATTTAATTTAATGTTTTAACCTTGGGTTCAGACACCTAGGAAGTTGAGATCAGCGTTGAAAGACTGAAATGTTTGTTCAGGACTCTGATCTCTGGAAGAAAAGGAAGAAAGGGGGAAGGAAACTTGCTTCAGATTCTTGTGCTTTGACCCCAGTGTCTTTGTAGCATTGTAGATGGAGTGTCTGCTGGCGTGGGTGAGGAGGTTGCATTGCATTGGGGAGGGGAATTTTTTCGAGTTAGTCATGTTTTTAATCTGTAACTTTTATACATAGGTTTGCATTAAATTGATGCTATCTGCCCTGGTTTAGGGGGTTGGGATGGGCTAGAAGGGGCACGTTATGTGTCTGAATTGTAAGCTAAATCATCTGTTTTTTCCCCACAAAACATGAGCAATCCCATAACATCTTTCACAGAGGGTTTCCCTTTTGAGCAGCAGGGGTGCTATTGGCCAGTGACTGTGACGATGGTGTCTACATTTTCATACTCTGAACATAATCTTGGTGCCCCTACTCTTCACTTTCACTCTTGTTACCTGTTCCTTTCCTAATTGCTCTTTCATATGTTACCCGTTAGTGTGTCTTACCGTGTTATGACCAATATATGGGGGGGCTTGTAAATTTAGTGGCATGCCTATTAAATTGTGAGATTTGTCACTGCTCGGATTATTGGCCATTCTTTAAACCAAGATGCCCCATGTTTACCAAAAGGAAGCGGAACGTAATGGAAGATGACCCACCTCCCTTACAAAAGAGCGGGTTATAGGCAAAAGCCAATGATTGTAGTTTTAAGACTGACCCTGCCTTAAAAAAAATAAGTAGCCCTGCAAAATTAACACAGTGAAGCTGCCTTATACTGAATCAGACGATCAGTACATCAAGGTCAGTATTGCTTACTCAGGCCGGCAGCTGCTTAGCGGAGTTTCAGGGGGGTTGGACTAGATGACCCATGAGGTCCCTTCCAACTCTATGATTCTATGATCTTTCGCATCACCTTCTACCTGGTCCTTTTAAATGGAGATGCCGGGTATTGAACCTTGGACCTTTTGCGTGCCAAACAGATGTTCTTTTACTGAGCCAGGGTCTATGCCCCAATTGTCCAGGTAGGATGGTGGTTGGGCTAAGAGCTAAAAGGCCCATGTTAGAATCGCTGTTGTACCATGCGCGCTTGCTGGGCACCACTGTGCCAGTTACTTCTGCTCACCCTAACCCGCCTCACAGGGTGGTTGTTAGGATAAAATAGACGAGAGAAGAATGATGTAAGATGATTTTGGCCCCCATTGGGGAGAAAAAGTTGGGTATGACTGAAGTAAATAAATATTCTGGCGGAAAAGGTGGAAAGAGAGCACATACGCTAGGCATCACATCAAAATTGCAAGAGGTCATCATCCCGCTGTATAACGCATTGGTCAGACCGCACCTGGAATACTTTTTGCCATTCTGAAGGCCTCACTTCAAAAAGGACGTGGACAAAATTGAGAGGGTTCAGAGGAGAACGATGAGAATTGATCTGGAGAGCTTGAGGGACTTGGGAATGTTCAGCCTGAAGAAGAGGAGCTGAGAGGGGTCATGATGACTCTTGTTAAGTGCTTGAAAGATGGTCACTTGGAGGAGGGCAAGGGGTGGTTCCTGTTGGCAGCAGAGGGTAGGACCCGCAGTGATGGCTTTAAACTCCGTGGAGAATGCTGCCAGTTCGATACGAGGAAAAACATTTTGCAGAATAGTTCAGCAGTGCAATGGGCTGCCTAAGGAGGTGGTGAGCTCCCCCTCACTGGCGGTCTTCAAGCAGCGTCTGGACAGATATTTGTCATGGATGTTTTAGGCTTGAGCAGGGGGGTGGACTAGATGGCCTCTTCCAATTCTGTGACTCTATCATCCGGGCTGCACAGGCAGCTTCCATTCCCACAGCCTGGCTGAGGAGGGGGGAGGTTCTCACCCCCCCTTTTGCCTCCAAACAAGTCCTGACCCAGCTGATAGGGGCACGACCCTGCCAATCAATTGCTTTCAAATGAGTGGCCCTCCTACCCCTTGACCCTGCCCCCTTTTCATATATTGAAAAATACCAGCTTGTTTTTAATAAAGTACTGTGAAAAATCAGTAACAGAAGCGTGTAGTAAAATGAGGCTGGGTTTTGTCTCCCATGAGTGGCAAGATGGTGGTGGGCAGGGCTCTTAGGATGCAGGGTTCTTCCAGTCTAGGCCATTTATTTCATGGAAAGATCTCAGCGCTGTTAAAAGAGAAAATGTTTTAGAGGTCAGTCCCCCTCTGGGTCGCCAGAAGTTGGAAGAAAGTTGACAACACTTAACAAACAGGAGTAATTTGCATTGGATTTCCAAGATCACCCCTTGGAAATATTTATTTTAAAGAAATATTGCTCCCTAATTTACGAACAAAGCTCCCGTAAGCAGAAACCAAGGTTGGCAGGGGAAAGGAGCAGCGTTGTTTTCACTTGCGGGGAGCTTTTGAGGGGGAAACGAAGCAATAGTCTCTTCATCTGTGTGATCCCAAATACTGCCATCCTTTCTACCATCTAATTCTGCTGGGCATGCAAGCCAAAGCAACCTGAGTTAAAGAGTGGCGGACTCTAATTTGGAGAACTGGGTTTGATTCCCCTCTCCTCCATACGCTGCCAGCTGGGTGACCTTGGGCTAGTCACAGTCCTCTTGGAGCAGTTCTCTTCAGCTTCTTTCACTCCCACCGCTCTCACAGGTGTCTACTGTGGGGAGAGGAAGGAAAAAGGTCCTTGGTCTAATCCTACAGATTTATCAGGGCCACAATCCCTTCCTCCCGGGATTCCTGCAGATCAGTCAAGGGAAGAGTCTCCCCAAGCCCGCTTCGCCTGCGCCCTTTTCCCTTCGCCCGGCCTCAAGATGCTTTTGCGCCTCGCACCCACTTGGCTTTCCCCCCACCCAGGGCCTCAAAGGGTTAAGTGCAGAGAGCTCCGTTGCCTAGAGAGGCCTAGGGGGAAACTTTGCAAGGGGGGGCAAGGGGAAGCCGCCTTCCTGCCCCCCCTACCTTTGGCGGAGGAAGGTGGAGGTGAGCGCGATGCAAAGGCTGCCCGGGGAAGGGGCAGGGAATAGGGGAAGGGGGCTAAAAAGGGGGAATTGCGGTCTTGGAAATGGGGGGGGGGGAGAGAAAGGGGCTGAAGTTGCCTTGCAAAGAGGCAGAGGCGCTTGCTGACAGATCTGTGACCCGGGAGGGGTCCTGGGCAAGGGAAGGGTTGCTGGAGGGGGGGTTGGTGGTGGCGGTGGAGGTTTCTGCTAATGGATCAGCACAATTTTTTTGCTCTGGATATAGGGTTGCCAACCTCCAGGTCGCGCCTGGATACCCTCCAGAAGGCCAAGATCCGTTTCCTTGGAGAAAATGGTGCTTTTGGACTGTGTGCAGTTTTGGCCTGCTGAACTTCCCTCCCCGCCCTACCCCACACCCACTCTCCCCAAGTTTTACTCTCCTATTCTCCACAAACTTCCCAGGCCAAAGCTGGCAACCCTACGATGCCCTCCATATATAGCAGGACACTAAAAACCAAGTAAGCAATTAAAGCTGACAGAGTTTCAGCAGCCCTCCAGCTGCATTCGCTTGGATATGGCCGCAGTATTAATGGCATATTGCAGAATTAATATGGAGAAAATAATAGAAAGTTCTTCCACATCACCCACTGCCAGATCTTTTAACTGGAGGTGCCTGGGGTTAAACTTGGGACCTTTTGCATGCCAAGCAGATCCTCTACCACTGAGCCATGGCCCCTGCTTAAAAACTGCAAGGTTTGGAGTTCAACAGAATTTTTGTTCAGGCTTTATATCAGGGGTCCCAAGCATGCCGAGCAGGGCTTCTGATTGGCCACTGGAGATTTGATTACCCCTTTTCCTAGGCTTAATGTGCGGAAAGCTGAAGCCTTTCATGGCAAAGAGCTCAGTGACATCACCTGGTAAATAACATCCCATCAGGCCTCTGTTAAAGGGGCTGGACTTTTGTTCTCCAGATTGTTGGCAACCCTATGGCAGAATGACGCTTCAAAATGTTTTTTTTTTAATTGTGTCTGACTTTCCTCTATAAAAACACATTAGACGGATTAATCGCTGTACCCTACTTGGCTCTCAAACTCTGAACTTCCTGTTTCAGTCCAGGAAGTGCTGCTCGGATTCAGAATGGAGGAGCAGGAGGCAGAAGCAGCCAAATCTGAGGAGGGACTGGCAGGAGGAAGAGACTCTCCCGTCGTTCAGGTTGGGACCATCGGAGAGTCTCTAACTTTGGAAGATCCACAACGGATCAAACAAGAACCGGATGAAGGTCAAGAACTGCGTTGGGAGGCCCAGTGGCAGGAATTCCTGAAGACGGCGGAGTCCTCGCAGCAGGTGTGGGAAGCCTCAGAGCGGCCTCAGTCTCCCTCGGAGGATCACGGCAAGAAAAACCAGGCCTCCTTCAACAGTGAAATGGATGGTGCCCTGCGGCCCAGAGGAGAGCGTAGGAACCACGCCCTGGAAGAAGGTGACAAAATGAACGAACCCCCTGATTTCTCTGTGAAAGTGAAGGAGGAGATTCTGGATGAGGAGCACATTGTCGGCTTGGAGATGGACCACCGACCCTTCAGGCAGATCTGCTACCTACAGGACGAGGGATCCCAAGAGGTATTGAGCCTGTTCTCAAAGCTTAGCTAGCCATGGACTGAAGCCCAAAAGACACACTGTGGAGCGAGTTCCAGAGCTGGTGGTCCTGGAGCCGTTGCTGATGACCCTGCCTGTGTGGCTCCAGGTTGTCTGGCCTCCAGCTCTAAAGGGGTGCTAAAATGGGGTGAAAATAAACAGATTGGCTCACACCTCTGTCTTCACAAGAGGTTTGGGTACATAGAAATCAGAAGTTAGCAGCCCCTGGAGGATTCTGGGCTGTGAGAACAGAATCCTAGCTTTGAATGCTTGACGTCTGTTTCTCTAACAAGCCTTGTGGGTGGTGTTGATGCTAGGGGAATAATGCCAGGCTCCCAGGGCATTTATTACCAGATGGTAGGCCGGGGATTTCCAAACGGTTGTCATTTGCTGATCAAAGGGCTCTCCGGGGGACGTATACAGATAGGCGGTCCATGAGATACACAAGGCCCTGTCTCACATATGGCCTTAAAGGTGAAGACCAGAATCTTGAACCGGATCTGGAATTACTTTCCCTTCCTCTCCCCAGGACAGACATTCTCGTGAGGGAGGTGGGGCTGAGAGAGCTCTGACAGGAGCGCTCTGTGAGAACAGCCCTAAGAGATTTGTGACAAGCCCAAGGCCACCCGCCTGGCTGCATGTGGAGAAGTGGGGAATCAAATGTGGTTCTCCAGGTTAGAAGACACCACTCTAACCACCAAACCAAATCTGCTCTCTGGGGACCTGGGGAGTGTGGGATTTGTGAAAAGAAGGGACCTCAGTGGGGTACAATGCCATAATCAACCTTCCAAGGCAGTCGTTTTCACTTGGAGGTCAGATTTTTGCTATCGGGACATCAATTGTAATACTTGGCAACCTTGCCCTCTGCAGAAATAAGGGTAGGGGCTGCTTGACAAGGAAAGGAACGGGTGGGGCTGTCTTTCCAAAATAATCCACTGTGACTTGTCTGATTCCCACCCTTTTATTGTTTCAGACACTGGAACCCTTGGGAGATGGGGTAGTAAGATCCCCCAAGTCAGAGGAAGACCCCTTGGAGATAGTGAAGCTGCGGATCCCCCTGGAAATCAAGCAGGAGAGCGACTGGGAGGCCAGCGCGCTGGGTAAGACTGGATCCTGGACTGCGGGGAAGTGGATGCTGCTGGAACATCCAGGACTCCATCTTTGTGTGAATTTCCAAGCAACTGTGGGCATCACCTCAGCATCACTGTTGTGGCCATCTTGCCTCCTGGCACCTGTAAGAATAAGCACAGTGTATCTTCCCTTATTCACTACAGCCCATTCCTAGACAAAGTTTGGTGTAGTGATTAAGAGCGGTAGCTGGAGAGCTGGGTTTGATTTCCTGCTCCTCCTCCACGTGTAGCCAGCTGGGTGATCTTGGGCTCGTCACAGTCTTGATAGTGCTGTTCTCACTGAGGAGTCCTGTCAGAGTTCTCTCAGCCCCGCCTACCTCATAGGGTGTCTGTTGTGGGGAGAGGAAGGGAAGGCAATTGTAAGCCGCTTTGAGACACTTTCAGGCAGTGAAAAGTGGGGTATAAAAACCAACTCTTCTTCTTTGAGGAGATGCTAAGACAAAAGGTGCAAGATGGAAGTCCTGTGTAGCTGTGGGTCAGTGACTCAACAATGTTGTTGTTGTTAGGTGTGAAGTCGTGTCCGACCCATCGCGACCCCATGGACAACGATCCTCCAGGCCTTCCTGTCCTCTACCAATGCTACAACAATGCTACACAGTAAATCTCTGATAAACAAAGACAAAACAAAAATTCACCATGTATAAGAGGCCAATAATATAGTCACGTTATTATAAATTTTAAAAATGCTAACAGAATCATTGTCAACATTTTTATAACAATGACTATCAATCCGTGTTGAACACGTTTGCATGCAATTGGCCATAAATATGTGGATTAAAACGACATGTGCAATTCTACAAAATATTTTTCTGTGCTGGCACAATGCCTAACGTCATGGCGCCATGCCTATCTTACAAACAATTAGCTTCACTGGCAAAATGCTTAGCTTATGAGTAGGTTCGAGGTTTTTAAGGTGATTGGGTGGGTTTTGCCGCCACAAGCCTTTGTGGGAGTGGCGGGATATAAATATAATAAATACATATAATAAATACATACATACATACATACATACATACATAAGGAAACATCAGTTTTATCTCGTAGGTTTCATTAATGCTTGGAACATCATGAGGCTTGACAAACAGGGTCTCTGGATAATCACCTGTTTCACTGCACACTTCTTCAGGTGTAAAAAAAAAAAACATTGCACAGTCATCAAAATAGCTTGACAAACATATTATTTCCATGGCCAGCAGCCCCTCCCTCTGCTTTATGCTTCAGCTGAATGCCTTATTAGCCTCTTAGATGTGATGAATTTTGGTTTTGTCTTTGTCCACTGTGGATCTGGGCTGCAAGATTTGTCCCAGTTAGGGTTGCCAACAGGCCAGGAGAAATATGCCCTGCTCTTTTCATAAAGGTTTACCCTGGGCTTGTCAGAACCTGAAAGCTAAGCATGGTTGGCTAAACTTAGTACTTGGATGGGAGGCCATTGAAGAAGACAGGGGTGGCTGCTTTGCCATTGCTTGACTCTGCATCCCAACCCTGGACTCCCATCCAAATACTAACCACGGTTGAACCAATTTTGCTTCTGAAATCTGATGAGATTGGCTAGCTTGGGCTCTCCCCTGTCAGGGCTCAGCACCTAAATTTATGGTTCTTTATTCCAGAATGGGACGAGCATGCGCAGAAGAATGAAGATGACCCCCTCGAGGTGGAAAGACCTGAGCCAGAGGGCCTGCGGGGGATATCACTGGGAGGAGCAGAAGGAAATTTTTTGGGGGGACCTGAGATGGAAGAGAAGCACGGGAGTGCCCAGGAAGAGGAATGGCACCAAGGAGACTACCCAACCAGCAGAATCTTCCTCTGCGAGGGAGGTGAGCAGAATTCATGCGATGGCCCTTTACAGCATAGGACACAGAGGGTCACCGACACTGGGGGACTGTGGCCTCGTGCCACTGGTGTTTCTGAGAACCAGCAGGTGTTGGTGAAAGGCGAACTGCATTGGGGGAAAATCTCAGCCCACCAAGTCTCTCTCATTCCTCAAGAAAGGCCCCACGTGGGAGGGAAATCGTACACCTGTTCCGAGTGTGGGAAAAGCTTTGGCTGGAGGACAAACCTCGTGAAGCACCAGCGAATCCACACAGGGGAGAAGCCCTACACGTGTCCAGGCTGCGGCAAGAGTTTCAGCGCCAAATCCACGCTCATTAAGCACGAGAGGTCCCACACGGGAGAGAAGCCGTACGAGTGCTCGGCGTGTGGGAAAGCCTTTGGCGAGAAGGGGATCCTTGTTAAGCATATGAGGATCCACACGGGAGAGAAGCCGCATCAGTGCTCAGACTGTGGGAGGAGCTTCATTGAGAAAGGCGCCCTGATTAAACACGAGAGGACGCACACGGGGGAGAAACCATACGGATGTTCCGACTGTGGGAAAGCCTTCAGGATCAGCTGCCACCTCAGGCTTCATAAAAGAACACACACTGGTGAGAAACCACACACGTGCTCGGATTGCGGCAAGAGTTTCAGCGTGAGAGCTTCTCTCGTGAAACACGGGAGGACCCACACGGGGGAGAAGCCTTTTGAATGCTCCGAGTGTGGGAAAAGCTTCCGGATCAGTTATCAGCTTGTGATTCATAAAAGGACGCACACGGGTGAGAAGCCACACGAATGCTCAGACTGCGGCAACAGCTTCCGGGAGATCGCCTCTCTGATCAAGCACAAGCGCACCCACACGGGAGAGAAGCCATACGAGTGCTCCGAGTGTGGGAAGAGCTTTCGGACCAGTTTTCAGCTGAAAACTCACGAAAGGACGCACACTGGGGAGAAGCCATACCACTGCTTGGATTGTGGGCAGAACTTCAGCCAGAGGTCCCGTCTCGTTATCCACGAGAGAACTCACACGGGAGAGAGGCCTTACGGGTGCTCAGAATGTGGGAAGACCTTCGTGTCGAGCTCCAACCTTAGAAAACACGCCGTGGTCCACACAGGTGAGAAACCACATCAGTGCTCCCACTGCGAGAAAAGCTTCAATAAGAAATCGAACCTCGTCGTACACGAGAGAATTCACACTGGAGAGAAGCCGTACGCATGCGCAGTGTGTGAAAAACGATTCTGCAGTCCCTCGGTTTTCCACAGACACATGAAGATCCACCCGGGAGAATCATCATAAGGACGTGGATTGTAGGGAAAGCAATGTTAGGAAAACCCAAAGAGGTGTGTGTGGGGGGGACTTTCCAGGAGTGTAACTAGAATGAAGGATTGGGGGGGCTCACGTGTCCTGGGCATTGCTGGCCTTATGAAGCATTTATTAAAACAACATTACATTATGCTATTTCTTTTTCCCAGTCTGGAGTACATGGACGTGTTTTCAAAGGTGGCAGCTGAAAAGCTAAGATACCCACTTATTCAGAGGTACAAACCACGTGGGGCATGATGACCTCTGGATTAATGTCTTTCACCTTTTTTTAAAGGCAGAGATTGCAGAAAAATGTGGGTTGGACCCAAATAGATTTTTCTGCTGGTGGAAAAAAGTCGGGTCCTTCTTTGACCGCCAGAAGATCTATATTAGGGATCATGGGATGTGATTATTAAATTCTATGTGGGATGAGGCTGTAGTATGGAGAAGAATTGGGATAGACTGGGAAAGCAGGTAAGCCCTCTGCTTCTAGTTCTTACCATAGAAAATATGGGATGGGGGGACACTATAAATGACAAAATAAATACAGAGAATCCGGAAAGAATCAATTAAGGGTGCCACAAATTATCCTAACCGTGATCCTGATGCAATTTCATGGCCCCTTGCAAAACTTTGAATCATTGAATCCCAGAGTTGGAAGGGACCTCCTGGGTCGTCTAGTCCAGGGGGAGTCAACCTGTGGTCCTCCAGATTTCCATGGACTGCAATTCCCATGAGCCCATGCCAGCAGTTGCTCATGCCAGCACGTGGGGCTCATGGGAATTGTAGTCCATGAACATCTGGAGGACCACAGGTTGACTACCCCTGGTCTAGTCCAGCCCCCTGTACTATGCAGGACACTCACACTTTCTGTTAGTTCTGTGTTGGTTTTATCCAAAAGGAAAAAGCGGGACTCAAATATTTTATGCAAGAACTTGTGTAAAGAGGACAGTTAAAAAGGACCCGTGAGACAGTTTCAGTCTTGCTAGTTTGACATGGGCAATGCCTATTTGAATGTGGCAATTTTGGGAATCGTCCAAAAATAGTTACTGAGGGTAGGGCATTACAACTGGCCAGGGAGAAAGGGTTTGAATTAATTTCATCCCATTGGTTCTGGTCCGTCCCTCTGGGGCAAGAGAGAACAACTCTGCTCCATCCTCTATACTTTAAAGCAGGGGTAGTCAAACTGCGGCCCTCCAGATGTCCATGGACTACAATTCCCAGGAGCCCCTGCCAGCATTCGCTGGCAGGGGCTCCTGGGAATTGTAGTCCATGGACATCTGGTGGGCCGCAGTTTGACTACCCCTGCTTTAAAGGTTCCGATATTACAACATCATTTAAATCTTTTTTTATAAAAATGAATATTTTCTGGAGTTTGCCGTTTGTACACACTTTTCTGTTATTACCAATAAATTTATACTTGAACGTAACCGTGGGGCTCCACACAGCCCACTAAACCGGAGCTCCCTTTTGTACCAGACCAGACTTGTGTGTTTGTCCTCTCTTCTTCATCTACAGACACATTCTTTAGGCAAATAACTATTTTCTGTACACTTCTTTCTACTGTGGGTATGTTGTGAGAATCCAGTGGTGCTACTTCGCCCAACCCAGCTTTGTTCCAAGTTGTAATGCAGCAAAATAGGACAAACACCGGGGTGGGGGGAGAATACTTTTTCAAGGCACTGTAATAATATCAAATACGCAGCCAAGTAGGTAAACAGTCATGCAGACAGATTGGGAATCCCCTAAATATGGATATCTAAGCTTTCAGTCCTCTCAGTGGTAACAGGGGAGAGGTCGAAGAGCTCCATCACATCTCCCCGGAAAGCACAATGCTCACATTCCTGTAACAAATGGAGAATATTGGCAGTTGTGGGTTTTCGGGGCTGTGAGGATGTGGCCTGGTAGTTTTAGTCCCTCATGCTTTGCCAGTAACTGTGGTCGGCATCTTCAGAGGTAGGGCTTGGCAAGATCAGAATCTCCCCTTGCTAAAGTACAAAGGTGATTCACATGTAGCACGGGCTACAGGCCCCACGGTTGTTTGCAGGGCCCTGCAGTGCTGTACCCTTGGGGAGCCTTCACACTGGGATTGTTTGGGGGGGGGATCCTCATACTTGTGTGGCTTGTGGACCTTAAAAACAGGAACAGGGCCCTGTGAATCCATACGCTGGCTCTGGTGCTACAGCCCCTGTGGATCTTTACACCGTCACTGCCCAAGAGTAGAGTTTGTAAGCAGTTGTTGGCTATTTTATTTACTTCTCGGGGGGGGGGGTGCAGGAATGTTTATGAGGCCGTCTTTCTCATCCTTTTTACCATTGAGAACCCCGAATCATAGAGTTGGAAGGGACCTCCGGGGTCATCTCGTCCAATTTCACGTTCTCCAGGCTTCGAGCAACCCCAGAAGTGGCACAGTCCTGCAGAATATGGTTGGGAAGCAAAGCCACCCGCGGCCCCTCCCCTTCCCAACCCTCTAGGCTCATCATTGGCCATTTTGGGAGGGGGGGTCAACATCATATATGGTCATATCACCCACCCACAGGGAGAGTCCTTCATGACACACTTCCAGGGCTGTCGGGAAACCCTGGCTGAGAAAGCCCCGGGGTTAAGGCATCACATTCCTTACTTATCTGGGACCCTCAGGGGTAGTCAAACTGCGGCCCTCCAGATGTCCATGGACTACAGTTCCCAGGAGCCCCCTGCCAGCGAATGCTGGCAGGGGGCTCCTGGGAATTGTAGTCCATGGACATCTGGAGGGCCGCAGTTATACAATTATTGTATATTGTGTTGTGACCACCCCCAGCCTCCGGGGAGGGGCGGGATATAAATTAAATAAATAATAGATAAGAGTTTGTGGGGCTGCCCCACCACCCCATTTTGGGGGATCAGCTTCCCAGACCCTAAGGGAAAACAGCACATTCTCCCAGATCTGGAATGGGGACGACCCCCGACTCCACTGAGACGCAGGAGGGAACCCAGTGGATCCCTCTCCGGTCAGGAAGGGCGCTGCGACCCTCCTGCAGCTGACCCTCAGAGGGGGAGGAGGGAGTGGGATGCAGGAGGGAGGTGGGGCGGGGGGCGCCAAAGGGTCCCCCCAGCCATCCATGCGCTCCAGCAGCGACTGGGTCGGGCTGCCTTTGCCAGGTCTCAGTCACATGATCGGGAGCGGACGCCAAAGGAAACTCCGAGGGAGCCAAGAGGCAAAGCAGGGTGGGAAGGGAGAGCTGAGATCGCCCTGATCCTCCTGGATCCTCCTGCCCGGTCCAAAAGCCACCTTTTTGGGGCAGGTAAGGGACGTCGCTTCGTGCCCATCACGCCTCCTTGTTGCTCTCGACGCAAGGCTGGCGGATCTCCAGCTGGGAGATTCCTTTCTCCTCCTTCCCCTGATAGAGAGGAGGATTAGCAGGATATAATAATAATAATAATGCGTGATCCCGGGTGGATCCGGTGCAAATGCGTGGAGAAAGGACACGTGGCGTGGGCGGGAGGTCGTCGGGATCTGCAGGGAGGAGAAAGCGGGGGTCTCCTGGGCAGGGGGCCGGAGGGCGGGTATTTCACGGAGGAGGAGTGGGCTCTGCTGGATCCGGGCCAAAGAGCTCTTTACAGGGAAGTCATGATGGAGAATTTTGGGAGCGTGGCCTTTGTGGGTAAGCAAGTAGATGGCAGGTGGGTGGGTGGTCCTGAGTCCCCCCATCCCCAATATTCCCCCCCCCCCGTCGGGCTCCCCAAGGGCGTTTGGCGTTTGGATGACCCTCCAGGGTCATCTAGTCCAACCCCCTGCACAATCAGAACTACCTGCCCACCCACAGTGACCTCAATTTCATGGCCAAATAATCCAGCAGGAAGGCGTTGTCGAGATCCGTGTGAGCCGAGATTCGGGTGGGTCGGAAGGAGCAGGACCAAATGGGCAGTTTCTCTGCTGTGGGCATCTTATATTAATATTATTAACTATAATAATAATAATAGTATAGTTATTATTGTGTTATTATATACTGAGTTATTTGTACTGTTTCTGTTGCATGGAAACCACCCTGAGCCTTTGGGGAAGGCGGTATATAAATGTAATAAATACATAAATACATGAAATCTGTCATTAAGCAGGGATCTGGACATTTTGATTCCCCGGAGTTTTAGTGGTCTTTAATACCTGAGAACCTTATAAACGCAAAGACCAAAGGAACCACAGTGGCTATGCAATGAAAGGCTATTCGAAATTAGCCTCTAAGCACGTGGTGTGTGAGGCCAGAGTCGCCATTGTAAGGTTGAGCCGCCTGCTAGCTTCATGGGTATTGGAAGGACCAGGCTCCTGTAGGGATTTTTTAAGTTCACAGAATCAGAGTTGGAAGGGACCTCCTGGGTCATCTAGTCCAACCCCCTGCACAATGCAGGACAATCAGAACTACCTGCCCACCCACAGTGACCTCAATTTCATGGCCAAATAATCCCCCCCACACACACACACCAAAAATCTCCAGAATTCAGCTGGGCTTGGACTTCCTATATAAGAAAAATAACCAAGGAGTTTTGTCACTGGTAAAAGGGTATTGTTTCTGAAAACGAGTGTGAAGATCCAGACCTTGTTCTGACAAAGCCCTGCAATATTAATCATATAAAAAGTATCGACTTCTGAAGTCATGAAGAGTGTTTTGTTACACAGCTGTAGTCATTCCTTTATTCTTTCTCTTCAGCCTTGTGAGTCTGTCTGGTTTTCAGTTTGAGACCTTATGAACTCCGCTTGCTATTCTTGCAAGGGTCTTGGATTGCTAAACATCCTTGTTGTGCTGCGTGTTTGTTGGATGTCCTCACGATGCTGTTTGCTAATTTCCTGCTAATTTACTTTGTCCTTATACCTGCACTGTGATATTTCATTGTCTGACGAAGCGCACAGGCACATAAAAGTTCACACCCTGGATAACACTTGGTTGGTCTTAGAATCATAGAGCTGGAAGGGACCTCCTGAGTCATCTAGTCCAACCTACTGTACTGTGCAGGACAGTCACAACCCTCTCGCTCATCCACTGTCAGCTGCCACCCCCTTGAGCCTTCACAGAATCAGCCTCTCCATCAGATGGCTCTCCAGCCTCTGTTTAAAAATTCCCAAAGATGGAGGACCCATCACCTCCCGAGGAAGCCTGTTCCACTGAGAAACCGCTCTCACTGTCAGGAACTTCTTCCGGATGTTTAGACGGAATTTCTTTTGCATTAATTTCATCCCATTGGTTCTGGTCCGTCCCTCCGGGGCAAGAGAGAACAACTCTGCTCCATCCTCTACATGGCAGCCTTTTAAATACTTGAAGAGGGTTATCAAATCCCCTCTCAGTCGTCTCCTCTCCAGGCTAAACAGACCAAGCTCCCCCAACCTTTCCTCATACGTCTTGGTCTTAAAGGTGCCATTCGGCTCAGATGCTGAAGTATAAAAACTGACTCTTCTTCTTTGTTACATCTTCTATAAAGTGACCCAAAACGACAGAAAATTTAAGGGAGGCTGGCACATTCCACAAAGGAGCAGCAAAAGATGACGAATACCAATCTGTGAATCTGAGACCGGGTTTTGGACCAGCTGGGAAATCTTGTCACCATGGCCACCCTGGGTAAGGATTCCTGTCTTGTCATTTGGGATGTGAATAGGGGGTGCAAAGAAGAGGTAGGAGAAAGAAAAATGTTGTGGTTAGGCTCAGGACTGGCGTGGATTCTCTGCTGCCCAAAACCCTGCAGACCAGGGGAGATGGGGAAAGCAGGAGCAGGGGTGGGGAGAAAGATCCTCCTAGAAAACTTGCTTCCAAGAGACTAGGAGGAGAACTTTCCTAAACTGGATGTGAACCAAGCCAGATTCTTTCAGACTGGGAGACCCGCAGTCAGATGTACCCTGAACTAGAATCTGCTGTAGACCTATCTGCAAGGGGGCTTTGTCAGCAGTAAACCTGTAGCCTCATATTCCTAAAGAGATGCATGAAATACGAAACAGAATTCAGACGTCGGAGTTTGAAACAGGAATTGTGTCTGTCACAGAAGTGTCCCCCTGCTGCTTTTCTCCTCCCTTGCAGGAAGCAGAAAGAGGTCACTGATGGGATTCCTGTCGCCCCCTGTTGGCAGAAGAGTGGAAAGTAACGTTCTGCGTGAGCCTCCGACCAGGGTGGAGGTGAGTAAGGAAGGGATTGGGTCCCCCTCTCTTTGTCGCAGGTGCAAGGTGTCAAAGCCAGGTGGAAACGCCACTCACTTCTCCCAGGTGTGAAGCATTGCATCCTGCCTAAAGATTCACAGTCCCCTTCTGGACAGGGATGTTAATAAGTGAATGATTCTGCCTTCTTCCAGGGCCCCGTGTCCTTCGAGGAGGTGGCCGTGTATTTCACGGAGGAGGAGTGGGCTCTGCTGGATCTGGGCCAAAGAGCTCTTTACAGGGAAGTCATGATGGAGAATTTTGGGAGCGTGGCCTTTGTGGGTAAGCAAGTAGATGGCAGGTGGGTGGGTGGTCCTGAGTCCCCCCACCCCCAATATTTCCCCCCCATTTTATTTCTAGATAGAGGCTGCATGTTGCGTGGTAAATTCCATCTACTGACTGTGTGCTTCAGGTAGTCTGCAGTTATTCTCCAGGACAGGGGTGGGCAAACTGTGGCCCTCCAGATGTCCATGGACTACAGTTCCCATGAGGCCCTGCCTGCATGCCAGGGCCACAGTTTGCCCACCTCTGCTCCATGAGATCCTTCCTCCTGTGGAGTCCATCCATCAGGGCCTTCGAGATCTGGCCAAACTTTTTCTTTATAAGCCTCTTTTCTCATTTTCTTCCATCTCAGCTTTTGAATCAAACAGTGGACATTTTATGGACCTTATGAGGGTCTTAGGGCCACCCACAAAGGCATGTTGAGGAGTAAGCCTGAGATGTTTTTTGAGCGTCCCCACAACTCTGTGGTGCAGATCCCTAACTATTCTGTATTTGAATCCCTCAAATTTCACTTCCTTAAGATCCCTGGAGAATGAATGAAAGTCTGCAGTGTATGGACACAATCTTGTACACATGGTGGTTTTTGTTGCTGTCCCTCCCAGAAGGACCTTGGACCTGCAAACCTGACCTCATCTCTTGGCTGGAGGAAGTGGGGGAGATTCTTGTTCAGGACTCTGCCAAAGTGAAGGCCTCCACAGGTACTTCCTTAGATGAGGAGGGAAGGGCCGTTCCCAGTCTGACAATTGTGCTTCTGTTTTGTTCAGCCCAGAATATATTGGTCACTTTGTCTCTATGGCTTCCTCCCCCCAATTCATGTATGGATTAAGAACTGGTTAAATGACAGGAGGTAAAGAGTAGGAATCAGTGGACATTTCTCACAATGGAGGGAAGGAAGCAGTGAGGACCCATGAGGATTGGTATTTGTGCTGTTACCATTAGATAATTTCTATATTCTATATACTATATTATACAATCATAAATTTATATATAATTATAAAAATTATATATATGTATGTATATATGTATGTGTGTGTATAGAGCCTCTTGTGGCGCAGAGTGTTAAGGCAGCAGACATGCAGTCTGAAAGCTTTGCCCATGAGGCTGGGAGTTCAATCCCAGCAGCCGGCTCAAGGTCGACTCAGCCTTCCATCCTTCCGAGGTCGGTAAAATGAGTGCCCAGCTTGCTGGGGGGTAAAGGGTAATGACTGGGGAAGGCACTGGCAAACCACCCCGTATTGAGTCTGCCATGAAAACGCTGGAGGGCGTCACCCCAAGGGTCAGACATGACTCGGTGCTTGCACAGGGGATACCTTTACCTTTTTATGTGTGTGTACACACACACACACACACACACACACATATATACATACATATATATATATATACTAGTAATCAAGCCTGCTGTAATAAAAATACAGTGGGCGCTAGGCCAGGGAGCCCCCGGCAGTTGCGCTTCACGCGGCTGCTGGGGGCTCCCTTGTCGGCAGGGCGGGAATCAACCAGGCCAATCGGCACGCTTCGCGCCTGCTGATTGGCCCGGCCGATGGTCTGTTTGGAGGAAGGGGCCAATCGGCACCCTTCCTCATCCCGGACAGAGCCCGCCCTAAGTCCTCCCCCTAAGCCCTTACGGCTTTATTTAGTCCGCGGCGCCCGTGGCACCGCTGGCTGTGTTAAGATATACATACATACATACATAGATAAGGTAAAGGTAACCCCTGTGCAAGCACCGAGTCATGTCTGACCTTTGGGGTGACGCCCTCTAGCGTTTTCATAGTTCAGAAATTTAGGAGCTGTACTTTACATGTGCTTGATTAACTGAAATCCACTGAACCTGAACTTAATGTGATAAAGAAGCAACTGCTTCTAGAATTAAGTATGGGATAAAACTCTGCTAGCAAGTCACTTAATGGTTATTGGATGACTGGAGTCTGGGACAGCTGCTAAACAGAAGTATTTACTGTTATGTGCTATTCTCACTTTTGTTAGCTGACCTTCCTTGCTGGACCAAGGAGCCTGTCCATCTTTGTCTGAAAGAAGACATGAACGGGGGAGAGATAAAAGCAGAGAGTTTTCCACAAGAAGGACTTGAGTCAGAAGATGTGGTGGAGCTCTTCCTGGGAGTCCATCGGGAGAACATTAACTTGCCTGCAGAAGTGGCTGAGAGTAAGTTGTCTTTATGGGCATGTCAAAGACACAGATGGGCCAGAAGCTAGAAGGATCCCTTCGTTGTGCAAGAGAGGTTGTGGTGTTGAAATACCCAGAATGTGAGCTGTGGAGAAACGTCATTAGCATTCTCAGGTGAAGGACCTATTAGGCAGCAAAACATGGCACTGTGGTTAGGGTGCCAGGCTGAGATGGGAGATGTTTTGAACTGCCTTCTGCCCATAGCAAATTTTACAATCCCACAGGTCAGTTGTTGGGTTTGTTCACGGTGCAGGCATGGGGGTCTTAAGGGATGCCCTGAGAAAAGGAAGTAGAGGAAAAGCATCCTTGTTTGGGAGGGCTATTGTCTGGGGCCTCTACTTGGCTGAGGCAAGGTCTGCTTCCCAGGGGAGACCCAGGTTTCATTCCCACCTTCGGCAGTGCAGCTCACTGGCTGACTTGGGCCTAAGCTAGCCCTTTAGAAATATACATTCCTGTTGGTGCAAAAGAAGTAAATGTTTTATATCCTAACTAGCCTTAAAGCCCACTGTAGGAGAAATACAGTGGGCTCCAGTTGGGCCCCCCGTGGGGGAGGGGGTGGCTCCTGGTGGGCAAAGGCAGCCACCGCCTCCCCCCCACAGCTCCCGGTGGGCCGGGAAGCCCTCATGCTGAGTCTGCAAGGCGGCGTGAGGGCTTCTCAGCCCAAGGGGGAAGGGCAGCCATCCCTCCCCGCCAGACTTACTGGCAGGCTGGGGTGCCCAGGAGTGCAATGGCGGAGAGTTCACCAGAGCGCTCATGGCTAGATTAGGGGGGCGGGCCCTGTCTAGACTGTGGCCCAATCGGGAGGCACAAAGCGCAAAAAGCCTCCCGATTGGGCCAAAGATCAGACAGGGCCCGCCCACTCTCCACCTATTTACCCCTTAGCTTTTTATACTATACAGTGAAACTGTTACAGATATGATGTCAAATAACAAGGACTCATTCAGTCGTTTTTCTTTCTTCCAAAGACATTGTCCCCACACACATTAATAAAAGCACCTCAGCTTCAAAGGAGAGAGAGTCTTCGGTTTTGGATGTGGATGCTGAAGAAGCGCATGGGAATCGAGGCAGATCAAAGAGAGGAGGAAAGCAGCAGAAGAAATCCTTCTCCTTTCAAGGCAGGGATCTCCAGGAAATCCTCTCAGAGGAGAAACGACATGAGGGGAATAGAAGGAAGCAGCAACCCGTGAGCGGCAAAAGATCCGGCTGCCAATCTAGTCCCAAGAACCACGCGAGAATCCACACTGGAGATAAACCATGTAAACGCTCACATTGTAGGACAAGTTTTAGGTATATGAAAAGTCTTGCTGTTCATCAAAGGATTCACAGCAGGGAGAAACCCTATAAATGCTTGGAGTGTGGAAAGAGCTTCCTTCGGGGTGACAGTCTAACTGTACACCAAAGGATTCACACGGGGGAGAGACCATATCACTGCTTAGAGTGTGGAAAGAGTTTCAGGTGGAAAACTAATCTTAATACTCACCTAAAGAGACACACAGGGGCCAAGCCACATAAATGCTCACAGTGCGGGAAAAGTTTTATATGGAACTCAACCCTTATTGCTCACAAAAGGAGTCACACAGGGGAGAAACCATATAAATGCTTGCAGTGTGAAAAACATTTTACTTGCAACGCAAGCCTTGCTTCTCACCGCAAAACTCACACAGGGGAGAAGCCGTATAAATGCATGCAGTGTGGGAAGTGTTTCGGGCACAGTACACAACTTACTGTTCACCGCAGGACTCACACTGGAGAGAAACCATATAAATGTCTGGACTGTGGGAAGAGCTTCCCTCAGGGCGACAGTCTAACTGTACACCGAAGGATTCACACGGGGGAGAGACCGTATTGCTGTTTGGAATGTGGGAAAAGCTTCACCCAGAAATCTGGATTTATTTCCCACCGCAGGATTCACACAGGGGAGAAGCCATATCAGTGTTTGGAGTGCGGAAAGAGCTTCAGTCAAGGGTCAGGACTTATTGTGCACCAGAGGATTCACACGGGGGAGAAACCACATAAATGCTTGGAGTGTGGGAAGAGTTTCCGTCAGAGCACAGGCCTCACTACTCATCAAAGGATTCACACCATGACAAGGCCATATAAATGCTTGGTGTGTGGCAAGAGGTTCTGTCGGAAAGCTGACCTTAGGCCTCATCAAAGGATTCACAGTGGGGAGAAACCAAATAAATGCCTGGAGTGCGGGAAGGTGTTCCGTCGGAAAACCGACCTTATGTATCATCAAAGGATTCACACTGGGGACAAACCCTATAAATGCTTGGTGTGTGAAAAGAGTTTTAGGTGGAAAGCAAATCTTAATTCTCACCAGAAGAGTCACACAGGGGCCAAGCCACATAAATGTGCACAGTGTGGGAAAAGCTTTGCTCGGAGCACAACACTTATTGCTCACAAACGGAGTCACACAGGGGAGAAACCATATAAATGCTTGCAGTGTGGAAAGAGTTTTACTTGGAACACAAGTCTTGTTTCTCACCAAAAAATTCACACAGGGGAGAAGGCATATAAATGCATTCAATGTGGAAAGTCTTTCAGGCATAGCACGCAACTTACCGCTCACCACAGGACTCACACCGGAGAAAAACCCTATAAATGCCTGGAGTGTGGGAAGAGCTTCAGGCAGAGTTCATCCCTGAAATCACACCAAAAGATTCACACAGGAGAGAAACCCCATACGTGTCCTCAGTGCGGAAAGAGCTTTGGTCGCCGCAGAGGCCTCGCTGTTCACCAGAGGATTCACACGGGGGAGAAACCATATCAGTGCTTGGAATGCGGGAAGAGCTTTCGGCAGACTGCAACCCTGAAATCGCACCAAAAAGTTCACACCGGAGAGAAACCATATGCTTGCTTGAAGTGTGGCAAGAACTTTGGTCACAGCAAGAGCCTTACTGTGCACCAGAGACTTCACACTGGGGAGAAACCATATCAATGTTTGGAGTGTGGGAAAAGCTTCAGGCAGAACAGAAATCTTACTGAACACAGCAGGATCCACACAGGAGAGAAACCGTACAAATGCTCGGAGTGTGGGAAGAGCTTCCGGCAGAGATCGAGACTTCGTATCCATCACAGGATTCACACCGGGGAGAAACCATACACGTGCCTGGAGTGTGGGAAGAGATTCAGTCAAAGTGCTGGGCTTACTGTCCATCAAAGGATTCACACCATGGAGAAACCACATCAGTGCTTGGAGTGTGGGAAGAGCTTCCGTCAGAGCGCAGGGCTTACTATTCACCAAAGGATTCATACTGGGGAGAGGCCGTATCAGTGCTTGGAATGTGGGAAGAGCTTCCGTTATAGCCAAAGCCTTACTTCCCACAGAAAGATTCACACGGGGGTAAAGGTAAAGGTATCCCCTGTGTAAGCACTGGGTCATGGCTGACCCTTGGGGTGATGTCCTCTAGTCTAGCGTTTTCCTGGCAGACTCAATACGGGGTGGTTTGCCAGTGCCTTCCCCAGTCATTACCGTTTACCCCCCAGCAAGCTGGGTACTCATTTTACCGACCTCGGAAGGATGGAAGGCTGAGCCAACCTTGAGCCGGCTGCTAGGATTGAACTCCCAGCCTTGTGGGCAGAACTTCAGACTGCATGTCTGCTGCCTTACCACTCTGCGCCACAGGAGGCTCTTTCTTCTCATGGGGGTAGTCACCATGTAAAAGGCCCTACTGCCAATCCAAGAAGAGTCACCTCTGCTACCTTTTCTGACACATCACACATGGCCCCAGGTGTCTAAGCAGGTTGAAACCTTTCTCACAATCAGGGCATTTATAGGGCTTTTCTGCTGTAGAAATGTCAGAGAAGATGGCAGAAGTGACTTTTCTGGGCAGAAGTGATGGTGAAGAGGTGGAGAAATGTTTGAAGAGCTTTCCTATTGGATTTGAAATTTAAGCAGGGACAGTGTTTTGCTGCTTTTCACAAACAGCCCTTTTATTTCCTGTTAGTCACATCCCACTAATTACTAATGTTATTAACTGATTTCATTTGATGGTTAGCTCAAATTCGGATTATGCCAACAACTGTGTCAAATTAGTTGATCAATAGAAAAAGACACCATCTGTGTATTACTGGCTACCCAATAATATAAAGGCATCTTGAAGAAAAGTTGTCAGCTTAGATATTCTTTATTCCAAACGATTCACTTTAAATATTCTTAACTCCAATTATAGTCTCCAGTTGTAGCGACAAGCAGCTAGTTCATCTTATTTTGATAATTCTTCTTCAGACACTGCAACAAATCATAAATCCGCTTAAAATTCATTGGTTGATCAGACATGAAAACTGGAACTTGACCTAGTAGTGAAGATTGGAAGCAGTTCATTTGTTTATCATCATCGTGTCCGAGAAATTCCCCAGCCAGGGACATAAGCATCGGTACAAAGCTTTTATTTAACAATGGGGACTATTTCTTGTAGCTAGATACTTATATATATCATGCTACTACCAGTATGTTAGTTTTTCTTCCTTTTTTTTTCCTGCATAAATTTCAAGTTTATGAATAAATAGTTGATTTCCCTTGTTTGCATGTTAGAGACTGAGTATATTGAACTCATTAGAATTTGGGTCACAGAAAACTCAGCTTTTTTGTTTTTGAAGATTTCTTTTGAGTCGCATCATTTCACAATGTTTCAAGTCTACACATTTTAATCAAATCTTTCCGGCCAGAAGCTCAGCTAATAATGCCCTGCTGCCACTCAGTTTATTCCTCATAACCACTCTGAGAGGAAAGTTTGACAGAGAAAATACGTGTCATAATCTCATTCGGTGAGCTTTATGCCTGGAAATGATTTGATTTGGTTTCCTCCTATTTGCCAGCAAGGAGCGCCTTATCACCTCTGTGCCTTCACAGAGTGCAAACCCAACAATGACCCTGCAGGGCTGCAGATGCTGGTACTGTACTCCCGGGGTGGAGGGCGTTTCACCGCACTGGTGTGGCTCTTCTGTCATGGGAAGAATCACAGAAGTGGGAGGAAGCCCATCCCAGAATGTTTCTAGGAAGCAGGGAAATGTGCGGATAATAATAATGTTCTATGTACACTGCCCTGAGACGCCAAGCGAGGGGCAGTGTAAAAATTGAACAAACATATAACCATCAGACTTCTACAGCAGCGGTTCTCAACCTGGGGGTCAAACGACCCTTTCACAGGGGTCGCGGCAGGGCAAGCAGCATGGCCGGCGGGGCGGGGACGCCATCCACACAACAACCTTGTGCGGTAGATCGAGATAGAGCGTTTGTCTGTCTGGAGCAGCGGAAAAGAGCGAGATCGGCACGGTGGGACCAGAGGCAGAACTGAACTGAGAAACCCCATAAAAAAAAACAATTTATATACAATCATGAACAATGGATCTCTGTGTCATTGGTCAGTTTCTGTTTAATTTCTGTGAGAGAACCCTTGCATAATTTTATGGTTGGGGGTCACCACAACATGAGGAACGGAATTAAAGGGTCGCGGAATTAGGAAGGTTGGGAACCACTGTTCTACAGGAAGCTGGCAAAGAACTTTTGAAATTTGCGAAGAAACAGAGAACGAAGACTCCCTCCTATAAGGACTAACCGCCCTGTCTCCTCCTCTGGGCACTGAAAAAGCCATTCCAGGTCAGACTGGCTGGGACATGCTTCCTTTCTGAGGGAAAACTACCTTCCAAGGCCTCAGCTTCCCACATCTCGCAATCCTCCTGAGATACACCCAGAGGAAAGTCAATACCTCCAGACTAATCTTTGCATCCATCAAGTTTTATTAGCTTAAAGGGTGTTGCACAGCATGCAGCCAGCTGGGTGACTTGGGGCTAGACACAGAGCTGTTCTCAGCAAGCAGTTTCTCTTGGAGCTCTCTCAGCCCCACCTCCCTCACAGGGTGTCTGCTGTGGGGAGAGGAGGGGTAGGTCATTGTAAGTTGCTTTGAGACTCCTTCGGGTAATGAAAAGTGCGGTAGAGAAACCAGTTCTTCATCATCATCATCATATAGCCCCAAAGAGTGTTACGTTCTGCCACCACCAACCAGCTGGTGATCCCTGGCCCCAAAGAAGCACGTCAGGCCTCAACCAGGTCCAGCGCCTTCTCTGTCCTGTCTGTCCCCCACCTGGTGGAATCAGCTCCCTGAAGAGATCAGGGCCCTGTCTGATCTCCTGCAATTCCGCAGAGCCTGTAAAAGGGAGATCCTGCACCAGGCATTTGGCTGAGGCTGACAAACTTAACACCATTCAGCTGGCCCCCCCAGACATCACCAACATCTTTCCATATCCTGAACCCCACTGACCCGCTACAGGTTTTGTTCAAAAAGTTCTATTGTATTGTTAATTGTTATGTTATTGTTACTCAGAACTGGTTCTTACCGTTATTGTTACTACTGTATGTAGTAACTACGGTATGTTTTATGTAAACCACCCTGAGCCTTACAGGAGAGCGGTATAGAAATTGAATGAATGAATGAATGAATGAATGAATGAATGAATGAATGAATGAATGAATGAATGAATGAATGAGCAAGCAAGCAAATCACTCAAATCCAGGCAATAAGCTTAAAACAAATAAACCTCACTGCTGTGAGTTGTCCATCTCACCCATCTTGCAAAGATAGGATGTCTCCATGCTGGACAGGTATAGCATGGTGCTTGCCAGGGTGGAGAAATTAAAGGTGCAACCTTTGTTGAAAGTCCTTTTTCCTAACAGACTACGCCTCATTAGCAGCTCATCAGCCAGTTGGAACTCGATGATGAATTTGTATTTCAGTTTTGAATAAAAGCAACTAGGGGAGGCAGAAACATCTCCCATTGTGAACAAAAACTGTTCACGGCTGTTAATAATCTACCCATGGAGCCCTTCTAAATAAGCCAGAATCCAATCTGTAAACCGCTCCGCAGGAGCAGTAGTAATAAAGCGCTAAAGGCAATGTGGGAGGAGAAAGGGCAGGGCGAGTCTGGGATAAATAATCGAAGGGGCCAATCAGGAGACGTGAAGCGGCTCCTGATTGGCCCCTCTGAATGTCAGTCCGAGAGGTGAGGGGGCTGGGGGAAGAGCCTTCGCCGCTGGGAATGGAGCAGTTCAGATACCTCCATATTCAATAGAGGTGGATCCTTATTTTGCATAGCTCCTCCTCTTCTCAGCTTTGGTCCTTACCTGTGGTCCCTGCCTGGGTCTTTTTTTTGGGGGGGGGGGGGGAGTGGGAAGGAAGAAAGTTTTTCGGGGAGGTTTCTACCACCACCACCCCAGCAAGAGTAGTGGGACCAATCTGACCCTGCCTGGGGAGTTCTGGAAAAAGGAGAGCTCTGTGAGTAAGGTTACCAACCTCCAGGTGGTAGCTGGATATCTCCTGGGATTACAACTGATCTCCAGGCAACAGAGATCAGTCCACTTGGAGAAAATGGCTGCTTGGGAAGGCTATATGGCATTCTCACCCATTGAAGGTCCTGACCTGTCCACACCCTGCCCTCCTCAGGCTCCAGCCCCCAAATCTCCAGGAATTTCCCAACCTGGAGCTGGCAACCCCTCAAGTGGGGGCCTATTCTCCTGGCTTCCCCTCTTGCCCTTCGACTCTGCCCCTCCCCTGCATGTCCCACTGTCCCTTCATGGGGACCTTTCTCTGGCCAGGCCATAGGTCAGTGAGGCTCTCTGGCCAGACCGTTGATTCCACCTCCACTAAGAGGTGGGTCTGAAGTTCTGTAGGGATGTGTGATTTGGAGTGGTCCAAAAATTGTTTTGGAGTCGAGCTTCACCCCTGTTTCTGCATGTGCATTTTTCCTGGGGGCACCCCACTTTGGATCAATGAGCACAAGAGCGGGGCTGTGAAAGTATCAAGGGTCCACTTGGAGGGCACAGGAGTGTATTAGATGTGGTCGTCCAGATCCAGAGCCAGTTTGGTGTCGTGGTTAGGAGTGCGGACTTCTATTCTGGCATTCCGCGTTCAATTCTGCGCTCCCCCACATGCAGCCAGCTGGGTGACCTTGGGGGAGAGGAAAGGGAAGGCAGCTGTACACCGTTTTGAGACTCCTTCAGGTAGAGAAAAGCGGCATATAAGAACCAACTCTTCTTATTCTTCATACTTGGGTGTACAGAATATTATAATCATAGAATCATAGAATCATACAGTTGGAAGGGGCCATACAGGCCATCTAGTCCAACCCCCTGCTCAACGCAGGAATAGAATCATAGAATCATCTTCCATGTTTGTCATTTGGGTTCATAAATAAGGAACACGGAACCAGCTTCAGACTCTGGGCTGTGAGTCATTTACGGGAGGTTACGCCCTGGTGCTGCTCGGAAAGGCTGGAAGGTGAAACTGATTTTCGTGATCTCCGTTCCTGGCAGCCATGGCGACTGGAGGTGCCTTCAAAGGTCTCTGCGAGGAAGCCACTTGCTCCATCTGCCTGGACTTCTTCACGGACCCCGTCATGACTGCCGAGTGCGACCACAGCTTCTGCCGCCCCTGCCTGGCCCAGATCTACGGGGAGTCGGGGGCTGAGGCTTCCTGCCCGCAATGCCGAGGAAGAATTCAGCTGAACAATCTCAGGCCGAATCGACAGCTGGCCAACTTTGTCAAACTCATTGAGGATCTCAGCCCAGAGGAGGGAATGGAAGCAAAAGGCAAGGGGAGAGAAGGAAAGGGGCAATTCTGCAAGAAACACCAGGAGCCCCTTAGGTTTTTCTGCAAGGAGGACGAAGCCCCCCTCTGCGTGGTCTGCAGCAGATCCAAGGAGCACCAAGGTCACCACGTGACCCCCCTGGAGGAGGATGCCGGGGAGAAGAAGGTAAGTAAGAAATCTGTGGATGATGATGCAGAATAGCTGGGGATTATTCTCGGCTTCTCTGTAGATTCAGCCCAGTTAAAGAGCCTTAGTTGTTTATTATTATTATTATTATTATTATTATTATTATTATTATTATTGGACAATATTTATTGTCCAACACTCTCTGACAACTCATGGCGGGTCACAAAATGTCCAAATAAAAACCTATTAAAATCCCATTAAAACCCATTATTAATCGGACAATCGCAGTACAACAGGCTTCAAAACTTGAAAAAAACATGGCAGTCTATAACCTCATTAGCCCCCTAAAAACACAATCAGAGGATTGGTGGGAGGGTGCCAAAACTTCGCTGGCGAATGCTGGCAGGGGCTCCTGGGAATTGTAGTCCATGGACATCTGGAGGGCCGCAGTTTGACTACCCCTGATCTAGTGTGTGCCCACAGCCCAGCAAGGGCTCATTCCTACCCAGGGGTCCTTGCACGAATGAGAGGGAGCATGATTACAAAGCTCCCTCTGAGTCCCGACCGTGAAGCCCCCATGATCTCCTCTTTATCTATGGCCATCTTATCCCTCCTCTCTCTCTCTCTGAACCGCCAGCCTTTTGCCACTGATTAGGCCTCAAAGCCTGAACCAAAGATTGGAAAGGCCAAGAAACGGCTAGAGAAAAGACACTTTTCTCTGCCCCTGTCTACTGCCTAACAGTAGATAAACAAGCAAAAAAATCAACAAAAACCTCCCAGACCCGACAACCGTTTACAAGTAGGACTTAAAATACAAGCTGGGTTTAATCGAATGGGGAGTCTCAGAAACCTTGGATTTTAGCACCCTTCGTCCGGCTCCCTTATACAGAAAAATACATTTTGCTTCCAAACGAATGGTTATACTTGGTAAAAATGTTATTTTTTTATAACAGAGCAAGGTGCTAATTTAATGCAGTAATTACAGGGAGATATACTATTTTATGGTGACCAGATTTTCACATTGGTAAAGCGGTAAAATGGTGTTGGTAAAACACCATTGACCGGGGGGGTTCTTGATTAAAAATTGGGTCTATATGGAGCAACAAAAAGTTTCATAGAATGCATAGGACGCAAAAAAAGTATTGTAATATATATATATATTTAATTTCAACCTAAGTACAATTTGCCAGGTGCCCCCAGATGTCCCTCCAAAAGTGGGACAAAATGGTCACCTTATACTATTTGGGAGAGGGGACAGTAATGGAAAAAAACACACCCTGTTTCTTTGATTTGGGCATCAGGCAGCTGTGGCAGCCCCAAAAGGGAGAGTTTGCCAGAAACACCAGGACCTGATGAAGCTCTTCTGCAAGGACGATGAAGCCCTCATCTGTGTGGTCTGCGACCGATCCAAGGAGCACAGAGGTCACGAAACCCTTCCTCTCGAGGAGGCCTCCCAAGAGTACAAGGTAGGAAATCCAATTCCTCCCCTTCTCCTAGGTCTCTGTGCAGAGAAACTCCTTCCAGTTTCTGCCTCAGCCTCTGAAATTGGGGGGTGAAAACACCTCTTTGCTACCTCCTTTCTGGCTTTGGGGTACATTGGTACATTGTACATTCGTACATTGCTTCCTGCCCCCCTGCCAAGGCCAACATGGGGAGACTGAATCACTTCCTGGCTGTGTTGACCTCTGGCCAGACCATTGTGTGGAATAGATGCCTGACTGCCTCCCACCAACAAACTGCTTTCCGAATTTTAGTTGCTGCCCTGGAGTTACTGTTGGCCTTGGGAGTGGGAGAGCATGTGTGCAGGTTTGGTACCCAGGTGTGTGTGTGTGTGTATAGTAGCTGTGATGTTAGCAGTTTAAATCCAAGGGACAGAATCATCGTCGTCATCATCATTATATTTTATGCTGCCCTTCCCCAAAGGTTCAGGGTACCATAAAAATATGTCATAGTTCATCAAACCAGGAAGGCCAGCAATTCTGATGGACCTTGCCTGCCTCAACCATAGGCCCAGGAGGAAAGATCTGTATTGCAAACCCTGCAGAACAGTTTATGGACCCACAAGGCTCTGGTCTCATTTGGCAGAGCGTCTTAACAGGAAACTCCCTCCAGCGTCCCACCAGGCAGGGGCCAAAGCTAGGGAGGAGGAGGATCTTATATGCCACTTTTCTCTATCCGACGGAGTCTCAAAATGGCTTACAGTCGCCTTCCCTTTCCTCTCCCCACAACAGACACCCTGTGACGGAGGTGAGGCTGAGAGAGCCCTGAGATTCCTGCTCCGTCAGAACAGCTTTCTCAGTGCTGTGGGGAGCCCAAGGTCACCCAGCTGGCTGCATGTGGAGGAAGAGCGGGGAATCAAACCCAGCTTGCCAGATTAGAAGTCCGCACTCCTAACCACTACACCAAACTGGCCCTGGTCCTTGTGGAGACCAGTTTCATTTCTTTAGGGCCTGGGACCCTAAACAGATTCTCGTCGCTAAACCATAACACTCTCAGCAGGGCATGATGGAAGATGTGGTCCAGTAGATACAAGAGTGGGAGAGTTATCCATGAAGCTGCCTTATTTTGAGTCTTTCATGTCAACTGCTCCCTATTCATTTCAAATGGGATGCTAAGAGATTTAACCTCTGCTAGCTAGGCAGATTCTCTACCACTGAGCCATGGCCCTCCCACTGCATTATGGCACTACAATTAATCTCCTCCCCATGGTGGTTGTTTCTATGGAGTTATTGCTCTACAGCCTCCCCCCTCCAAAAATTGCAAGGGATTTCAGTTTGAGATGACACTGAGGTGTTTTACTTACCTTCCCAGTTTACCATGGCTCTGCTGCAGTTTTTTCTTAAACCTGCTTTGGATCATTCTTTAAAGATGATGTCAAAAGAAGTGTTTGAGGAAGTGTGAAAGGTATTGATTTTCACTACTACCCCCTGCCAGTATTTTGCTATTTCTTTTTACAGAGGGCTGTACTGGGTATATTGTTGGAGTGTGAACACAATCGAGGGATATATTGATGACAAATCATTGTCTTCAATGCAAACAAGCCAAACCATGGTAGGGGTGGATGTGTGTGATGGTGGACAGGAAGGAAGAGCACGGAGAAAAACTTTTAAAAGAACACATTTCAATTGTGGGTGTCCCTGTCTCCCCCCCCCCAGGATCAGCTCTGCAATTATCTGGAGGTTCTGAAGAAGGAGAGAGAAAGAATTCTGGCAAATAAAGGAGATATAGAGAAAGAGAGTCGAGACCTGCTTGTAAGTGTCACCATGGCTAGGGAGTAAACATAGTCTAGAACTAGTATTGGGGGGAAAACAGTCCATGGAGTAGAAAAGTCACCTTAGGCATGGGCGATTCCATCTGGCCAAAAAGTACCCGACTCAACCTTGTTTCAGGTACGAATCAGCCGAATCCAGTCCAAATGTCATTTCCCAAGATGTTTAAATGTCCGAATCAACCTTGCCCGAATCGCCAAATCAAGATTCGGCACAGTTTGGCGATTCGAGCAAGTGACTTTAAACTTTGAAGGGAAAAAGAAAGGGGGGAAAGTCTCCGTTTTTGTCTTTCCTGGGCTCTGGGGGGAGAGGGTTGAGGTAGAGGCCCCAAACTTGCTAAGTAGCTGCAGGAGCCTCTCCTCAAATGTCAAGTTGCAAAAAGACTGGACCAGGAGGCCCTATTCTAGGAGCACCCAAAGAGAGTACCCCAATCTGATCTCCATTATTTCCTATGATAAGGGAGGGGGAACACACACAGATTCCCTGGTCTGTTCTCACCATTGCTGTTTCTTCTTCTTCTTCTTCTTCTTCTTCTTCTTCTTCTTCTTCTTCTTCTTCTTCTTCTTCTTCTTCTTCTTCTTCTTCTTTTTCCCCCATTTTAGTGACTGCACCCAACAAGCAATCCAGAAGAAGTCTCTGAAAAGAGACCAGCTCCTCCCCTCTTCAAATACTTGTGGAAAATGCTGATAGAGTCTCCTCTAAGCCTGAATTGAGCCAAAGGGTGTTCAGGGATGGCTGAGGGGGGAAGAATTTGGGATGCTCAGTAGCTGGTAGATTGTTCCCCTCTGCCTTTCTTCCTTGCCCATCATGCAATTGGGGAAGCTGCCATTTAGACTGAGAGATGAAGGGGCTTCTTCGTTCTTTTGCCTCCAGGGGTATTTCTACTCAGACATCATCTCTTGTCCCCTGGTGGGAAGTGTGGTGATCAGCATATGGAAGGTGTTTCAGTGAGGAAACAAAGGATCCAAGAAGCCCCTTCTTCATTCTGGGTCTTCTGCTGTAGACGTAGCTTCTGCTCTGTAGCCGAAAGAGCCCATCCAGGAGTTGGAGTGAGATCCATGTGTCCTTTGGCCCTGGGGATGGGTCCTTAGGAATCTTTCTCTTTCCCAGCCAAATGCTCCTGTGATCCCTGTGAAAGGCCAAAGTGTCCTTCTGATCGGAGAAACTCCCTCTTCCCATTGACGAGACCAGCTGTGTTCCTGACCTTGGCCTCCTTTTCTTCTCTTCCCATCTCAGGAGCAAACCACAGGAGATAAGCAAAAGATAGTAGCTAAGTTCAGGCAACTCCACGAGTTTCTGGATAAGAAAGAAAAACTGTTGCTGGCTCAGCTGGAAAAGATGGAGAAGAACGTAGCAAAGAACAGGGACCGGCACCTGGCCAAACTCTCTGAGGCCCTCTCCACTGTGGAAAGCCTCATCCGGGAGATGGAAGAGAAGAGCCAGCAGTCGGCTAGTGAGCTCCTGCAGGTAACCGAGGGGGGAGGGGAGCAGGAACAGGCAGGAACCAAACCTTTCTTCAAATATTTAAAAGGCTGCCATGTAGAGGATGGAGCAGAGTTGTCCTCTCTTGCCCCGGAGGGACAGACCGGAACCAATGGGATGAAATTAATGCAAAAGAAATTCCGTCTCAACATACGGACGAAGTTCCTGGCAGTCAGAGCGGTTTCCTCAGTGGAACAGGCTTCCTCGGGAGGTGGTGGGTTCTCCATCTTTGGGAATTTTTAAACAGAGGCTGGAGAGCCATCTGACGGAGAGGCTGATTCTGTGAAGGCTCAAGGGGGTGGCAGGTGACAGTGGATGAGCGAGAGGGTTGTGAGTGTCCTGCATAGTGCAGGGGGTTGGACTAGATGACCAAGGAGATCCCTTCCAACTCTATGATTCTATGATTATTTACCGTGCCTCCTTCACGTTGCTGGTCAGGTCTTGTTGCCTTCTTGCCCATGAGTCCCTCTCTGGTTGCAGATCCAGTAACATCTGTACACTTTTCAAAAGCTACCTGAGTGTTTGGTCATTATTTTGACACCTTAAGTTTGCTCTTCAATGAAGGAATTGTTTAAGAAGTGCATTTTGGTGGAACAAGAAAATATCAAAGAAGTCTTAAGGGATTTCTATTAGGCTAGCTGTGGTTGTGCAGCAATGCCCCATGCAGTGTTCATGCCTTGGAGGGGTGAGTATAGCTGGATGGAAACTTTGAAGGCCAGAAGTGCCACCCACAGCCAGAGAGCTGCTTCCAGCCGATTGCAGAGGGGCCGTTGTTAGCTGAGCTCAAGGGTCTCGGTGAGTCCTGGATCACTGCCAGGGTCTCTTCCTCCTTTCATGCCATCATCAGGCTCTCCCTCCTGCATCTCTCAGCTCCTACTGCTCTCCAGAGCCCTGCTTTGCTCAGGGCTTAGAATCATGATGCCTCACAGTTGTGAGGGGAAGGGTGAGCTGATGCCTTTGCTCCCGGAGAGAAAAGAGAGCACCATTTTCAGAGGAATACCTCACTCACTTGAGGATGTTGGTACCATTTGGAAAAAGTTAGTTGCACACCAAAGGTACCCTGGGATTGCACTGATGGAGAATGAGGGGTGGCCATGAGTTGGGCGGCTAGTGAGCTCCAGGAGAAAGCAGATGGAGGAATCTCTGTATGAGAGAGACCAACACAGAGAAGGAGAACCTACTTCTTGAGAAGCTATCTGAGACAACTGAAACTAAGGCTGTAGGGAGGACTTTCTGCAGCAACTTTTAGACGAAGGGTGAGGGTGGCACTCTATTTTGTCCTGCTGAGTTGTCAGATCTGCCATCTGTGTGTCCTCTGAAATGCCTTCGCTTTTCCTGCTGTTGTCATTCCCTGCTGAAGAAGTTCTTCCCCTTTATGAAGGTACAGTGTCTCTCTTTGCAGGATAACCTGTGGCAAAAGTTGAGTTTACTCTTGTCTCTTCCCCTTTCAGGATGTCCGAAGCACCTTGCAGAGGTAAGTGGATCTCTCCCTCATTCCCCTCCTGAGGCTGGGATGGCTCTGAGGAGCAGCCAGAGAAAGTGGGTCTTCAGGCTTCAAGAGACATGAGAAAGATCTTAGGTCTCCATCCATTTATTAATGGCAAACTGCGGAGGCATGAAGTCCCCTGGACTGGAATCTCCACCCCCCAAAACAGTTCTTAGTCCTGTTTTGTCTCTGCCACATTTCCATCCTGCCCTTTTGCTAGGGAGCATGCTATTCTCCCTTCCTCATGGCAGCCCTGCTAGAGAAGTGAGGGGGCAAGAGAAAGGGAATGGCCCAGGACCACCCAGCTGACTGGAGGGCTGAGGACTGAAGCAGGGCCTCTGCAGTCCTGATCCAACTTTCTACCCCCTACAAAGCCAGGAGCTTTCTCCTTCTTTCCCTGGACAGATGTTAGCAGGGGGTATAAAGTGGGTATTTGAAAGGGAAGCCCTACAGTTCCTCTTGAGGTTTGATTTGGCCTCCAGATGCCTGGCTTTGGAGTCTCTGGAGCACAGACTCTCCTCTGCAGAGGTCTCCCCTCTTTCCCTGTTTTCAGCCTTTGCCGCTGTCTCTGGGCCTTACACTTAGTCCGGTCTTCATTCCTTTGCTCCCCTGGTGGGAATTCTGACCTGGATCGATGGTGGCCTAGTACCTTTTCCCCCTCCAGATTTGAGGAAACAGAGATGCTTACGAATCCTTTGACTTTTCATCTCGAGCTGAAGTGGAGGATCTGGGACTTCTGTGACATCAATCACTTTTTGGAGGGTGTCAGGAAGCAACTGAAAGGTAATGAAAGAAAGTTTTAGGCAGGTCATTCGGTATTTCCAGACGTGAATATGGAACTTTCCAGGTCCCTTCTATAGCTAGCAGGGCCAGGCGGACAAGGAATTTCTGTTCCTTGTCCATTCCCAAAGGCGGTTTTAGTTCACCACGGAATGTTTTTTGATCCAAATCCCTTCTCTGGTTTTAGCACCTCATTGCATCCTCTGGATGTTCTCACCATGTTTCTAGTTTGATCTCTGATCGCTCCTGTGCCCATTTGTGGTTGAACTGAGATGTAAGGGCAGAAGAAGCCTCTAGTATGGAGGAGGAGAGAGACCAGGGCCCATTCCGCACACATAGTATAATGCACTTTCAATGTGCTTTGGCAGCTGGATTTTCCTGATTCCTTTTAGGAATATTCCCCCCACCCAAGAAGAAAGTCTGCAGATTCATTTTTTAAAAATCAGAGTTAGTTTTTGTACTCAAAGTGGCTTACAATCACCTACCATTCTTCTCCCTACAACAGACACCCTGTGAGGTGGGTGAAACTGGGAGAGCAGTGAGAGAATTAGGACTGGCTCAAGGCCACCCAGCTAGGTGCATGTGGAGGAGTGGGGAATCAACCCAGTTCTCCAGGTTAGAGGCTGTCACTCTTAACCACTAAATCATGCTGGGAATTCAGAGAAACTAAGAGCACCAGAGAATCTAGTGGCTGGAGACAAATGGCAGCTGAGTGGACCACGTGGTGAGGAGAGGGGGGCTGAGGCAGATGTCTCCTTCACAAATGCCCACCTTCCTGAAAAATGCCCCAAGACTGGCATCTTTCCCAAAAGGTCATATCAAACAGATTTTAGGAAAGTCCAAAGCAGGAGAAATCCCATAAAGTAGAGTGTTAGGTGTGGGTCTACACTCCAGTTTGGATTCCACATCAGAACAAAAGTGCTGGATGGAGGCATTGGACTTTGGGTTGTCAGCCATAGCATCCTTTCTATGGATTGCTTCAGAGCCACAATTAATTTCTGGGTGTCCATGTTCAAGATCATTCTTGGTCTCTTATTAGGAGAATGAAGGGACAGTTTGTGACCCATTTTCCCTCTCCTTCATAAGGAACTGGGAGCAAGCTCTTCTTTTTAAAAAATAAATCTGCAGACTTTCTTCTTGGGTGGGGGAAAAAGGGAAAATAATTTTGAGTATTTGCACACAGCTGAAATTTAGTGGGGAATTTTCCCCAGAAATAGGTTCTACTTAATCCTTCTGCTAAAATAAAGAAAAATGTTGTTTGACAATCAGAGGCTTATTGCATGTGGCCATGGTCCATTACAATTTTTCACTCCAAGTACACCTATAACTATCTTACTAATGTAGATTTAAACTTAAATTTAAAATAAAATGGGGGGGGGTGCTTCACCAATAGGAAACATGCATTCCGGTTTCATCAGCGGTTGCCAGGCAGATGCCTTGGACTGCCTTTTTCCTATTGGTGGAACTCTCCCACTCAGGGTCGATCGCCTCCCGTTTTAAAAAGTGTGTTGTCAGCACTGCAAACGCATTTTATTAAAGATTTTAAATAAAAGCTTAACCATTTTATCAGTAACTGTTGTCAGTGGAGATTACTGCTGAAAGATCTGTGATATGTACAAGGGTCATCTGTTTACTTTCTTTTCTGTTTGCTTCCTCAGAGACTCTGGATTCTGGACTGCCCCTCCAGAAAGGTACATTTCAGGCACTAATCCGTCATTTCTAATCTAAAAAGCTTCACCACACAATATGTCTTGAGCTTGATGTTTCTGCAGTGATAGATGCCCCTTCAAATCTCACCCTCCCTGCCCGATCTGATACCTCGGTGCTTTCTTCTCAGGAGACTAGTCAGGATTTTCCAGGAAAGCACAGAAGGTGAATGTTGAGGGGATGATCTGCCTCCTTCCATCTTGTAACAGCAGAAAAAAGAGCCTTGCTGGATCAGACCGGAGGTTCACCTAGTCCACCATCCTGTCTGACTCTCAGGCCGATCAGTTCCTCTGGAGCAGATCCTAGAAGCTGAGACCTTCTCCTCATGCCGTTTCCTGGCTCTGGGATTTAGTGGATTACTGCCTCTGAATGTGGAGGTTCTCTTTAGTCACTATGGCTAGTAGCTACTGGTAGATCTATCCTCCATGAAACCTGGAAGGACAGGAAAGGAGGAATCTATTAAGTCTGCGGGTTCAGTGATCACAGACTCCAATTCTTCAGAACAGCTCTTTTTATTTAGCAACTCCAGCAACAAACTCCAAGTACTGAACAGAGAAAAACAGGCAGACTCATGCCCTTTTATACCTTTCAGGCAGCACGCTGCTGCCTCTGATTGGACCTAAGCAGAGCAATCCGATTGGGCCTAAGCAGAGCAATCTGATTGGCCCTAAGCAGAGCAATCTGATTGGCCCTAAGCAGAGCGATCTGGTTGGACCATAACAAAGGTTCCTTTGATTGGTAAATTCCTTGGCTGGCAGAAGACCTCATTTGCATCAGTGGCCAATTGCCCACAGCCATAACAGAATCTCTACATTCCAAAGCAAATAAGGGTTGGTTTAGAGCAGGGGTAGTCAAACTGCAGCCCTCCAGATGTCCATTCGCTGGCAGGGGCTCATGGGAATTGTAGTCCATGGACATCTGGAGGGCCGCAGTTTGACTATCCCTGGCTTTAGAGTTTAGAGGAGATTTTGTGAGCCCTTCATCAACCTGTTGTGAGCTTTTGTTGAGATTTCATGCTACCCACCCCTCCAATTCAATCAATGTCAAAGTAACTCTGGCCAGACTAAATATATGAGTCCAGAATGTGACTTTTGCAAATCCTAAGGATTTTAGCAGAGATGTCATCCTTGGGATAAGCCTAGGAGGAAGACTAAGATCTGCTTTGCAAGTTCAACCCGTTCTGTCCATCTCATTTTTGTGCAGTCAGGGCGTTTGTGGAAGAACTCTTCCACATGGGATTATATTTTTTTGTTTATAAAGATGTGTTTGTTGATTTATAAAGATGGGTGAAATATGTCCACAGACATTTTTACTGGCCCTTGCAAAAAAAAATAAATAAAAATCTGTAGACACTGGGTGTGATCATGTTGAAATTTGACAGCACGGCTCTTGCTTGGCCATTGGAGAAGTGTTTGGCAGTGTTTCTTCTGCAGCCATTTTGTGGCTGGCTCTGCCTCCTACGGCAGACATTTTGTCCCTGCACTCTCCACATTACGTGAGAATTCCAAAGGTGTCTGTGGGATGAGAAAGGTTGAGGTCCCTTGAAATATACATTGTTCTTTGTTTCTTCTTGGATATGAGGCAAGATATTGTAGTCCTCTGGGCCCAAGAGGTCTGTTCTGCCTTCCAACGTCCTTAAATGAGACAGGGAAAGAAGGAGGGTTAAAACCACCGAAAAGCAGGAAGGAGAAACAGAAGGAGCTGCAGTGGAGAAACATCTCAACCACCAACCAGGTCAAG
The DNA here is from genome assembly GCF_049243985.1 of Paroedura picta. Taxonomy (NCBI): domain Eukaryota; kingdom Metazoa; phylum Chordata; class Lepidosauria; order Squamata; family Gekkonidae; genus Paroedura; species Paroedura picta. The sequence goes on from NC_135371.1 coordinate 7,870,299, forward strand.
GAGATCCGCGGAGAATGGACATACGTGGGGCACTCACAATAGGGTCAGGCACGTGTGGCAAATAGCTCTGCTGCTTGTCTCCCAGCTGAACCTACTTCTCTCCTCTCTCCTCTTCTCCCCCACAACAGCAAAAGTGCTTCTGGATCCAGACACAGCCCACCCCATCCTCATCCTGTCTGAGGATCAAAAAAGTGTGAGACTCGGAGAAGCAGCTCAAGCTCCGCCCAACAATCCTGAGAGATTGGAGCTGTTTGGTGCTGTGCTGGGCCGCGAGGGGTTCAGAGCCGGCCGACATTTCTGGGAGGTCCTGGTGGAAAGTGATGAAAAATGGACGGTGGGAGTAGCCAGGAAGTCCGTGAGGAAGAAGAGAGTGTTCCCCTTTGGTCCCGAGGGAGGGTTCTGGGCCGTGGGGCAGTGGGGTAGCAACTACATGGCTTTTGAGGAATTCCATGATCATCTCCTGGCCCTGAATGGGGAGCTGAAGAGGGTCCGCGTGTGCCTGAACTGCTCTGGGGGCCGAGTGGCCTTTTTCGATGCTGACAGAGGAACCCTTGTCTATGAGTTCTCTGGAGCCTCCTTCCGTGGAAAGACCCTCCTGCCCTTCTTTTTGGTGTTTTCAAAAGGCCAGCTCAAAATCTCTTCTTAGGCCTTTCCATCAGGAACAAATATATTATGTCTCAGGAGCCCCCCAGTTTTCTGAGCCCTGTAAATGCCTCCCGGCTCCCAGGCCCCAAACCTGACTTGAGTAAAATGGAGAATTTTCACCCTCCATTTCTGAATGTTCCCTTTTCCCCATTGTGCCAGTTTGGTGTCGTGGTTAGGAGTCTGGACTGGCATGCCAGGTTCGATTCTGCGCTCCTCCACATGCAGCCAGCTGGGTGACCTTGGGCTCGCCACGGCACTGATGAAACTGTTCTGACTGGGCAGTGATATCAGGGCTCTCTCAGCCTCACCTCCCTCACAGGGTGTCTGTTGTGGGGAGAGGAAAGGGAAGGGGAATGTAAGACACTTTGAGACTCCTTCGGGCAGAGAAAAGCGGCCTATAAGAACCAACTCTTCTTCTTCTTCTTCTAAATCGGAATGTTCTAAACAGGCTGATGTGGGAGATCTCCGCTTTCAGAATTTGGGAATATTTTATTTCAAGGAAAGCCACATTTACAAGGACAAATTTTTCAAGGTTGAAATATGAAACCGAAACCAAAGGGGTTAAGACATGTCTGAATGGATGCAGAATATAGAGATTAACATTACAATGGAGGACTGGGAACGTAGATGGGCTAAAATTCCTAAACTAACAAACAGCCAAATCAAAAATAGTCCAATAGCACCCAGGGGTAGTCAAACTGCGGCCCTCCAGATGTCCATGGACTACAATTCCCAGGAGCCCCTGCCAGCATTTGCTGGCAGGGGCTCCTGGGAATTGTAGTCCATGGACATCTGGAGGGCTGCAGTTTGACTAATCCCTGTTTTAGACCAACAAAAATTTATTCAGTGGGTGAGCTTTTGAGTGCAAGCCCTCTTCCTCAGACAAATGAACAACCATCATAACTCCGCTTTCTCAGGACAACTTGCCTTCCGGCGCCTCTCCCCTCCACAGGATCAGCCTCCTCCTTTCCGCATCCCCTCTCTTCCTCTGCCGACCGACCACCTCTCGTGCTTTCCTCTGTCTTGGGGGGAAAAAAAGAGATTTTGGACTTGGATCTCTGGGGCAGTTGGACTTTAGCCAGCAGGATGATCCCCCCAAGTTCCCTTCCCTGCTCCACCAGCGTATAAAAGTATCCGTCGCAGATCCCTCGGTTGTCACGGGATCCCTCCTGTCCCCCATGAAGCAGGGGGTGAATCTGTTGGGCCTCCCATCCTGAAATTCCTCCTCCCAGCATCCCTCCCTCCCTCCCTCCCTCTCCATGGCTGGCTCAGGCCCCCTGCCCTGGCCATCCTCTGAAGTGAGCGGTGTCCCCACGGCAACCAGGCCTCCTTGGGTGAGCTGGAACTGTGATGTCACAGAAGGGCATGGAAATGAGCCCCTCCCTCTGGCCTCCCCTCACCAGCAAGGCTATAGGGGACTCCTTTCCCTCCTTTTGAGGGGAGGGGAGGGCCAAGGGTTGAATGCTCCTGTGAATTTTGGAGTCATTGCCCTGTGAAGAGACCATGGTCTTGACCAGCAGGGCTACTCAAACTGCGGCCCTCCAGATGTCCATGGACTACAATTACCATGAGGCCCTGCCAGTGAATGCTGGCAGAGGCTCATGGGAGATGTAGTCCATGGACATCTGGAGGGCCGCAGTTTGACTACCCCTGGAGACATCCCATAATCAGGACATCTCTGTTAACTCCTCAGGATTTCTCCATTTGACTGGCATACATCAAGAGTTGTGTCGGTTTCATGGTCATGAGGAGAGTATAGAATCACAGAATCATAGAGTTGGAAGGGGCCATACAGGCCATCTAGTCATAGAATCATAGAGTTGGAAGGGCCCATACAGGCCATCTAGTCCAACCCCCTGCTCAACGCAGGATCAGCCCTAAGCATCCAAGAAAAGTGTGCATCCAACCTTTGCTTGAAGACTGCCAGTATCCCCACTCCCACAAAGAACTCACATGATCCTGTGCCCAACCTGAGCCTTCGGGGAAGGCTCTTCACACCCCTAAAATTCTCCCATGCAGCCTGGGAGAAAGAAAAAGACACCCTCCTGCATCTTCCCACTCAGGTTTAGGAGACACGACACACCTCTCCCTCAGCTTACAAACAAGCATGTGAGCCCCCCCAAGCCCCCCCTCCTCCTTCTATGACTGCTGTAAATCTCTCCTGTTATTGTTATTATCTTGTTAATTGTTGTTGTTATAATGTTATTGTTATCGCCTGTTACCATATGTTATTTGTATTTTTTTCCTGTTGCCTGTAAACCGCTCTGAGCCTTCGGGGAGGGCGGTATATAAATGTAACAAACAAACAAACAAATAAAATGTCCCATGATTGCTTTGCAGGAGAGCCAAACTGCTAGAAAACCATAAACACCAATAGAATCGCCAGTGTTTTAAAGAAACAAAGCAATAATAATGATAATTAAAAAAAACAAATTATAACCTGTTAATTCCTAGGCGGGGAACAGCATTTTTAAAAACAATGCAGTAACATTTTAAAATTCTATATTAAAAACATAATGGATCATTCATTCCAACGGCTTCTGTGCTTGTAGCTGTAGTTTGAAGTGGCTCAAACATTTCAGGAAGAGATGAGCATTTGGCTGGCATTTTGCACAGGGTTCTGCCTGCTCTCTGCTTGTGGAGCCTGCTGCAGCTGGGGCACAGATTGGCATGGAAATGGGGGGAAATTCCCCACTTCCTCCCTTTCTTTGCTTCAGCCTGTGGAGTACTCAGCCAGGATGGAAACATTTCCCCCTTCCCCATGCTGGCTGCAGAGGCAATATTTGCAAAACACGTGCTGGTGTCTATCTCCCCCCTACTATAAGTCAGAGCTTAGAAAACAAATGTTCCTGTGTGCGTTTGGCTGTAACCCCAATTGGGAAATTCTTGGAGGGGAATTCACCCTAGTGCAGGGGGTTGGACTAGATGACACAGGAGGTACCTTCCAACTCTATGATTCTATGATTCTAGACCTGTGCCAGGGAAAAGTGTTTCTAAAGTTTTTTTTTCCCCTCCACTGTTTGACTTTCATGTATTTTGCCAGACCACCCCTTAAAAAAAGAAAACAGGCAGCAAACACCTAGGGCATTGCCTGAGAGCGTGGGAGAAAGCTGTCTGCCCTTCTCAAATCACTTATCTTCTCTTAACATCATAGCTGAGTGACTGTGGGGGGTATTCCTCTTCTTCTACTGCCATTCAAATGACATTGGGGGGGGGGTCATTAGGCAGAAGAAGATTGCCTCCTTCAGTCTCTTGGTTAAGAAGGAAGACACAAGCCATTGTGAACCAGGTCCCATTGAGAGTTTATGCCCTGATATTTTGCTAATGCTGCTGAAAAAAAAAAACAGTGAAACAGGCTTTTTTTTGTGTGTACCAGAATCCTGTTCAGTGTGCATTATTGAGAATTTTTCTTTTGGCTTTCCAAGGATTGGATAATAAGTGGGACTCATAATTCTTGATTCCCAATATATTGTTTTATTGTGTATATATATTTATCCGTGAATGTTTTGCTGTTATACTGTGTCAAATCTGTGGGCCATCAAGGTCAGTATTCTCAGCCTCACCTACCTGACAAGGTTGTGCTACCTTACAAGGTTGTTGTTGCCAGGACAAAAGTGGAGGACAGGGGAGTGATGTGAGCCTCTTTGGGTCCTCATGGGGAGAATACAGGGGAAGTGAATAAATCCCATCTGCTGAGACTGGCAACTGCTTTCCTGACATTCAGGTGAAGGTGTTTTGCATCACCTGCAACCTGCACCTTTGAACTGGAGGTGTCTGCGATTGAACCTGGGATCTTCTGCATCTTGGACAGATGCTCTACCGTTGAGCCAAAACCCTAATCCCCATCAAACTTTCCTCTGCAGCATCAAGATTTCTTTCAGCCTGTCCCAGCCCGTTCAGATCGTATGAGCATATATTTGAAAACTGGTTGGTTTGGGTTTTTTTTTTTTGGCCAATATGCACATGGAGTTTCATGTGCCACAAGGTGGCGGGCTTGCCGCAATTAGAGACATCTTCCTGTGACTCTTCACAAAGCTCCACTTCCATTTTTACCAAGTTGAATCATTTTGTGTCATTCGTAAAGGAAATGTTTTGTGTGACCCTGAACTCCTTTGAGGAAGAATAGTGTAGAAGAAGAGAAGAAGAAGAAGAAGAGTTGGTTCTTATATGCCGCTTTTCCCTACCCGAAGGAGGCTCAAAGCGGCTTACAGTCGCCTTCCCATTCCTCTCCCCACAACAGACACCCTGTGGGGTGGGTGAGGCTGAGAGAGCCCTGATATCACTGCCCGGTCAGAATAGTTTTATCAGTGCTGTGGGGAGCCCAAGGTCACGCAACTGGGTGCATGTGGGGGAGTGCAGAATCGAACCCGGCATGCCAGATTAGAAGTCCGCACTCCTAACCACGACACCAAACTGGCTCTCAGGCAACAAACTATATCCTTTCCTTGAGATGAGCAAATGCCTTGAATTGGCCCAACACAGCCCCAGTCTCTGTGCCAGTGTCACAGGGGGGGCCGGGACCTGGGGATCCCCTGGAATGACAGCTCATCTCCAGGTGCCAGAGATCAGTTCCCCAAACAGCTGCTTTGGAGGGAGATCTCCATGGCATTATCCTCCACTGAGGTCCCTTCCCACCCCAAATCCTGCCCCCTTCCAGTTCCACCCTTAACGTCCTTCCCAATCTAGAGCAGGCAAGCCTAAACAATGATGAGCTTTTGTAGTTTTCTCAGGTTGTGAGTATCATGAACCCCTAGTTCCCGACCCACGATCTTCGTCTTCTTTGAGGTTATTTTATTTCTTTGTGCTCCCAGATCTCCCACTGAGTTGTGGCACCTCTCTGGGTTCTTTCAGCAGTTCCCCTCCCATCTCCTCCTCACATTTCAAAGGCTCATCCTGAGTCCGACTCCCTTATCTCCTCTCCCCGAGGCTGGCCTTGCCGGCAAGACAGTCTAAACACCAGATAGCTGGCTGAGCTGTCTCGGCACCTCTGAGATCAGAGAACGCCACTGCCCTTTTCCTGTGTGAATCCAGGTTCCCACCAAAAACCAATTATATGGCCCCCTCCCCAGGTCCAGGTATATATTCTATGCCAGGGGTAGTCAAACTGCGGCCCTCCAGATGTCCACGGACTACAATTCCCACGAGCCCCTGCCAGCGAATGCTGGCAGGGGCTTGTGGGAATTGTAGTCCGTGGACATCTGGAGGGCCGCAGTTTGACTACCCCTGTTCTATGCAATCGCCCTTCCTGGTGTCTCTGTCAAGATTTCAGTCTATGAGCTTTGCAATGTGCTGATCTTTGTCCTGATTCGCCAAATAAAGACTTTAACTTAAAGCTTCATTCCGAAGCCCAAGAGTGATATCTGCAGTGTGAATCTACTGGGTCTCAACCACTTGGTTCCTGACAGCGGTGCCGTGTCCTGGTAGATTTTGCTCCTAATATTTTGCCTGCATCTGTGGCTGGCAAGATGCTGTGGCAGACCACTGAAGACGCAGGGAACGGTTCCTGTTGGCATCAGAGGATAGGAGCCACAGTAATGGGTTTAAACTACATGTGGAACCATATTGGCTAGATATCAGGGGGAATTTTTTCGCAGTCAGGGTAGTTCAGCAGTGGAATGGGCTGCCTAAGCAGGTGGGAGCTCCCAGCTCTCCTGACCCAGGTGTGTATGTGATGGGTAAAATATTTTTTAATTAAATTATCTCCATTCTACACAACACTATATACTAAGGTGACCAGATTGTCTCACTTTTGGAGGGACATCTGGGGGCACCTGGCAAATTGTACTTATATTGAAATTATATATATATATATATATATATATATATATATATATATATATATATATATATATATATATATATATATTACAATACTATTTTTGCATTCTATGTGTTCTATGAAAACTTTTGTTGCTCCATATAGACCAAATTTTTAATCAAGAACCTCCCCGGTCAATGGTGTCCCGCTTTACCAATGTTACAATCCGGTCACCTTAATAAATACAGCTGATTTTTCAAAATATATAGAACTCTTTTATGTACAAATCTTTCAAGTGACTAACTCCAGCTTACAAATGACACAATTCAACATTAACAACTTCGAAAATTATAAGTTACAAGATTCAAAGTTACACCGGCCACAAAACAACCCTCCAATGGTTAATTTTTTCCCCAGCTGTAAATTATAGATAATGTCCCCCACCTCCTTATGTCATCTGCATTTTGCAACCCTCCAGTCACAGCCAACATGTAATAGGAGAGGGAAGAGGCAAAGGTTCCAGGCACAGAGGAAAGACCAGCGGACTTAGATTGCAAGGTGAGCAGGGGAGAGCAGGTATACCTGTGAGGGAGGGGATTAGCAGCAAAGCAAATTTGCCAAATATCCAGAAAAGAAACCTTTCCGGCCTCCTTCTGGCCCTTTAACAAGGGACTATTATGTAAGAGTCAGCGGGTGAAAGTTTAATCAGTAGCAGCTTCCTGACTGTAAAACTTCACCAGCTTGGATGGGGAGGGGGGACAAACACCAGGTAGATTCAGGTGGGTAGCCGTGTTGGTCTGGAGCAGGAGAACAAAGTTGTAATCCAGTGGTCTGACACACCAGGTAGAAAAGATCAGAACAAACAATATTATGCAAACACCTGCAGATCAAATTGTCATCAAAGGAGTAGCTTTGGAGGCAAACTTAAGGAAAGCAGTCGGGTGACTTTGGACTAGAGCAGCTCTCTCACTCTGCCCTACCTTACAGGGTTTCTGTTCTGGGGAAAGGAAGGGAGGGGTTTAAGCTGCTTTGGATAGTGAAATGTTGGGTATAATAAACTAGCTCTTCTTCTCTTGCTCTGGGGTTGAGAGGTACCAAGTGCTCCTTTTTTACAATGCAGCTGGGTTCTCGTGTTTTGCGCAGATTGTCCGGTGATGCTCAGAGACTGTCTGAAATTTGCCTCAATTATTCCAAGGAAGGTTTATAGAGGTCAGGATGTTTCTGAGCTGAAGGGTCATATTTGAGGCTCAGTGTGTTTATGATGCTCTGGGTAACACAAGATACCCTATTTTTTGGCAAAAGTGCCAGCTGAAAGAGGCAGCCTGATAAACTGAGCTTCTCTCTCTGCTCGCTATAGTTTGCAATGACGTCAGAAGACTATTTCACCTACAAGGGGATCCTGTTCCCCAAACAGGAGATCAAGGAGGAAGCGCTCAGATATGTGGAAAATGAATTCCAAGTCCGGGACGATGATGTATTTAATATCACTTACCCCAAATCAGGTAAAGGTAAAGGTGTCCCCTGTGCAAGCACCGAGTCATGTCTGACCCTTGGGGTGACGCCCTCCAGCGTTTTCTTGGCAGACTCAATACGGGGTGGTTTGCCAGTGCCTTCCCCAGTCATTACCGTTTACCCCCCAGCAAGCTGGGTGCTCATTTTACCGACCTCGGAAGGATGGGAGGCTGAGTCAACCTTGAGCCGGCTGCTGGGATTGAACTCCCAGCCTCATGGGCAGAGCTTTCAGACAGCATGACTGCTGCCTTACCACTCTGCGCCACAAGAGGCTCTTCCAAATCAGGTAAGGTGGATGAAAATGGGGGAAAGGAGAGCCATGCAAGATGTTGACACAAAGAAAAGGAGGGCAGAGTTTAGACATGCAAAGGAGCAGAGGACCAGCTGCTTAGAAGATAAATGGCTTTATTGTGAAGAGGAAAATAATTGTAAAGAGAGAGGAGAGAAACAGTCCTAACCGTCTAACTGTTGTTCTTCATCTGAAGGCACACAGGGAGGAGGTATGCTCAAGGGAAAAGGAAGTCTCCAGTTGAGTCAGTTGGGACACTGGAGAGATTATTTGCAAAATACCAAGAAGTTCCTGATCTAAGTATGCTAACTACACATCTTCTCCAGTGCCCTCTGTTTCATATGCTGTCCAATCATTACGCACTCCAGATCTTGTGTACTCCGGCAGAAGATAGGTCAACAAAAATCAGTGGCAGCAATGTGACGGAAGAAGATGATGTTCCTCAGGTCTGATAGCAACCCTTGAATTTGTCATGAGACGAATCCGGATCTCGTTCCCTTTTCCAAGGCTGGATAAAGAGGATTGGGGGTGGGGGGAGACAGAAACCCAGGAAGAAGAATAACTGGTTTTCTACTCAATTTTTCTCAACCTAAAGGAGTCTCAAAGTAGGTTGCAATCGCCTTCTCTTCCTCTCCCCACAACACACACCTTGTGAGGGAGGTGGGGCTGAGGGAGTTGTGAGGGAAACCCAGACTGGGACAAAACTTTTCTGCTCTGCAGCTGTGCCCGGTGCCTCCCCTCCCCTCCTCACCTTTTAAGATTGTGGCTCTAAGCCTTCGCTTCCTCCTCAACCCTAACTTGCCTCCCCCTCTGAATTTGCATTTTTGGGGCTTGTGCCCTGCTGCAGCTATGCCCTGCGCCTTCCTTTCTTCCCCTTGGTTCTAACTTGCTTTAAATTCTGTATTTTCTGCTTCTGCCCTGCCATGCTGTTGGGCTGTTTACTGTCCCTGAGGAAGAGGCAACTAATAACCACAGTTAACACTTCAATTCAAGCCAGTAGCTTTAAGACAGAGAGCCTTGGTCTGCAGAAATCGAGCTAAGGACTGCTTTCTTGGCAAAATCGCTCTAAAATAGCAATACGGGCATTGGGAAACTGAATCAAATTGCATGTTCCACTGGAGGAAACAGAAATTAGCAGCAGGAGCCTCAAGTTCCCTCCCCTCCTCCAGTCACTGAGAACTTTGTAGCATTCCAGTGCTATAAATGCCACAGGGTAATTTCTACTGACTTACATAGCAATATGGCTCGGTTGCCAGGGCAAGTGGCATTTTCATGTGATTGCTGACAGAGTATCAGCGGCAGGTGCTTGAGCTCCCAATAGTAGACAAAGGACTGTGAGCAGAAACATGCTGACATTTCTGTATCACAAAAGGAGCATCCTCAGCACTGTGACACAGGAAAAGTTGGTGTAAAGCAAGTTTCAGAAGCCTCGGTGATAACATGCTGAAGGTACGCCAGGCAGCATTTGCAATGCATAACCAAAAATGACTTGATGGGTTTTGCACGGTAAAACCACTCACTGATGCAGAGTTGAGAAATAAGACATCGTTTTTAGCAGTGAAACAAAACCTTTTTTCATTTCTGTCTTGTTCAATCAAATTAAAAAAAATCCAATAAAAGATAAGCATTTCTACAGATTCTCTGGTTCCATTTTAAAGAGCTGGGCTCACCCCCTTATTCTCTTGTGGAGTGTTATTGGAAGTCAAGGCTGATAATCTACCTTTAATAGATAAATCCTGGAGAGGCGTGATCCTAAACAGTTTTACAAGTACGTTTAAAAACAAAGGCTTTTAAATTGTTTTGTTCAAAGCCTCCAATTGGGTGCAGGGGGGGGATTTCTTGTTAGAAGGTCACCCCATAACCGGTGGATTCTCTCTTAGGTACCAATTGGATGTCGGAGATCTTGGGCTTAATCCGAAATGACGGAGACCCCAGTTGGGTACGCAATGTGCCAGTGTTTGAGCGGAGCCCCTGGATAGATACTGATCAAGGCCTGGAGACGGCCTTGAAGAATCCTCCACCCAGGCTGATCTCCTGCCACTTTCCATTCCAGCTTTTCCCCAAGTCCTTTCTCAGCTCCAAGGCCAAGGTAAGAAAGGGGGAAGCTCACATGGACACACGGAAACGTCCTTGGATGTGGGGCAGTACAGTATTGCAGGGGTAGTCAACCTGTGGTCCTCCAGATGTTCATGGACTACAATTCCCATGAGCCCCTGCCAGCAAAGGCTGGCAGGGGCTCATGGGAATTGTAGTCCATGAACATCTGGAGGACCACAGGTTGACTACCCCTGCAGTATTGGTTAAAGATCCATGATCACACCCAGCCAAACACCTTTTGACTCACACGTTTGGGTGATTCCTACTCATCCCTTTGGTTAAAAATTACTCAGAAACTTCAGATCATTTTTTGACATCTCAACACTCTTAGCTCAAGAGGAGGTGGCATTACAGAAACTAATAACCCAGGGATTGGAAGATACAGATGCCCAGTCACTGGGTTCTTCAATAAACAGTGTATGGTCTCCCCAGTTCTGAAAAATCCGGCTTGATACAAAATTGTATAAGGACCCAGGTTCTAATTCCCACTGAGCAGTGGAAACCTGCTGCAGTGACCTTGAGCGAGTTGCAAACTTTCAGCCTAACCTGCCTCACACGGTTATTGGGAGGAAAAAAACAGAGGAGAATCTTATAGGCCACTTTATGTTCCCACTGGGAACAGAGTATAAATGGAGTGAAATAAGAATAAAAGGACAGATAAGAAGAAGAGTTGGGTTTTATACCCCCCTTTTCACTACCTGACAGAGTATCAAAGCAGCTTACAATCACCTTCCCTTCCTTTCCCAACAATTGACACCCACAGAGATAGGTGGAGCTGAGAGCTCTGGGAGAACTGTTCTGTAGGAACAGCTCTAGCAGGACTGTGACTGAACCAAGGTCACCAAGCTGGTTCCATGTCGATGAGGAGTGGGGAATCAAACCCGTCTTGCCAGATTAGAAGCCACCAATACATCAACCACTACACCAAGAGAAGGATTATCCATGGCAGGAGGGTGGCCTGTTGTGCTTACAGTGGAGACAGGATGTGGATTATTTATTGTGACTACCATGCTTTCCAACAGTGATAAAGGTACTATTAGTTGAACCACAACCTTATCAATGGGTCTTCCAGAACAACTCCATTTCACTACAGCCCTGGGTTTTCGTTGGTTCTCTTCCATCCAGAATAATGAATGTGTTTGCACTTCTGAAGCACGTCCCAACAGACAGCTTAATGGTAACTGGGATTCTGCCCTATTAAAATTTCATACCCCGCAGGTGATCTACACTTTGCGCAATCCCAAGGACGTGCTGGTCTCACACTACCATTTCTCCAAGATCTTCAAATTGTGGAAGAACTTCGGAACCTTGGAAGAGCTGCTGAAGGAGTTTCTGAGTGGGAATGGTACGGAGGCTGGCAGATTAGACTGGGTTCCAGGAGATGCACATCCATCCAGGCCTCATCCTGAGGCACTCCAGCCTCTTCCTTGGGCCAAAAATGGAAGGCAACTGTTGTGGCGCTAGAGTTGCTATCGTCCAGGTAGAACCGGGTGGTCTCCTGGAATTATGACTGACCCCCAGATGACAGATTTCTGTTTCCCTGGAGGGAAGGGCAGCTTAGAAGGGCAGTTGCTATGGAATTACATCCCTGCTGAGGTCATCGGTCTCCTCAACTTGTGCCCTCCCCATGTTCCTCGCCCAAATCTCTAGAATACTCCCCAGTCATAGAAGACATCCCTCTGTGATGCCTAATTACCAGTAGACTCTAGAAAGGATTAAGAGCCCAGTGAATTTCTAATTCAAAAGAAATTCCGTCTAAACATCCGGAAGAAATTCCTGACAGTGAGAGCCGTTTCTCAGTGGAACAGGCTTCCTTGGGAGGTGGTGAGTTCTCCATCTTTGGAAATTTTTAAACAGAGGCTGGATAGCTATCTGGTGGAGAGGCTGATTCTTTGAAGGCTCAAGGGGGTGGCAGGTTACAGTGGGTGAGCTAGAGGGTTGTGAGTGTCCTGCATAGCACAGGGGGTTGGACTAGATGACCCATAAGGTCCCTTCCAACACTATTATTCTATGATTTCTACGACACCTTAATGATTAACAAAATGCAAGGCTTTTGTGAGTCACTGTCCACTTCTTCAGATACAACCGATGAGCAGTGACTCCTGGAAGCTCATCCCCTGCCACAAATTGTTATGGCTTCTATGGAAGAAGCGAAGGACACAAATATGTAGATAAAATGACCGAACAGTCTCAGAACCCTGGCAGATCTGCAACTCTGTAAGGTGCTACTGGGCTCCTGTTCTTTTCTATTTACACGGCTGCCCATCTTAATCTAGCAGACTTTAGTGCAGTGCTGATTGTCAACACTCCACAAAGAATACCTGGGAACTGTAGGTTTGTCAGGGTTCTGAGAATGTCCCACTATGTTATTTACATCAAGAGCCAGTTTGGTGTAGTGGTTAGGAGTGCGGACTTTTAATCTGGCATGCCGGGTTCGATTCTGCACTCCCCCACATGCAACCAGCTGGGTGACCTTGGGCTCGCCATGGCACTGATAAAACTGTTCTGACCGGGCAGTGATATCAGGGCTCTCTCAGCCTCACCCACCTCACAGGGTGTCTGTTGTGGGGAGAGGAATGGGAAGGCGACTTTAAGCCGCTTTGAGCCTCCTTCGGGTAGGGAAAAGTGGCATATAAGAACCAACTCTTCTTCTTCTTCTTCTTCTTCTTCTTCTTCTTCTTCTTCTTCTTCTTCTTCTTCTTCTAATGTGGAGAGCTGGGTTTAATCCCTCACTCCTTCTTCACATGCAGCCAGCTGGGTGACCTTGGGACAGTCACTGTTCTCTCAAAGCAATCTCAACCCTATCTACCTCACTGGGTGCCTGTTGTGGGGAAAGGAAGGAAAAGGCTTTTGTAAACCACTTTGTGATTCCTTTGGACAGCAAAAAGCGGGGTATAAAATCAAACTCTTCTTCTCTTCTTCCATAGAGGCCATAATACTGTATATTATATTTCATAGGTCCCATCCTTTTTTATTCACAGAAGAATCCTCTGCTTTGACAACAAGATTATTTTTAGAAAAAGAATAGTGAGGAAGGGCAGGGTAGAGGTGTACAACAATATACACAGTGCACAAGTGGCTAGAGAGAATTTTCTCTCTCATGCTCATTGTTCTAGTATGTGGAGGTACCTGAAGAAGTCGAGGGGCAGTAGCTCAGTGGTAGAGCATCTGCTTTGTTTCCAGAAGGTCTCAGGTTCAGTTCCCAGCACCTGCTCTTGAGAGGATCGGGCAGAAGGGATGTGAAAGGCCTCTGCCCTGAGGTCCTGCTGCCAATTTGAGTGGAACCTGTTGATCTTAATAGTTTCACACAGTATAAATGAACTTTGTGTCTTGATGACAAGTGGATTCAGGACAAACAAAGGAAAGCACTTATTCACACAGTTCCTGATGAATGAGCAGGATTCTCAGATGTTAGAACAAAATTCTCTACTTTTGTATAGCTCGGTCATGTCACCTCTCCGTTTGTTTGTATTAAGCTGAGAGATGTTTTGGGTTTGCCTCACTCCTGCTCTATGTGAGTTTTTGGTTGCCTATTTCTGAACTTTCCCCAGCTCTTCAGGTCCCTTTTTGAGCTATCTCCACTTCCCATTTCCAGTGCCTTCTGGTTCTTGGTTTGATCACGTGAAGGGCTGGCTACAAATGAAGGACAGAGACAACGTCTTCGTTATGACCTATGAAGAGCTGCAGCAGGTATGTCTCCAAGTTACCTCAGCTGATGGGTTCCAAATTTTTGTCTCTAAAACCCAGTTTTGTGAGATGGGTGCCTTGGGCTGTTCTGGAATCTCCCCCACAAGGTTTTCTTCTCTTTTTCAAAAGGTCCTATGTGAGCATCATGCTCCTCATCAGGTTGAGATGGGCATTGTGAAGAAATTATTCCCTCATGGCCACAAATCTAGGATTATGTGCCTCAGGAATTCTAGTTAAATTGGTGGCAGACAGATGGCTCAGGCTGAGACTCCACTGTCTTTGATGGAACAAGGGTCTGATTCTGTGTTCACCTGACCTCTTCCCTTTGTCCTTCCCAGGACCTACGAGGCAGCGTTAAGAGGATCTGCCACTTCCTAGGGAAGGAACTCAACGACCAGCAAATTGACTCTGTGGTGGAAAATGCCTCTTTCCAGAAGATGAAAGACAACAAGATGTCCAATCTCACCATAGTCAAAGAGGCCTACATAGACCACAAGAAGGGGAAATTTATGAGAAAAGGTACAAGCAGAACAAAAGTATCTTTAGGGCTTGTTAGTGTATTTTTGCTTCAGGGCATTAGTTATAACGAGTTCAACGAGATCTGAACACAATGGAAAAATGGGCAAATAAGAACAAGATGCAATTTAATAAAGATAAGTGTAAAGTTCTGCATCTGTGTCAGAAAAATGAAAAGCATGCCTACTGGATGGGGGATACGCTTCTAGGTAGCACTGTGTGTGAACGAGACCTTGGGGTACTTGTGGATTGTAAACTAAACATGAGCAGGCAGTATGATGCAGCGGTAAAAAAGGCAAATGCCATTTTGGGCTGTATCAGCAACGGCATCACATCAAAATCACAAGATGTCATAGTCCCATTGTATACGGCACTGGTCAGGCCACACCTGGAGTACTGTGTGCAGTTCTGGAGGCCTCACTTCAAGAAGGACGTAGATAAAATTGAAAGGGTACAGAGGAGAGCGACGAGGATGATCTGGGGCCAAGGGACCAAGCCTTATGAAGATAGGTTGAGGGACTTGGGAATGTTCAGCCTGGAGAAAAGGAGGTTGAGAGGGGACATGATAGCCCTCTTTAAGTATTTGAAAGGTTGTCACTTGGAGGGGGGCAGGAAGCTGTTCCCGTTGGCTGCAGAGAAAAGGACATGCAGTAATGGGTTTAAACTACAAGTACAACGATATAGGCTAGATATCAGGAAAACAATTTTCACAGTCAGAGTAGTTCAGCAGTGGAATAGGCTGCCTAAGGAGGTGGTGAGCTCCCCCTCACTGGCAGTCTTCAAGCAAAGGCTGGATGCACACTTTTCTTGGATGCTTTAGGATGCTTTGGGCTGATCCTGCGTAGAGCAGGGGGTTGGACTAGATGGCCTGTATGGCCCCTTCCAATTCTATGATTCTATGATTCTATAAATGCCAGCAGGCTTTCTCAACCGGGGTTTCGTGAAACCTTGTAGTTTCTTGATAGCCCTGGAAAGGTTTCCTGAATGGGTGAGAGTTAATTTTTTATATATTTTAAAGATTTGTTCAATATTTGTCTGGTGTTATGGCCATATATGATCATGTCGAACTGTCCCCCGCCCAGTGGGGCCAATGATGGGCTGAAGGGGGTTAGGGAGGGAAGGGCCCCCAGGTGGGTGTGTACACAGCTATGCTTCCCGACCCATATTCTGTACAATCACTCCACTTTGGGGGTTTCTCAAAGCCTGCAGAATATTTCAGGGGTTTCTCAACCATAAAAAAAATTGAGAAAGGCTGCATTACACCATTACAGCCTGGGGTTTTGGGGTCCCCCAGCTTTCGTGGAACAGTCAGAGGTGAACTGCAGTTCTCTATTTATTAACACATGGAAGTCAGTTGTGAATTGCTGCAGAGGGTTGCTTCTCTGCAGTCGTTTTTACTGGGCTTCATGTCAAAAATAAAAATGATTTGCTCTGGAAGCACAAAAGCATTGCACACTCTCCTCAGTCCTCCATGTTTCCCGGTTAAGGAAACATGCTGTTGAAACAAACTCCAAAGATGGTCTGACTCCAATGGTGACAAGAGAAAGAAATTTTATTTACAAAAACAGATGCACATCTTACATGACATAATGCTGTAAGTAAATGTAATTTATTGTGAAGCGATTAACTTCAAAAAGGTTAACTTGCTAGAGTTCCAAGCCCAGGTAAGAGAGAGGAGAAGACGAGAGGACTTATATAAGATGAAAAGGAAGGCAAGCAAGGGCCAATGAGAGAAGTCAGCCAGCTGCCCTATGTACCGGAGAGAGAGATGCAGACTCTGAGTGGGTCGTTCCAGTTT
The DNA here is from genome assembly GCF_049243985.1 of Paroedura picta. Lineage (NCBI taxonomy): Eukaryota > Metazoa > Chordata > Lepidosauria > Squamata > Gekkonidae > Paroedura > Paroedura picta. The sequence continues at coordinate 7,886,601 of NC_135371.1, forward strand.
GTGGTACTACGGCCTCGTGCAAGGACCATGGCACATTAGCAACAGTATCTTCCAATTAAAAAATATTTCCTTGAGTCCCTGCCATTTCACACTGCCATCTCCGAGAGCCCTCCTCAGAACTTCCTGCAAGATGCTGCTGTTTCTAAAGTGGTACGGTCCTTGCTGGAGGCTATACCAACGCAGAATTCTTGTACATTCCCTTTGTGGTAATTGGCTGCTCTTGTGTCATTCCAGGAATCTCTGGGGATTGGAAGAACCACTTGACTGTGGCACAAAGTGAACTCTTTGACCGTGTTTATCAGGAGAACATGCGGGGTGTGATCATGACCTTCCCATGGGACTGAAGAATCCCAGAGTGTTCTGCATCCTCACAGGACAGACATGTCATCTGGTCCAGTTCCCTTCTACTGAGAAGCCAGGCCCTGATATTAGCATTTTGGTTAAGAAACAACGCCATCTTCTGCCCTGCCTTAAAAATCCACTTGCAACATTTGACGTGACTGTGTTTTATCCGGTGTTCAGACAACTTTGTGGACATACGGAGGGTGGGTTGGGGTAGAACGGGCTGAATCTGCACGGAGCTTTTATTCCAATCCCAGGTCAATTCAGCCCCTGCCATTTCCACTGAATGCAATTTCCATTTTGATTTTGTCCGATTTAAATTTTCCCTCTGCAACAAGCATGATTTATCTGGAGTGACCCTGCCTTTATCCTGCAATATCCTAGAGTGGATATAACCCTCAATATTTGAAGAATCGGATTGAGAAAGCATGCGGAGTTCTGCGTGTTTGAATTTGTTTCTGAACTCCATGGTAGAGAAGCCCTAATTGGCCAGGGCGCCAGTTCCTGGTTTCCTTAAAGGCGAAGCCCTAACATGCCCTAAAGGGGAAGCCCTAACTTATCTCGGCAGAAGCTCCAGAAGCCTTAACTTCTCTCAGTAGAGATTTGCCTCTTGGTTTCTTTCTCCCTCCTTTGCTGTCTCCAATCCTCTCCCCCCCCCCCGCTTCACGAAAAGAAAGAGGCCCCTGCTGCACTTCTGAGCTTCCCTAACCATGTGCAGAACACTTTTCTGTTTCAAGGGGGAGGGGGGGGAAGAGGAAGGCCCGAGGTCAAATCGATCTGGATTCAGCAGGATCCACAACGGAATAAACAAAGTAAGTGCAGATTCGGCCCAGAACTCTCTCATCTTTTCCCCCACCCCACACTCAATAAAACTGGTTTCTCCTGCACTTTTCCCCTCAAAGCAAAATGCATTCTCAACAAAGCCACTGCTCTGAACTAAATGTTTCGAATTGGGGGACTGCAGGCACAACCCACTAGCCTGCGATTGGTGGTGTCTGTATTGGGGCACCTTCTTCTTTGCTCTGCCTTTGCAAGTGGGCCTGGCAACACCCAAGATCAGGGGTAGTCAAACTGCGGCCCTCCAGATGTCCATGGACCACAATTCCCAGAAGCCCCTGCCAGCGAATGCTGGCAGGGGCTTCTGGGAATTGTGGTCCATGGACATCTGGACGGCCGCAGTTTGACTACCCCTGCCCAAGATGGTCCTGGTGAGCATCCTTTTGTTAATGCTTTAGGGATTGTTTTGAGGAATTTCTCTCCCTAATGTGCTTTGTAACTTTAGTTTTTTTCCCATGCAACCTTGAGACTACGTTCAGGCTGGTAGAGAAATCTGCGCCTTCTCTATCTTATGGGGTTTTTTTAAATTAAAAAGCATGCTCTCTGGCTGTTATAACGTTTACTAATATGCACATCATTGCTATATTGTGTATAGGTAGTTCCATGCCATATATAGAATGCAGAAATATGTATATGTGAAGAAGTGAACTTGCACGTGGAAGCTTCTCGAATAAAACTTTACTGATCTTAAAGGTCCCCCTGGATTCAGGCCCTTTACACACCGGGATCTTTGTAGCAAATTGGTCACTGAATGAAAAATCGCCATTTAAAATAGTGGAATTCGTCGTTATGCATACCCGCCTTTGTGGTGGAATCCAGTTGCGTTTTGTAGCGTTTCCCACAGGCTTCCGGTCTCGGCAGAAATCGCTAGAAAGGAAGTGCTATTGCCGAGCTCATCCCGCCCCTGGCCGTCAAGCAGCCAATGGGCAGCCGTTAGCATGCTCCCAAACAGCCCCTTTCCCTTTAAGAAAGTTTAAAAAAAAACACACACACACCCATTGTAACGAATCTGTGTAGATTCGTTGCAACGGAGAGACCCATCCAGCTGCCTGGGGTGTTTGAGCTGCCGTTTGATCGTTTGATCGTTAACACGCTGCCTCCGAGTGAAAAAAAAAAATCCCCCCCCCCTCACGGGCCCAATTTTCGGCTGAATGACTGTGTAAAATGTGTGTGCTTAGTGACTGAAGGGGAGGGACTGAAGCCGGGGAAGCCTCTGTTTGAGCTGTCATTTGATCGGGGCCACGCTGCCTACGAGTGGAAAAAAAAAATCCCCCCCTCCCCCCCTCTCACGGGCCCAATTTTCGGCTGAATGACTGTGTGAAATGTGTGTGCTTAGTGACTGAAGGGGAGGGACTGAAGCCGGGGAAGCCTCTGTTTGAGCTGTCATTTGATCGGGGCCACGCTGCCTCCGAGTGGAAAAAAAAAATCCCCCCTCCCCCCCCTCTCACGGGCCCGATTTTCGGCTGAATGACTGTGTGAAATGTGTGTGCTTAGTGACTGAAGGGGAGGGACTGAAGCCGGGGAAGCCTCTGTTTGAGCTGTCATTTGATCGTGGCCACGCTGCCTCCGAGTGGAAAAAAAAAATCCCCCCTCCCCCCCCTCTCACGGGCCCGATTTTCGGCTGAATGACTGTGTGAAATGTGTGTGCTTAGTGACTGAAGGGGAGGGACTGAAGCCGGGGAAGCCTCTAAACTGAAAGAGGCTCGCTGGTGCGTTTATCCCCGCTCGCTCGGAGAAAAAAAAATGGCGAACAGTTCGCCGGAAGTTTGGAGGACAGGCTCAGGAGGAGGGACTTTGAAGAAACCGCAACAATGTTAACGCACAGGTCTTTTTCGCTAGTGTTGCAGATTGGTTGCAGGACTGTATCGCTTTCCGGAGGGTGAATCCACTTTTGGGGATTTCCCTGAAAGCGCTACAAGGAAGCGCTTTTTGCAGATTGGTTTCAGATGTGTGGCAGATTGTCGACGACGTTGTGCAAAACAGCAAATCAGTAGCGTTTTCAATTGGCAACCATTGTGCTATTTTGAAGGCGTGCAAAAAGCCTCTCAATCGTTGTTCTTTTAGAGGACTTTCAGAGACGGATTAATGCGGTTTCCCTCCCTTCACTCCATCCCTGTCAGTACCCACCACTTGGCCCTTCCCACCACTTCTTGTTAACATTAGCTAATATTTATCATATCAGAACCTCTTTCTCCAAGTCTTCCTGTTTATCTACAGCCTGGATCTCAAGAAATGATGAACTTCTATGCAGATTGAATCACTTTGGACTCTACTTTGGACTACATCGTATTTACTTCCCTTTATTTGCTTTTATTATTTGCACACTCTAAATGCTGATGTAAGCTGTAGGAATACTGCCCGTTCTGGTCCGGATCCAGGGTCAAGCCCAACCCTTCTGACCGAGGTGCGCATGTGATGGAGGAGGGAAGAGGCAAAGGTTAAAGGGACAGAGGAGAGACTGAGCAGTCTTAGACAGCAAGGTGAGCAGGGGAGAGCGGGTTTACCTGTGAGGGGGGGGTTATCAGCAAATTAAGATTTCCAAATCGCCAGAAAAGAAGCCCTCCTGGCCTGCTTCTGCCTCTTAATATGTAAAAATCAGCAGAAGAAAGTTTGCTTAATAGCAGCTTCCTGACTGTAGCAAATAAAGCTTCACCTTCTTGGATGGGGAGAGGGGATGAACGCCAGGTAGATTCAGGTGGGTAGCCATATTGATCTGGAGCAGGAGAACAAAGCCAGTTTGGTGTAGTGGTTAGGAGTGCGGACTTCTAATCTGGCATCCCGGGTTCGATTCTGCACTCCCCCACATGCAGCCAGCTGGGTGACCTTGGGCTTGTCACAGCACTGATAAAACTGTTCTGACCGAGCAGTGATATCAGGGCTCTTTCAGCCTCACCCACCTCAGGGGGTCTGTTGTGGGGAGAGAAATGGGACGGCGACTGTAAGCCACTTTGAGCTTCCTTCGGGTAGGGAAAAGCGGCATATAAGAACCAACTCTTTCTCTTCTTCCTCTTCTTGTAAACCAGTGGTATTACACACCAGGTAGAAATGATTAGAACAGACAACGTAACGCATAGTGTCTGAGGATCAAATTGTTCTGGAGGCAAATCTAAGGAATGCAGCTGGGTGACGTTGGGCTAGTCACAGTTCTTTTAGAGCTGTTCTTGTAAAAATCAGTTCTCCCTGAGCTCTCTCACAGGGCTTCTGTTCTGGGGAAAGGAAGGAAAGGGTGTTTGTAAGCAGCTCTGGATAGTGAAAAGCGAGCACACTCCCCCCCCCCAACTAGCTCTTCTCTTGCTCTGAATTTGATAGATACCAGGTGCCCATTGCTTATGACACAACAGCGTTCTTGTGTTTTGCACAAATCATCCAGCGATGCCCAGAGGCCATCTGGCACTTACCTCAAGGGTTTCAAGGGATGTTTACAGAGGTCAGGAAGTTTCTGAGCTGAAAGGGTATATTTGAGCCTCAGTGAGTTTGTGCTCTGGGTAATACACCTTATTTTGGGTGAAAAATCCCAGTTTAAAGAGGCAACCTGGTAAACTTCTCTCTCTGTTCTCTGTAGTTTGCAATGTCGTCAGAAGACTATTTCGCCTACAAGGGGATCCTTTTCCCCACACAGGGGATCAACGAGGAAACCCTCAGCTATGTAGAAAACGACTTCCAAGTCCGGGACGATGATATATTTAATGTCGTTTACCCCAAATCAGGTAAGGTGGATGAAAATGGGTGGAAGGGGAGCCGTGCAAGATGCGGACACAAAGAAAAAGAGGGCAGAGTTTAAACTATTCAAAGGCGCAGAGGACCAGTTGCTTAAAGAATAAATGGCTTTATGGCGAAGAGGAAAAGAATTGTAAAGAGAGAGGAGAGAAACAGTCCTAACTGTCTAACTGTTGTTCTTCATCTGAAGGCACACAGGGAAGAAGGTTGCTCAGGCCTCCAACTGAATCCATCAGGGCTCTGAAAGGTATTAGGAAGTTCCCGATCTAATTATGCCAGGTACAGATCTCCTCTGCAGCTCCTGCAGGATATTTTTCATATGGTGTTCAATCATGCACACTACAGATCTTGCATACTCCAGCAGAAGACAGGTCAACAAAAATCAGTGGCGGTGACATGGGGGGAGAAGATGATATTCCTTAGGCCTGATAGCTACTCCTGAACTTGTCATGAGACAAATCCGGATTTTGTTCCCTCTTCCAAGGCTGGATAAAGAGGATTTTTTAAAAAAAACATAGAAACCTGAGAAGAAGAGTTGTGTTTTATACTCCACTTTTCTCTACTGCAGTGGTTCTCAGCCTTTGGAGATCGAACAACACTTTCACAGGGGTCGCGGCAGGGCAAGCAGCTTGGCCCGGGGGGGGGGTGCCATCTACACAACAGGCTTGCGGGGTAGATTGAGAGAGATTGAGAGAGAGCGTTCCTCTGTCTGGAGCAGCGGAAAAGAGCAAGATCGGCATGGTGGGACAAGAGGCAGAACTGAACTGAGAAACCCTGGAAAAAAAACAATTTATATACAATCGAGAACAATGGATCTTCATGCCATTGGTCAGTTTCTGTTTAATTTCTATGAAAGAACCCTTGCATCATTTTATGGTTGGGACTCCCCACAGCATGAGGAACAGTATTAAAGGGTCGCGGCAGTAGGAAGGTTGAGAACCACTGTTCTACTGGAAGGGATCATCAACATGAACAAGTAAATGACCGGAGAAATGTCTCTGATAGAATTTGGATTTGCCTCAAGAAATTCAGTGATGTCTCAGTGACTCCCAGCAGAGACACGAGTCACTGTGCTGTAGTGGTTATAATTTGAGGCCAGGATTTAGGAGACCCGGGTTCTAATCCCACACTCTGCTCTGGAAGCTTCTTAGGTGACATTGGGCCTCTCGCTCTCTCAGCCCTAAGCTGCCTCATAGGGTTGTTGTGTAGAGGAGGGAAGAATGATACAACCTTTGAGTCCCCTTAGGGGAGAAAAGTGAGGCAAATCATAAAAGAGCCTGTGTGGAATGCCTTGGCCATCTGAAAGTGAGTTACCACCTGTGAATAGTGTTTGTTTGTTTGTTTAATTTATTTCTTTAGATTAGATTTCTAGGCTGCCCCTCTCCTAAAAGGCCTCGGGGTGGCTCACAACATAGAAATAATTTTACAATAAAAACATTAAAAACTTCACATTTCAATTTAAAACACCGCAATTGCCTTGACATATAAACTATCACCCACACTAGATGTTAAATTGATAATTAGAATAATTAACCCGGTTATGATGGTGGGAGGGCTGTTTCAGATTATAAGGCCTACTCCCCACACGTTGGATAATGCACTTTCAATGCACTTTAGAAGGAGATTATCCTGTTCCGCACAGGAAAAGCCAGCTGCCAAAGCACTGTGAAAGTGCATTATCCAAGGTGTGGAAAATGGGCCAGCCCTGGCCTCATCCGAATGCTTGGTGGAAGAGTGCTGTCTTGTAGGCCCTTCGAAACTTTGGAATCTCCGAAAGGGCCTAGATCTCTGATGGGAACTCATTCCACCAGGCTGGAGACACAGCCAAAAAGGCCCTACCTCTGGTCAAGGCCAGACGCATTTCTCTGGGCCAAGGACAACCAACACGTTGGTATTTGCAAAGCAAAGGGGCTATAGGGGAGAGACAGTCCCTCAGATACGCAGATTCCAGGCCACATAAAACCTCATTCCTGGAGAATCTTGGCAAACTGTGTTTTGTCACCAGTTTCCCAGCAACGAAATACATTTGTGGCTCTTTGACTGGGGAGACGGGTGTAAGTCTGGGGGCATCATGCCACTGAGGGTGTTAGAGTAGCCAGTTGTTTGGGGGGGGGGGGGAAACATTTCAGTTCTTGTGATCCTATTGCTGATTAGTTTGGCACTCATTGTAGATGAAAAGAGTACTTTGCAAAACAAACAGGGCCGGGGAAGGGGGAGGCAGAAGAGGTTATACAAGTAGCAGCAAGTTCAGTCACCTTGCCTGGCTGAGTTTGCAAGCTAACCAAGAGCTCAAGCCCCTGTCAAATGTCAAAGAATCTTTATTTTGACTTCCCTGACCCAGGTAGCCCAGGGTAGCTTGATCTAATCAGATCTCAGAACCTAAGTAGGGTCAGCCCTGGCTAGTAGTTGGATGGGAGACCTCCAAGGACTGTGAGGTGGAGAGAAGCAATGATAGACCACCTCTCTCGCCTTGAAAACCCTATAGCAGGGGTAGTCAAACTGCGGCCCTCCAGATGTCCATGGACTACAATTCCCAGGAGCCCCTGCCAGCGAATGCTGGCAGGGGCTCCTGGGAATTGTAGTCCATGGACATCTGGAGGGCCGCAGTTTGACTACCCCTGCCCTACAGGGTCACCATGAGTCAGCTGTGACTGGGCGACACTTTCATCTTGGACAGTTGCAGAAAAAAATTCGGTGTCCAGCAGCACCTTTAAGGCCAACAAAGATTTATTCGAGGCGTGAGCTTTCGAGTGCAAGCCCTCTTCCTCAGATTACTTGCAGAAAAGTTAGATCAATTGCTTTTTCATAGAGGCAAAGAGACTGGCCTTCTTATCTTGCTGTATCAGATGTCACTCACATGGGCATGCTAATTGATTTATTTGAGCGCATGTCCCTGATCTTAGATTTAGTTACGGCACCGGTCTGTGATCTAGGTAATAACCATCTGATGGTGACAGAATAGATTTAGAGACAGATAAGACTGAAAATATCCAATTCTGTGACAAGCAAATCAGATTTCTCTGGATAGAAGTCTCGGAAGAAAACTAAATGTGGTGTCTTCATGGATAACGGGGGAATTTTTGATGAACCTTAACAGCAGCAAAACAAATACATTTTCACGTCTGTATTTCTGTCTTCGATAAAAGAGAATAACTCCTCATAAAAGATAAAAAGTTTCTACAAATTCTCTGGTTCCATTTCAAAGAACCGAACTCACCTCCTTACTCTTTTGTAAAGTACTATCTGAATTCAAGGTCGAGAATATCCCTTTAATAGATAAATCCTGGAGAGGTGTGGCCATAAACAGTTTTGCACAGACAAAGCCATTAAAATTGTTTAGTTCAGATCCTCTAATTGGGTGCAGGAGAGAATCTCATGAGAAGGCAACCTCCACCCCCCCCCCCTTAGCAACAGAGATTAGGAATGGGGTTTTTCCGCCATGTTGGGAGTATTTTAAAGTTTTAATGGGTGTTTTAATGGGGTTTTTCTTATACATTGTGACTCACCACGAGCCATTTAGGGAGTGCCGGCAAATTAATCTAAATACAACAACAACAACAACTATTGAACTCTCTCTTAGGTACCAATTGGATGTCGGAGATCTTGGGCTTAATCCGAAATGACGGGGACCCCAGTTTGGTACGCAACGTGCCGGTGTTTGAGCGGAGCCCCTGGATAGAGACTGATCAAGGCCTGGAGACGGCCTTGAAGAATCCTCCGCCCAGGCAGATCTCCAGCCATCTTCCAATCCAGCTTTTCCCCAAGTCCTTTCTCTGCTCCAAGGCCAAGGTAAGAAAGGGGGAAGCTCACATGGGCATGGCTGCCCACACAGATTGTGCATACCGTGCTTCTCAACAGTGGTGAATCTACCACCAGTGGAGGCCATTATAACCTTATCAACGGGTCTCCCGGACACCACTCCATTTTACTGCAGCCCTCGGCTTGATTTGATTCTCTTGTATAAATAAATGGGCTTTGAAAGGGGAGAAGGGGAAAGGGGAAGGGAAGGAGAAGCCCCCCCCCCCAGCTTACCTGATCATCATTGTCCTCGGCGCCAGGGAGCTGGGTGATGGTCCAGGAAGGCTTCTTGCTGCGCCAGCAATGGGGTGAAAGGCCTTCCTGGACCCAGGGCCCCGGAGATGGCGCTCCCGGCAGGGCGTGGCTGCGGAGAGAAGGCCTCGAACCCAAGGCCCCGGACCCAGGGAGTGTGCTCCCCGCAGGGTGCACCGGCGGAGAGCTCCCCCCAGGCCCGGGAAGGGCTCAAAAGGCCTTCTCGGGGCCAGGGGCAGCAGCGAGGCCCCTCCTCAACAGGCACGCCGCAAAAGGCCTTCCCGTACCCTGGGGCAGTGCGGGTGGGAGCTGTCCAGGCGGGCCAATCAGGGTGCGGCCAGCTTAGCCCTATTCCAACTCGGACAGCCGGACTCGCTCCACCCCAGGGCCAGTTTCCCTTTTATAAAGGGGAACCCAGTGGATAAGATAATTAATGTATAAGCACTTCGGAAGAACAAGTTTGGAAAAGCAGCTTAATGGTAGCCCAGTTACTCCGCTATTAAATGTTATGCCCTGCAGGTGATCTACACTGTGCGCAATCCCAGGGATGTGTTGGTCTCACACTACTATTTCTCGAAGATGCTCAAAGTGTGGAAGGAGTTTGGGACCCTGGAAGAGCTGCTGCAGGAGTTCCTGAGTGGGAATGGTATGGGAACTGGCAGATTAGACCCGTCCTCTAGCCGAATTTCAACAGATGCACACCCATTTGGACCTCACCCTTGGGCCAGAAATGCAAGCCCTCATGGCGCCAGAGTTACCATCGTCCCAGTAGAACCTGGTGTTCTTCTGGAATTACAACTCACTCCAGACTACAGTCGTTTGTTCCCCTGGAGGGGAGGGCAGCTTAGAGGGGCAGTTGTTATGGGATCACATCCCTGCTGAGGTCACTGCTCTCCCCAACTTGTGTCCTTTCCATGTTCCTCACCCAAATCTCTAGGAATCTCCCCAGTCATAGATGACGGCCCTCTGTGATGCCTAATTGCCAGCAGACTCTAAAAAGCATCAAGAGCCCAGTGATGCCTTAAAGATTAACAAAAGGTGTGACTTTCATGAGTCACTGAAGAAGAAGAGAAGAAGAGTTGGGTCTTATATGCCGTTTTTCTCTACCCGAAGGAGTCTCAAAGCGGCTTACAGCGACTGCCTTCCCTTTCCTCTCCCCACAACAGACACCCTGTGAGGTGGGTGAGGCTGAGAGAGCCCTGATATTACTGAAGAAGAAGAAGAGTTGGTTCCTCCCTCCCTTTTCTTTTCCTAAAAATAATCTTCCCTTGTTGTCAATGCAGAGGATTCTTGTGTCACTAAAGTAGGATAATCCCTGTGAAATAGGATATGTACTATTATGGCTTCCATGGAAGAAACGTAGGACAGAAATATGTAGATAAAATGACAATGTTCTCAGAACCGTGACAAACCTACAAATCTGTGAGGTGCTACTGGACTCCTGTCCTTTTCTATTTAGAATCATAGAATCACAGAATCATAGAGTTGGAAGGGGCCATACAGGCCATCTAGTCCAACCCCCTGCTCAACGCAGGATCAGCCCTAAGGATCCTAAAGCACCCAAGAAAAGTGTGTATCCAACCTTTGCTTGAAGACTGCCAGTATTTACACGGCTGCCCATCTTGATCTAGCAGACTTCTGTGCATTGTTGATTGTCAACACTCCACAAAGAATACCTGGGAACTGTAGATGTGTCAGGGTTCTGAGAATGTTCCACTATGTTATTTACATCAAGAGGCAGCAGGGTGTAGGGTGGTAGGAGCGGCAGCCGGATTTGATTCCCCACTCCTCCTTCGCATGCAGCCCGCTGGGTGACCTTGGGTGACCTTGGGCCAGACACTGTACACTCAGAGCTCTTCCAGCCCCACCCACCTCACAGGGTGCATGTTGTGGGGACAGGAAGGGAAGGTGATTGTAAGCTGCTTTGAGACTCTTTCTAGCAGTGAAAAGCGGGATATAAAACCAAGTCTTCTTCCATGGAAGCCATAATCGTGTCTGCCTTATTTTACATGGCTCATCTTCTTTTATTTGCATTGACAAGAGATTATTTTTAGAAAAAGAAAAGTGAGGTAGGGCAGGGTAGATGTTTACAATATTCAGTGTAGAAGTGGCTAGAGGGAATCTTCTCTCTCTCTCATCATTCTAGTATGTGGAGGTACCCAATGAAGTTGAGGGGCAGGAGCTCAGTGGTAGAGCATCTGCTTGGCTTGCAGAAGGTCTCAGGTTCAGTTCCCAGCACCTGCTCTTGAGAGGATCTGGCAGAAGGGATGTGAAAGGCCTCTGCCCTGAGGTCCTGCTGCCAATTTTGAGTGGACCCTGTTGATGTTAAGTTTCACACAGTATAAACGAGCTTCGTGTCTTGATGACCAGTGGATTCAGGACTGACAAAAGAAAGTACTTATTCACACAGCTCCTGATGAGTGAGTAGGATTCTCAGAGTAGAATTCTCTACTTTTGTATATCTCAGTCATGTCACCCCTCAGTTTGTTTAAGCTGAGAAATCCCAGATGTTTTGGGTTTTTGAGTAGCTTGTTTCTGAACTTCCCCCAGCTCTTCAGGTCCATTTTTGAGCTATCTCCACTTCCCATTTCCAGTGCCTTCTGGTTCTTGGTTTGATCACGTGAAGGGCTGGCTACAAATGAAGGACAGAGACAACGTCTTCGTTATGACCTATGAAGAGCTGCAGCAGGTATGGCTCCAAGTTACCTCAGCTTATGGGTTCCAATTTTTCAAAACAACTAGTTTTGTGAGATGGGTGCCTTGGGCTGTTCCGGAATCTCTCCCACGAGGTTTTCTTCTCTTTTTCAAAAGGTCCTATGTGAGCATCATGCTCCTTATCAGGTCCAGATGGGCATTGTGAAGAAATTATTCCCTCATGGCCACAAATCTAGGATTATGTGCCTCAGGAATTCTAGCAAAATTGGCGGCAGACAGATGGCTCAAGCTGAGACTCCACTGTCTTTGATGGAACAAGGGTCTGATTCTATGATCACCTGACCTCTTCCCTTTGTCCTTCCCAGGACCTACGAGGCAGCGTTAAGAGGATCTGCCACTTCCTAGGAAAGGAGCTCAACGACCCGCAAATTGACTCTGTGGTGGAAAATGCCTCTTTCCAGAAGATGAAGGACAACAAGATGTCTAATCTCACCATGATCGAAGAGGCCTACATGGACCACAAGAAGGGGAAATTCATGAGAAAAGGTACAAGTAGAACGGAAAGGATCTTTAGGGTTTGTTTGTTTACTTTTGCTTCAGGGCATGATTTATACATTCCAGCAGTCTTTCTCAGCCAGGGTTTTGTCAAACTTTGTGGTTTCTTGATACCCCTGGAAAGGTTTCCTGACTGGGTGGGAGTTAAGCCATTTTTATATATATTTAAATATTTGCTCAACATTTATTGTGATATGACCATATATGATCATGCCGACCCGCCCTCCCCTCCCAAAATGGCCACTGTTGGGCCTTGAGGGGATGGGAAGGGGAGGGGCTTTAGGTGGGCGTGTCCACAGCTCTGCTTCCCAGCCATCTCCTGCACACTCACGCCACTTCTGGGGTTTCCCAAAGCCCAAAGAATGTTCCAGAGGGATCTCAACCATTAAAAAGTTGAGAAAGGATGCATTATTTATTTATTTTATTTATTTATAATTTAATTTATATCCCGCCTCTCTTGGCTAAGTCGTCTCGAGGTTGGTTTGGGGGTCCCCCAGCTTTCATGCAGCTGTCAGAGGGGAGCTGCAGTTCTCCATTGATTAACACATGGAAGTCAGCCCCACACGATGTGATGGCAGCCATAGACATTTCCAAAAGGGGATTGGTAAACATATGGAGCAGAAGACCACCAGTGGCTATTAGCCACAAGAGGGATTATTCTTTCTGGTGTAATAATGCTCTGTATTCTTGGTGTTTGGGGAGGGGGGCCGTTGGAGGGCTTGTGGAGTTCTGCCCCCACTGGGGGACCTCCTGGGGCACCTGAGTTTTGGCCACCATGTGATTCACAATGTTGGACTGAATGTTGAACCTTGCCGTCTAGTTAGCTAAGTCGCTCCTGCCAAGTTTAATTCAGCTGTAATCACTTCCTCCTTTATCGGGGGCTGGACTAGATGACCCTGGAGATCCCTTCCAACTCTATGATTCTATGGCAAAGTGCTTGAAGTTACTCATGTAGGATAGAGGGCGTGTTTATCGGGTAAGAATCCATTATTCAATATGGACCAAAGCGGGTGAGCGGGTATGGAAGAGCTGCTGGCTCAAACTCTGTTTACTTCTCCCTCCCCCCTTCCCAAAACATTTGTGCATTTTCTCAGCAGAGACAGGACTCATTCTGCATGATCCTGAGCAGTGGTTCTCAACCTTCCCAATGTCGCGACCCTTTAATACCGTTCCTCATGTTGTGGTGACCCCCAATCATAAATTTATACAAGTGTTCTTTCACAGAAATTAAACTGAAACTGACCTATGGCGTGAAGATCCATTGTTCATGATTGTATATAAATTGATTTTTTTCTGGGGTTTCTCAGTTCCGTTCTGCCTCTTGTCCCACCGTTCCAATCTCACTCTTTTCCGCTGCTCCAGACAGACGAACATTCTATCTCGATCTACCTCACAAGGCTGTTGTGTGGATAGCGCCCCCCCAGCCAAGCTGCTTGCCTTGCCGCGACCCCTGTGAAAGGGTCATTCAACCCCCAAAGGGGTCCCGACCCCAAGACTGAGAACCACTGATCTTGAGGAAATGGAAGGCAGAAAGCACCAATACATGGAACAAAACGACCCTGAATCATAGGATGTAGGAGATACGGCAAAATACTGCTGCCTGCTGTAAGCCATAGGGACAGGAGATTTTTATGAATCTAAACAGTAAATTAAAACAGAGGCACATTAAAAACACTCTACTCTTTTACTATTGCCATGTGGCAAGATTACAGCATAACCCCTCCCAAGGTCAAAAGGAGAGAGACGTGCCACCCACAGACTGATGGCCCTGAACCCCCGTGACCCAGACAACTTCCCACAATGATTCCGTGCACAAGAGACAAGATGAAACCCAAAACATCAAGGGCAGAGCAGCCATCTTCTGGCATCCCCAGCAAATTCAAGCCCTCTGACAAAAACTGAAAAAAAAACGCAGAATTGAACTACAAAATCCTGACCAGCTAAGCAGCATAAGAGAGATACCAATTTGCAAAGATGTCCAAGAGCATCTGTTGATCCCATCCCATCTCAAGTTAGCCAGGCCATAAGCAGATCGGAAGTCACTTTGAGGAAGCCTGAAGTAATGTGCTCTGTTTCTGAAATCCTGGAGTAGAGCAGCCCCCCTGGAGTAGAGCAGTCGCAAAACTGCTTCCATTGACGCTGCAAGAACATTCCCTTTCCTCCAAGGAGGTGTTTACTGTCCAGCTGTCTACTTGTGAAGTTCTCTTGGGAGGATTTGTGCTGGTGGGGAGGTTCTGAAGGGAAGGGAAATGCTCCATCTTACAGAAGCTCCTTCCATCTTCTGAAAACTGATAGAGATGGTCGATCCCCCAGTGTGGATTCCTTGACGGGAAGTAACGTGTGACATGGCACTGGAAGCCCTTTCCACACAGTGATCATTGACATGTTTCCCTCCCAGTGTGAACTCCTTGGTGGGCACCAAGGCCGGAGCTCTGGCTGAAACTCTTTCCGCACTACAAGCATGAATATGGTTTCTTTGATGCCAAGCGAGATTTAAGCTGTCACGGAAGTTCTTCCCGCATTCAGAACATTGATACCGTTTCTTCTCTGTACAGATCCTTTGGTGTCTAACAAGAGTTGATCGGTCATTGAAATTCTTTCCACACGTAGAGCACTGATAGGGTTTCTCCCCAGTGTGGATTCTTCGATGGGAAGCAAGACTTATGCTGTGTCTGAAGCACTTCCCACACTCTGGGCATTGAAATGGTTTCTCCCCTGTATGGATTCTTTGATGCGAAACAAGACCTGATCTGTCATTGAAGCTCTTTCCACATTCGGAACATGGATAGAGTTTCTCCCCTGTGTGGATTCTTTCATGAGAAACAAGGTTTGAGCTCCTACCAAAGTTCTTTCCGCACACCGAGCATTGATAAGGTTTCTCCCCAGTGTGGATTCTTCGATGGGAAGCAAGACTTGTGCTATGTCTGAAGCTCTTTCCACACTCTGGGCACTGATACGGTTTCTCCCCTGTATGGATTCTTTGATGTGAAACAAGGTGTGACTTCTGACTGAAGCTCTTTCTACATTCTGAGCATTGGTAGGGTTTCTCCCCTGTGTGGATTCTTTGATGGGCAACAAGGTGAAAGCTCTTGGGAAAGCATTTCCCACACTCTGAGCATTTGTGTGGTTTTTCATCTGTGCGCAATCTTCTGCGTAGAAAGAGCCCATGGCTCTGTTTCGCCTCCTGTCTTATGGCTTGATGAACATGAATGCTTGATTTTACTGCCGAGATGTTTTCATAGACAGGCAATTTATTCTCCTTTCTTCCCATGTAAATTTCTTTGGGGATTCCATGGATATGGGAACCTTCAGAAGGAATGGAGTTCTTTCTCCCCCCAGTTTTCCCTTCATACTCACTTCCACCTCGCTGGCTCTCCCTCTCTGTTGGAATAAGGAGGAAACCAAATGAGGGAGAAATTTAACATCCCATCACCAACCAAACCAATTGCAATGTTGGTGTGCTTTTTCACAAACCCGCTTTACGCTTCGTAACCCATAGTTGCTTCTGTCTGAGTCCTAAATGCCTAGCTGCCTGAGGACTCCAGCATCATTAAAACGATTTTCTGGTTGCTCCAGAAAGTAAGCAATCCCCCTCCCCTTTGTGTATCTTAACCAGCCACAGAATTTCTTTTAGGGATCACTTGACATCTCCTGTTCTAACCCTCTGTCCCATTTTCAAGGCAAAAGTTTCAGTGCTGGGCTGTGTTTAGTGTAAGAGCAAGAAAGACTTTTGATGCGAATACTTTCCTTTTCCCTCCACACACTCCTTGATCTCCCTGGCAATGTTGTTTGTCGTAATATCTACAGATAAACTGGAAAGTACAGGTACTTGGGTACATTCTTAGAGAGGAATAATGATTTTGCTGGTTATTCCTACACTCATAGAGAATGTGTACCTCCTACCTGGGAATGAGACCACGACTGTTTGTAATGGTTTTAGGAATATCTCATTCTTATCACTCGAGTTTTAGTTATGCCATCATGTGTAGCTCCAGCACAAATAGGTAGACATAAATTTTATAGGGGACCAAAGAATGCCCAAGAAATATGGGCACACTCCACCTGTCCTCCACGACAGTGGTCCCCAACCCGTGGGCCGCGCATGCATGCATGCGCCATGCGCGGCCGAAAGCACGCATGCGCGGCACTTTTGCGCACATGTGCATGCGCGAAAGTGCCACGCATGCACGATTTCGGCCGTGCATGGCGCGTGCGCACATGCGCAGCCCGGAGTGCATGCGCAATGCGTGGGCGCAGGTGCGCATTCATGGCTTGCGCAGGGGGGCAGTTGCCCTGCTGGTCCCCAGCCTCAAAAAGGTTGGGGACCACTGCTCCACGACATCCCTGCAGTGCCCCAACAACAGCGGGAATTGCAGCCTTCCACACTGCCAGAGAAAAAAGCGAGGAGGGAGCCGTACCGAGAGAGGCCAGGATCCCGCAGTTGTCCGCCGTGACTTCCCTGTGCAGATTCTTTTGGCCCACATCGAGCACAGCCCACTCCTCCTCCGAAAAGTACACAGCCACGTCCTCAAAAGTCACCACACCCTGAAAAAAAAAGAAGAAAACGGTTTCTCGTTGCACACATTGAATAGAGAACTGATTGGAGAAGGGAGGCCAAGCAGTGAAAAGATCCCCTTTCACGAGCTCCAAAGTTTCTTCCGTGCTGTTCACAGCCTTCCTGGGGAGAAGGTTGGACAGAAGCAAGGGAAAGACTCTGTCATTTGCAGAGAGTTGTGCAAGAGACAGGTGCGTTGGGGGGGGGGGGAATCCAAGACTTCCTCCCAAAGGATCCTTTCCCTACCTCATCTGGTTGCTCAGAGGATGCTTCTGCTCCACCATGAAGAGGGGGAGGCCCAGAGCAAGCAGGCTGTGTCCTTCCCCTACCTGTGACGGAGAGAAGAGAGGTGAATGACTGGAAGATACCTGTGCTGCTGCAGATGGCCTGGCTGAACTGCTGGGGCTGGGTCTCAGCTTCAGAGGAGACTGCTCTGTTTTCCCCAATCCTACTTTCACTGACATCAGGGTCACGCGGCTTCCCTCCCAGCATGACATCCTCCCTCTCTCCACTGTGATATTTCCGCAAGTTATTTATTCTAAACATACTGGCTGTTATTTCTGCAGTCTTCCGAAATGCTCCAAAGCACCTCGACTTTTCTGTTTCTAGACTAAAATGAGAAATAAGAACAAGCGGATAAAACCAGGGAAACACTGATGCTAAACCAACAGGGACTGATTAAATGACATCTGCAGAGATCACAATCAGAAGGCAGGAAAGCCACGTTTGCTAACTTAAGGTCAGCCCCTCCGTTGATTTTCAAAACAGAGTGAGTTTCACAGAGAGAGGGAGATACATGGTAGAAAATTATCTGAAGTTCCAGGGGCAAGGATAAGAAGTATGATGAAAACTGATTCCTGATGGCTTATCTTAAGGGGTTTTATTGTGGCCATTTTACGTTGTTACCTGCCATGAGCCACTGTGTGGGAGTGGCGGGCCATAAAATCAATCAATAATTTCCAGCCCTTCTACATTCCCAGTTGCCAAGGAGAGCTACCTGAACTGTCATGGCCACCTGCAGGCAGCACAGCCGCACTCCAGAGAAAAATTTGTAACAGGATCCCTTTGTCCTTACCCAGTGGTGGAGCACCTCCGTCACCCTCCCATGGAATTGCCCCTAAGGGTGACCTCACCCCAGGCTCTGATGGATCCTTTGGAGCCTCGAGTACGTCAGCAACTCCCTTGGACAGATCCTGAAAAAGCACACAAGGAGGAGAGAAAAGGATGAGAAATATAGATCGTTGTTCAAAGAGGGATCAGAAGAAGACCTTTTTTGGCTGATGTCCAGAGAAAGTTGGGCACAGTGGCCTTAGGACAGTCACTTTGGAGGTTCCCTGGTGACACACACACACACACTCACTCACCTGCCCGGCCTGCTTCTGGGCCTGCGCCTGGCTCAGGAGGAAGCCTTCGGCCAGGGCCACCGCCTGGGAACTGGTCTCCGGCCGGCATTCCCCCACCCAGCTCTGCATCTCCGGGGGCAGGACGGCCAGGAACTGCTCCAGGATCACCAGGTCCAGCATCTGCTGCTTGCTGCGCCTCTCCGGCTTCAGCCACCGGCGGCAAAGATGGTGGAGTCGGCTGCAAGCCTCTCGGGGGCCCTCGGCCTCCGGGTAGCGAAAGCGCCTGAAGCACTGGCGCTCTGGATCCGGGCTGGATGTGTCTTCCCTGGGGATCTCCCAGAATGCCTCGCTCCTCACAGCCTGGAGAGGAGGCAGTCCTCCTCCCGGTCCAGGGACAGACAATCCCTGTCCTTCCATCTCACCCAGCTGATGGAGCTCCTTGCTTCTTCTCTCGAAGGCCTGTTGGGGGGGCTCCTCAGTCCTGCAAAGACAGCCAGGCCTTTCGTGAGCATATTGGGACCCCCCCCCCAGGCAGGAGAGCACAGAGGCTCCTTTCCACCCTCACAAACTCTTGTCTGTCAATTCCTCTGCCCCCCTTTTAGAAACACCCAAGGAAGAGGCCCCCGCCCCATTCCCAGACAACAAACCCCAGAAGAACAGTGTGGGAATTATCCCGTTTTCTCATCAGTTTTTCATCTTTCGACATTTTAACACAGAGGCTGGAGAGCCCTCTGACGGAGAGGCTGATTCTGGGAAGGCTGAAGGGGGTGGCAGGTGACAGTGGATGAGCGAGAGGGTTGTGAGTATCCTGCATGGTGCGGGGGGTTGGACTAGATGACCCAGGAGGTCCCGTCCAACTCTATAATTCTACTGCACACCAACTGCATTACATGACGAGCTTCAGGAATTGTGGGAGAGGAAGGTTTCCCCCCCCCACACACACACACACACTTCCACACATAATGGTATAATACTCTCTGTCACATCTTTCCTTTCTCCGCTATGTTTTAAACCAGGGCTAGTCAACCTGTGGTCCTCCAGATGTCCATGGACTACAATCCCCATGAGCCCCTGCCAGCGTTCGCTGGCAGGGGCTCATGGGAATTGCAGTCCACGGACATCTGGAGGACCACAGGTTGACTTGACCTGTGGCTTTTCCCCAGCTCTTCTGGGGCATCTTTCCACATAGGGATGCAAACCAAAAGCGCTCCAGATTGCAAAGGGGAACTGACTTGGGCCTTGTTTACAAGGGATGTTTACAAGGGATCCCCGGGGATCAGGGAACTGTCACCTGTGCCTGTCCTCACTTTGCAGGACTCTTTAAACCTCCTCTGGGGCTCTTTGTAGTGGGCTCTGGTCTCTCCCCTCGGGAAGGGCCTGGGGTCACCTGCAAAGCTCCTCGTGGCTGTCGCCTGGGGGCAGAGGCCAGTTCCCCCAAGGAGAAACTCCGCGGACAAGGCCCAAGTCAGTTCCCCTTTGCAATCTGGAGCGCTTTTGGTTCGCGTGTGGCCGGCTTTGGCGCAGGGTGCTTCAGGCCTGGCTTCTCACCAGGGACCCTTTGCAGAGCGGAGACCCCCAAGAGGGGAGGTGGTGGTCGGGGGGGGGGGGCTCTGCATCTGTGGCCGGACGAGGGCCCAGGGAGCCGTGCATGGCGGATAAGGACTGGGACCGCAGGAGCCTCCGATCTCCCTCCTTCCCCTGCAAAGCGGAGCCTTCTCCCTCCTTCCCCCGCGTGCTCCTGCCCCTGGCCGCCCCCGCCGCCCCCCCCCCAGCCCGGGCTGCCCGCGATCCTCCAGCCTCCGAGGCGCCCCACTCACCCGCGCTGCCCGGGAGGGACGGAGGGAAGGCGGCGACTGGAAGGGACTTCCTCGCCTCCCTCCCTCCCTCTCCCTCCCCGTCGCCTCTCTAGGAATCCGGATTGCCTCCCTGCGCCGGATTGCGCCTCGCAGACCAGAGAGCCGCGCTGCATCCCCCGGGAGAGGGGTGGGGGTGAACCCGCCTCCCCTTTCCAGGATAAGCGCCGCTGGGATCCTTGCTGGGTGCCCCCAGATGCCCTCTGTTCACTTCACTGTTGTTGTCGGTCCTCTTTTTATTTTAAAGAAACGATGAACATGTTTCCTTTTGTAGGCGGGGCCAGTTTGGCCCTGCGCCCCCCCCCCCAGGAGAGGGGAAAACCCCGGGGGGGGGCGGAGATTTGAAATGAGATTTGTTCTTGGGATCAGTGGTTAGAAGCAGTCGGTCTGGAAAGATGTCCTCTTCAAGGCCCTGCACCAACACATCTTACATAGAATCGGAATCATAGAGTTGGAAAGGACCTCCAGGGTCATCTAGTCCAACCCCCTGCACCAGGCAGGACACTCCCAACCCTCTCGCTCATCCACTGTCACCTGCTACCCCCTTGAGCCTTCCCAGAATCAGCCTCTCCGTCAGATGGCTCTCCAGCCTCTGTTTAAAAATCTCCAAAGATGGAGAACACACCACCTCCCGAGGAAGCCTGTTCCACTGAGAAGCTACTCTCACTGTCAGGAACTTCTTCCAGATGTTTAGACGGAATTTATTTTGAATTAATTCCATCCCATTGGATCTGGTCAGTTTGTCCGGGGCAATGTATATGTAGGTACATGGGATTTATTGTGAATGGATTACCTTCAAAAAGGCTAACTTGCTAGAGCCCAGGTAAGAGAGAGGAGGAGGAGAAGGAGGAGGAGAGAGAACTTATATAGGATGAAAAGGAAGGCAAGCAAGGGCCAATGAGAGAAGTCAGCCAGCTGCCAAATGTACCAGAGAGAGAGATGCAGACTCTGAGTGGGTGGTTCCAGTTTGTGGTGGTAGGGCCTCATGCGAGGACCATGGCACATTAGCAACAGCATCTCCCAATTAAAAAAATATATTTCCTTGAGTCCCTGGCATTGCACACTGCCATCTCTGAGAGGCCTCCTCAGAACTTCCTGCAAGATGCTGCTGTTTCTAAAGTGGTACGGTCCTTGCTGGAGGCTATACCAACGCAGGGTTCTTGTACATTCCCTTGGTGGTAACTGGCTGCTCTTGTGTCGTTCCAGGAATCTCTGGGGATTGGAAGAACCACTTGACTGTGGCACAAAGTGAACTCTTTGACCGTGTTTATCAGGAGAACATGCAGGGTGTGAACATGACCTTCCCATGGGACTGAAGAATCCCAGAGTGTTCTGCATCCTCACAGGACAGACATGTCAACTGGTCCGGTTCCCTTCTACCGAGAAACCAGGCCCTGACCTTAACAATTTGGTTAAGAAACAATGGCATCTTTTGCATTGCCTTAAATATCACCTTGCGTCACTTGATTTGAGCATGTTTTTTTTTCGTGTTCAGACAAATTTTTAAACATCAGTTGAAGGCAAACTGAATCAATGTTTTATGCATACGTTATGTGATTTTATGTTTTATTGATCCTATGTTGTTCCCTGTCCTGAGCATCTAGGAAGGGCAGGCTATACAAATATTTATTTTTAAAAACCCCATCCAAAAAATGACACAGCCCCCTGAAAAGATGGAACTGCTGAGGAGAAATCTGAATGGATACCACTAGATCCCGATCATCAGAAACAAATGCAACCTCAAACTGGGCTCTCTGCTTCCCCTCCAAGAATAATCAGATAAATTATCGGAGCCCTTGCTCCCATCTTAGACTTGTAACTACTATGTGGGTTTGTATAATTTATAATTTTATCCCAATAAATAGATGTGTGTGCATACGCCTTGGTGTATGTTTACACCTTGAATAAAATGCGTACACCTTGAATAAAACTTTGTTAGTCTTAAAGGTGACATTGGACTCTAAGAATTCAGTGGGTTTTTTTTAAACCACAAAGTAATTTAATTCGAACCCATAAACAACACTAAAGGGGGGGCAACAAATGTTATTGGGGTTACACCAGATTTGGGGTGTGTGTGTCGGGGGGGGGGTCTTCACTTGCTAGCAAAAGACACCAACAGGAGACCAACTTCCCTAAAAATCCATGCACACCAAACCTGATGGCCAGAATTAAACTTTGTTGGTCTTAAAGGTGCCACTGGACTCAGACTTGGCCCTGTTGCTTAAGCCCACCCGTCGGAAGACCGGTGCAAAACACCTTCGGACAGAGAAGTCCCTTCTCTCTGCCAGCAAAATCCATCCATGCGCTCCAGCAGCAGCTTAGCGGGACTCGGCTTGCCAGCACCCTGGCTTGGGCTTCAGTCACATGATGGGAAGCGGAAAACAAAGGGAAAGCCGCCTTAAAAACAAAAAAAAAACCCAAAACACAACAAGGGGAAAGTCTGCAATGCTTTTTGCAGTTCCCCCCACCAAGCACGCAGCCGAGATCCTTCCCCCGGCGAGTGCATCATTAAGATCGCTTAAATCGGATCAGAGCCGCCGTAATGCCCTTGTAACTACTCCGGTGCGCTCCCGTTCGCGGTGCGGATCGCTCCCAACTCCGGTTTCACTCCCCTGCCCCCGCCACGCGTCCCTATCAGCTGCGCGCTTCTTCCGAATCGCCCTGCGCTGGAGCGGCTGCAAAAGGTGGGTGCGAATTCTGCACGCGAGGCGGCATTCACACGGGTAAGCGGCGTGAGACTCCCGCCCTTGTATTTTGTGTTGCAAGAAGGGGCTGTGATCGCCGTCTGGACGAGAGAGTCGCCTCCGCAGCGCTTCGAGGGGTGAGAGCAGCACCCTGGGGTGAGGCGGCCTGGGAATTAGGCGCGGTGAGCAGGTGTCTGACCTGGGGGGAGGGTTGCCAGCTCTGGGTTGGGAAATACCTGGAGATTTTGGGGGTGGAGCCCGAGAAGTGGGGGGGGGGGGTCCTTAGGGAGAGGGATGGGGCATAACGATACAGGGTCCAGCTTCCAAAGCAGCCGTTTTCCCCAGGGGAACTGATCTTCATCCCCAGGAGATGAGCTGGAATCCCAAGGGGTCCCCAGGTCCCCCTTGAGGACTGACATCCCTAATTCAGAGGGGTCTGGGACAATGGGAAGCCCCAGCACCGGCTCATACTATTTTCTTCTTTAAAATCCTCTCTTCCTGACATTCTCTTCCTAAAATTCTCTCTTCCACGGATGGTGACCCTCTACTGTGCGCAGAAGCCAGGCGGATTTTCTGGATTCAAATCAGCAGAGCTTTATACTGGAACGTCATGCAGGAAAACCATGCTGACATTGTCTCGTTGGGTACGAACGCCACCTTTCTCGTTTAATTGGGCCGTGGGGGTGTGTGCTGCACAAGTGGCCGTTGCCGTCACCAGATGGGAAGGGGGGTTATTTTTTATTTAATACATTTGTATCCTGTCCCCCCTTTAGTTTGCCTGCCATCTTATTTGTCATTGGAATATCCTGGCCCTTTCCACCACGCTGGTTCATTGGAGTGGCCTCTGAAAATTACTAAAAGTTCCAAGATTCAGGGCTGTTGTAAGTCGGCCGTGGCTTGATGGCGTTTTCCACCATCAGCGACAGTAACTATGCTAAGTTTAATTTTAAAACAAGTTGAAAAGAGCAGTTTGATCAGAAAAGAAACCCCAGGAGTTGACCCACTGCAGTGTAAAAACGCTACATCTGCCCATTTCTGCACATAGTGTTGCTTTCTTTAAAAAAAACTATGAGGAGTATTGGTTAAAGTGGCAGATTTCCACTCGAATATGAAGTTTGCCGGGTGATTTTGAGCCTGTCATTCAGACTAACTGCCCTTACCAAGGAGGGAATAGCCACATATGATACCCAGAGCTCCTTGGAGGAAAGGCAGAATAAAAATGCAATGTGACCATATATGGGCAGGTTGACCACCGCCTCCTTCCCAAAATGGGAAGGGGAGGGACCCTGTGTGGGCGTGTCCACAGCTATGCTTCTCACCCATATTTTGCACTATCACACCACTCTTACTCAGAAGTAATAAAATACCAGAGGTGGCCAAACTATGACTCTTCAGCTGTCTGTGGACTACAATGCACATGAGTCCTTGCCTGGCAGGCATACTGGCAGGGGCACATGGGAATTGTAGTCCATGGGCTTCTGGAGAGCCACAGTTTGGCAACTCCATAATTAAATATTGTTTGGCCATTTTGTGAGGGCAGAAAGGTGGGGTAGAAACTTGGTGAAGTAAATAAATCAGTGTCCTTGCCAGGGCATAAGTGAGGGTGGGGCAGGGAGAGTCACTGGTCTTTGTTTTGAACTTCTTGGCTCAGTAAGGATTGACGTTGCCTTTCTTCGTTTCAGAAGACCACGAGTGCGAAATCATCTGCCCCGGAGAAAAACCACACTACTATGCGATCTACGGCCAAAGCTTCGGTGGCGATTCCGGCCTCATAACCCGCGAGAGGCAACACGTGGCGGAGAAGCGGTACAGGTGCCCCGACTGTGGGAAATGCTTCAAGAAGCGGTCGGCCCTCCTCACCCACGAGAGGACCCACACCGGAGAGAAGCCGTACACGTGCTCCGAGTGCGGGAACAGCTTCAGCAACAAATCCAGCTTGACGAGACACAAAAGGAAACACACCGGAGAGAAGCCCTTCGGCTGCCCGATCTGCGGGAAGAGATTCAGCCAGAGTTCGAGCCTGATCCGGCACGAACGGAACCACACTGGGTTGAAGCCGTACAAATGCTCGGACTGCGGGAAGAGCTTCAAGCAGAGCTCCAGCCTCCTGGTCCACGGGAGGACCCACACTGGAGAGACGCCCTATAGCTGCTCCGTCTGCGGGAAAAGCTTCTCCCAAAGTTCCAACCTCGTGAAACACGAGAGGATCCATACTGGCGAAAAGCCGTACCGTTGCTCAGACTGCGGAAACACTTTCGGTAACAAATCTAGCCTGACGAGACACAAGAGGAACCACACCGGACTGAAACCGTATAAATGCCTCCACTGCGGGAAGAGGTTCAAGCAGAGTTCCGGCCTTCTTAAGCACGAGACGGTCCACGTGCAGCCGAACCTCCCCAAATCCCCTGAGCCCGGCAGGAGATTTCATCAGAATCCCACTCTGGTTCCTTCCCGCTCGGGAGACGCTGCGGAAGTGACGGTTCCGTGAGAGGAGCTTTATGCGGGGACCGGTTTTTTCCCCCTCCACACGAAATGAAACTTGTCAAGAGTGAAACCGTATGAAGTACTCGGCGTTTGTGAGAAATTGCAGCCTCCCTGATCTGCACTGGAAGGCAGAATGAGGTTTGGCCGAGTCTGACCATGAGTCCGTCTAGGGCCCATTCTGCACACAAAGGATAATGCACTTTCAATGTGCTTTGGCAGCTGGATTTTCCAGTGCAGAACAGGAAAATCTACTTCTAAAGTGCATTGAAAGTGCATTATCTATTGTGTGCAGACTAGGCCTAGGTCAGCACTCTGTTCTCCAGCAGTCAGCCACCTGCCCCAGCAGCAGAGGCACAGAGATCGAAGTCTTCCCCTATTGTCCCCCTCCCCCCTCCCATAATGGCTGCCTCTGAACATGGTGGTCCCGTTTAGACTTTAATGGACCTCACCTCCATTCATGTACCCCAATCCCCATGTAAAAGAAATGTAAGCTAGCAACCACCACTACATATTTTGACAGCAGGTTCCACAAGTTAAGGATGCGGGGGGGGGGGGAATTCTTTTTCTTAAATATATTGGGTGATCCCAAGTTCTAGTATTATGAGGGGGGGGGGAACCTCTGTCTTCTTTTGCACCATTTTATAAACTTCTCTTGTTCCCCACTTAGCATTTATTCCTCCTGTTAGGAGGGGGGTTCTCTTGTTCTTGGAAAGCCCCATACTTGGGCATCTCCCTATAAACTGAAAACCCAGCTGAGTAGGCAAAGGGCTGCAGCCGGCCTTCTTCCAAGTGAACCTGTCGATTTCTCCAAGCCTGTATTGTGTATTCCGAGTCGCTGCAGTTCTCCATGAGCTCAGGCACTAGATGTTTGTGGGCTACTTTTAACTGGAGGGACCCCTTGCATGCGTAACAGATGCTCTACCACTGTCCCTGCTGACATGAGTATATACGGGTGCCTTAATACCACAACAGACAACTAGTTCATCTACCTCTGTCATTGTCTGCTTTTGACTAGCATTGACATTTCAGGGACTCCGGCAGAGACAGACCTTTCCTGCCAGATCACTGTAACTGGGCATGCCTGGGCTTGAATCCGGGAACTACCCACCGTGCATAGTAGAGGTTCGTTCCCCACCAAGCTGCCGTAGCTTGCTGTTCTTTGAGACTTTTCTGTGTGGGAAAGTATTCAAAAAATGGCATGCCCTGTTGATAAGTCTGAAACGGTATAATTCATTTTGTGTTTCCCCAGGACTCTGCAGCCTTGGTGTAGAGCAGGGGTAGTCAAACTGTGGCCCTGGCAGGGGCTCCTGGGAATTGTAGTCCATGGACATCTGGAGGGCCGCAGTTTGACTACCCCTGGTGTAGAGGCTAAGAGCCAGTTTATATAATCACAGAGTTGGGGGCCATACAGAGTCCAACCCCTGCTCAATGCAGGATCAACTGCGTTGTAATCTAAATAGGTTTGATTCCCCACTCCTCCTCCACATGCAGCCAGCTGGGCGACTTTGGGCCAGTCCCAGTTCTCTCAGAGCTCTCTCAGCCTGCTGTGAGGAGAGGAAAGGGATTGTAAGCTGCTTTGGAGACCACTTTGGGCAGTAAAAAACAGGTATAGGGCTCAGATTTTACCTAGGATTCCCCAAACTGAACACTTCTCCCCTGAGCTTTATTGAGCTCAGGATGGTACCGTCCTCCCCCCCCATCCCTCCCCATACATGGCAGTGTGTTGTCTCAGAATATGTGTACCTTGTGGATGAAGGATTCCATCTTCTTGACACAGGTGGGAGCTTATTCAAGACAGTCCCGAACGTGATTATAAATATTCTATTGACAGCTGAACAGTGAACGTCTCAACAATGTGGTTAAGAAGACATGGGGGGTGGGAGGGAGGTAATAGAAAAGTCCTCTGCATAAAAGCCATTGGTACGTCTGCAGCTTCAAGGAAAGCGTTCTGTGTCATTTTGTACGACTTAGAAAGGCACAGAAAACATGCCTCGTCTGAATATCCTTACTCTTACCGCAGTTAGGGAAAGCATGTGTCCGTCAACTTGCTCAGGTCTCTGGCTCTGGAAGACTGCAGGTCCTAAACTGGCAATCTAGAAATTTCGAACCACCTCAGATGTTGTAGACGAGCGTTTAAGAACCTAAGAACTGCTGGATGGGACCATCTGGCCCAGCTTCCTGCTTCACACCATGGTCAACCAGGAGGACCAACAAGCAGGGCCCGGAAGCCGAAGCCTGCCTGGAGGAAGCGTTCGGGATCACTAGACCTTTTCATTCGGGTGACTGTCCAGCAGCCAAAAAAAAAAATTCTATGTGTGTCCGTGACTGACGGAGCTCTTGGTTTGGCTCTCAAAGGGCCCAGGATCAAACTCTCAGAGCTGCCTCTCAAAGGATGTTGGGTAGCAGGAGCTGGGGAAGCGCTCTGTCAGACTGGCCTGCTGGGAAGGAAGCCAGCCCTCCAGTTTTGACTGAGAGGAGTGCAGAAAAGTATTAGGCAAACAATGCCAAGTGGAAAAAATGAATTCTGTTTTTCACGCCCGACAAGGTTTGCTCATTTGTTTTGAAATATAAAAGCTATATTCAGATTTGAAAACGGTTAAAATGTGTTCCCTGCATCCTTTCCTTGCTGTTTTCTGGTCAAGTCTGAAAAGTTCTGGGAAGCTCCAGAGCTGGCTCATTAATTTGTGTCATTTTTTAAAATACATATTTGCTACGAAAAGTCTTCGCCATTGAAAGCAAATGAAAATCTTATGTTTCGGAACGGTGCTGTGCGTCTTCTTGATATCCCTTTAAATTAAGGTGACCAGAGTTTAACATTGGTAAAGCGGGACACCATTGACTGGGGGGGGGGGGATTCTTGATTAAAATTTGGTCTGTATGGAGCAACAAAAATTTTCATAGAACGCAAAAATAGTATTGTAATATATATATTTTTTAAAATTTCAACATAGGTACAAATTGCCAGGTGTCCCCAGATGTCCCTCCAAAAGTGAGACAATCCGATCACTTTATGCATTACTTTAATGCATTACTTTAAATGCATTCAAAGCTGCAATTTAATGCATTACTTTAAATGCATTCAAAGCTGCAATTCCATGTGAGTTTACTTGCTTGAATGCAAGTTCATTCACTTGAACTTGCTCCTGAGTATACCCGGTCTGGATCAGCCAGACATGCCCAATTCCACCAGGTCTCAGAAGCTATGCAGGGTTGGCCTGGGCTAGGAAGTGCCTGCTCCAAGGAATACCAGGATCATGATGTGGTTTTAAGATCTCCTGGCTACATTACACACATGCCATAAGATAAATAAATAATGCTCCTCAGTAAACATGCATAGGATTGAGCTACTCCAGTATTTCTTAATCACTATAAGTCCTATTCTAGATCTAACCTTATTTTTTAAGTTTGGGTAGCTTTTTTCTGAGTAATTTTGTCATCTTGTGTTCTCATGTAATGTGCCCCTGTGAACAGAGAGTTGTCCTACACCGTTCTGAGTTCAAGTCCTTCCAAGTTGCGTCAGCCTCTGTCTCCTGCCTGAAAAAAAATTGTGATAATGGTAGCCTACCTCACAGGGTTGTTGTGATGTTGAACAGAAAATAAAGTCTACGGATGTAGCTGCTTTGGTTTTTGGTTTTTATACCCTGCACTCTTCCTTACGGGGAGCTTTCGACATTGTCCTCCCTCCATTTTATCCTAACAACACCCCTGTGAGGTAGGTCAGGCCAAGAGGGAGTGACTGACCCAAGGTCACCCAGTGGGGTTTTCCATGGTTGAGTGGGCATTTGAACCAGGTCTCCTAGCTTGACACTCCAGCAACTGGCTGAATAATTTTAATTGCATTGTGTCACAGTGAAAGCATCCTTGTAAATGCTGCCAACAGGAACCACTCCCTGCCCTCCCCCAAGTGACCACCTTTCAAATAAAGACAGCAATTCTGTCCCTTCTCAGTATCCTTGCCTCCAGGCAAGTCTCCATTCCCAAGTCCCTCTGCCTTTCCTCATGGAAGCAGATCCTTTTAATAAAAGAAAAGAGAACAAGCCTGTATGTTTATGGGGATGGCTTTTATTCTACGGAATTGCGAGCATTAATAATCTTTCTCCCTTTGGTGATAATTTATAGCCATTAATCACTGTCACCCTTGTTTTCACATTCCCAGTCTGGCGATGCACACATTTCTCCTCCGGTGTGGCTTTCCTGATGCAGGGCCAAGCGTTCACTTTCCCCGCCAGAAGGGAGCAGCTGAGGTTTCCCCTCCAAATGATTTCCCTCGTATCGGGTGAGATTTGGCCTCCGATTGAAGCTCTTCCTGCAGTCAGTACAGTCGTGCGGCTTCTCTCCTCCTCCGTGGGTCCTCTGATGTCGGAGGAGGTGGGACCTCCGATTGAAGCTCTTGCTGCAGCGTTTGCAAGCGTACGGCTTTTCTCCCGTGTGCGTCCGCTCGTGCCGAACGAGGTTAGAGGTCTGGTTGAAGCCTTTCCCGCAGCGTGAGCATTTGTACGGCTTCTCCCCCATGTGCGTTCCCTCGTGCCTTGTGAGGTGCGCCCTCCGACTGAAGCTTTTCCCACACGCTGAGCATTTGTAGAGCTTCCCTCCCGTGTGCATTCCCTCCTCACGAGGAGGCAAGGTGTTTCCAGAATCTTCCAGCAAAGTCCGGCTTGGGTGGTGACTTCTTTCATGTGCCCTAAGATCTGAACTTTGGTGGAAACTCTTGCTGCATCTGGAGCACTGGTAGGGTTTCTCCCCCGTATGGATCCTCTTGTGCCTTATAAAACTGGAGTAATTGCTGAACGATTTCTCACAGTCCGAGCATTTGTATGGTTTCTCCCCGGTGTGGATTCTCTCGTGGATCTGTAGTTCGGGTCCCCAGCTGAAGCTCTTCCCACAGACGGAGCACGAGTATGGCTTCTCCCCCGTGTGGGTCCTCTCGTGCCTGATAAGATTCGAGCTCTGGTTGAAGCTTTTCCCACAAACGGAGCACTTGTAGGGCTTCTCCCCTGTGTGAGTTCTCTTATGCAAGATGAGGTGGGAGGAGTTTCTGAAGCTCTTCCCACAGTCATGGCACCGAAACGGCTTCTCTCCCGTGTGGGTCCGCTCGTGGATGATGAAGTGAGCCTTATTTCTGAAGGTTTTTCCACAGGTGTAACACCTATAGGGTTCCTTCCTCGCTTGGGTCCCCCTTTTCCCTCTCAGGCCTGAGTTCCGACTTAATCCGAGGCCACCCCCGTCTTTCTCATCCGCGTGGGTCCGCTGGTGCCGAATGAGGCTTGATTTGAGGCTGAAGTTTTTCCCACACGCCTCGCACTTATGCGGCTTCTCCCCCGTGTGGGTCTTCTTGTGCCTAGCAAGGCTCGATCTTTCACAAAAGCTTTCCCCACAATCCGTGCAAGTGTGGAGCTTCTCCCTCACGTGTACCAGGAGGTTTGAATCCAGAAGGAGGATCTTGCCGCACGTGAGGATCCTCTTGGGTACCTCACTTTTATCACAAGTTGCGTCATCCTTCCCCCAAAGAGGGATCTTCTCCATTAACATGGCCGGATGGATTCGGGGCTGCCTTTCCACTCCATCCTGGTCGTCCCGCATTTCTCCTTCCTTGGGAAGGAGCCTTTTGACTTTTCCGAGCGATGTCCCATTTGGGCCCACTTCCTCGGAAACGCACAGGTGGAGATTCTTGCTCAACAGACCGTTTCCTGTTGGGATAAAACATCACCTGTATATGTAAGATCCAATTAGCAACAACGACAATTTAATATCCATTTATAGACCGCCTTTCCCCCGGGCTCAGAACGGGTAACATTTTAAAACAAATTATTTCAATAATAACATTAAAATCCATATCAGATCCCTTAATTTAGCGGTCCCCAACCTTTCTCAGGTCAGGGACTGCCTCCGAAGTGAATGAAGAGCCGACGGCCCGGGTGCTGCGAAAACGCGCACGCGCAGTTGCCGCACATGCGTATTTTCGCCACCAGGTGGCGCTAACGTGCATACGCGGCAACTGCGCGTGCGTGTTTTCGCCACTAGGGAGCGCTAATGCGCATGCGCGGCAACAGCGCGCATGCGCATTTGCGTCACCGCCATGCCGGCGGCTGCGTCTGCCTCTTCCCTTCCTTCTTGCTGCCGACGGGGGGAGGCAGGCGTAGCTGCCGGCGGCCCATTACTGCGGCCTTTGCGGTCTGCCACCGGGCCGCGGACCGGGGGTTGATGACCCCTGCCTTAATTAATTCCATAACTGCCTCCTTCTTATGGTGGGAGGGTTGACAGAAGTCTAGAGTTCAGATTCTGATGTAAATTTGTTTTGAATAGGAAGGCCTGGATCTCAACACCATTTTAGGCCTCAACTGTAGGCCTCGCGGAACATTAACAGAGTCCTATCTAGGGAGACCAAGAATTACAGTTATGGAGAAATATTTCATTTTCTGATCCTTTCTGATCCTTTTCTCTGGAAATGTGGCAGTCCAACCTAGACAAGGAAGCTGAGCTCTGGCCTTCTTTATGAAGCTGAAGGACCATGTAGGGGGCAATTCTAAGAAAGTTTACTGAAACTCCTACTCAGGTCTATTGCTCTCTGGACAGTATTTTTTGGGTTGAACCTCCAAACAACTCAATAGTTTGTTTAGGCTGTCTTCCAGCTTCAGCCTCTGAGATTCCCTTTTCAAATCCCGGCTGAGGGCCCTTACCTGCTACCCTTCTACAAACAGGAATGGTCAAGGGGAATAAGATGTCAGGAGTGGGAAAGTCCTTGAAAGACTGTACCATTTGATTTCTCCAGATATCCAGCACATTCCTTACCTGAGACGGCAACTTCAACAGCGTCTTTTCTTTCCCATTCTTGGGGGCATGCTTCTTCTTCTTCTTCTTCTTCCACCTTTATGATCACATCCGGGAGCCCTGATGAGGAGAAGGGAAGGAAAAAGAGTGGGTCCTCTGATTTTCTAGAAGGGCAGATATAATCATAATTAGACGATGCCAAGCATCCTCCTCAATAACCTGGAAGCTCTTTTGAGGGCCAAGCAATCCCCAGTTCTGGAGTCTTGTGAACAAATCAATAGGTGTGTAATTCAATAAAACCAGAGTCCAGGGGCACCTTTAAGACCAACAAAGATTGATTCAAGGCGTGAGCTTTCAAGTGCAAGCACTCTTCCTCAGATTAAGAACTCCCTGGTTTACACTTGGTTGGTGGTGTATGAGTGTGTGTGTGCACCACCCATTCCACCTGGAGCAAGTAGCTTTCTTTAGGAAGTACATCATCATCATCATCATCATCTGGTAGTGTTGGGGTGGCTAATGGGAAATTTTGGAAGGAAGAACATTCATAAGGGGGTGGCAGGTGACAGTGGATGAGCGAGAGGGTTGTGAGTGTCCTGCATAGTGCAGGGGGTTGGACTAGATGACCCAGGAGGTCCCTTCCTACTCTATGATTCTAGGTCCTGTAGCCACTGTGAAGGTAAGTTCCCAGCAGCTGTGGTCCAGGCTGCAAGGAACATGATTTGCAGAACTGCCTCAAGTAAGCTGGTCAGCAGCTGTGTCGTGGGATTCCTTTACCTGCACTGTTGTTTGAGACAACCTCATTTTCCTCCGGTCGTGGATGACCTGGAACAGCTGGTTTTTCTTCTTGTTCATGCCAAGATGTCACATTGACTTTGGGACTGGGGAACTCTGGAGAGAAAAAGAGTATCTTTAAATTAGAAGTAATGGTGTAATTATGTAGATACTTTACTCATAAACATAGCTGAGACATGCTCTGTGGTTTAGAAAGAACAGAGGGCTTTGGAAGCTGCCCTTGGGAGCCAGCTTTGAGAACCAGTGTGCCAGCTGGCTGGGGGGGAAAAAAAGTCCTGTCCCTTTAATAGGAAGGTAGAAATGCATGAATGAAGCTTTGTATGGCATGGCAGGAAACCACATCACCAGGTATTTGCTACAGATGGAAGGGACAGATAGAAGGACCAGTTTTAAAAGCTGCCACCCCTGGTGTGGTGAGGCAGTTAGAGAATCAGACTAGGATTTGGAAAAACCTTGGCTGGTCACTGTCCCGAAACGAACCTTGTAGAGACCTTCAGATTAGAGTCTATTGCTCTTAATTACCACACCACGTTGGCCCAAGAATGATAATTGGGCTGTGGGGGTGCTCATTTTGGCTGCTTAAAATACCACCACTGATGTCAAGCTTCTTCTGGGTCTGATTCCCTCTTAAATTTATCAATGTCCCCAGATAGCTATACTCAAAACTCACCTGAGCAAGATGCTGGGAAGATCTCACTATCCACAGGGAGCTCAGGATCCAAGGCCCAAAACTCTTCATCCTCTTCCTTTTTTATTATCACATCAAAAAACCCTAAATGGGAGGCAGGTTGGAAGAAGTCACAGAGGGTGTCGGAATGATGGCCTCTGGGGAGCCCAGACCTCTTTCCCGAAAGACGTTTGACTGGAGGGCGTTTGACTGGAGCACCAGAATAACAAGAAGCTATGTCACCCAGCAGTGTGAGACAGGAAAAGGGGAGAATATCTGGAGGTGATTATTGGTCAGCCCATTTGAAGAGTCACGAAGGGAGAAACAGAATTGGGACTTGGAAATTCTTGTCGCCGTATCATCCTGTTTTGGAAAATACTCCAAAATCAATAATTTTGGGGAAAGTATATGAGAAATACTGCTACTAATATTTTATTTTATTTCTCGTACTTATAGGCTGCTGCTCCCTCGTTCACCTCATTTATACCCCACTTTTCTTCCCAGTGCAAACTGAAAATGGCCTACAACACTCTCCCCTTCTCCATTTTTATCCTCACAACAACTCTATAACGTAGGTTAAGCGGAGTGTGTGTGGCTGAGTCACAAGCTTCCATAGCAGAGCAGTGGTAAAAATACAAGGCCTAGCCTGACTGCCTAACCACCAAACCATGCTGGCTCTGAAGCTGGTTTGCCAAATGCTGATGTAAAGTTGATATGTCATTCCACATGTCAATTTTGGAAGGTCATCTGCACTCTATTAAAGCTCAGAGTCAGGGTTGCAGTAGATCAGAAGCAGCTTGACGATACTTAACGTACACACACACACGCACACGCACACACAAAGCTCACCCAAAACCACCTGTACAGATAGACAACGTATTATCATGTTTTTTCTAGCTAGCATCTGTGTAGGTGTGGAGAATGGGCTTCCACATATCAAGGGTTGTCCATGAACAGAATGTCTACAGCAGGGGTAGTCAAACTGCGGCCCTCCAGATGTCCATGGACTACAATTCCCAGAAGCCCCTGCCAGCGAATGCTGGCAGGGGCTTCTGGGAATTGTAGTCCATGGACATCTGGAGGGCCGCAGTTTGACTACCCCTGGTCTACAGGGACCACCAACAGAATGTTCTCAGGAACTGCCTGAAGGGCATTGAACTCAGCCAATAGGAACAGGCTGGTGATCCCTGGCCCTCAAGAGGTACATCTGGCCTCTATTATTGTGTAAACCGCCGTGAGCCCAATCGGGACCAGCAGTATATAAATTTAAATGATATATAATAAATAAATAAACCTGGTCCCTACGTGGTGGAATGAGCTCCTGGAAGAGCTAGGGGCCCTTCAAGAGCTGGCTCAGTGTCAAAGGGCCTGCAAGACAGAGATCTTCTGCCAGGCATTTGGTTTGGGCCAATAATCTAGTCACATCTGCATTAGCCCCTACTGTGACAAATCCCCCCTGGGATTTGGCAATTACTAGATACTGATTGGCAATGCAATTTTAACAAAATGTTTATTGCTTTTATTGTAATTAACTGTATTAACTGTTTTATAGCTTTCGGGAGGGGCGGTATACACAATTTAATAATAAATAACAAAATAAATGATCAAGAGATTCCCAGAAATCTCCTAATCAGTGATTTTTGCATCAGGGTGAAGTTGTTGTTAGTTGCGAAGTTGTGTCCGACCCATTGTCCGACCCCGTGGACAATGATCCTCCAGGCCTTCCTGTCCTCTACCATTCCCCGGAGTCCATTTAAGCTCACACCGACTGCTTCAGTGACTCCATCCATCCACCTCATTCTCTGTCGTCCCCTTCTTCTTTTGCCCTCGATCGCTCCCAGCATTAGGCTCTTCTCCAGGGAGTCCTTCCTTCTCATGAGGTGGCCAAAGTATTTGAGTTTCATCTTCAGGATCTGGCCTTCTAAGGAGCAGTCAGGGCTGATCTCCTCTAGGACTGACCGGTTTGTTCGCCTTGCAGTCCAAGGGACTCGCAAGAGTCTTCTCCAGCACCAGAGTTGAATCTAGTGATGCTTAAAGAAGGAACTATGCTTGTTGGGTGGGGGGAGGGAAACAGATGAGATTTTAGAATGGGAAACCATTAGGTTAGGGAGCAGAAGAGAAGCATCTGGCTTCTTTTTTTAAAAAAAAAATCAGGAATGGCTTGGAAAGAAGCAAACATACAGCCTGCCCAGAAAATTAATGGCTTCATGAGAACCCCTAGAGCAAGAGAAAGAGATGAAACAGAGATGTGGCAATTAAAGGAGTACTCTGCCTAACTCTTAATAACTACCCAGCTGTGGTCGACAGGAGAGGAAATAAAAGTATTTCAGTAAATAAATAATATAAACAAACATCTGAAGGAAAATAAGCTTTAGACCTATGGAGAGAAAATTGGGTTAAATGCTTTTTTTTAATTTACCCTTTGCTCAAAAAGTATTGAGACCATTTTTGCTTGATTACGAGATAGTTGTAAAAAGAAAACTGCTTAAATGAATTTGGTTATGGTGGTCTGTGCCCGTCCACATATAAGCCTTACCTGGGGAAAGGTGGTCAAAGCTTCAAGAGGTCATACAAGAGTATAAGGACGGTCTAATAATTAAAGCAAACAGAGAGAAACAGACCTATCCACTGGCAATATGATAAATAAAGAAAAATGTCCTCTGAGTTTTCAGTATACTTATCAATAAGTAACTTTAAACTTTTAATACTTATTGATAAGTATACTGAAGACTCAGAGGTAGGAAGCTCTCTTTACTTATTGCATTTATTGCTATGATTTCTTTTGATATTGTAATAATAATTTTTATTTAATGTTCAGGACTTGTCACTGATGAAAGAACTGAAAACAGAGATTACCTGGATTCCGTTTTGACAGAAGTCCTAAAGAATAAAGAAACAAGGAAAACCACAAAAATAGGACATTTTTCTTTATTTATCATATTGCCAGTGGATAGGTCTGTTTCTCTCTGAAAGCTTCAAGAGGGCTTGGAGATTTCCCGGAATTATAGCTGATCTCCAGATTTCCCCGGGAGAAAACTGCTGCTTTGGAGGGTGGGTGGCCTGCTGATACCCCTCCCCTTCCCAAATCCTTCCGAGGTGCCAATCACAAATCTCCAGGAATCTCTCAACCTGCAGGAAGCAACCTTAATAGTCTGTTTTTATTTAGCAAAGGTAATCTGAATTCTGGATCAGAGTTATTCTAATTCTAACAAGCAAGAATCCCAAGGATTCCCCTAAGTGCATGGCAACTCGGAGTAGCTGGCCAAGAAAAACCTGGTGTTCTTAATTTGAAGAACAGCATTTTCCAAGACAACCGAAATTTTACCTTCCATGGGACCAAGCCCTATGAAGATAGGTTGAGGAACTTGGGAATGTTCAGCCTGGAGAAAAGGAGGTTGAGAGGGGACATGATAGCCCTCTTTAAGTATTTGAAAGTTTGTCATTTGGAGGAGGGCAGGATGCTGTTTCTGTTGGCTGCAGAGGAGAGGACATGCAGTAATGGGTTTAAACTTCAAGTACAACGATATAGGCTAGATATTAGGGGAAAAAATTTCCACAGTCAGAGTAGTTCAGCAGTGGAATAGGCTGCCTAGGGAGGTGGTGAGCTCCCCCTCACTGGCCGTCTTCAAGCAAAGGTTGGATACACACTTTTCCTGGATGCTTTAGGATGCTTAAGGCTGATCCTGCGTTGAGCAGGGGGGTTGGACTAGATGGCCTGTATGGCCCCTTCCAACTCTATGATTCTGTGATTCTATGACTCAAAGAGTGTATTTACAGAAAGCTTCCAGCAGAAAGGAGAATCTTATTTCTCTTAAGGAATTTTACTACTTTCCGTTGAATGAGTTTAGGTCCGCTAGGTAAATTCCACCTCCCCCTGTGGTAAAGCAGCTTGTCTGTGAGGCCCACGCTCTTCCACACAAGCCGTTTTCTGTGTGCAAGATTCACACTGGGTATGTTCAGCTTTTTTAGCTAGTTAATAAAAATTTTGTCTTACTTGAGGAGACTCCTAGGAAGCTCTTATTTCCCTCAGAGCCCTGGGGGCAAGTGTCTTCCTCTTCCTTCTTCATAATAACATCAGGAAACCTGAGAAGAAAATGGTGATATTTAGACCATCCAAGGAAGTGACTTTCATGGATTTCTCTGTGGAAATTGATGGATAACATGATAAGTTTTGCCACCAAACTAGTGGGATCTGGACTCAAAACATGGATAAACTTATCTCAGGCCAGTTGCAGTCTCACACACAAGAACTCTCTCCTGGCCAAACATCAAAAGGTCTCTTGTGAGAATAAAATGGGGACACTTCACAGAGCTCACTTTGAGGTCCATGGAAGAGCGGTATGAAGCAAAACAAGGCAAGATATCTGGAAGTCTGATCCTTAAATTATCCTTAATGAGCCTGGGTCCTACCAACAGAGTCCTGCCCACGCAATGAAGGGAGCCCTGACTTTTAAAAAGCTGATGCTGGTTTACATTTTGTTACTTTCTGGGATGCCACTGGCTTGTGGGTGGGAGCGGTTTCCTCCCCGCTCAACACTAACCTTGTGGCCGGTGTCATACTGGGGGGGATATTCTTATTCTTTATTAGAGCCAGTTTGGTGTAGTGGTTAGGAGTGCGGACTTCTAATCTGGCATGCCGGGTTCGATTCTGCGCTCCCCCACATGCAGCCAGCTGGGTGACCTTGGGCTCAGCACAGCGCTGATAAAACTGTTCTGACTGAGCAGGAATATCAGGGCTCTCTCAGCCTCACCTCCCTCATAGGGTGTCTGTTGTGGGGAGAGGAATGGGAAGGCAATTGTAAGCCGCTTTGAGCCTCCTTCGGGTAGGGAAAAGCGGCATATAAGAACCAACTCTTCTTCTTCAGTAATATCAGGGCTCTCTCAGCCTCACCCACCTCACAGGGTGTCTGTTGTGGGGAGAGGAATGGGAAGGCAATTGTAAGCCGCTTTGAGCCTCCTTCGGGTAGGGAAAAGCGGCATATAAGAACCAACTCTTATTATTATTATTGTATTATAAATACAATAAATAAATTTGTATCGGGGCCAAAGGAACCGTTCTGATGACACCGATAAATCTGTGGAAAGATTAGTATCGTTTTTGTGTGTAATAAAATATCAGATGGGGATTTGCCTCTGTTTTTGGCATTCTCCACACACTGATCTGGATACCCAGAGGTATTCATTCTATTGAAATTGTGAAAACTAAAACAGATTCACTTCTGCGTTCCCATTTAAAAGATCTCAGCTAGCAATGGCCAGGAGAGGCCCCTCTACCTGAGACCTTAGCATGAGTGCGAGTCACAACAGGCGACCACTGGGGCTAGCCTCATCGACAATGTGGCTCAGCCTAAGTCCACTTCCTTTGGGATAAGCACCTGTTTTTTAAGTGCTGAAGGTGCCAAGTCCAAGCCCTGGCATCTAAAAGGGTCTCAGAACCCTTTCTGTGCCTGAATCCCCAGGGAGCTGCTCCCAGTCAGAGGAAATAACCCTCAGAAAGATGAAGTGATGGATTTGACTCAACACTAGCAACTCCTTACATTCTGTCGTGATCACCCAACATCCACCAAAGGAAAAGGTGATATGGCTTCTCTCCCTTCTCCTACTGCGGGGAGAAGGGGGGTCCTGCTGAATTTGCTCACCTGCCGCTCAGTTCTTCTCCTTCCCCACCTGCGCCCTCCTGTGGCTCTCCTCCACGAGCGATTTGGCCCCCTCCTCAATGCAATGCCTCCTCCGCAGTTTCCTGGTGCTTGTTTTTGGGTGCTCCTGCCGGTTGCTCATTCCTTTCCGCTTCCCATCACTTGACTGGAGCCAAGGGAGCCAAGCCAAGCCCTACTAATACGAGATCAGAGCTCATGGATGGGAGGGGAGGGGAGGGATCGGGGAAGGGAAGGGAAGAGAGGGAGGGAGCATAGTTTCTTCTGTTTCCTAGTCCCTTGAAGACACTGAGATCCAGTGCATCGGGACTCAAGTGTGTGATACGTTTGCAGTGGTTTTAGAGGTTTGATTTCCCTGAAGGATTTGAACCTGGAACCTTGAAGATGCAGCAGCAGTCTGACACAGATGTAAATGGCAGCTCTTGTCTTGCAGTGTCATTCCCCCCCATCTCTTTTAAATCATACGAAGATTATGGTCTCCTCTGCTTGACGAGAAGAAGAGCTGTTTTTTGTATCCTTTTACTACCCGAAGGAGTCTCAAAGCAGCTTACCTTTCCTTCCTCTCCCCACAACAGGCATCCTGGGAGGAAGGTGAGGCTGAGAGAGCTCTGAGAGAACAGTAACTGGCTCAAGGTCACCCAGCTAGCTGCATGTGCAGAAGGAGAGGGGAATTAAACCCAGTTTTCCAGATAGAAAGCCACCACTATTAACCACAACACCAAGCTAGGTCTCACAAGCAGATGCTCAAGGGGTTAAACAGGAGATTTCTCTCCTTTTTTTTAGAGAGGGACAGAAATATGCAGACGTGTGTATGGGAGAAACAGCAAGTTCTTTCTTGGTCTGCCCCCTCTTGTTAAAATGTGGACTTTAGATCCCAGAAGCGAATTGGGGGCAGCCTTGGTCACTATTTGAATGGGAGACCACAAAGAGGCAGGCAGTTGTAGCTGCAAACCCCCTGGGAACATCTCTAGCCCTAAAGACTCTATGGCAGGGGTAGCTAAACTGTATCTCTCCAGTTGTCCTTGGACTACAGTTACCATGAGCCCCTGCCAGGATGTTGGCAGGGGCTCATGGTAACTGTAGTCCATGGGCATCTGGAGAGCCACAGTTCGGCCACCCCTGCCCTTTGGGGTTGCTGTCAGTCAGTCTGATATTAGGGGTGAAGGTGGTGAGTTGTAAGCTCCTGACACCTGCAGTGTAAAATTTAAACGGGGTGTTAAAAACAAAGAGATTGGGATTGTGGGACAGGAGGAAGGAAGGCACAGGAGATTAAGGGCTGGAGGGGGCCAGTGGCAAACATGGTCAGAAATCCTTACCTTCATATCTGCACATCGTCTGCTGTCCCGTGTCAGACCACCGCAACATCCCTGGACAGTATCGGACTGGAGCTAAGAGGAAAGGCAGGGCTGACAATAAAGAAGATAAACAAATCAAATCCAACTTTGCCTATTTTGACAGGTCTTCCTCCCCAATGGTGAAGCACAGCAGCATACACAGTAATGCAAGTCGGGCCTCAAAATATCACGTAACACTGACAGGTCATCGATTATGTCACATTTTCTTTTAAAGAGCAACCGTTAAGCCCATTTTCAAAATGATATGTGGAGCGTCAGATACCAACCTGCTCTGGGGTGTAAATGTGGACAGCAGACCTTACGGAACGGCATCATGGGAATGTCTCGTTGGCTGTGTGCTTTCTAGCTCAACATGGTAAAACACTGAAAAAAAATCATAGATCACCAGAAGACTATTTTATACAAAAGGTTCATAATACTTTAAAAACACTTTTGGGGGGGAGGGGCCATAGCTCAGTGGTACAGCCTCTTCTTGGCAGGCAGAAGGTCCTGGGTTCAGTCCCTAGCATCTCCAGGTATAAGGATCAAGTAACAGGTGAGGCGAAAGATCTTGACCTTGGCTGAATCTGCACTGGGGTTTTTATCCAGGTGACCCTGAATTTAAAAAAGTCATCTATATGTTATTCGATTTCCATTCTGATATTTAGCGCTTTAAATTTCCCCGCTGCAACTTCCATGATTGATCCACAGTGACACCGCCTTTCCCCCGCGATATCCAGGAGCAGCTATAGCTCACTACATTTGAGGAATCCACTCCCAAAGCCCCAGTATTAAATGTAGATGTCTGCGTTTTGCCTGATTAACTTTCTCCCCCCTCCTCCGCACCTCCATAACTGTTATAATTATCAGTAATATTAATGTTATAGTTATTTATATGTATGGATTGTTTCGTTTATAGTTCTATGTAAACTGCCCTGGCCTTCAGGGAGAGTGATATATAAATGTGAAAAATAAATAAATAACGAAGCAGTCTGTCACTGATTGGTCAGTGGCTTGTGGTGTTTGAGAGATAATGGAAATAGATCATCACAACACCAAGCAAGAGAAAGCCACAAATGAGCTAAGAGGATTTCAGTCAGTATCTAAACCCACCTGCCACTTAGGAAACAACAGAAGAGGAAGAAGAAGAAGAAGAAGAAGAAGAAGAAGAAGAAGAAGAAGAAGAAGAAGAAGAAGAAGAAGAAGTTGGTTCTTATATGCCGCTTTTCTCTACCCGAAGGAGTCTCAAAGCAGCTTATGATAGCCTTCCCTTTCCTCTCCCCACAACAGGCATCCTGTGAGGTGGGTGAGGCTGAGAGAGCCCTGAGATTACTGAAGAAGAAGAAGAAGAAGAAGAGTTGGTTCTTATATGTTGTTATTGTTATTACTAAGTTAATGTTATTGTTACCACCCTGTTATTACAAATGGAATTACCTGTATAGTTATTGTTTCATGTAAACTGCCTTGAGCCTTCGGGGAGGGAGGTATATAAACACAATAATAAAATAAAATAAATAAAAGTAGAGAGAGAGAGATGATTAAAAAAAGAACAGAGAACCAAACGAATGAGGAATCAAGACGCCTCCCATTCAGGCATCATGTGATCACCTGTGGCCTGCCTTAGGCCATGCACGTTTCTCTCGTCCACCTGAAATATCAGGATAGTAATACTGACCTTCCTTACAGGGTTGTTGTAAGGAATGGAGGGGTTGTTGTAAGCAATTACTGCTGCAGTGCTCTTTACCAGAAGTCCCTTGCCATATATCTAGAGCAGAGATTGCCAACCAAGGCTCTCTGGAGAGCTGGGGCCCTACGAGAGCTCCCTGGGGGGGTCCCCTGCCTCCCCCCTATATCCTGCCTTAATTGACTCAGCCATAAACTATTCCTGGTACTGTCATGAGAGCAGGGAATCAACCTCGTCCATTGACATGGGAGTTACGTTCTCATGTGGCTACTACACCTGGGAAAGGGGGGGGGACCTGGATGCCTATTTCTGCCACAAACTGCCTCCTTTCTCTCTCCCCTCCCTAGTCCTCCTCAGGCAGGGCAAGGAGGTATGGCCAGCTGACATCACTTCTGGCCCGATTCTAGGGCTCTCAACGCCTGAAAAAATATTTCAGGGGTTCCTCCATGGTCAAAAGGTTGGAAAAGGCTGATCTAGAGAGAAGGGTGTATAAATGTTGTTTAAAAAGAGAGTAAGAGTGTCTGGTAAATGTGTGGAAAGCAACTGGAACACTTGCAAGCGCTATATAAATGCTAAGAACGACTATATTACGAAGGGGGCTGGGATCAACTTTAGTCCCCAACCTGCAAAATTTGTTGTTGTTATGTGCGAAGTCGTGTCCGACCCATCGCAACCCCGTGGACAATGATCCTCCAGGCAACCTGCAAAATAGGAATTACTTAATCTCTTTAGAATATATGTGCCCGTCTATGGCGCTGGGCCACGATGACTAAATGGAACCTCCATGTTCAGCGGCAGTAGCACTCTGAATACTAATGCGGGGGAGGGGGGCAACATGAGGGAGAGGCTTTGTGCCCCAGCCAGTGGGTCTTCCAAGGCTGGCCATGGTGCAAAACAGGATGCTGGCCTCAATGGGGTCTGATCCAGCAAGGCTGCTCTTACGTTATTACACAGATATATTATTATATGTATAATGTCTAGCATTCAGTTGCCTGTATTCAGTTGCCTGTATAATAATAGCATTCAATTGCCATTCGGCTCAGCAAACTCTGACATTCCCCTCCAGCTATTTCCCTCTGATTTAAATAGCTCTCCTGTCAGAGGAAGCTGGAAGAAATGTACTCAGGCTTGAGGAAGAGTCACTGAAGAGGGAGGAACGGTCCTTGAAAGGGAGGAAGGCTGAAGCTTCAAAGCTTTGCAGAGCTGTATAATCAAACAGGCCCCTGCCCCAGAGAGCTTGCAATGACAGATCTGCATGGCAGGGCTGCCAGC
Source organism: Paroedura picta (assembly GCF_049243985.1). Lineage (NCBI taxonomy): Eukaryota > Metazoa > Chordata > Lepidosauria > Squamata > Gekkonidae > Paroedura > Paroedura picta. The sequence goes on from NC_135371.1 coordinate 7,929,847, forward strand.
AGACAGGGGAAGGTGTCCTGTCAGTGGTGGGGTGTTTGCAGGTACTTTTCAAAGGTACAACATTAATGCCAGCTTGGTGTAGTGGTTAAGACAAGCCCAAGGTCACCCAGCTGGCTGCATGTGGAGGAGGAGCGGGGAATCAAACCCGATTTGCCAGGTTGGAAGTCCACACTCCTAACCACTGCAAGCTGGCTCTCTTTAATCCCAGTTTACAGCCAGATGTCTTGTCTTGAGCAGGAAAAAAAATGAGGGGAAAAAGTATGAGTTGTTCCATACCCCTATTCCTGCTCCTTAGGCCTGTCCGAAAGGCCTCAAACAGTACCCATCAACTGCAAAAAACATTGACCTGGAAGGGGACAGGTGAGTCATCTGCTCCCTCTTTGTGAGTGGCCTTTCTCTGTAGTCGAGCTCTTTTCTCTGGCTGGAGATGGGCAACATTTTTTTGGTTCCATTTTAGAGAGTTGCTCCTAGTGTTGTACACTCAGTTCTTTAGTGCTGGCAGTATCTCTGGCTGGGCATGTTCTTGGAGCCCCTTGGAAGTCTGAAAAACCTGTTTGATCAGGACTGATGGCATAAGAAGAGCTTGAGCACCACGAGTGAGATGTCGTCTGCCTGTCTGTGCTGGGCCTGGAGCAGCAACGGGGGTGAGGAGCGAAACACAGAAGCTGCGGCTGGGCACACCAAGGGAAGGTTGTTCTTGCCCAGGTGAAGCCCTGGAACAATTCAGATATCTTTCTACTCCTTCCAGAGCTGGAGGAGCCAAGAGGCTGCCTTGTGGGCAAAGAGAGACACCAGGGACTGAAGACTAACTCTAACAACAAACAAACCCTCCAGCCTGGCCCAGCGTCTCACCACAGAGGGACAGCAGCATAAATATCATGGCTGTAACACCAGCAGCTCCTCACATTCTCATCTGGCCTTCCGCTCTCTGACAAAATATCGGGCATTTCCGCACATTGAAAAAATAGCATTACGCCAGCGTAATGGCGTAGCACTAAAAATTATAACGCCTCCGGCCATTCCTCACCTTCTTCCTGTCTTGCTTTCATCTGCCGCCTTTTCACTCTTCTTACACTCCACATGCCTGCTGTAAATGATAGAAGAAAGCAACACACTTTACACATGACTCTCTTCTGCCTGTCAATCAAGCCAGGCAAACCTGTAACCCAAAAGATTGTTTGGGGCTTGGTTTGAATCAGGCTGCCTGTTTCATTCCTCAAGGGAAAAGATCATCCCTTTAAACACACATTAACCTTCCTTTTGGCTCCCCAACCACCACCAATAAAGAACAGCCAACAACAGTCTTGCCTGCCTTTGGCTGGTGTTACAAGCATGGCAAAACCAAAACCCAACCTAACCGGAAAAGTTAGGAACCAAAAGGTTGAGCTGCGAAAATAATTGCTAAAATTTTCAAATGTGTATCAGATGAAGTGCACTAATTCAACATATTAAAAACATAGTCATCATAATTTTAAAACATCACATTTCTAACTACACGTGGAATCGACCAACATAGAATGGGCCAAATACTCATGTATTACATCAACATCAAAAGGCTTGCTGGGTGGCAAAGAAAAATCTGTTAGGTGCTGCTCCAACTAGTCTTTCTAATGTCAAGGGCCCACTTTCTAATATATGCACTTCCAGAGGCCACCACTCTCTACTTTTGCCCAGCTCTCTATCTCCAGGGCATTCCCACGTGCATCAGAAAAAATGACAAAGCTTTCTGCTTGTTTGGGGTAAAAAGAAGAAGCAGAGTTGGTACTTATAACCTGCTTTTCACTGCCCGAAGGAGAAAGTGGCTTACTGTTGCCTTCTCTTCCTCTCCTGACAACAGTCACCCTGTGAGGTAGGTGGGGCTGAGAGAGCTCTGACAGGATTGCTCAGAACAGCATTATCAGGACTGTGAAGAGCCCAAAGTCACCCAGCTGGCTGCAGGTGGAGGAGCGGGGAATCAAACTCAGCTCACCAGATTAGAAGCTGCTGCTCTTAACCATTATACCACACTGTTTTTTTGGGGGGGGGGAGTGAAGTGTGTCTGGGAAACTGGGGACCCCCAACTGGACCAGTGGACCTGTCAACCCAAATAGCAGAGGAGTTCTCCACTCAACAGGTTTGATTTCTAGACACCTCTTCCTTTTTTCTCTGTGTTAATTTCAGGGGAGATGAATACCTAATTTTACAAAAAAAAATCTAATAGGTAAAGGGTGTGCTTTTTTTCTAAGCTGAGTGATCTCAGAGATGGGAATAGGCCATTACATAGTTATTAGGTGGAATAAAAATGGATACACAGATTTTAGAGTCAAATGTGACTTCCTTTTGTTGGGGTTTGGATGTTACTATGTCTGTACCTGGAACTCAGGAAGTCACCTGGTCCTGGGGTTGCCAGCTCCAGGCTGGGAAAGCCCTGGAGATTCTGGGGGTGGAGGCTGGAGAAAGTGGAGTTTGGGGCAGGGCAGGACACCAGCAGCACCTAACGCTGCAGAATCTACCCTCCAAATCTTTCTGTCTCCTGGGGATACGCTACAAGAACTTGTGAGCAACTCAACTGTAGGCTTAGAAAAGATAAAAGGAATTCCTTCTTCACCTGAAGAGTAATTAACATGTGGAACTCATTGCTGTAAGAAGTGGTGGCAGCTACAAACACAGACAGCTTCTGGAGGGGACTGGAGCGGAGATGCATCCGTGGTTATCACCTACAAGGCATAGAGGGAACACTCTGTCTGGTGCAGTTATGCTCTGCATCCGTGGTGCTTGGGGGGCAACCATAGGAGGGTCTTCTGGAGTCCTGGCCCTGCTGGGGGACCTCCTGATGGCACCTGAGTTTTGGCCACTGTGTGACACAGAGGAGCACTGGACTGCATGGGCCATTGGCCTGATCCAACACAGCTTCTCTTATTTCTTATGGGGATCAGTAGGAATACTAGGAGGCTGGCAACCCTACACAGGTTTTTGAGGAGCTGATCCACGCAAATTCTTGGCACTCGCCATGAGGAATTGGCCTCATATGTGCACTGGGAATTCTGTGCATCCAAGTGTCCACAGGACTATTTTGGATCAGGGACACCCCCCATGGGGAGAAGGGCTAGAAGCCCTTCAGAATTTCCTTTGCCTTTGATGATCATATGGATGTGCCTTATAGGTGGTATTGATGTCTCCAAGGAGGTTATCCTTGGAGTTATCAGTTATCGTTACAAATTGAGGGCCGTGGTCCATCCATCTCATGTTGGCTCTTCCTGCTTTCAGTTTCTCCTAGCATTGTGGCCTTAGAATCATACAATCACAGAGTTGGAAGGGACCTCCTGGGTCATCTAGTCCAACCTCCTGCACTATGCAGGACACTCACAACCCTATCGCTCATCCACTGTCACCTGCCACCCCCTTGGACCTTCACAGAACCTTCACAGAACCAGCCTTCTTGTAGTCTCATAATGCAACCAAAGCATGAGAGCCTCAGTTGAAGAGTTTAGGCTTGATTTGACCTGGAACCCACTGGTTTGTGTTTTTGGCAGTCCACAGTCTCCATAAAACCCTCCTCCAGCATAACATTTGGTTAATCTTTAATGTACATCTTGAATTACACTTTTGGGGGCTCCAAGGCTGCGATTGTTGATATACACTTATCTCTTTAGACTTTTTGCCAATCTTTGCTGCTGGGCTGAATCAACAGTAAGCCTGTTGACAAAATAAAATAACCAGAGTCTATTCATATTTATTTAAATTGTATTTATATCTGTGCTATGCAGGTGGAACCTGCACAAGCTACAACACAAGCTGAGGTTCTGCCTACATATACCGCCCAGAGCCGCAAGGAATGGGCGGTATAGAAATCCAAATAAATAAATAAAATAACAGAGATTCAGGTTCCTTCTTAAGAATCATAGAGTTGGAAGGGGCCAACCCCCTGCTCAATGCAGGATCAGCCCAAAGCATCCTAAAGCATCCAAGTTCAAGGTTTTGAATTAAAGAATCTACTTGAATTTAAGTGAATCTACTTAAATCCATATGCGAATTGGCAGACCAACCGTTAAATACATCCCACTGCTTCCCTCAGATCTTGCCTTCAGCAGGGTGACTGCTGTCCGTTCTTCCATTCTGACCTTCTTAGTTCCGTGGGATGTAACCAAAATGGCGGGCAAGCAGTCCTTTGCCTGACACTGCGGACAATAAAAGGTCTGAGACACGTGGTCCACAATCTTTTCCAACATGGTGGTGCGTCTGGAAGTTGGTGCATTGTTTTAATAATACCCGATTCTAAAATAGAGCTTTTCATCTGGAAAAAAAGGTGAATGCTGGAGGGCAATAGGCTGCATGGATTTTCAATGACTGTTTCCCTTCCTCTGTTGTTTCCATCTACTACATGTACGGAGCCAGAGTATTCCAGTCCGGGCCACAAACAGACGACATTTTCCTTCTTCCCAGAAATTGCCACAATGCAGGTTGAGAGCTAGCTTGGTGTTGTGGTTCAGAGTGGCAGCCTCTAATCTGGAGAGCCAGGTTTCATTTCCCACGCCTCCACATGCAGCAAGGTGGGTGACCTTGAGCCAGTCACAGTCCTGTTAGAGCTGTTCTCATAGAGCAGTTGTCAGAGCTCCTTCAGTCCCACCTACCTCACAGGGTGTCTGTTGGGAGACACTTTTGGATAGTGAGAAACAGAGGATAAAAACCAATTCTTCTTGAACGCGGAGTGAATGGAGAAGATGATTCTGTTTGCTGGCAAGCCATCCCGTTGTAGACTGTTTGCACAAGCGCGGATCACTGCAATCTGGGAAGGATGTGTATTGTACAGTGGAAGATCAAGGGAATTGGCAACAGCCTGGTCGTAAAACCTTGGATGAGAGAGGGTGGAGAGATGCTGCTGGAAGGAGTCTCAAAGCGGTGTCCAATCACCTTCCCTTCCCCTCCCCACAACAGACACCCTGTGAGGGAGGCATCCAATCTTTTTCTCTACCCGAAGGAGTCTCAAAGCGGCTTCCAATAGCCTTCCCTTCCTCTCCCCACAACAGACACCCTGTGAGGTAGGCGAGGCTGAGAGAGCCCTGATATTACTGAAGAAGAAGAAGAAGAGTTGGTTCTTATATGCCATTTTTCTCTACCTGAAGATGTCTCAAAGTGTCTTACGGCCGCCTTCCCTTTCCTCTCCCCACAACAGGCACCCTGTGAGGTAGGTGAGGCTGAGAGAGCTCTGGCAGGACTGCTGGATGAGAACAGGTCCTGGCCCTATTCGGGGCCAGTTTGACATCCTTGGGGCCGGGGATCTTGAGTGGGTTCTGCTCACTCAATCTTAGGGGGACATAAGGGAGGAGGTAGTCCCACAGGTATGAAGATCCCAGTCTGTGCAGGGCTTTATAAGTCCTCACCAGAATTAGTGGAATGAATAAAATGAATGGTTGGTCATAAAAGGGGTGGGTGGGAAGCAACTTAACTAACTTTAAAATTTCCACGGCGTATTTTTAAATTGGAGCCGTGTTCTGTTCAGATTTACAGAGAATCTATCTGTATAAATGGTTTCCAGAGATTACTGAAGGAGCTTTTTCAAAAAAGGATTTTTTTTCAGAAGATTTTCAAAGGGCAATTTTTACTGTGTCCAGGACAGTGTAAGGACATGGAAAACAAAAGCACAGAAATGTGTACGGAAAAGGTAAGAGTGCTTGCACTCGAAAGCTCACGCCTTGAATAAATCTTTGTTGGTCTTAAAGGTGACACTGGACTCTGGTTTTATTGAGGGGGGGGGGCAACCGGTGCTCCTGCGCGGCTCTGGGGTTTGCTGCACTGCCTGTGGCTGGCTGTGGCTTCATACTTTTGGGGCTTCTTTTAAGCGCTGGAGAGCTTCGGGCTGCGTAATGCAAAGAGAAAATTGTTTTCCCTGCTACTGTTGGCCCCTTTCCCCCTCGGAGCGTGTGAACGGCGGCTCTGCAAGCAGCCCCTTGGCGCTTTGGCTGCTGCGAGCTCCCGCGCGCCCAAATCTCCCTCACGTCCAGGTTGAGGAGGAGCGTCTGCGCGGGGGAGGCTCAATGCGTGGGAATTAGGCCCCTGTGAGGCCTATTATGCACGGCCACTGAAACGGCGGTATGGAGAAGGAGAAGGAGGAAGAAGCGAAGCAAACCGCTTACGCACGGGACGGAACGCAACGGCGGCAAAACCCAGAGTATCCGATTATGCACACGGCTACTCCGGAGCCGCTTCTGGTTGCGCCCTGGTCCCGGGAAGCTCCACTTTCTTCCGCATCTCGCTAACGCGGCTTTTTCGGCGGCATACGTTGACTTTGCGCCTGGTTGCCGCCTGCAGCGTGCATAATTGGTGATTTTAGCCGCTGCCATTCCACCCCGAATGCGGACCTTCCACTCCGTGCATAATGGGCCTGACTGGTGCACGCGTCCCTGTGGCGCTTTGGGACTGAATCTGCAGCAATGGGGTTGCATTTTCAAAGTTGTTTTCAGGAGCTTTGTGGCTGTGCATTTTCCGGCGTGGGGTTGAGGCTTTGCATCACCCGGGCAGCATCCGTCACTGATCTGTGAAAATGCCTTGGGAACCCAGACAGGACGGTCCGGCCTGGATGGATGGACAGATTGCAATGCTTTCATTTACGAGGGAAACAGGATGCTGCAGAACACGTTGTTTCTAAAATGGGACATTCTTCTCTCCAGTTCATTGCTGTTTCACCTTTTGAATTACGCACGATGAATATGGAAAGTGCAGTTTTCACCTGCGGCCAGATCGTCAGAGAGCCTGGTTTATGTGAACTATGCCGTGGTGTTGCTGGATCTGTTGTGACGAAACCAGCAGGAATTAAACACCAAATTTTATACTGTGCTTTGTGCACATTAGTCCCCACCCCCACCCCGACTCATCTTTAAACAGCCCCACGGCGCAGAGCACCGCGGACTGAATAAAGCAGTAAGGGCACTGTGGGAGGAGTTAGGGTGGGCCCTGTCTGGGATAAAAACTCGGAGGGGCCAATCAGGCCCCTCCGAGTGTCCATCCCGCCCCAAGCAGCCAACGGAGAGCTGCGCAAAGCGCGGCTCCCCATTGGCTGCTTCGCCCGGCTGCTCCAGACAGCCACGGGTGAGGTGTGGGCCGCTCCGCCAGCTGGGAGAAGGCTTGAGAGAGTCTCGGGTGGGGGGTGGCCCTGCTCCCAGGCCATCTAGCACCCATTTCATTCCAAAGTGAAATGGGCTTTAGATCTAGTCAGGTATAATTCGAGTAGCAGAGATGCTCACCTTAGGCCAGAGCACACCTACCATTTCTCACAGGCTGGCAAGACTTGCAGGTGATGCTTGACAGCACATGTGGATGTCACACAAACAACTGGCGACAACGTATTGTTCACCCTTTCATCCCACCGGCATGCATGTTTTATTTTATTTTATTTATTTCGTTTTATTTATTTATATTATTTATTTGGATTTTTATACCGCCCATTCTTTACAGCTCTGGGTGGTTTACATGGAGCTTTCCGTAATTTTACATGGAACATTATAATAATCTATAACATGCACCTTTCAATACAACATCGCAACAACCAAGTAACAATTTATAACACAACATGAATAACAACAACACTGGGGAGATCAAATCTGTTCAGTCATGGGAGGGCGTCTGGGGGGGGACCAGCAGGTGTTCTGAGTCGGTCGCCCTCAACCAAATGCCTGGTGGAGGAGCTCCTTTTTGCAGGCCCTGCGGAACTGTGGAAGTTCGGGCAAAGGTCTGATCTCCTCAGGGAGCTCAGGTGGGGGCCAGGACCGAAAAGGCTCTGGCCCTTATTGAGGTCCGCCATGCTTCTTTGGGGCCAGGGATCTGCTGCCAGTTGGAGGTGGCGGAGTTCAAGGCTCTTTGGGGGGTATAGGCAGGGAGGCGGTCTCTCAAGTGCACCGGGCCCAAACCGCGTAGATTTTCTGGATTCTTATAACCCCCATAGTAATTTTGTTCTCTATGTAGGCTTGCCAACACCACCACCCTGGCCACCTGTGGGGGATGAAGGGTCCTGGCTGCCAGCTCCAGGTAGGGAAATTCCTGGAGATTTGAGAGTGAAGCCGAGAGAGGCCAGGTGGCTCAGTCCACCCCCCAAAACATCAATTTTCTCCAGAGGAGTTGATCTCTGTAGTCTGGTGATGAGCTATAATTCCAGGAGATCCCCTGGTCTCACCCGGAGTCTGGCATCCCTATCTCTATGTGATGTATTTTTCTGTAAGGAAAAAAAAAACAACTTGTGTGACAAGGCACTATAATCCCCATTTTATAAACTTGAAGGTGTGAGGGCTGTTTCAGAGATAAAACATAGAAAGTGACGAAGATGAAGAAGAGTTGGTTTTATACTCCACTTTTCACTACCTGAATTAGTCTCAAAGCAGCTTGCAATCACCTTCCCTTCCTCTCCCTGCAACAGATACCCTGCAAGGTAGGTGGGGCTGAGAGAGCTCTGGCAGGATTGCTCAGTTAGAACAGCACTATCAGGGCTGTGATGAGCCCAAAGTCACCCAGCTGGCTGCATGTGGAAGAGGAGTCGGGAATCAAACCCAGGTCACCAGATTAGAAGTCACCTCTCTTAACCACTACACCAAGCTAGATGTAGTCTGTCCGCTGAATATTTTAGAACTGTGGTAAGGACATTACCCTCTTTTGCCTTGAAAACTCTACAGAGCTGTCAAAAACTGGCTGGGACTTCATACCACTTAGAAATATAGAACATATAGAAATATATCAATATAGAAATGATTTTTTTAATTCTCCAGTGTACCAATAGTCAAAGCCAGACATGGTGGCTTGTTCTGGCCTACACACTTCTCCATTTCCTTATACTCAGCTTTACTGAGCCAGCGTGGTGTAGGGGTTAAGAGCAGCGGTTTCTAATCTGGCAAGCCGGGTTTGATTCCCTGCTCTTTGACATGCAGCCGGCTGGGTGACCCTGGGCTAGTCACAGTCCTGATAGAGTTGTTCTGACCAAGCAGTCCAGTCAGAGCTCTCAGCTTCACCTACCTCACAGGGTGCCTGTTTTGGGGAAAGGAAGAGAAGGCGATTGTAAAGCCATTTTGAGATTCTTTAGAGCAGCGAAAAGTGGAGTATAAAAACCAATTTTCCTTCTACCTGCTCCACACAAGCTCTTCCACCAGGCATATGGTTGAGGCCAAGGCAGGTTCCCGTTATTCAGTCTGGGATCACCCATGCCCATCAAGTATGATAAATACAAAAATAAATAAAATCATGTCCATCTGTTCCCACTCTCATCAGCAGGATAGTAGGAATGCTGGCCCTGGCTGATCGAAGGGATACATTGAGTTAGTAGTTTGCTGCCAACTTTACTTAATAATTACTTAATAATTTACTTAATAATTTTAGTAATGTAATTCGGGTATTTATGGGATTTGCTGTATTTTATTCTTTTATTATGTAAGTAATAAAGCCCAATCGGGAATGGCGGTATATAAACCCAAACAATAAATAAACAAACAAACAAACAAGTGAGACCTGTTTAGAAAACACCAATCTGAACACTCTTCAGGGTCACACTGGATGCTCATTTAGGCTTCCAATGACGTGAGGAGAAAGAAAGGGGAGGGGTAATTAACTCTTGAAAACATTCAAATTACATGGCCATGGTCATTAGAGCCAGTCTGTCATTCCAGACAGAATCTTATGGTATGCAATTAGTTGTAATGCCTCGAGAAGACTGTTCCCATCATCAGAAGGTGGATTTTCTTTTCATTAAAGGACTCCTTTTGCTTTGATAGGAACTCATGTGACAGCTGTTATTCTGGTCAGTTCCTGCAGTCAGTCGGTTTCTATTATAGGGTTGTGAATTCTAGTTTGTGGCTTCAGTGGGGAATTCTGCCACAGGGTCTGCCCTTTAAAGGAGACATTTTATTCACACAGTCTGACCTCTGTTGTCTGAAAAACAGTTGTAATTCTAGCAGACATCCAAGCCGAACCATGGAAACTGGCAACTGTAATACCTGAAGTCTCAGTTGCTCAGTTTTAATACACCAAATCATGAAATACACGAAATAAAAATGTTTTCCCACTAGGGCTTTCTGTGGGTTTCTCTCTCCCTCCCATATATGGATTGGTGCTTCTTCCATTTTTTTCTGCCTTTTGTCATTCCCAAAACTGCCAAACCTCATCCTCACCTTCGGGTTTTATTTTGAGCCAGTCCTGTAATTTTTCCACATGAAGCTTTCGCTGTATGTCCCCTCTTTACGGGCTTTTGCTTGTGGGGTCACGCAGTTGCCTATCTTCTTGATTTTCCCTGGCTTCACTGTTTTGTTCTCCAGACTTGCTTTTGGTATTATCCTCCCTGTAAAAGCATGCACAAAGTGGGTCTGGGGAGAATGAGGGTTGAAAGGTAAACCTAGGCCTAGTCTACACACATAGGATAATGCACTTTCAATGTGCTTTGGCAGCTGGATTTTCCTGTGCAGAACAGGAAAATCTACTTCTAAAGTGCATTGAAAGTGCATTATCTATTGTGTGCAGAATGGGCCCTGATCTGTGGCCAAGAATGCCTCATCAGCCAGCACAGATAAGGATGTGGAATAAGAGAAAAGAAAGGGTAAAAGCCTGGTGGAAGGAAGAACAGCTTTGTCAATGCTGTGCTGAGCCCAAGGTCACCCAGCTGGCTGCATGTGGGGGAGCGCAGACTCAAACCGGGTTTGCCAGATTAGAAGTCCGCACTCCTAACCACGGCACCAAGCTGGCCCACTTCAGTTCAGTTGCCCGTTTTCATATTTTGTCGCACAGAAAGTTGTGCTGAAAAGCCGGGTAGTAAAGGTATTCATAAATACACCACAAACACCCACAGAAGCCTGTGCAGCAGACCCAGATGCAGGAGAACAAAGTCCGAGTCCAGGGGCACCTTATAAGACCAGCCAAGCTACAAGCTTCCATGTGCATCTGAAGAAGAGTGCCTCGCACCCAGAAGCATGACTAAAACTTGGCTGGTCTTAAAAGTGCCTCTGGACTCAACCTTGGCTCAGTTGCTCCGCACCAACACGGTTCTCCACCAGCATCTCTGTGCGTGGCCACCTGCAGCAAGGCACAGTTCTCCCTGAGCGACTGTGGATCCACGTGCTGGGGGAGAGAGAAGACCACCAGGGCCATTGCAACATCTGGAACATCTACCCTGAAAGCGACTCCTGCCAGCCGTGAACTGCCTGCCCGGGGCTGCAGGGGGGGGGGGTCGCTGCAACCCCCCCCCCCATTAATAGTGCTCCGCCAGCCACTCGCGAGGGCTGCCTGTGCCAGGCCCCGGGCTTGCTTCAGTCACATGAGAGGAAGCCGCGAACAAAGCAAACGCGCCGGAACAAGCCATAGAGAGGCGGGTGGGCTGGTCGGCTTCTTGACATTTGGAAAAGTAATTTTCCCCCCAGGTAGGGTCGACATCACTTAATGCAGATTAACCAGTCTGTTGCATTCATTATAAATTATCTATCTATCTATCTATCTATCTATCTATCTATCTATCTATCTATCTATCTATCTATCTATCTATCTATCTATCTATCTATCTATCTATCTATCTATCTATCTATCTATCTATCTATCTATCTATCTATCTATCTATCTATCTATCTATCTATCTATCTATCTATCTATCTATCTATCTATCTCTGTGCATGCCCCTGCGTGAATCCGGTGTAGAGGGTCGGAAACCGGAGAGATGCTTGTGATTTTGGGTTAGAACCGTGCAGAGTGCAATACCTTTTCGGCATTTTGGCGTTGAAAGCGAATAAGGCGGAGGAGGAAGAGGAGGGTAGTCTTCGGGAGGGGCAGGGGCAGGGGCAGGGAAACGGAGGGAGAAAAAGAGGCTTTGCAGGGATCTCCTCCGCAGGGAGGCGAAGTGCTGGAGCTGCGAGGGAGGCGGAGGCTGGATCGTCTGCGCTGGGCTTGCAGAATGTCACCCCCACCCAATGCGACGCCTCCAGCCACCCGGTGCAATCCCGGCTGCAAGCCCGTTTCCGTGTTTGACAGCTTCGGGATATGCATGAGGAGGAGGGGCGGAGAAGATGAATGGGTGAGAAGGGTTTATGGCCAGGTAAGGCATGATCGACACCTCGAACTCACAGCTGCAGGAGGTAGAGCTGTCCGTAAGCTCCGCTGGTTTTAAAGGGGGACTGGGTGCATTGATGGACAATAGATCCCCCGGGGCTTTTTAGCAGTGGAAGCTAAACTGAGCCTCCATTTTCAGGGGCAGGACACCTGTGAATGCCAGATGGTGAGGGACCCTTGTGAACCTTCTGGGTTTGGCTGGCCGTTTTAAAGGATGGGATGCCGGATCAAATATGTCCTTGGTCTGATCCAGCAGGGGTTGTACGAGGGGCATCCCTGAGGGAGTGAGAGAAGGTCTCGTGGAGACTCTGACAAGCCTTCGGAGTGAAAGAATGTCGAGTCATGTAACCTCCTGTTATATAATAAAATGCTAATACTTTTCATTTATCATATATCTGACATTGAACAGTGCCATAGATAGATCAGTAGATCCACATGGCAGAGCGGGGACAGATAGGAACGATTTTTCCGTGCAGCTGATGTCCCTGGTTTGCAGAAAAATATAAAATTTAAAGAAAAAAAATACACGGAAAGACAGAAAGTCCCCCAAACGATAGAAATAATGCATGTAGCTTTAAAAAAAAAAGTCCACTGAGCTCTCAGGGGCTGTTTTGAAGGTTGCTAGGCAACCACAACAATATTTATGAGAATTCTGAGACTTAGTTTTGCCACCATTCACCACGCAACCTGGCCAGACTTTTCCCAGGGAGAGGCTGCTGGGGGGACGGAAAGCTGAAAAAAGGGAGGGGACAGATAAAGGTAGGTTGACTGGTAGGGTGGGAAGGGGAGAAAGAAGCAAGAGAGAGGTTCTGGGGTCTGCTAGGGAAGGAGAAGAGGAAGTAATGGGGAAGGAATATGCAAGAGGAAATCAGATACTTCCCCCCCCACACACACACACAAGTCCTTTTGGGTCTCCTGCTTATATAAGAATAGTTCCAAAGGGGTTGCCATGTATATAAAGGAATCTAGTAATACCTTTTAAATTCTTCTAGTATATTCTGGAGTAACGTTTTATTTATCTCTAAGGTGCCATCAGAGTGTGGCTTAATATTAATTTTCCTCCGTGCAAAGCTTGTGGAATTAGGATCAGCATCCCAAGCTATTGCGATGCTGCATCAAAGCATAGAAGGCTTCACAGATTTTTGAAAAATTAAAATTTCCTACTGGTACATCTTCTGTGGCAAAGGTGGATGGACACGTTTTCTTTTCCTTCAGGGCCTCCCTGGTGAATTTCGGAGGGCGAGGAGGAGGGACAGTCCACAAAGGAGCACTGAAAGATGCTGAATCCAAAGCAGTGAACTGGAGACTGGAGACCATCAACAACATGGCTATGTTGGGTAAGGATTCCGGTCTTGTCATTTTGGTTTAGAAATTGGGGTGTGGAGAAAAAAGGGGGAGAAAGTAATTGCTTATTAGGCTCAGGGTTGTGATGGGGCAACCCCTCCCCCATGGCATGTTTCCTGACATGGATTCTGGGGCACCCAGACATCTTTCCCCTTCATCCGTTTCCTTCTGTCGTGCCCTGTTCTCTTCCCCAGTCCCAGTCAGGACAAAGTCTCAGAAAAACAGCATATTTTATTGGCCAAGAAAAATTATGCTGGAGGGGTCTCCTCTCCACCAAGAGCAGAGAGAAAATGCTGTAAAGTAGCGATCCCCAACCTGTGGGCCGCGGACCACCAGTGGTCCTTTGACTAATCAGAAGTGGGCCCCGAAGGACGCCTTCTCCCCCCCCCCGGCCCTTCACAACACACTTCGGGTGTCATTGTCTCCCATCACTCCCAGATGGGACTATCTCGTTGCAGAGAAACAAGCTCAGGGTTCCCATTGATTTGTCATTGTCATGAGTTAAAATTTCCATGAAAATAAAATGTTCCTTGTGTTCATTGTTGTGGCGTGTCTGTATCTTATTTTGAAGGGATGTTTAAACATTACCATAGCGATCAGAGAGCGTTAGGGCAGTGGTTGAGAATAGAGGAGTAAACTACCCCCCCCCACTGGGCCTCAGTAAAAGGCGTTGAGTGGTCCCTGGTGAGTGGTCCCTGGCGTTGAGTGGTCCCCGGTGATAAAAAGGTTGGGGACCACTGCTGTAAAGAACACTCCCAGTGGCCTGTATTTATACAGAAAATCTACCCCTCTTGAGTTAACCATAAATCGTAATATAAGTCAGACCTCTTACTACTACTTTCCTAGTAATGTGTTTACATCATCTATCTTCTACTGAAGAATGCATTTACCTTATCTAATATTATATACCTTTATCAATCCTCTTCTAACAATATCTCTCGCTATATCATATAGTATCGTCAGCCTACTTGCATTTCATTCTGACATTCAGGGGGGCCTTCTTTTTTGTAGTGAAGACCTGCTTATCTGTACTGAGCCATTTGCTTATCTGAGAAAGCTTCCAGTCCAGAGAAATTTGCTCATCTGTACTGAGCCATTTGCTTATCTGAGAAAGCTTCCTTTCACTTAGAGAGACCTTATGTTTACATAAGCCTTTCACCTGGAGAGAAAGACAGAGGCCCCTTGCTCAAAGGCTGAATCATACTCAGACAGGCCAGCGAGAATCTTCCTCTACCTGCAAAAGAAGAAGAAGAAGAAGAGTTGGTTCTTCTATGCCGCTTTTCTCTACCCGAAGGAGTCTCAAAGCGGCTCACAGTCACCTTCCCTTTCTTCTCCCTACAACAGACACCCTGTGGGGTGGGTGAGGCTGAGAGAGCCCTGATATTCCTGCTCGGTCAGAACAGCTCTATCAGTGCCGTGGTGAGCCCAAGGTCACCCAGCTGGCTGCATGTGGGGGAGCGCAGAATCGAACCTGGCATGCCAGATTAGAAGTTCGCACTCCTAACCACGACACCAAACTGGAGTGAAGGATTACTAATGTCTCCTTTCTCAAAACATCTTTGCCTTCTTTTCTTCAGACTGTCCTCACATGGTGATAAAGATGGAAGAAGAAGAGGTATCCTGGCTCACAAATAACTTGGGATTGGGGGAAAGTGAGACTTTTGCAGGTACTGGCCTGAGGAGGGAATGGTGCAGCAAATCGTAAGGCTTGGATGATTATTGCGAAGTTCTCTGTTGGAGCCAGCTTGGTGGTAGCGGTTAAGAGCGGTGGCCTCTAATCTGGAGAACCAGGTTTGAGTTCCCACTCACCCTCCACCAGTCACAGTTCTGTTAGAGCTGTTCTCACAGAGCAGTTCTGTCAGAGCTCTCTCAGCCTCACCTGTGTGAAAGTGCACAGTGTGAACGATGAACTCCCCAGGTCAGTGCAGAATGTGAGATTACTAAGATGTACAAGGCAATGCAGTATCCACTCCCATATGAAGATGCCAGTCTGGATTTTTGTGGCCCACTGCACTCAGAGCTGGACCTTGTCACTTGGGAGCCATAACACTCAGGTTGGCTCTGAGTCGTCAGGAGAAGCTTGAGGGGTTGCATCGAAATCGGTTCCCCTTCAGCCGCTTTCATCTGTCTCTCACCTCAGAGCTCCCTGATGTGATTATGAAGCTGGAGGAAGAAGAGGAACCACGCGTTCTGCATCATGCGGGATCAGAAGGAAGCAGAATGCTCCATGGGGCCCACTCAGGTGAGAGGGATCACAGGGACTAGCACCATGCTGACAAGGCAGAAGAGCTGCAGAGGCTGGATGGAGCCGTGGGTCTGTCTTGCTACTTGACAAAAAGCTCCCCAGGAAAATTGAGAGCCTGTGGCCATATTGATATGGGTGTGGATTTTCGTGTTGATATATCTTCTGTTGGGAAGACCCAGTAATCATTGTTATTACACTTTTTTAGGAGTGCCACTGATGAACGTGTGAACATTGAAAACAAGTGTTACACCCAGAACTTCTGACGAAGAGGGTTTGCACTCGAAGGCTCACGCCCTGAATAAATCTTTGTTGGTCTTAAAGGTGCCCCTGGACTCTGATTTTATCCAGAACCTCATTCTGGCATTGATATTTTGTTTGAGCACTTATTCTCTGCAACAAAGAAAGAAAAACTTGGGATTTGAAGTTAATTTTTTGAAATTGTTTTTGCCACATATTCGGATCTATTCTTCAGTTTTTGCCTGTCCACCTTCTTCTCCTAGAAGTCCACGTGATTTAGTGGTCAGAATGTCAGACCATGAATAGGGGAGACCCAATAAAATCAGAGTCCAGTGGCACCTTTAAGAGCAACAAAGATGTATTCAAGGCATGAGCTTTCGAGGGCAAGCACTCTTCCTTGGACTATGAACTCCCCATGACCACTTCAGATTTGGTGATGACCTGTTTCCTGGTGAGACCCAGTCCAAATTCCCACTCTTTAGAATGAGATTGTCCCAGAGTGACTGAGCAAGTTTCCCTAGCAGAGTGGTGATGTGGAGGAAGGAAGATCTGGGCGGAGAATTTGATTCCAAGACATCAGGCAGAAAACTTGGGCAAACGTATTCTTTCAGGCTAGTACATCTGGCCAGGTGAGCAGTGATATTTCTTGTGAACGAGCATCTTTTGAAGATATCCTTGCCAGGTGGTTGTGTGAAGAGCTGACCCAGAGTATCACATTTCTAAAGGAATGCATGAAAAATGAAAGAGAACTCGGACAGTTGAATGAATCATGGTGGAAAGAAATCTTCTGCTACTTTTCTGTGGCTCACAGGTGGCAGGAAGTCATCCTCGACAGAATCCAGGTCGCTGCCTTTCGGCAGAGGAGTAGAAACAGCCATGATGCTTAAGCCTTGGGCTGAGAAGACGAATGAGGAACATTTTGAATCCCCCTTACTTGGTCACAGGAGCCTTGCAACGGATGCTGAGCGTCAAAGCAGGGTAGGCTGTGAATTCCTCCTTCTTTCCCCACATAAGCGTTTATTTATTTAATTTATTTCTTTGACTTCTATACCACCCTACTCAGCGAGCCAGCTCAGGGCGGTGTACAGTATAATACTTTAATACAATAAGTCAAAACAGAGCAAATTTAAGATTAAAATTAATTAAAAATTTTGTTGACCCAAACAGGTTAAAATCTGCAGTGGCATTTAATTTCTCAGAGCAGGCAAGAGTCGGGCAATCATTTGGGGCTTCTTCCAGTCAGTAGATGGATGGGTGGGGCCTAGGAATAGGTAGATTTTATTTGTTTATTTTATTACATTTTAATACTTCCCTCCCTTGCGGCTCAGGGCGGTTTTAGCTTTGGCCCCAACCAAAAGCCTGGCGGAAGAGCTCCGTTTTACAAGCCCTGCGGAACTGAGCTTGTTCCAACAAAACTTGGATGAGTTCTGGAAGCTCATTCCACCAAGTAGGGGCCAGGACGGAAAAACATCCTTTTTGGGGCCAGGGACCATCAACTGGTTGGTGGTCATAAAATGGAGCGTTCTTGAACGGGGGAGGGGGGGGGTGTAGAGGGAGAGGCATCCTGCACAAGTATAATAAATGTCCCAAATGGATTTATTTGTTAATAGCGGATGCTGCTTCTTCTTTCTTCTTCCAGGGCTCCATGTCCTTTGAGGAGGTGGCCGTGTTCTTCAGTGATGAGGAGTGGGCCCTGCTGGATCCTGGCCAGAGAGCTCTTTACAGGGAAGTCATGCTGGAGAACTACGGGAACATCGCCTCTTTGGGTAAGCAAGTAGTCGGCTAGTGTGCGAGTGGTCCCGAGACGTTTTGTGAGTGTCCTAAGAACTCTCTGGTAGAGCTCCCTGCCTGCTATTTCTTGCTCTTCCCCTGCTTTTCAAAATCTTTCCTGGAGAATCAGCGAGGGTTAAGCTAGATAGCCTCAAATATGTGACTAATCTAGAAGAAAAGCTGTTTTATATCCTGCTTTCTTACTGCCCAAAGGAGTCTCAAAGCAATCCCTGTGAGATAAGTGGGACTGAGAGGGTACGGAGAGAACTGTGAGTGACCCAAGGTCATCCAGCTGGCTTTAAGTGAAGGAGCGGGGAATCAAACCTGGTTCTCCAGATTAGAATCTGCCACTCTTAACCATACACCAGGGGTAATCAACCTGTGGTCCTCCAGATGTTCATGGACTACAATTCCCAGGAGCCCCTGCCAGTTTGCTGGCAGGGGCTCCTGGGAATTGTAGTCCATGAACATCTGGAGGACCACAGGTTGACTACCCCCGTACTACACCACACTGCAGAGAGCCAGAATGGTGTAGTGGTTAAGAGCAGTGGCCTCTCCTCTGGAGAACCAGGTTGAGTTTCCACAGTTCTCTTAAAGCTGTTCTCGCAGTTCTTCTAATCTGTTTGTCTTGCTTTTCTTCCCTCTTAGAGCGGTTCTCACAGTTCTAATTTGTTTGTCTTGCTTTTCTTCCCAGAAGGATCTTGGACCTGCAAGCCTGGCCTCATCTCCTGGCTGGAAGAAGCAGGTGAGATACTTACCTATGAGGAAGTAACTTGCTCAACAGCTTCATTGACACGTGGAGAGAAGGACCCTTCATGGTCTCAGGACTGCGGTTCTACCATAATTCTTCCCAGAATATATCATTCATCCTGCTTTGGGAGTTTCTCAGCAGCCCTCTGTGGCTTTGTATCATTTCCTCATCTCTGACTGGCATGAATCCATACTCCCTTCATTGTTGGCGTGAGATTGCAGGCGCCATCATGTTTAAGTGTTTTCTCCTTCCTTAGAAATTCTTCCTTGCTGGCAAGAGGAATCCAAGGGCGGCACAATCAGGAGAGAGATGAGCGGGAAGAGTTTTCCACAGGAAGGCCCTGCCTCAGGAGACGTGCTGGACTGTTTCTTGGTTGATTCTCAAGAGGATATTTGTGTCTTGACAGAGCTGGCCGAGAGTGAGTGACAACCAGTTTTTCTCACAAGGCATCACTTGGGATAGCTGGTGTTATTTATTGGTCTTCTTGACCATCGTTCCCTGCAAGCAGGTTTGAGGCAGTTTGCAACATATTTCCACATATAACCAAATCACAATTAAAAACCATAATAAAACCATATAATGCTCTCCTTCCTTCCTTCCTTCCTTCCCTCCTTCCTTCCTTCCTTCCCTCCTTCCTTCCTTCCTTCCCTCCTTCCCTCCTTCCTTCCTTCCCTCCTTCCCTCCTTCCTTCCTTCCTTCCCTCCTTCCTTCCCTCCTTCCTTCCTTCCCTCCTTCCTTCCCTCCTTCCCTCCTTCCTTCCTTCCCTCCTTCCCTCCTTCCTTCCTTCCCTCATTCCTTCCTTCCTTCCTTCCTTCCCTCCTTCCTTCCCTCCTTCCCTCCTTCCTTCCTTCCTTCCCTCCTTCCCTCCTTCCTTCCTTCCTTCCTTCCTTCCTTCCTTCCTTCCTTCCTTCCTTCCTTCCTTCCTTCCTTCCTTCCTTCCTTCCTTCCTTCCTTCCCTCCTTCCTTCCTTCCTTCCCTCCTTCCCTCCTTCTTTCCTTCCTTCCCTCCTTCCCTCCTTCCCTCCTTCCCTCCTTCCTTCCTCCCTCCCTCCCTCCCTCCCTCCTTCCTTCCTTCCTTCCTTCCTATCATCTTCTATAATCATATAACTTTCTTCCACAGAAAGCACTTTCTAAAAATGTGAGGACACCGTTAGTGGGCACCACATTAGGCATCCCTGACATAGACCATAATTCTTTTCCTTTTTTGCTTCAGAAAATGAGCATGTCTGTATTGCCAACTGGCTGGTTTTCTTCTGAGACCTGAAAACTGGTTACAGGCAGCAGCTTCTCCATCCCCATCCCCTCCGGCTAAAAATTAGGGGTTGCAGAGGTTTCTCTAGGCCTGTCCGTATTAATAATATCTAAGGCTCTTCTGCTGTACGGTGTACATTCTGTGCCTCTCATTGGATGTATCTCTCTGTTTCTGTAGGGCCAGAGTGGGAATCCAGTCTGGTCGACATGGATGGAGACCAGGATCTGCCAGTGGAGAAAGGAGCTGCTAATCAAAAAGTCACAAACTGGCAGCTGAGGAGGGACAGGGAAGCAAGTGAGAATCAGAGGAATGAGTCCTTTGCCTTTTCGGCACGTGACCTCCATGAAATTCTGTCTGGAGACCAAACAGTGGAGCCGGAAGAAGGGAAACCAAATTCTCTGTTTGCCAAAAGGACTGGATGCAAATCTAGCCTCAACAGACAAGTCAGAACGGAAACGTGGGAGAAGCCGTACAAATGTCCGGATTGTGGAAAGAGCTTCAATCGGAGTGACCACCTGACTTCACACCAAAGGATCCATACCACAGAGAAACCCTATACCTGCTTGGAATGTGGGAAAAACTTCCGGAGGAGCGCAAACCTGACCTATCATCAGAGGATCCACACAGGGGAGAAACCCTACAAGTGCTTGGAATGCGGGAAGCGTTTCAGCTGGAGGGCGGACTTCACTTGCCACCGGAGGCTCCACACGGGGGAGAAACCCTACAAATGCTCCGAATGCGGGAAGAGCTTCAGCCAGAGCGGTCACCTGACTTCCCACCAGAGGATTCACACCGGGGAGAAACCTTATAAGTGCTTAGAATGCGGAAAGAGCTTTAGCCGAAACGCAGAACTGACTTACCACCAGAGGATCCACACCGGGGAGAAGCCGTACCATTGTGTGGAGTGCGGGAAGAGCTTCAGCCGGAACGCGGAACTGACTTCCCACCAGTGGATTCACATCGTGGAGAAGCCGTTTAAGTGTCCGGAATGCGGGAAGAGCTTTAGTCGGAGTGACCGGCTAACGTCTCATCTCAGGATTCACACGGGGGAGAAGCCGTACAAATGCTTGGAGTGCGGGAAGAGCTTCTGCCGGAGGGACAGTCTCACCTCCCACCAAAGGACTCACACGGGAGAGGAGCCGTACCGATTAGACTTGTTGAAAGAAATTCTCTTAATTCCCATTCACCCCATTTCTCCTTGAAGCCATTAACCTTATTCCAGCTGCTGAGCAGTAACCTGTCCCATGACATTTGACCTTGCTACATCACAAAAGCCATACAGATGCTCTGGCTGTAAGAAGAACGTAACTAACTTAGGGGGAAACTGGGAGCAGGAAAGTATTTGAATGTTTCCTGTTTTGGCTTCACAGCAGAGAGAGTTTCATCCTGCTTTTTGTGAGCACGGCCTTTTGTGCAATCCTAGCCACGCATCCTAGCTATAATAGATTAGCAGTTCATTTCCTTGAGGGGATTGGCTTTCATCGGGAGAATGTTCACCGCAATGTCAAAGGACGGCAGAGAACTGAGCTTGAATTTATTGACGGTTGCTAGAAAATTATTCGACGGGTGACGGAATCTGGAAGCTTTACATCGTACTGAAGACAGACAGAAAATAATTCATTATTCTTGTAATGAATAAAAGAACGATTCAGAAAGAGTGGGGGGAGAAAGCCAGCCAAGGTGTTTTATTCAAAAATGGTACCTTTATTTATCAGATTATTAGATTTTATTATTATTATTATATTATTAGAGTCATGGAACTGTAGCATACAGCAAGAAGTGAGGATTTTTTTCCATTGTATTGATTTTTTTCTGTATACATTTTCATGTTTACAATAAAATAAGTCGATTATTTTTGTTTATATATCGGATAACTAGCATATGGCACCTGTTCAAATTTGGACAGCAGAGGACCTGTCTTTTGCTCTCAAAAATGCCTTCTTGAGTTGCACCATTTCAAAAGGCTTAATATCTACCCTGAATAAAACATGCTTGGCCTTAAAGGGGGACACTGGACTCCAACAAGTTTGTTCTGCTGCTTCAGACCTGTGGTCCTCAACCTGGGGGTCAGGACCCCTTTGGGGGTCGAATGACCCTTTCACAGGGATTGCAGCAGGGCAGGCAGCTTGGCGGGGTGGGGGGGAGGTCTGCTGCCACTGTTAACACGCCTCCTGAAGGCGCCCGCCAATTTATATACAATTTATAACCAATCACGAGCCATGGATCTTCACGCCATTGGTCAGTTTCGGTTTAATGTCTGTGAAAGAACCCTTGCATGATTTTAGGGTTGGGGGGGGGTCACCTCAACATTAAAAGGTAAAGGTAAAGGTATCCCCTGTGCAAGCACCGAGTCATGTCTGACCCTTGGGGTGACGCCCTCTAGCGTTTTCATGGCAGACTCAATACGGGGTGGTTTGCCAGTGCCTTCCCCAGTCATGACCGTTTACCCCCCAGCAAGCTGGGTACTCATTTTACCGACCTCGGAAGGATGGAAGGCTGAGTCAACCTTGAGCCGGCTGCTGGGATCGAACTCCCAACCTCATGAGCAAAGCTTTCAGGCGGCTGCCTTACCACTCTGCGCCACAAGAGGCTCTTACCTCAACATTAGGAACTGTATTAAAGGGTCGCGGCATTAGGAAGGTGGAGAACCACTGTGAATTCTGCACAGGTTGGATGAGCCACTTTCGAGGCGTTTCCAGCAGCTGGATTTTCCTTGTGCGGAAACAGGGAAACCCCTTCTAAACTGCATTAAAAGGGCTCACTCGCACACCTTGGATAATGCACGTTCACTGCGCTTTCGTGGCTGGTGGGTTTGCCTGTGCGGAACAGATCTTCTCTAAAGTGCCCTCAAAGCGCCTTATCTAATGCGCGGGAGGGCAGAAGGGCAGCCATGCACAGCTTCGCACGATCCCCTTCCTTCGGGCCCTGCGGCAGCCAAAGCAGGGCGGGCGGTCCGAATCCTCCTCCCGCCGCCCAAGAGCGCGCGATCCACAAGGCGCGTTTGCAGCGCGCGAATGAGCCGGTGGCTCCCCTAGGAGTGAGGGCCGCGCTCCGGCAAGCCCTTCCCCGGCTTAGGCGGCCCCTTTCGGCCCCGTCCGCTGGCCGAGAAGGCCGCCCGGGCGCTCCCCGCCCCTCTGCGCGCAGCAGCCGCCGCCAGGCGCCCGGCGGGAGGGAGGGAAGGAGGGAAGCGCCTCCTCCGGAGCGGCGGCCCGGCGCGCAAAAGCGGCGCCCGGGCCTGGTGCAGCCGAGGCGCAAAGCCCCTCCGCCGCGCCCCGGTGAGTTGGGGCAAGGGGCGGCGGCGGGGAGGGGGCAGGATCCGCCCAGGGGTCTCCCCCGGCCCCTTCCTGCCG
This sequence comes from Paroedura picta, assembly GCF_049243985.1. NCBI lineage: Eukaryota > Metazoa > Chordata > Lepidosauria > Squamata > Gekkonidae > Paroedura > Paroedura picta. The sequence goes on from NC_135371.1 coordinate 7,952,837, forward strand.
CCACTGCGCTCGGGGGGAGGCCGGCGCGCCCCACGGACCGGAATCCCGGCCGCAAGCCAGGTTGGCCGAGCCTGCCTTCCACTTGGGATGCCACCTCTGGGGTCGGAAATACCTGGAGACTTTGGGGGTGGAGCCGGGAGTGGGCGGGATCGGGGGGGGACCTCAGTGAAAGGCTGTATGGAGATCTCCCTACAAAGCAGCCGTTTTCTCCCTCTGGGGCCCGGAGATGAGCCGTAATTCCAGGGGAGGGTTGCCAGCTCTGGGTTGGGGAATACCTGGAGACTTTGGGGGTGGAGCCGGGAATAGAGTTGGAATCTGTACAGGTAAGGAGAGGGACGTTTGGTGGCTGCTGCAGCTGCTGAAAATCAGGAAAAGGGGACTGAGTGGGGAAAAAAATCTTGTCTGCAAAGTCCAGTAATGAGTCCTTGGCTCGTCTGATTCACTGTCTCCTGTGTTTATTTAATTTCTTCATCTTTATTGGCAAATACCAACTATTTCCCCCACACACACACACAAAATCAGGCATCACAGCTTTTACAAAAATCTAGGAAAAAATGATCAAGACATGTTGTTACATGTATCCAGGTATACAAAGATGGATCCGTAAATGGATTCCTGGTCTCCAGCAATACATGGTCAAAAACACGGTTACCTTGCCTAGCATCGCTTTGAGGAAAGCATTCTCTCAGTGTATAATTTAGCCATTTGCCACTTCTGCTTAACCAGTTACATGGTCCAGCTTTCCTTGGTATTCCACCCCTTTTACTGCTTCTCGTCTTTCCAGCAATCAGCAGCCCCACATCAACCTGAATCATATTCCTTAATATTATTTTGGGGTCTTTATCTTTTCCATCCTTCAAGGATATTGGACGGTATGGTTCTCCAATTTACCCACATCGCTGCTTTATTTATTGGTTCCTTTACTAAATCTCAGGCAGGTATCTCAGTTTTAATCCTGATGGTTGTTTTGTAGGGATTCTTGGAAGGATCTTCCCCTGCCCAAGGAACACCAAGGCCTGTCAGTCAGAACTGGGCTATTGGGAGGGCCTTGCTATACACGGAGATGTTGATATGATTAAAGCCAGTTGTCTGCTCATTCTGTATCTAATAAAAATGGCCTCTGTTTCTCTCACAGGGAAACTTACTTAGATTCAAGTGGGTAGCCATGTTGGACTGGAGTAGTGCAACAAAATTCGTGCCCAACAGCACCGTTAAGCCCAACAAAGATTTATTCATGGACTTAAAGATGCTATTGGACTCAAATTTTGTAGGGAAACTGATTGTCAGTCAGATTTACATAATAGGTAATTGTGAGTTCCTTTCAATGGACTAGATCAGCCCTTTTCAACCTTTTGACCATGAAGGAGCACCTGATATACATTTTCAGGTTTTGAGGCCCTCCAGAAATGATGTCAGCTGGCCACGCCCCCCCTCCAGGAAGTGACATAACCACCTTTGCCCTTCTATTGCTTCCTCCAGCCCCACCTTTACTACTACGACAGTGGCTGTGCTTTATACAGGCTGGAAAGAAAGGCAGAAGCTGAGAAGACAGCCCAGACCCATATACCTCATCACAACCAACTTCCCCCCACTTTGATTTTTACACCCACGGCCTACCCACCAAGCCTTCCAGGCAGAGGTGGCCAGTTCCCTTGCTGGTGGCCAAGTGCATTTAGGCAGGCGGAGAAAGACCACGGACCCCCTTTGGAGTTTCTGCAGACCCCTGGTGGGGAATCCCTGAACTAGACAGAACTTTTAAAAAATGCAATAGAGATTATTTCCCCCCCTAAGTTGATACGTCTGATGATATCAGCGGCCACATTTGAACGTGTAAAGAGCTGCCCTGCCATATCTAATAGTTTAGGGTGGGGAAATGTTCAGATTGCGGAGTAGCAGTGGGAATTGTGAAGGGGAGGAAAGAGTCTCCCCATCGCATTTGTTTCGCTCCCTTGTAGCCCAAAGACCACCAAAAAGATCAAGATCACCAGCTCTTTGCAAAAGAGTGGAGACCGCCGTTCTGCATAAGGCAGGAAGATGCGCGAGGCACGGATTGGGTCCCCCTTTCTTTGCTGCAGGAGCCTTTCTTCCCCTGGCCCCAGTCGGCAGAGCAAGGTAGGTGGAAAACACCACGACTTTTTCCACATATGAAGGGCTGCACTGAACATGAGAGTATAACATTTCCCGTTCTTCCAGGGCCCCGTGTCCTTCGAGGAGGTGGCCGTGTACTTCACGGAGGAGGAGTGGGCCCTGCTGGATCCTGGCCAGAGAGCTCTTTACAGGGAAGTCATGCTGGAGATCTACGGCAACCTGGCCTCGCAAGGTAAGCAAATAAGAGGCTGGGGTCTGGAAGGTCTTGAGTAAGTCCCTCATTCCCCATTGCATAGACCAGGGGTAGTCAAACTGCGGCCCTCCAGATGTCCATGGACTACAATTCCCAGAAGCCCCTGCCAGCATTTGCTGGCAGGGGCTTCTGGGAATTGTAGTCCATGGACATCTGGAGGGCCGCAGTTTGACTACCCCTGGCATAGACTGTTGGCAGAGTTTAAATATGCAAAGGGCTGCAGGATGAGCTGCTTAAAAGATAAAATAGTTTCATGAAGAAGAGAAACAAGTTTTTATCTATCTATGCAAGAAGCCCCAGATCATAGACTGGCTTTTGGGATTGGGAACTGTTGTCGCTGATATTTTAATTTGCTGGTATGAATCAAATTAATTTTAATTCTAATTGATATTTGCGTGGAATTGTTGTATTGTATATACAACGTTGTACACCCAGAGTTCACTGGGAGGAGCTCTCTGGTTTCTGCCAGGCCTGCAAGATGGAGCTCTTCCGCCAGGCGTTTGGTGGAGGTCGGGTACAATGAGTACAGGGGACATCAGCCCCCCCCCGGGTTCTAGGTTAGGTACTAGACCGACCTAGAACCATTGTTGTTTCCACCCTTGATTACTTTCCATCTCCAGCTGTTCCAGCCCATGGATGCAACTGGTTAGCGGTTGGGGGAGGTTTTTTGTAGCTTGTAGGATTATCCTGTCACCTGGATGTTGTAGATTGGAGTTTTGGGGTTTTAGGATTTTATTATTGTAATGGTGTTTTGATGCTGATGTTTTATTGTGATTGTTTTATTCGTGTTGTGAACTGCCGCGAGCCAGTGTTGGGAGCAGCGGTATATACATCAAATTATAAATAAATGGATAAAAATAAATAAACAAATAAAACATCAAATTAATCAATAAATAAGAGAGGAGAGAGGTACTCCTAACTGTCTAACTGACTAATTCTGGAGGGGAAAAGCAGAACGTCTCCAGCTGAACCAATCAGGACACACAGGAGATTATTTGCAAATAACAGGAAATTCCGAATCTTAATATTCTAATTACATATCTCCTCCGTACCCGCTCTAGGATATTCTTCTTACAGTCTTGAATCATGCACACAACAGATTTTGCATAGTCCAACATAAACAAGGGTCTGCAGTCATATTACCACACCCTGGCAAGTGGAAGATTGTAAAATTGGACAGTCTCAAAGACGGGCTTAGTCAGTTTTTGTTCCTTTTCCTCCCCAAAGGACTTTGGACCTGCAAACCTGACCTCATCTCCTGGCTGGAGGAACTGGATGCTGTGTTTGTCCAGGATTCTGAAGACAAGGAGAGCTCAACAGGGACTTCCTTAGATGTGTGGTTGGACCCTTCAATGTGTAAGAATCGTGGCTCTCCTCTCAGCCCACCCAGGATGCCTCTGGGGTTTCCTGGTTGCTCCCTCTGTGGCTTCAGCTCATCCCCTCATGTCTGAAAGCAAAGCCTGACATGAATCCATGTTCCTTTCAGTGCTGGCCAGGATGACGGGCTTATTTAGTTCAAGACTGAAGTGTTTTCTGCTTCCTCAGGTGTTCCTGGTTGCTTGGAAAAGGAGCCCTGCTTTCTTTCTCCCCGAGAAGACACAACCACGAGAGAGATGAGGGAGGAGAGTTTTTCCCAAGCATCAGAAAATGACTTGGAGCGTTTCTGGGGAGAAAACGCTTCCTTTCAGACAGAGCCAACCAAGAGTGAGTTTTCTTTATGGTGATACACCCCAGAAAGAGACGAGGCATAACTTGGAATGATTGTTAAGTTGAAAGATCCACAGTCCATGCTTTGGGGAAACGTAATGAGGCCCCATTAAACAGTTGGGCTTCCCTGTACGGTGTAGTGTTTAGGTGCCAGGTTGAGATTGGAGGGTAAAGGTAAAGGTAAAGGTATCCCCTGTGCAAGCACCGAGTCATGTCTGACCCTTGGGGTGACGCTCTCTAGCGTTTTCATGGCAGACTCAATACGGGGTGGTTTGCCAGTGCCTTCCCCAGTCATGACCGTTTACCCCCCAGCAAGCTGGGTACTCATTTTACCGACCTCGGAAGGATGGAAGGCTGAGTCAACCTTGAGCCGGCTGCTGGGATTGAACTCCCAGCCTCATGGGCAAAGCTTTCAGACGGCTGCCTTACCACTCTGCGCCACAAGAGGCTCTTGAGATTGGGGGGACCCAGGTTCAAATCCTGGCTCAAGCCTGAAATTCCAGCATCCTCCTCTGCTACGCCTGCCTCTTACAATTATTCTGAGGATAAAATAGCGAAGGGGAGAATGATTATCAATGTTTTAATTATGTTGTAAACCACCCCAAGCCTGCTTGCAGAGAAAGGCATTCTGTAAATGCAATAATAATAATTTGTGCCCCCCCCCAAATTCCTGGGACAAAGGCTGAGATAATAATCTTTTATTAACAATTCAGAAAAGGCACCGTAGGTTTATGCTTCTCCCCCTTCCCCCTTCTGATGCGAGGTGCTTATCCTGGCAGGACATTAAATCCTGATTAATGAAATCCTATGCAAATCTTTCTCACGTGCTTCACTCCAAATAACAAAGCTTCTTCTCCTTAAGAGCAGAGAGACTATTAGTGGAGTATTGGCCTTATTTAATCATTAACGTTTTGGCAGTAGTAGAATTGCAGATTTGCCTTTCTGTTCACCAAGTTGTGATCTTCATGTAAGCAGGGAAGATGGTTTTGGGGGCATGGGAAGGGCAGCTCCCAGCTTGATGTTTTTCGTTCAAGGGAAATGCTTCTGCCTATTAAAGTGAAACCCTAATCCAGGCATTCATTCTCTTGCTGTCGCAGCAGAAAAAGAAGAGTTGGCTTTTATACCCCATCATCATTCACTGATGTTTGCTTCTATTTTGCGGTGTTTTGTTTCTTGCATCTCTCATTTGGTTTCTCGCCCTGTTTTAGCAGATGAGAGAGAGTCGGGCCTAACGGATATGGAAGGAGACGAAGATTTGGAGGTGAAAAAAGAAGCTGGGACTCAAGAAGCAAACCAGAAGCGGAGGAAGGAAATGTTTCCCTTGTTGGAAGGCGACTTCCAGCAAATTCTGTTTGAAGGCAAAAGAGAGGAAAGGGATCGAGGAAATGGTTGCGCTCTGAGTGAGAAAAGGGTTGCCAGCAAATCTGGCATTCAGAAAGAGGAGAGAACTCAGACATGGGAGAAACGGTATAAATGTCTGGAATGTGGAAAGGGCTTCAGCCGGAGAGACCACCTGACTGCGCATCAAAGGAGTCACACCGGGGAGAAGCCATACAAATGCCTGGAGTGTGGGAAGAGCTTCAGTCAGAGCAGGAGGCTGGCTTCTCACAAACGCATTCACACAGGAGAGAAGCCATACATATGCTTGCAGTGCGGGAAGAGCTTCAGTGAGAGCGGGAACCTGAATTCACACCAAATGATCCACAGCGGGGAGAAACCCTATAAATGCTTGCAATGTGGGAAAAGCTTCCATCATAGCTCAAAGCTTACTGCTCATCAAATGGTCCACACCGGGGAGAAACCATATACATGTTTCCATTGTGGCAAAAACTTCAGTCAGAGTTCAAACCTGGCTTCCCACCAAAGGATTCACACGGGAGAGGAACCCTACAAATGCCTCCAGTGTGGAAAGAGTTTCCGATGGAGGGACAATTTGAGTTCACATCAAAGAATTCACACAGGGGAGAAACCCTATAAATGCTTGGAGTGCGGGAAAACCTTCCGAAGGAGTGCCAACCTCACTTCACATCAAATGATCCACACTGGGGAGAAGCCATATAAATGCCTGGAATGTGGAAAGAACTTCAGAAGGACCGCAGAACTGACTTTCCACCAGAGGATCCACACTGGGGAGAAACCCTACAAGTGCCTTGAATGCGGAAAGAGCTTCAGCTGGGGTGCAGAACTGACTTCTCACCAGAGGATTCACACTGGGGAGAAACCCTACAAATGCCTCGAATGCGGAAAGAGCTTCAGCAGGAATGACAATCTAAGCTCGCATCAAAGGATTCATACTGGTGAGAAACCATATAAGTGCTTGGAATGCGGAAAGACCTTCTGCTGGAGCGCAGCTCTGACTTTTCACAAGAGGATTCACACCGGGGAGAAACCCTTCAAATGCTTGGAGTGTGGAAAGAGCTTCAGTCGGAGCGCCAGGCTGACTTCGCACCAAAAAATCCATAAAAGGGAGAAAACAAACAAATGCCTGGAGTGTGGAAAGATCTTCAGGAACAGCAAAAAACTGGCTTCCCACCAAAGGATTCACACAGGAGAGGGACCATGCCTGCTACCATTGTTGAAACACATTCCTTTAATTCCTCTTTACCCAATTTCTCCCTGAAACAAATCTGAATCTAGTTCCCAAACCGTCACACCTGCTGTTCTGTTTGACTTTTTATACATCAGAAAAGCCACGCCGATGTTCTGATTGTAGGAAAGGCTTCTAAACCTGATAGTACATCAGGGGAAGAAAGTAGTGGACTGCGGGAGAAACCTGAAACAGGACAGAACTTACAGGAATCAAAATGGAAGCAGACTGAACGTTTACTGCCACTTTCCGTGGCCAGGCCTTCTCTTTCTCGTGGACACACAGTGCTTGTTTTATACTTTAGTGGTTAATTTCCTTTGTGGATTCGCTTTAACTCTGGAATTGTGTCAACAGCCGTGTCAAAGAACGGCAGGAAATGGCGACATCATCATATTTTTCTAACCCGCCCTTCCCATGAGCCTCAGGAAGGACAACATCCGTTTATACACAATCATAAATAACATTTAAAATATTATGAAAGTTTGTTTATTATTTACATTTACAGACTGCCACTGTTGAAGTGGGTGTCTCGAGGTAGTTTATATCCATTGGCATAAAATACAATTAAAATCAACTGTTCATTATTAATAAATAAATTCAATAATCCTGTAGCCAGATCTAATTGGCTAGGCCAGTCGGAAGACCTGGGATTGGATATGCATTTATCGTCCTTCTGGTTTGAAGGAAAAGCAAGAGACTGGCCACAACCATAAGCCTGGCGGAAGAGCTCTGACTTACAGGCCCTGCGGAACTGTGTCCGTTCCGTCGGGGCCCTGATGTCCTCTGGGAGCTCATTCCACCAGGCAGGGGTCAAGGCAGACAAAGGTCAAGGCCAGTTGGACTTTGGGGGGCCAGGCTGACAAGATGTGGATTTGAAGGGATTTTTTTAAACCTGCGGCCCCATTTTCAACATGATGGCAAAAATGGACCATGGCCATGTGACAAAATAACTTCACCACACATTTTAGATATTTTTGTTAGGTGTTTCAAGCTTTTAAGATGTGCATATTCATTCAGCTCACCCACCTGTAAGCTCACAGTCCCTAAAGATAGATTCTGGTGGGTAGCCATGTTGGTCCAAAGCAATAAACAAAACTTGAGTCCAGGAGCACCTTTGCAACCCAGTTTAATTCTGGGTAGCAGCTTCCACGTGCATGAGAATTTTAGCGCTTTGTTCCCACTTTCTTCCTATCGCGGGGGGCTCCTAGTTTTAATGTAAATTAGTTTTAATGTTTTAACTTCTGTTTACATATAATGTTCTTAGCCACCCTGATCCCTCAGGGAAGGGCAGCATAGAAATTTTAAAAATAAATAGAAATAAATTAAACATGCCACTGAACTGAAATGTTAATAGCTAAAGCTGTTTTGGATACTGAAGGAGCAATTCTGCCTCCTGCAGGCTTTTAATACAGGTATGTTAATTCAGCTCACCCACCTGTAAGTTCACAAAACCTTAAAAGGCCGATTCCAGTGGGTAGCCATGTTGGTCCGGGAGAGCTGCAGCAACACCAGCCGAAGAAACAGCAAGTACAGCCGTCCTTTTCTGGCAAACTGTAGCCAAGACTGCATTTATGTTGTGATATTCCACCTCTTGTGGCAAAGAGTGGTAAGCGGCAGAAATGCTGTCTGAAGCTGTCTGCCCATGAGGCTGGGAGTTCAATCCCAGCAGCCGGCTCAAGGTTGACTCAGGCTTCCATCCTTCCGAGGTCAGTAAAATGAGTACCCAGCTTGCTGGGGGGTAAACGTTAATGACTGGGGAAGGCACTGGCAAACCACCCCGTATTGAGTCTGCCATGAAAACGCTAGAGGGCGTCACCCCAAGGGTCAGACATGACCCGGTGCTTGCACAGGGGAGACCTTTACCTTTATCCCGCCTTTATCCTGCAGGGGGGGCCAAAGTGGTGTGCATCCTTCTCCTGTCCTCTGTTCTAGCCTTATAAGAACCCTGCGGGGTAGATCTGCCCCAGAATGTGACCGGCCCAAGTCCACCCAGCAACCTTTTGTGGCAGACTGGGCATATGAACCTGGATCCACTGAATCTGAATAAAGCACTGTAACTGCTAAACTACACTTGCTGTGATCCCTCTGGACAGTTGTTAAACGCCCCACTTTGTTTTGCAAAAGACTATATTCCACCCTCTTGGTTTATGCTGCCTTTCTCCTCCACTGACCGGGTAGGGCAGGGGGAAGGTAGATGACTGGCCAGTGGTCACCCAGTAAGCCAGTGGGGCAGAGAGACCTGTGTCTTCTAGACCAGTGATAGTCAACCTGCGATCCTCCAGATGTTCATGGACTACAATTCCCATGAGCCCCTGCCAGCAAACGCTGGCAGGGGCTCATGGGAATTGTGGTCCATGAACATCTGGAGGACCACAGGCTGACTACCTCTGTTCTAGACAGATGCTGCTCACACTCTTACACCACACTGGCTGATTTACACACACACACACACAAACACCCTAACCTGCCTGCTGGCTCCAGCATTCTAGGCTCAGGTTGCCAGCTCTGGTTGAGAAATACTGGAGACTTTAGGGGGTGGAGCCAGGAGAGGGAAGGATTTGGGATGGCACCTGTAATGCTGGGAGATCTCCAGACCAGGTACCACCTGAAGGTTGGCATCGACAGCAGTGCAATACACGCACACAGCCTTGCTTATAGGGGGAGCATCAAGAGAGAGGGAAGCCCCTCCTCCGGAGCAGCAGTGTCCCCCCCAAATCTGATAGAACTCAAAGATCCGCATAGCTGGCTGGGGAGCAAAGGCTGTTTGCTCGATCCGGGGAGGGGGCCGCGGACATCCCGTTCCCCACCTACTCCCGAGGCGGCTTCTGTGGAATCAGGGCCAGTTGGAGCCCTCCGTCCTCTTCCTGCCTTCGTGGTGGGCAGAGGGACTCTTCTAGGATTTTCCCAGCTGCAAATCTGGACTGTGAACTGAGCTGCCAAAAGGGTGGCAGGAGAGCAGGTTACAAAACTGGTCCCTGCATGGTCATAAAGTCAGCGGTGACTTGGCAGCAAGACAAAGGAGAAAAGGTGAGATCATTTTAATTGAACAGACAGATACAAATCAGTTTATTACCAAAGCCGGTAGCGTTTCTGACATATCGAAAAAAGGGTTGATGTTAACTTGCATTTTAATACCCAAAAAACACGAGTCTTCATGAGAATAAAGGCCACCTTTATTGTTCGCTTTTTCATTCCTTAGGAAAGTAACACAATAGAACCAAAATTGCTTCCAACCCCCCCATAATCAAAGGGTGTTTTTTTTTTACTGGCAGCCCCTATAGATTAAGCTTTGCCCTTTACCAATTACAATTGTCTCCTGCTAGTTTAATGTGGTGCCCCACATTATCATTTTTAATGGTTCTACGACTAGGAATAAAGGACAGAGAAATACCATCCCAAAATACTGAAAACTACCCATACCAGCCCCTCCTGAAGCTCTACACAGGATAGCCAACATACCTATTTGAATACCTGGAAGACTAGAAACTTGATTATTTAAGACTGAAAATCAAACTTCTCTGGATCCTCAATTCTAACCTGTTTCTACTCTTGCATACTGTAGTCAAAAATGTCTAGTTACCTGTTCCCAGGTGGGCCTTGGAGTTCCCCCTGGAATTACAACTGATCTCTAGGCCAGGGGTAGTCAACCTGTGGTCCTCCAGATGTCCATGGACTACAACTCCCATGAGCCCCTGCCAGCAAATGCTGGCAAGGGTTCATGGGAATTGTAGTCCATGGACATCTGGAGGACCACAGGTTGACTATCCCTGCTCTAGGCTAGAGGTTAATTCTCCTGGAAGAAACATGGCAGATCCAGAGGGTGGGCGTCATGTTATTCGTTTCCACTGAGTTTTCTCCCCACCCTGGGCACAACCCCCAAATCCCCAGGAATTGTCCAGACTGGAGTTGGCAACCCTACATGCAGTTCAGCTCCAATCCCGCTGTTATATTTCGGACTGTCGTTGTTTCTGGGTAGTTGACATCGAGCATCAAAATAAGAAGAGTTGGTTCTTATATGCCACTTTGGGCTGCCCGAAAGAAAGCAGCTTACAATTGCCTTCCCTCTCCCCACAACAGACACCCTGTGAGGGAGGTGAGGCCGAGAGAACCCAGATATTACTGAAGAAGAGTTGGTTCTTATATGCCGCTTTTCTCTACCTGAAAGAGTCTCAAAGTGGCTTACAGTCACCTTCCCTTTCCTTTTCCTACAACAGACACCCTGTGAGGGAGGTGAGGCTGAGAGAGCCCCGAGATTACTAAAGAAGAGTTGGTTCTTATATGCCGCTTTTCTCTACCTGAAGGAGTCTCAAAGTGACTTACAGTCGCCTTCCCTTTCCTCTCCCCACAACAGACCCCCTGTGAGGGAGGTGAGGCTGAGAGAGCCCTGATATTACCGAAGAAGAAGAGTTGGTTCTTATATGCCGCTTTTCTCTACCTGAAGGAGTCTCAAAGTGACTTACAGTCGCCTTCCCTTTCCTCTCCCCACAACAGACCCCCTGTGAAGGAGGTGGGGCTGAGAGAGCCCTGATATTACCGAAGAAGAAGAGTTGGTTCTTATATGCCGCTTTTCTCTACCTGAAGGAGTCTCAAAGTGACTTACAGTCGCCTTCCCTTTCCTCTCCCCACAACAGACCCCCTGTGAGGGAGGTGAGGCTGAGAGAGCCCTGATATTACCGAAGAAGAAGAGTTGGTTCTTATATGCCGCTTTTCTCTACCTGAAGGAGTCTCAAAGTGACTTACAGTCGCCTTCCCTTTCCTCTCCCCACAACAGACCCCCTGTGAAGGAGGTGGGGCTGAGAGAGCCCTGATATTACCGAAGAAGAAGAGTTGGTTCTTATATGCCGCTTTTCTCTACCTGAAGGAGTCTCAAAGTGACTTACAGTCGCCTTCCCTTTCCTCTCCCCACAACAGACCCCCTGTGAGGGAGGTGAGGCTGAGAGAGCCCTGAGATTACTGCTTGGTCAGAACAGCTTTCTCAGTGCTGAGGTGAGGAGCGGGGAATCATGCGGAGGAGCGGGAAATCAAATTCGGCTCACCAAATTATTAGTTGGCGCTCCTAACCACTACACCAAGCTGGCTCTCAGATGCTGAGATTCTCTACTTCCTATGCAAGAGGTGGAAGGGCACCATGGCTCAGGAGCAAAGTACCAGCTTTCCACATAGAAGGCATAGGTACAGTGCTTGGCACGTCCAGTTAAAAGATCAGGCAGTAGGAGATGTGAAAGCCCTTTCCCTCCCCAAAACCTCGGATACCCCATCCCAGACAGAGCAATCAGGCTGGAGCTAACATCAGGGGTCAATTCTCTGAATTGACAGGAGGCAAAATCACACACTCAGGAAAGGAAAATGGTAAATAACTATGGAGCCAGTTTGGTGCAGTGGTTAGGAGTGTGGACTTCTAATCTGGCGATTCTCATTTTCCTACCTGTACCTGTGCCTGACCTTATAACTGGACGTGCCAAGCATTGTACCTGTGCCTTCTATGTGGAAAGCAGGTACTTTGCTCCCAAGCCACGGTGCCCTTCCACCTCTTGTATAGGAAGCACACAGGAATAACCTCTTTCAAAGGGGATTCAATAGATTCTCTCTCCCCATGCAACCTCTAAAATATCACGTCCCCCTTAGTGGTCTCTTCTCTAAACCGAAAAGTCCCAGACCCTGAACTTATACGGTGATTCGGAGTTCACAGCACTTCCCATATATTACCTCAGCAATCCCGATACATCCTTATTACCGTGTTCATTTAAAATTTATACCCCACTTTATCTCCTCTGGCTTGCTGTATTATTGAACGTGGTGGCGGGGAGCACACTCTGAGCAGGCAGAATTTTATCTAAAATGCCTTTATTTTAACAACCATCCCACTGCTTGGGCTCGGCAACAAAATACTGCAACTGAGACAGGATTTTAAACTTCTCACTTGGTGTTATGAGGCCACAAAGTTCTGAACTTTATGTGCACAGAAGGTAGAAAACACAGTGTCACTTCCCTCAAGGTCTCAGTGCAAACCCTTCCCTCAGCACCGGCTACCTGGAACGGCCAATTCGGACGCCGCCGTTCACAACCCTAGTGGAGACTCTAGCTCTGTCTGTCCACTTATATTTAGCCAAGACCTGCTACTTCTGGGTACGGGGTTTGCATATCAATTAAAGAACCAGTGGGAATACTGGGCAGAAGGTCACAGAAAGGTCATGGCCAGTTCACAGCCATGACATCAAATGGAGGCAGAGGGGAAATTTAGACCAGGACCTTTTGGAGAAAAGTCCACACACGGCTCTCCATAAACACAGGCTGGGAAAACTGCTGCTTTCCCTGTCACCCATCCTCTTGAGATAACAGCCATAGCTTGATTAGAGTTCCACGCTGAAGAAATATGTGTCAAGGATCCAGGCATGTTTTGACACTGCGTTTGTTAAATGACATTTTTACAGGAAGTCACAGGGATGAAGGAGCGTGAAATAAACTGGGGATAGTAGCCTTCAGATCAAATGGGTCCCTTGGACACGTTCAAAGGTGATTTAGATATTTTTAAAAAAATAAAACCTTAAAGCAGGGGTATTCAACCTGTGGTCCTCCAGATGTCCATGGACTACAATTCCCATGAGCCCCTGCCAGCAAATGCTGGCAGGGGCTCATGGGAATTGTAGTCCATGGACATCTGGAGGACCACAGGTTGAATACCCTTGCCTTAAAGAGTTGAAGGGCTTCAGAGAGTGTTTATGAAGATTTCCCTGCAATCTGAGCAGCTCTCTAGGTTCTTTTCTTCACAGTTGTTCTCAGGCCGAATGTGGGGCAGCTCAGACTGAAGCAGTTTTCACAGTTTGATTTGTGGGTTTTCTGCTGACCATGGATACTCTGCCTTCGGGCTCACCACGGATCCGGCTTGAGTCCTTGCGTGTTTTCTCCCATGGGCAAAGTGGTTTGAACTTTGCTCTTTTCTGAAGCCGGCACCTTTAGATGGTGTCGCTCGTGTTTCAGGAGAGAAGCCTTATGACTGAATCTTTTCCCGCAGTCTGAACATCCGAAGGGCTTCTCCCCGGTGTGACTCCTCTGGTGGTTAATCAGGTTCGATCTCTGGCTGAAACTTTTCCCGCAGTCCGAGCACTTGTACGGTTTCTCGCCAGTGTGAGTTCTCTGGTGCCCGATCAGGAATTCCCTCCGGCTAAAACTCTTCCCACATTCTGAGCACTCGTACGGCTTCTCTCCCGTGTGGATTCTTTCGTGGATCCTAAGGACTGAATTGCAACTGAAGTTCTTGCCACAACTGGAACATTTGTAAGGCTTTTCTCCTCTGTGGGTTCTCTCGTGAGAGGTGAGGCTCGAACTATTGCTGAAGGATTTCCCACAGTTCACGCAGCTGTACGGTTTCTCCCCTGTGTGGATCCGCTGGTGATTCAGAAGATTGGAACTCTGGCTGAAATTCTTCCCGCAGTCTAAGCATTTATACGGTTTCTCTCCCGTGTGGAGTCTCTGATGGCGAACGAGGCTGGACCTAAAGCTGAAAGTCTTCCCGCAATCTGAACACGAATAGGGTTTCTCTCCTGTGGGAAGCTCAGCGGCCTGTGGGACGGTTTTCTCCGTCTCCAAACGGCGGCGTGGTTTCCCTTGTGGAGATGAACCTTCCTGCTTTCCGTAAATAAAGCTTTTACCACAGTTGGAGCATATATAAAGCCTGTCTCCTGCGTCACCTGTGTTCTGACTGAAGGTGTTCCCACATTCAGAACATTTGTGCGGCTTCTCTCCTGCAGGTATTCTGCAAGGATTGCTTAGGAGCTCTGCTGGACTAAAGTCATTTTCACAATAAGAGTTGGTACGCTGCTTATCTCCTGTATTTGTTTTCTCTTGAACGCTTGATTTCCAGTTGGGGCTTGTCCAACATGTTTTTTCTTCAGTCAGCAGTTTCTCAGCCTTCAGAAGGTCAGGATCTGGGCTGGCGTTTTCTGCACAGCCTGAGTGTGTCCTGTTCTGCTTATGCAAGGCGCTTTTGTTTAGGATTTCACCACTTTTGTGAGCTTCCTCCCTTGCAGAGTTTTCATCTTTATTCCTTGGAGTGTATTTTCTGCCGTGCCTCTCTGGATTCTGCTGAATCCCAGGCCTGATTTCTGTTTCAGAAAACTGGAAACAATTCCACTGGTCTTTGTCAGGTATGGCACCACCAAGTTCCACATCCTGAAACGTTTCCGGATAAACTGGGTGCTGGTCTTTCCCTCCAGCTTGTGCACCACCTGACAGAAAGAACAGAACATGAGCAGTCAAGATCTTTGACGTGGTGAATAAAGATGGGTTCTTCACCCACCCTATTCAGACAGCCTGTGCCCAGCATCTGCAAGTTGGACTGGCACGTTTGCACAAAGGTCTATAGATACACAGAAGGAGCACTAGTATCTACCTTCCCCCACATTATCTGTATATCACAAAACTGCAGCATACAGAGTACACAGTTGGGGCCTACACACTACAGAGCAGGGTTGGCCAAACTGTGGCTCTCCAGATGTCCATGGACTACAATTCCCAAGAGCAATTCACACCTTTTAGGATGTGTTTGGACAGCAATCCCCAAGGCAGATTAAAAAAACCTTTCAGATTTCAAGCAAGAAGCAATCTTGCAAATTCATTCCACAATAGAAAAAAAGGAATGGGAAAAATTAGTTTAGGAAAGAACGAGGAAAAAACTAGGAAAAACTGGGACATTTATTTATTATATTTATTACATCATAGGGATGTAAACAAAGTTGTCTAGACACAAGGGGGGGAAAGGGGGGGATGAAAATGGAACATTAAGACACTTTGAGACTCCTTCAGGTACTGAAATGTGGGGTATAAGAAACCACCTCTCCTTCTGTTTCTATTGCAGGCCAGAAAGAAGAAAATTCTGACTAGATGGCTTAAGTGTGGTTCTTCTTTATTCCTTAGTATGTTTGAATTGTTAATCTCTGTATTGCCTCACTAAATTCAATCAGAATTCCCTCTGTGTGATATTTCATTCTCTGCTCTACAAAAGGCAGCAAAGATCAGAAAGCAAAACCGGCAAGCAAGGCTGGGATGGGGAGAGAGGAGTCTGTCTGTCTGGCCTCTTTCCATCACCTGCCAACGAGGGCCACCCACTGTGAGCAGGAATCATAGAACCATAGAGTTGGAAGGGGCCATACAGGACATCTAGTCATAGAATCATAGAATCATAGAGTTGGAAGGGGCCATACAGGCCATCTAGTCATAGAATCATAGAATCATAGAGTTGGAAGGGGCCATACAGGCCACCTAGTCCAACCCCTTGCTCAACGCAGGATCAGCCCTAAGCATCCTAAAGGAAAGCATCCTAAAGGAAGCCATTCAATCTAGCCCCACCGCCCCTGCCCCGTCATTTGCCATTCCCTGATTCCATGCTCAGAGCCTCTGTGCCCTGTCTTGGCAGGTGGGTACAGGACTGCAGGCCAAGACTGCAGCCAGGAGCACAGCAGCTTGAAAGGAAATCCCCTTAAAATCCTCGGGCTGCTGACAGAGCAGGCAGATAAGACTGACCTGTATGGATCAATAGTGGATTTGGTATTGGTCAGCTTCATCGAATGGGGAGGGGCCGTAGCTCGGTGGCAGAACATCTGCTTTCAAGAGCAGCTGAAAGCCCCTGGGGCTTAAAGGGGACATCTTTCTTGCTCCATTTTCTCATCGCCTCGGCTGTAGGGGTGCGAAGTGGGTTGGGTTTTTTGCGTCCGCCATGTTGTGAGATTTTAGAGTCTTTTAAGAGGGAGTTTTAATTTTTTTTTTTTTTTGAGATTGTTGTTACCTGCCACGAGCCTCAGGGGAGTGGTGGGATATAAATCAAATTAATAAACAAATAATAAGAGCAGAAGGTCCTGGGTTCAGTCCTCAGCATCTCCAGTTACAAGAATCAGATTATGTAAAAGACTGAAGATCCTGAGAACCTGGGAAGCTACCATCAGGCAGAGGAGACAGTACTGACCTCACCAGCCCCAGTGGTGTGACTCAGCATAAGGCAACCTTTTGTGCATTACCAAGGTTAGGACTGGACAGCAATTTGGGTAGCCCTGACCTGGATCTCGTCAGATCTTGGAAGCTCAGCAGGGTCAACCTTGGCTAGCGGTTTGGATGGGTGACCTCCAAGGAAACACACAAAGGGCTGTGTTGCCCTGACTGCCACATGTCTCTCGAGCTGCCTGTTTACTGTTGTTTAAATGTTGTATTCAGAGCATCCCTGGAGGGAACACCGACACAGAGACCCTACACATCCTTAGAGAGCACCCTTACCTAGCAAGTTGACCTCCCCCTCGTTCTTTTGGTTGGCCTTCGCACTCAGCTGAGTTGTCTTAACCTTCTCCGCCATGTAGGATATTACAGCCAACTTCTCCAAGGGCTCCAACATCTGGAACAGAATTGGGAACAGAAATACAGAGGACAGCATTACAGCATCACAAGAACTCCTTTGCACGACCATGTCCATCTGGACCGGCATCTTGTTTGTATCACTCCCAAGCTGGCTTGTTCACAGCTGGGCATGGCAATGGTGGCTTGGAAGTCAGAGGTATAGTATTTCTGTACATGGAGGTTCCACTTAGTTATAGCAGTTAATGGCAGCTGCACAACTGTACATGGAAGGCCAAGACTTGTACTTGGCTGTACCAGAAGGAAGGTCTAATAGATCCAACGGGCTTAAGGCTCAGGAGGATGTATTTTGGTTGAACATCAGATTGTACCTGGAGTTCTGGAGGCCTCACTTCAAAAAGGACGTGGATAAAACAGAGGAGAGTGATGAGGATGATCCGGGGCCTGGGGACCAAGCCCTGTGGGGAAAGGCCGAGGGACCTGGGAAGGTTCAGCCTGGAGAAGAGGAGGTTGGGAGGGGACAGGATGGCTGTGTTTAACATATTTGACATATTGTCTGTGGGAGGAGGGCAGAGAAAGGTTCCTGTTGGCATCAGAGGACAGGACCTGCAGTAACAGCTTTAAACTACATGTAGAGCAGTGCCAGCTAGGTATCAGGAAAAGTTTTTTCACAGTCAGAGTAGTTCAACAGGGGGATGGACTGCCTAAGGAGGTGGTGAGCTCCCCTTTGCTGTTAGCCTTCAAGCAGCAGCTGGACAGATTTTATTATACCTGAACCCTCGGAGAGGGCGGTATATAAATATACAGTATTTGCTGGCGTATAAGACTACTTTTACCCCCTGAAAAACATGCCTCCAAGTGTGGGGGGGGGTCGTCCTATACGCCGGGCGCACTTCCGTTGGGATAGACATAGCTGCCCATAGTGGCCCATAGTACTGTAATATAATGTAACAAACTCTATATTTTGAGTGGAAATGTTGGGGGGTCGTCTTATACGCCGGCAAATACGGTAATAATAAATAAAAATAGATTATAAATAATTATGTAATTAATATACTGCCTTCCCATGCAGCTCAGATACTTATCCTATATGCTTTAGGCTGATCCTACATTGAACAGGGGTTTGCATTAGATGGCCTGTCTGGCCCCTTCCAACTCCATGATTCTATGATTCTATGACTAGATGGCCTGCATGGCCCCTTCCAACTCCATGATTCTATGATTCTAAACGCCTAAGCATGAGAGAGCTTTAGCACTGAAGCAAGGGGCAAGAATTGTGCTCTCACCCTCTCCCTGAAGGAGTCTTCTCTACCTGAAGGAGTCTCAAAGCGGCTTACAGTCGCCCTCCCTTTCCTCTCCCCACAACAGACCGCCTTTGAGGAAGGTGAGGATGAGAGGGCCCTGATATTACTGAAGAAGATTCTTATATGACGCTTTTCACTGCCTGAAGGAGTCTCAAAGTGTTTTATCATTCTACTTGGTCTTTCCTGGACCTCTTCCCAGTTTGGAGAGCCAGTTTGGTGTAGTGATTAGGAGTGTGGACTTCCAATCTGGCATGCCAGGTTCGATTCTGCGCTCCCCCACATGCAACCAGCTGGGTGACCTTGGGCTCGCCACGGCACTGATAAAACTGTCCTGACCGGGCAGTGATATCAGGGCTCTCTCAGCCTCACCCACCTCCCAGGGTGTCTGTTGTGGGGAGAGGAAAGGGAAGGCGACTGTAAGCCGCTCTGAGCCTCCTTAGGGTAGGGAAAAGCGGCATATAAGAACCAACTCTTCTTCTTCTTCCAGCTCTTCCAAGCTAGATTTGGAGGAAGAAGTAAGATTTACAGTGCCATTCTAAGCAGGGTTACACCCTTCTAAGTCCACGGAAATCAATAAGGAGGGTGTAACTCTGTGGAGGATGGCCCAGAACCCTGGTCAAGAACCTACGAGAAATGGGAAACTGCCCAGTGCCCATGATCCTTGCTCATCCACGAGGGGTGGAGTAGAATTTGCTGGTACATGGGAAGGTCACACCGAAACCCTCTCACCTGCTGTCCCTGCAGTTCCCCCTCTTCCTTCCACAGCAGGAAATCCTCTGCCGAAGTCACTGCATGGGAGCCGGTCGTGGGGTTGTCCTCCCTGACCCAGCTCTGCATTTCTGGAGGCAAAATGGCCAGGAACTGCTCCAGGATCACCAGCTCCAGGATCTGCTCCTTCGTGTGGCTCTCTGGCTTCAGCCACTGGTGGCAAAGATCCTGGAGATGCCTGAAAACCTCTCGGGGCCCATCAGCCTCCTGGTAGGAAAACCGCCTGAACTGTTGGCAAGAAACATCCAAGCAGGTAACATCCTTTTCTGGGATCCCTCCTGTTTCTTCTGGGCTTTTTGGCACCTGGGCAGCTCTAGTCTCCTGACTGGCCATCAGAGATGCTGAAGGCAGTGCAATATGTTCCCAGTTCACAGATCCACACCGCTTGGGCTTCCCAGGTTCTGAGTGCGGGGGTCGCACAGTCTTCTGGAAATCCTGCAACTGGCCATCGGTGCTGCGGCCCAACTGTTCACCTCGTTCCGCTTTAACTTGTTGGGGAGCTGCACTAGACAGAAACTTCCCAGCCGCCTCAACCCAAGGAATTCGAGAGTCTCTTCCTTCTCCTTCCCCTTTCTCCTCTGGAATTCGGCTAGCCGAGCTCTGGAACGCCATTTTTATTTCTGATTGAGAATCTGCTCCTGGAAACAAGTGGTGAAATGGGGGTAAGAATAAAAATAAAATGAGACCAAAAGAATGTCCAATCAAGATTTTGGTACGATTTTCTGCTTCTCAGACCCCAGTCCTGGAGTACCGCCATTCTCAACAGGGGTCATATGCCCCCCCCCCAACGGGTCTGTCACATTTGAAGGGGGCCATAGACTGAAAAGGGCCTCTTGTGGCACAGAGTGGTAAGGCAGCCGTCTGAAAGCTTTGCCCATGAGGCTGGGAGTTCGATCCCAGCAGCCGGCTCAAGGTTGACTCAGCCTTCCATCCTTCTGAGGTCGGTAAAACGAGTACCCAGCTTGCTGGGGGGTAAATGGTAATGACTGGGGAAGGGAATGGCAAACCACCCCGTATTGAGTCTGCCATGAAAACGCTGGAGGGCGTCACCCCAAGGGTCAGACATGACTTAGTGCTTGCACAGGGGGTACCTTTACCTTTACCTATAGACTGAAAAATGTCAGGAGGAGGAGCCCAAAGGACAAAAATTGTCAATTTTTCTAAGTTTAGATAACAAAACCTACAGGGAGGGGGGCACAACCAGCCCTGTCCCTTAAGTTTTCAGGCAAGTTGCCTGAGAGCAAAAAATCCGGCCAGGCTAGTTTCTCCCCCCCCCCCCCGCAACCCCCCTGTTGATCAACAACCCAACTTGCTCCTGCCTGTTCTATCCCCATGAGGAAAAGAGTTGCTTGGCAGGAAATTCGGCTAGCCCAGCCTCTTGTACTGGGAAAGTACGTGGTGTGTGTGTCTCTCTCTCACTCACTGGGGGAGGGAGAAGCCTTCTCATCATGAAGCCTAATATTCTGAGGGGGGAAATTGCTGCTCTATCCACATTCTCCTTCTTGGGAATCATAGAGTTGGAAGGAGCCATACAGGCCATCTAGTCCAACCCCCTGCTCAACTGCAGGGTCAGCCCAAAGCATCCTAAAGCCGAATAATACAAACCACCAGCCCTTCTGGGGCACACCGACTCCCTCACCCTTTTTCCTTTTCCAGACAGAAGCTTATAAATGCAGGATCCCTTGGTGTTTGTGTAGCACCTGCCTCCCACTCTCCTTTCAGGTGCCACAAGTACTTCTGGCTGGGTTTTCCAATGCCCCAAGGTACACTCCAACAGGATGGAACAACAGGATGGCTACCCGAGCACCACATCTCCATAAAACTTTTTTGGGGGGGACAGGCCGGCCAGTGGATTCAGCCGAAGCTGGGTCAACTCTGTGTTCGTGTGTGTAAGGTGTTGTCAAGACACAGGCCAAAGTATGGCGACCCCACAGGGCTTTCAGGACAAGGACTAACTGTGGGGGCCTGCCTAAGGTGACCAGATTGTCCCACTTTTGGAGGGACATCTGGGGGTACCGGGCAAATTGTTCTTATATTGAAATTAAAAGATATATATTACACTACTATTTTTGCATTCTATGCATTCTATGAAACTTTTTGTTGCTTCATATAGACCAAATTTTTAATCAAGACCCCCCCCCCCCCCCGGTCCATGGTGTTCCGCTTTACCAATGTTAAGATCTGGTCACTTTAGGATTGCCAACTCGAGCCTTCTTGGTGGCCTCCTTGCAGTTCATAGTCTGAGGGAGAGTGCTTGCACTGGAAAGCTCACGCCTTGAATAAATCCTTGTTGGCCTTAAAGTTGCCCCTGGACTCCGGTTTTGTTTCGTTGTGCTGCTTCAGACCCACTTGAATCTCCCCTGCAAGTCCTAGCCGGGGCCGACCCTCCTTAGCTCCCCAGATCTGACGAGTCAGTCGCAGGTATCCTAAAACAGGGATCCTCAACCTGCGGTCCTCCAGACGTTCATGGACTACAATTCCCATGAGCCCCTGCCAGCATTTGCTGGCAGGGGCTCATGGGAATTGTAGTCCATGAACGTCTGGAGGACCGCAGGTTGAGGATCCCTGTCCTAAAAGCAGGAGCGCAGCTCCACCCGAGCGCCAGCCCCGACGCCGACTTCCTCCCAGGGAAGCCCCTGCAAAGGCACGAGGCCAGGCGCAGTTCCTCGCCCCCCGTTCCATCGCGGACGCTGCGCACGGACTTCAGGGCGGCCGCTGCAAAAGCGCCGCGCACTTAGCTCCACGACCGCGGGCGCCCGGGGGGAGAGCCGCCTACCCGGCCCGCGGCCCCGCTCCCCTCCCCGGGCCACGCCACGGATTTCCTGCCCGGCTGCTCCGTCCCTCCTTCCCCGCCGTGGGAGACTCACCTTTGCACGCGCAGCCGGGCCCCCCTCACCTGCGCGCGCGGGCTCGCTGCCTGGCTGGCCGGCTGGCGCGCGGGAGGGTCTCTCTGGCCGGGCCGTTTGGGGAGGAGGGAAAGCGGCTTCCTAGAGAGGCCCGGCCTTTTTTGGGGAGGGGACCCTGCAGAGGGGCTCCTCCCCCTCGTGGGAAAGCGCCCGGGCTGGGCTCGTGGGCGGGGAGGGAAGGAGGGAGGGTGTTGCCCAAAGCCGGAGCACGGCGGCTTCGCGGCATCCTTGGGACCCCGGAGGTGGCCCTCGGTGGGTGGCCGCGGCAAGTCGAGGGGGCGAAATGGATTCCCGGGGAAGCGCGCTGTGCCTTGGGGAAGCTGGGGCCGCCTGCGGCGGGGCTCTGGAGAGGCAGCGACGAAACACTTTGGGTCCAGGGACACCTTAAGGCAGGGGTAGGCAAACTGCGGCCCTCCAGGTGTCCATGGACTACAGTTCCCAGGAGCCCCTGCCAGCGTTCGCTGGCAGGGGCTCCTGGGAATTGTAGTCCATGGACACCTGCAGGGCCGCAGTTTGACTACCCCTGCCTTAAGGGCAGCCAAGCTTGATTCCCGGCCTGAGCTTTGGCGTGCGCGACCACTGCCTCAGGGACAATGCCGTGGAAAGGAAGGAATCCGTCCCAAGGGCTCTGGTGCAATGGTCAAGAGTGGTGACTTCTACTCTGGGGAGCTGGGTTTGATTCCCCACTCCTCTACGTGCAGCCAGGTGGGTGACCTTGGGCTTGTCACAGTTCTGATAGTGCTGTTGTGACCGACCAGTCCTCTCAGAGCTCTCTCAGTGTCACCCACCACACAGGGTGTCTTGTTGTGAATAGAGGGGAAAGGGAAGGCAATGGTAAGCCGCTTTGAGACCCTTTGGGGCAGTGAAAAGCAGGGTATAAAAATAAGGTGACCCAATTGTCCCACTTTTGGAGGGACATCTAGGGGCACCTGGCAAATTGTAAAGGTCTCCCCTGTGCAAGCACCGGGTCATGTCTGACCCTTGGGGTGACGCCCTCCAGCGTTTTCATGGCAGACTCAATACGGGGAGGTTTGCCAGTGCCTTCCCCAGTCATTACCGTTTTACCACCTGCTGGGTACTCATTGTACCGACCTCGGAAGGATGGACGGCTGAGTCAACCTTGAGCCGGCTGCTGGGATTGAACTCCCAGCCTCATGGGCAGAGCTTTCAGACTGCATGTCTGCTGCCTCACCACTCTGCGCCACAAGAGGCTCTCAAGCAAATTTTACTTATGCTGAAATTTTAAAAAATATACATTACAAGACTATTTTTGTGTTGTGCGTTCGATGAAACGTTTTGTTGTTCCGTGTAGACCAAATTTTTAATCAAGAACCCACACCCCACCCCGGTCCATGGTGTCCCGCTTTACCAATGCTGAAATCTGGTCACCTTAATAAAAAAACAGCTCTTCTTCTATTGGACTCATTGATCTCTGGCTTCAAACCAACCCACCTGAATGCAGCCCTGTTACCGGTATAGGAAAGCCCGTGTGAATAATTCAGTTTAGCTTTGTTTTCCTTTGTTTACCATCTGCCCCCCAGAATAATTTCATTGTGTTGAAGCCTTGCTTTTGGCTTTGTGGGGTTTGAACCCCTCCCAGATAAAGTTTTACGCTATGCAACAGATGCTCTTGTGGGTAAATGTTTTGTTGCCAGAAAAGATTCTCAAACGGTTAAAGAAGCAGAGGTGAAATTCCTAGAAAGACTGAGAAACTTGATTGGCCAATGTTAAAAAAAGGGGGGGTGAGTCTTCTTCCTGTCCCACCTCCTTTTCCTCTAAAAAAAAGTGCTTTGGGGTGTTGCAGCACACCTGGGTTGTCAACTGGTGAATTTTAAAGAGGGGTGAACTTGGATCTAAGGCCCGAAGGAAGAAATGAAGGCAAGAAACCCATGGCCGGAGTAGGCGGCATTGCAGTCAGATCTTCTCTCCAAAGCACAGGTTGGCGGCAGGTATGGCTTATCTAGGCATTCCCTCCCTCCTGCTTGGAAAGATAAAGAACCACCGGGGAAAGGATGAAGGACAGAGACTCTGGTGCCTGCATGAATGGTTGGTTCTGCTAGCCGCAGAGGAAATCCAGTGCTTGGAAAGATGCATGACCAATAACCCTTCACGTGTATCTGGCACTTTCAGTGTTCAATGTGCTTGGCTGATGTAGTCACAAAAAGAAGCCAGTTTGTGGGGGAAGTGAGATGTGGGGGAAGTGAGATGTGAACCAGTTTGTGGGGGAAATCAGATGTGAACCAGAGTCCTACTCAGCTTGCCTGCTGTTCTCTTAAGAACCTCCGTGGCATTTGCTTCTAGGCCAGATTTGGAAAGCAGTGCTTTTAAGAAGAAGGGGTTTTGATGAGGGTGGCAGATGCTGAATTTGCCGGAAAACCTCCTCCTGGTCAGTTGGCTTCCTTTGTTTGGGTCTGCTTTCTTGCTGGAATAATTTCCAGGAATTAGCCCCCAAATTTTAAGGGGCGGTTTTAAAATAATGTTTATAGATGTATTTACTTGTTTAATTATGTTGTGATCCTCCCTGAGCCAACCGGGAAGGGGGGGCTATACAATAAATATGATGATGATAATGTTTTAAATTTCTATACTGCCCTCCCAGTATGGCTCAGGGTGGGGTACATGACAGGTTACATTGACAGTAAATTAAAATGCAATAACATCGACAATTTGTAAAACATAATGAAAGCATAAGTAACAATTTAACAGCATGAAACAATAGCAGATGCTTAATCATGAGGTGTTTGCTGGCAGGGGCTCATGGGAATTGTAGTCCATGAACATCTGGAGGACCACAGGTTGACTACCCCTGCAGATGCTTAATCATGATGCTTAGATTATTAATAATAGCAGATGCTTAATAAAAACACTCGAGGCTCCGTTTAATCTTCTCCGATTAAATCTCTAAATGAAATATTCCCCTCTCCTGTCTCTCGCTAGCACAAGGCAAACGACTAATTCCTCAATCTCCAGTTTTAGTCTGGGGATGTTACCACAGCCTACCTTGCAGGGTTGATGTGAAGACTGCAGTCAGCTCAAACACTGTATAAATGCTATTATTATTATTGTTGTAACAACTCTTTTGAACTGATTTATCCCACTCTTTTTGGGGTGGCGTTCTAGCTAGATTCAGGAGAGCTAGATTCAGTTCAACTAGCACCTTAGAAATCAACAAGATTTGGGGGGCTATAAACATCCAAGAGTCAAAGTTCTCTTTGCTGGAGTATAAGACAGCTTCATGGACTCATGATACTGTAAACCGGGCTTTCTCAACCAAGGTTTCATGAAACCCTGGAGTATCTTGACAGCCCTGAAGGGGTTTCCCAAATGGGTGGGAGTTAATTAATTTTTAATGTATTTTTAACATTTGTTAAACATTTATTGAGTGATATGACCATACATTACCATAGACTTGGCCCCCTCCCAGTCCCAAAATGGCCAATGATGGGATGGGCCTAGAGAGGGTGGGGAAGGGCTCTGAGTGGACGTGAACACAGCTATGCTTCCCAACTATATTCTGCATAATCGTGCCACTTCTGGGGTTTCTCAAAGCCTGAAGAATATTTCAGGGCTTTCTCAACGGTTAAAAGGTTAAGAAAGGCTGCAACAAAGCTGGGGATGGTGGGGATTGAACCTGGGATCTTCTGCACACAAAGCAGGTACTCTGACATCTGACTGCAACCTCTCCCCTTCCTACAGCATCTTTGCCTTTATAACTTAAACCAGGAGTAGTCAAACTGTGGCCCTCCAGATGTCCATGGACTACAATTCCCAGGAGCCCCTGCCAGCAAATGCTGGCAGGGGCTCCTGGGAATTGTAGTCCATGGACATCTGGAGGGCCGCAGTTTGACTACCCCTGACTTAAACAGTATACTTTGTTCTTTTTCACAAGGTGTTTCCTCTCTTCTCCGGTAACCGGGTATCGTAACAGATGTGTGACCACTGAATTTAATTTCCAGTGCAGGATGTACAGCTCGAAATAAAGATGGAAAAGAGGGACACTGCTGGACACAAATCAGGAGAAAAAGTCCTTTTTGGAACTTTTTGGAACTATCCTCAGCTTCTGATTGGGCCAGCCCCACAACAAGAACTCGGTGAGTGGCCAAACTTGTGGGGGGGGCTACAAGAGCAGGAAGGCCTGATGTCGGGGACGTGCCCCCTTCCCAAATGGAGACATCCACACTGTCGGGATACTGAGACATTCCTGGTTTTTTCCAAGGGAGCAAGTGAGGCCAGAGAGCTGTCTAAAAGAGAGCGGGTGAAACAGAGTCCACCCAGAGTGCTTCATATGGAAGCTCAGCAGAACGGTTTTGATCTGGATGACTCTGCGAAGGTGAAGGAAGAGATTGTAGCTGGAGATGCTGCCAGCTTACAATCCTAGCCGGAATGTGAGTTTGTGCCTTGTAGAAAGAAGAAGAAGAAGAAGAAGAGTTGGTTCTTATATGCCGCTTTTCCCTACCCAAAGGAGGCTCAAAGCGGCTTACAGTCGCCTTCCCATTCCTCTCCCCACAACAGACACCCTGTGGGGTGGGTGAGGCTGAGAGAGCCCTGATATTCCTGCCCGGTCAGAACAGTTTTATCAGTGCCGTGGAGAGCCCAAGGTCACCCAGCTGGCTGCACGTGGGGGAGTGCAGAATCGAACCTGGCATGCCAGATTAGAAGTCCGCACTCCTAACCACTACACCAAACTGACGATGTTTGCTTTGAGAATCTGCATGTTTCCTTACCCACTTGCTTTAGTACTTGGCATGCTAAACCAACACACCCTTGTGGTATCGGCCTCAGGAGACCTCCCCCACGAGAGACAGGGGCTGAATTTTTTCCCATGTTGGTGACGTCCAAAGGTGAGAGAGGTCACAAAAGTTTCTGAACCCTCCCCTGCAGTCTGATGTAATCTGGTGATCTCTTTCTGGGAAGCTTTTTGCCCTTATTGATCTTCTGATGAGGAAAATTAGATACTACTCCGAAGAGCATAGTCTGGAATGACTGTTATACAGTCATGCGCTTAAGAGATGTTAGCTGTAGATCAGGAGTAGTCAACCTGTGGTCCTCCAGATGTCCATGGACTACAATGCCCATGAGCTCCTGCCAGCAAACGCTGGCAGGGGCTCATGGAAATTGTAGTCCATAGACATCTGGAGGACCACAGGTTGACTATCCCTGCTGTAGATGACTAAGACTGACAAACTGAGTACTGGCTAAGATTTTGTCTGGACCTGTTCGTCGTCTTTTTGGGAGGTTGGGCTTCGTATGGACATGAAGGAGCATCTGGGTCCTTTCCACATAGTTCCCCCCCCCCCCCAAGATAGTTCATAGTGCTTCTTGTCTATGGGTCTCCTCACTTTTTTTGTACGCCTTACACGATTCTTTCTTTGTTCTAGCAGTCAGTGTGAAAATGAATGAAAGTGAAGCAAGTCATCCACTAGAAAGAAGAGAACAAGTGGTATTCAATGGAGAGTCAGTGGAAGAAGATGCCGATACACCTGTAAATCAGCACGTCACCCATCCGGGGGAAATATCGAGAGGAGCCCTTCTTTATGTGGAAGGATCGGATTGTGCAAGACGCTTCCACCAGAGTTTGGACAGTTTGAACTGTCAGAAAGTAGACCCAGGAGACAAGTTGTACAAATGTTCTTTCTGCGGGGAAAATTTCAAACAGCGGTCCTACTTCACCAGGCACGAGAGGACTCACACGGGAGAAAAACCCTACAAATGCACGGTGTGCGAGAAAAGCTTCAGCCAGCGATCCCACATCATTACTCACGAGAGAACCCACACGGGAGAGAAACCGTACAGGTGTTCAGACTGCGGGAAAAGCTTCAACCGCAGGGCCAACCTCATGGCCCACGAGAGAACCCACACGGGGGAGAAACCATACGAATGTTCAGACTGCGGCAAACGTTTCAGCCAAAGCTCGTGGCTGATGGCGCATAAAATAATCCACACCGGGGAGAAGCCCTACAAGTGCCAGGACTGTGGGAAATGCTTCAATCACCGGTCAAGCCTCATTAAACACGAGCGGTCCCATTCGGAAGAGAAGCCTTACGCTTGCCCCGACTGTGGGAAGTCTTTCAACGAGAGCTCCAAGCTGATCAAGCATCAGAGAATTCACACGGGAGAGAAACCATATAAATGCCCCCGGTGTGGAAAAAGCTTCTGCTTCAGGTCCAGCCTCAGTCAACACGAGAGGACGCACACGGGGGAGAAGCCATACGAATGCCGCGACTGTGGGAAAAGCTTCAGGCAGAAGTCACACCTGATCCGGCACGAGAGGACGCACACGGGGGAGAAGCCCTACAACTGCTTGGACTGCCGGAAAAGCTTCAGCCGGAGCTCGGCGCTCATCGAACACAAACGGATCCACACGGGGGAGAGGCCGTACAAGTGCTCGCACTGTGGGAAGAGTTTCAACCAGCGCTCCTACAGCATCATCCACGAGAGAAGCCACACAGGGGAGAAGCCGTTTAAATGCTTAGACTGTGGGGAAAGCTTCAACCAAAGGTCACATCTCGGGATACACGAGCGGACTCACGCCAGCGAAAGACTTTAACGTTCCCTGTTTTTGGCGGGAATCCGTCAGATAAGAGCGCTGAACTTTCAATCGAATTTACAGCCCTGACACTAGCTAGAAACAGAGTGGGAAAGGTTCTGGGCCTGTATTCAAATCCCCGCTCTGCTGTGGAAAGCTCATTGTGGGCCTATCAGTCTCTCTCAGCCTTCCCTGCCATTCAGGGTTGTGGTTGGAATAAAATAGAGACGGGAGAAGGATATTGTAAGCGGCTTTGGATTCCCATTGGGGGGAAAAGTGGGATATAAATGAAAGGAATATCATTGAGCCTGGACAGGCACGGTAGCATTTTAAACCCTGGTTTAAGCTTTTGTGTTTATCTGTTGCATTTTTATTCCGCCCACTCTTCGAGGAACTCAGGATTTCTGTGTACACTTCTGACTCCCTTCAAGAATGCGTACTCAACATGTTGATGTAGTATAGGGAAGACTCATTTAGTGAAATGTTGCTGTGTGCTGTCAAATGTCTGGAGGACATTGAGGCATCCAGTCATGTTTCAGGGCAGAATGTCCCCTATATGGGACCTATGGGTGTCATAAGACCTGCCAGTCCTCTGCCTGATTTTTTCAGAAAGTGAGTCCACTGTAAGCCACAGCTGCTTATTGGCCCCTTCCCCCTCCCTCCCTCCAGATTATTTTTCTTCCTTTTTATTCTTCCTTTTCTTTCCCTCTTCCCCCTCAGGGTTTCTTTCACTTTCTTTACGTTTTCTTTGCGTAACGTAAGTTTGTTTCTAGCAGTTTGGAAACAGACAAGCTTCTGAAGTTTCCACAGGCATTGACCACATGCTCCAAAAATATTTTTCAGACATGTGGGCTAGCAACGTACTTTAAACAAATAAGAAGAAATCCGTGGAATATTAGCTCTCTGCTTAGAACCACAGTCCCTACTTTTAAGAAACGGCTACAGAAATGTTTTGATAATTTGAATGAAAGGTTATAAGCATCTACACTTGACCTTAAGCCCCAGTTGCCTCTCCACCTCCTGGAAATACACAGCCTTAGATGTCATCCTTCATCTGAAAAAAATGCGGCTACTCAAACTCTGACATGTCTGCTGGTTGTTAAATGAGAAATATGGAGGATATTTTCAGTCACTTTTGATCACTTTTTGCAATTTGTGTTTTATATATAATCTAACCAAATGGGGCCCCAGAGGGTCTGGACCAGGGGTAGTCAAACTGCGGCCTTCCAGATGTCCATGGACTACAATTCCCAGGAGCCCCCTGCCAGCGTTTCGCTGGCAGGGGGCTCCTGGGAATTGTAGTCCATGGACATCTGGAGGGCCGCAGTTTGACTACCCCTGGACTTTCCTTTTTGCCTACTTGCCAAAATGCCTGCGTTTGTCAAGCTCGAATTATCTGGAGGGTAACAGAAATGTTTTTAGTTCAATTTTTGCTTCAGCAACTCTTTGGAGATTATATTTTCATTCAAATTTTGCTTCAGCAATTCCCTGGAAATTTTTATATTCTAAATGTGGCCGCACTTTCAGTTGCTCTGCTATACCAATGCTACGTTACTATGCCTGCAAGTAGCCAATAAAAAATGGGCAGTTCTCAAGAGAAAAAAAACCCACATAGGGTTGCCTTCTAAAATTTATATATATATAACAATTCAGTAATTTAAACATTGCTGTGGAAAGTGGCCTAAAACATCATGCGGGGTCTTTGAATCAAAACTTTAAAAAAATCTGTTAGATTAAAACCCATTTTTAGGATATGGTCTTTCGAGAATCAAAGCTCCTTTTGCCAGTGCTTTGTGTATTGAACTGCAGACCAACACACTTGTCCTCTGAAACCATCCCCACACCTGCGTATCTACCATGTCTTCCTGCTTGTTGGAGAACTTTGTGGAGCATCTTTTGGATCTCACACCTGGCTCTCATTGTTGCCCCCCCTCATGCAAACAGAGAGTGATGCTGGGAGTTATGGCTGCCAATTCTGGCTACAGAAACTCATGGAGATTTCAGAGCAGTACCTGGCTAGGGCAGCACAAGGGTAAGCAAGGGCTCTCAGCAGGGAAGCAGTTCCATAGTTAGAAACCCTAGGCATTTTCTCATCAAGCATCTTGGGGGGTTTTCAAAACCCACTTTGTTTGCAGACTCATCCTCTGATGAGCCAGCGTGTTGTCCTGGTTAAGAGTGGTGGACTCCAAGGAGAACTGGGTTTGATTCCCCACTCCTCCACTTGGGTGACTTTGGGCCAGTCACAGTTCTCTCAGAGCTCTGTCAGCCCCACCTCCCTCACAGGTTGTCTGTTGTGGGGAGAGGAAGGGAAGGTGATCATAAGTAGTAAGGCGGGGTATGAAAAACAACTCTTCTTCTAGCAAGGTGACCTCGGCATAATCTCCTTGGTTGTGCAGCCCATCAGTCAGTGACTGCAGAGATCCTGGATTTCCCCCAGTTATAAAATTCAGCGCCACCAGTATGTATGTATGTATGTATGTATGTATGTATGTCTTATTCATCGGAATTTGTTTATTTCTTGACACTTCATTCACCACAGCACTTTGTGTTGGCGCTAACATCTGTTCTCTGTGATTTTAATAGTTTTATATATTTGTATCTGTTTTATTGTGTATTTTTATACTTATTACTGTTTATTAACTGGTTGTACACCACCGCGAGACGGCAAAGCCCAGGGGCAGTATAAAAATCTCTAAATAAAATTAATTTATTGTCTGCCTTTCCCCCTGGAACTAACAAGCAAAGACTACTGTTAGCTTGTAGCAATTTTAATGTATTTATGTGGGTTTTTTTACTAGTTTTATGTATAATGTTGTATGCCACCCCGAGATGACAGGCTCAAGAGGGGCAGCCTATAAATCTTCTATATATAATAAAGTATAATGAACTTTAAATGGTTTAATTGCTATAAACCAATGCAATCCAAAGCATGATCCATCTAATATGCAATCCATAAGGACAAGGATCTGCAGAAATTTGAAAAATGAACTGTTTGAACAAAGCCTACAACACAACGTATTAAACACGACAGTTTAGAAGTAACTCGACTCTTATTCCCTTCCTCCTGTTTGAGGAAACATAGTAAAACATTTCTGGTATTTATGTTCTGCAAACAGAAGGAACGAATAATCCAAACCCAACGAAAGGCAATCTTGCCCTTCACGCACGGAACGCAGGTGTACAGGATGAACCTGTTCTACCGGAAGGCTTATTTATTATTTGAGCTTCAGGTGTTTTACAGGAGGGGCAAGTGAAAGTCCCTCTGGGCATCGTGCGGCCCCCACCAATGCATACATCCCTAACAAGGTGAAATCTGGTTCCGTACTGGATTTGGTATTATAGAAACTGCCCTGTCAAAAAGTCCACTCTGATTGGGAGAACACAGAACCCAAGGGATTCCACAGCTTTACGAAACAACAGTGATTTGGCCAAGATAAGATCCCCTAGGGCAGCGGTCCGCAACCTTTTTAAGGCTGCAGACTGGTGACGGTGGGGAGGGCGATTGTCCGGCCGCGAATGCGCAATACGCATGCGCGGCCACGAATGCACATTCGTGGCCCTACTTCCCTCCCCCCCCACCACAAATTGGCTTTTGCGGCCAATTTGCTTGCGGCCTGGGAAGTTTCTTACTGGGGGGGGGGGGGCGGGGAGAGGGAGCCGTGGCCCGGTGACAGGGCCTTTAAGGCCCGGAACCGGGCCGTGGCCCTGTGGTTGGGGACTACCGCCCTCGGGCACGGCCTCCCTCCTTGCGCTTCTAACGTTAGCAAAACTACCTTGGTTCCCTGCATTTTTTTTTCACATAAAGAAAATGTATAGAGAAGCAATACAATGGCATTTTGCACAAGAAGCAAAATAGTCCCCGTGGTTCAGTGGTAGAATATCTGCTTTGTGTATACAATTATACAATTATCTAAATGTTTCATTTCCCCCAACTCTTCTACTATATTAACCTCTCTTACAGAGTTATTACTCAGCAACTCTTTGATCACTCAAGATATACTGCTGAAATGCTGGAGTAGCCTTTCTCAATTTTTTGACCATTGAGAACCCCCTGAAACATTCTTCAGGCTTCCAGAAACGCCAGAAATGATGCAATTATGCAGAATATGGTTGGGAAGCAGAGCTGTGGACACACCCACCTGGAGCCCCTCCCCTTCCCACCCTCTCCAGGCTCATCATTGGCCGTTTTGGGAGGGAGTGGGCGGGCCACATGACCATATATGACACATATTTTAAAAGGTATAAAAATTAATTAACCCCCATCCATTCAGGAATCCCTCCCAAGAAACCCTGGTTAAGAAAGCCTGATAAAGCTACCTCGTTAATTATAAGCTGTGTGCAAAAATAATATTGGATTCATAAAACGGCATGTTTTTCAATGCTGTGCAATACACTGTCTAAACATAGTTTCACGTTATCTCTGGTCAATAGGCCAAGTGTCCTTTTGTACATCTTGCATAAAAATACATTAGGATTAAAAAAAACTGTATTGATAAAATTTTAAACCTAAAGTTCAAATGTGTAAAGGGACTTGCTATTCATAGAATGTTAAAGACAAATAAAACCAGACTATTCTCCACAAACATTATTTTAATCATAAAATGTGTGCCTAATTGTCTGCTGGTAGAATTTACCAGGGAGAAACATAATACATGAACTTCAAGGATGGTTTAGTGGGCCACTCTGCTAGGAAAGTACTGTAAATTCCTTTATTGTTATTTCATGCCCACTTCTGAAAGGAAAGGGGCCATTGCTGGTCTTCTTCCTCAGAGGAGATTAATACAAATTAATTCCTCAGCCCCTCTCCCCTCAACCACCTCATAGCACATGCTCCACATGAAGACCTTACTGTTAAAAGGTCAAGGTATCCCCTGTGCAAGCACCGAGTCATGTCCGACCCTTGGGGTGACGCCCTCCAGCGTTTTCATGGCTGACTCAATACGGGGTGGTTTGCCATTCCTTTCCCCAGTCATGACCGTTTACCCCCCAGCAAGCTGGGTGCTCATTTTACCGACCTCGGAAGGATGGAAGGCTGAGTCAACCTTGAGCCGGCTGCTGGGACTGAACTCCCAGCCTCATGGGCAAAGCTTTCAGACAGCTGCCTTACCACTCTGCGCCACAAGAGGCTCTCTTACCTTACTGTTAGGTGAAACTATATTATAGATTCTGGCCTACTCTGTGCTAAGACGCTATTTAATATTTATACCCCACTTTTATCCTCAATGGAGTTCCAACGTGGATTCTCCCCTCTTCCAGTTTATCCTCCTAACAGGAACCTTGTGAAGTAAGGTTAGATTGAAAGAGTGAGTAACCCAAGGCTATAGAGCAGGGGTAGTCAAACTGTGGCCCTCCAGATGTCCATGGACTACAATTCCCAGAAGCCCCTGCCAGCGAATGCTGGCAGGGGCTTCTGGGAATTGTAGTCCATGGACATCTGGAGGGCCGCAATTTGACTACCCCTGCTATAGAGCAACTAACCCAAGGTCTTTCTTCAGAGAGTGAGAATTTGAACCAGGGTCCAGTCTCTCTTTTAATCAGTACACAATGTCGGCTGTGAAGTCCTTTGTCCTTTGTGCTATTTAGTAAAACACGAGACGTTTTTCTTTCCTCTGTGGATTCTTTCATGACAAGTCAGATTAGACTTCTGAACAAAGCTTTCTCCGCAGGCAGAGCACGGATAGGGTTTCTCTCCCGTGTGAATTCTCTCATGCACAGCAAGGTGGGCTTTACGGCCGAAACTTTTACCACAGACTGAGCACGCTAGCGGTTCGGCCCCTGTGTGACCCCTCTTGTGAGTAATAAGATGTATCTTGCAGCCGAAGCTTTCATCACAGAAAGGGCATTCATAGGGTTTCTCTTGTGTGTGCATCTTTTCATGCCTGATGAAGTAAGCCTGGCGATTGAAGTGTTTGCCACAGAAGTAGCACATATATGGTTTTCCTTCTTTATGAACTCTGGCATGCTGGCTATACTGAGATCTTTGGCTGAAGCTTTCCCCACAGGTTGAACACGTATACGGTTTGACTCCTGTGTGAATTCTCTCGTGCACAATAAGGTTTGATCTCTGACTGAAACGGCTACCACAGGTGGAGCATCTGTATGTTTCTTCTTGCGAATGGGCTCCGTTGTGCTTAAATAGTTGCGTTTTACAACTGAAGCTTTTACTGCAGACGGAGCATTTATACTGCTTCTTTGGAGAATGATTTTTTTCGTGTCTCATGACAGACGATTTCTGATTGAAGTTTTTACCACAGAGCGAGCATGAATATGGGTTTTCTCCTGTATGAATCAGCTTGTGAGTTCTAAGGACTGACCTATTACCAAAGGTTTTTCCACAGACTGAGCAAATATACGGATTTTCATCTCCCTGCATATTTTCACCTCTAAAGCTGGTGTGAAAAATGGAGGGTACACATGGACTTTCTTTCATATGAATCCTCCTGTGTGTAACCACACTCGATTTATGCCTAAAACATTTCCCACATGCTGAGCATTTGTATGGTTTCTCGCCAGTGTGAATCCGCTCGTGGACATGAAGCTGTGAGATTTTACCAAAACTTTTCCCACAAACTGAGCATGGGTATGGTTTTTCACCTCTGTGACTTCTTTCATGACTAGCAAGATGCGAACTCTGGCTGAAGCTTTTTCCACAGGCCGAGCATGTAAACGGTTTCTCTCCTGTATGGTTTCTTCTGTGGACAATAAGGTAAGTTTTCCAACTGAAGCGCTTTCCACAGTCTGAGCATTTATATGGCTTCTCTCCAGTGTGGATTCTTGTGTGTTCCTCAAGATGGTATCTTCTATTGAAGTTTTTACCACAGACTAAGCACCTGTGCTGTTTTACACATGTGTGGCTTTTTTCATGCTCAACAAGGTTTGACCTTCGACCGAAACGTCTCTCGCACACTAAGCATTTATGTGGTTTCTCCTCTGTGTGGGATTTTTCATGGGCCAGGAGGAGGAATTTCTGACAGAAAGTTTCTTCACAGTGCGAACACTGATGAAGTGCATCTTCCACACATTTTCTTTTACGGTCACCAAGGTTGGAAGCCCATGTGTGATGTTTCCCAAAGACTTTTTGCATTTTAGCTTCCTTGACTTCTTTGCCTGCTCCTCTATTAAATAAAAGTGTTCTCATACTATTCCTGAGGGAATTTTCCTGTCTTTTCTCTTCACACTTATCTGCCATCTTGGGATGCTGAAAGATACCGTCAGGTCCAATAAACATCTCATTTGATTCCGCTTGAGTAGCGTCTTCCGGCCGGAGATTGTCTTCATCTTTTACAAACCCAGTGCCTATTGGGACAAACAAAAATCTATAACCTAAGGAATGCATCACATATAAACTACTGGGATATTTTAACATCAGGATTCAAACTATACAGGAACATACGGATTAGTACACAGACATGAAACCTTACAAGAAAGTTAACCTTCAACAGTCTTGCAGATTTTTAAAAAATGCTTTGGCAGCAGAGGCGTTTGCTGGCAGGGGCTCATGGGAATTGTAGTCCATGAACATCTGGAGGACCACAGGTTGACTACCCCTGCTCTAGAAGACCAAGAGTTTGATTTCCGCTATAAGCTTACCTGGACCATAGCTGAGTCGTTCGGGTGCAACAAGCAGATCCTGGCTGGGAAGGGATGTGGAGCAAACTGTCAAAGGGTAGGGTCAAAGGGCTCTGTTTTCTGAAGAAGTGTGTATGCACATGAAAGCTTACACGGGATGCAAACGTCGTTCTGTTGCTTCTGATCCACCGGGCTGCCCATGTGAAATTCTCTTCACCAATTATGCTAAGCTAGTTCATGAGTGGACATCTGCCAGTTTTGTTACGGTATTCCTAGTTATAGTAAGGTGACCAGATTGTCCCACTTTTAGAGGGACATCTGGGGGCACCTGGCAAATTGTACTTATATTGCAAGTAAAAATATATATATTACAATACTATTTTTGCATTCTATGCGTTCTATGAAAATTTTTGTTGCTCCATATGGACCAAATATTTAATCAAGAACCCTCCCCCCCAGTCAATGGTGTCCCACTTTACCAATGTTAAAATCTGGTCACCTTAGGTTATAGTGGAATAGAAAACCCTAAATCCTGGTTCAGTGTGTGTGTCGTGGAACTTATTAATAAACAATAAAATCAGAGTCCAGGGGCACCTTTATGACCAACAAAGATTTATTCAAGGCGTGAGCTTTCGAGTGCAAGCACGTTTCCTCAGACTATGAACTGGCCATCATAATAGTAGGAATATGTAAGCAAATATATAAGTAAGCTGTGTCACTATGTAACAAGATTAACTTTTGCTTATATATTCCTATTGTCATGATGGCCAGTTCATAGTCTGACGAAGATTGCTTGCACTCGAAAGCTCACGCCTTGAATAAATCTTTGTTGCTCTTAAAGGTGCCCTTGGACTCTGATTTTATTGTGCTACTTCAGACCAACACAGCTGCCCATTTGAATCTATTATTAATAAACAGTAAGGCCCAAAAGGCGCAAAACAACCCACTGCCATAGAAGCACACAGCACCGCCGGGAGAAGAATCTCTCCGCATCCTGGAAAAGTAGCCCGTTTAGGGTGCCGGGAAGCCAAGTGACGAATGCATGCGCCTTCGGAGATGTTCTCTGCCACTTGGATGCCCCCAGCCTCAATGCACGGATGTCGGTGGCCAGAGCTCTTCTCTCTGAATCAGACCACTGCTCGGTTCAAGTCAGTCCCGTCTGAGACCCGAAACGCATCCTAGAAAAGCCCCGCCCGTCCTACCTACCCCAGCCCTGCTCACCTGCAACATGGCCGGATGAGCTGCTCGCCCGGCCGCACTTCCGCCTGCGTCCTCCGCCAGCGCTGGCCGCTGAGTCCGGCGCCCGCAGCTCCTTGGCCCAAGCTCGCCCCGCCGCCTCTCCTTGGCGCAGCGAGTGCGCTTTTGCGCCGCGTCTTCCTTTGCGGCCGCGCTGGGCATGGCGGGGATGCAGCCCCCGAGCTGGCCGGCCAAAGTCAGCCGCGGGAGGAGCCTTGCTGGCGGCGGCCCCGGGGGAGCGGGGAGGGTTTTGTGGCCGGGGGGCGAGGAAGGCACTCTGGGCGCGCTCAGGAAGGCGCGCTCCCGCTACCACTCTCCTTTGTCTTGCGCTGCTTTTTTTTGAAAGGCGACAAAGGGGACATATTTCCCGCTTTGACCACTGGCCTGTTTAAATACCCATACTACTTATACTGCGATACATGCTACGAACTAAAACGGCCTCAGCCTCCCAACCCCCAAAAAGAAGAGCATGATCCTCATTTTCTTAAAAACAACCCAAATGAAAGAAAGAAAGAAAGAAAGAAAGAAAGAAAGAAAGAAAGAAAGAAAGAAAGAGTTTTTTATACCCTGCTTTTCACTACCTGAAGGAATCTCAAAACGACTTAAAACCACCTTCCCCCCCTTCTCTCCACAACAGACACTCGAGCGGGTGGGGCTGAGAGAGCTCTAACAGAACTGTGACTAGCCCTGGCTGCTTCTGGAGGAGCGGGGCATCAAACCTGGCTCTCCAGATTAGAAGTCGCTGCTCTTAACCACGACACCAACTCTTAACCACTACTTCAGGAAAGGGCATGTCCTTTAAAAGGAGGACATCTGGTAAACCCCCCCCCCTCTTTTCTGTTCTATGTTGTGACATGATACCAGCGTTCTAGGGATGTATCCGGAAAAATAATATTTCAGCAATTTACAAAAGATTTAATTTACACCATCCTTGATCTCTAATCTGGAGAACCAGGTTTGATTCCTCACTCTTCCACATGCAGCCACCTTGAGCTGATCAGAGTTCTTGTAGACCTGTTACCTAAGAGCAGTTCTGTCAGAGCTCTCAGCCCCACCTACCTCACAGGGTGCCTGTTGTGGGGAGAGGGAAGGTGACTGTAAGATGCTTTGGGAATCCTTCAGGTAGTGAATGGCGGGGTATAACAAAAAGGCCTTTAATTATTATATTTGATTGTGTGACCTCCTTCCCCTTTTTCTCTCTCTAGAAGAGGAGGGATCTTTCTAGGCTCTATGGCGTCTTCTTATGCCCTTCTGAATTTGCGGGTGTCAATTGTCTTAAAAAGCAGGACCCCTGTCACAATGCAGTCCCATGCCAAAGTCGCTCCACGTCAAGGGTGATCAGGCTGTAGCTCTCCAGATGTCCATGTGTTGGCAGGGGCTCATGGGAACTGGAGTCCATGGATATCTGGAGAGCCACAGTTTGACCACCCCTGTGTCTAGGTCATGCCCATTGAATTCTAGAGTAGTAACTCTAGATCCGACTGCACTGTAAAGGAGAAACCAAAACCAATCTAATCCACGACACAGGGTGCAGGCGTAGTCAACCTGTGGTCCTCCAGATGTTCATGGACTACAATTCCCATGAGCCCCTGCCAGCAAATGCTGGCAGGGGCTCATGGGAATTGTAGTCCATGAACATCTGGAGGACCACAGGTTGACTACCCCTGCACTAAATAACACGCTTTTAGACCACTTTGGAGCTGGATTTCGCTGTGTGATAAGATCCATTAGCAAACAGTCACTGAAAAGGATTGAAACTGCATTAACATATGTGAAAGTTACAGGGCTCTCTGTTACTCTCTGGGATGCCATCATCCAGTCCTAATTTCTATGGCTATATTTATTTGTAATGTTGCCCCCCTCCCCAGCTGGCTTGCTGGGAGGGGCAGCCATATAAATCTATTATTGAACAAACAGAATGTAGGGGAAATGATGTCATAATGCAATTCTGCTTAAGAGCGTAAGAGCCCTGTTGGGTCAGGCCAGGGTCCATCTAGTCCAGCCTCCTGCCTCACACAAGGGCCAGCCAGTTCCTCTGGAGGGCCAAGAACAGGGCAGAGAGGCCGAGGCCTTCCCCTGATAAGAACCCTAAAAGATCCCTGCTGGGTCAGACCAGTAGAGAGATGTGGTGCTGTCCAGGAAGAGGATGGCCATCTGGGAAGCAGCAGGACACCTGTGCTGGAGCAGTGAAGATACCTCTGTAAGTTCTCTCATTTTAAAATGTTTTGCTAGTGGCACATGTTTCCACACACACTCCACCTCCAAAGTAATCTCTTTTAACGGTGCGCTAATACTGCTAAATTCCCCCCCCCCCCCCCGAGAAGAAATTGCCTGGATGTTTGAAGGGCGTACTCCAACTACAGGGGGGGGAGGGACTTTTAAAGGCTACTGCAGTGGTTCTCAATCTGGGGTCAGGACCCCTTTGGGGGTCGAATGACCCTTTCACAAAGGTCGTTGCAGGGCAAGCAGCTTGGCCAGGGTGGGCGCCGTCCACACAACAGCCTTGCGGGGTAGATCGAGATCGAGCATTCGTCTGTCTGGAGCAGCGGAAAAGAGCAAGATCAACATGGTGGGACAAGAGGCAGAACTGAACCGAGAAACCCCAGGGGAAAAAACAATTTATATACAATCATGAGCGATGGATCTTCATGCCATTTGGTCAATTTCGGTTTAATGTCTGTGAAAGGACACTTGCACAATTTTATGGTTGGGGATCACAACATGAGGAACCGTATTAAAGGGCCGCGGCATTAGGAAGGTTGAGAACCACCGGGTTACTGTAAGCCTCTGCCAGAGTTTTGATGCAACATCGTGGTTTGCTGAAAATGGAGCTTGGTGCCAGCTATGTTCAGTTTATGGTCTCCCAAGAATATGCCTTTATAAAGGCAATCATCACCATCTCCCTTTGTGTCAGATGCCTGGGCTAGCCACTGTACAACGTTAAAAGTGCTCTCTGGCAACTCAAAAGGCACCTGAAGGCGTGGGCCTTTCTTGTTAAGACACCCACCCCTCGCGTGGGTGGGTTGTTTGTTGGTTGTGTTTAACATTTTGTGATATTGATTGACTGTTTTGGGTGTATTGGACGGGAATGGGTGGGGAGGGAGGTTAGGACGTCCTTTGTTATGTGGAAATACAAAAGAATTCATAAATGTCGTTAAAATTTCACAATCGTTGCCTTGCTGTCTTCTTAAGAAAACATTTAAAACCACCCTAAACCACCATAATGACCACAAACCTGCATGCGTGACTGGTAGGGGGTTCCCCATTTGTCGCGGCAAAACGACACATCATGGTGGCTTCTGGGGAACACCGTTGCGATTCCCAAACAAAATGGCGTCCACCACAATCAAAGCAAAAGCAACACAAACCTTTTATTTTTGAACAGGACAGGGCGTGGTTGGATAAGCCACCTTGCCTCGTGGGGGATACTCGCCCCTGGACTTCACGACTATTTGTTTCCTTTTGACCAGACATCCGGTCTGCGGTCCTTGGCTAGTTCCAGGAGTGGGGAGTTTTGGGACGGGCGGGCGGTGGGAGGCGGTGGAGTGGCCCGGTTGTGGTTTCCCCTTGCCCTGGCCTCCATGAGGACCACGATCCTCTCCACTAGGTCCCCCATCCTGTCTATTGACTGCGCAGTCCCACGCAGGATGGCGTTGCTTTCCTGCATGCTGGTGGTGAACGCCTCCCTGGCCAAGCGGGCCTCCTCCCTGGTGTTCTCCATTGCCCTATTGGCCAGGGCCTCGTTCCTGTCCATCCGCTCCTTCTCCAGCCGCACCATGGCGTCCGCTACGGCCCTGCACTGACGCATGTCCTCTTCTCCCTGCTTGAGGAGCTTCTGGCCAAGGCTGGTCAACAGGGAGATGCGCTTCTGCCTCCTCCTCTCCCTCAGAAGCCGCTCCTCCGCGGAGAGGCCGCCGCTGGGAACATCGGCAGGCCGCTCAGCCGCCGGTTCTTCCTTGTCGTCTCCGGACATTTTGTCTGTAAGTCAAAAACAAAGTCAGGTCTCCATTGGGAGGGGGAGAGGAGGGGTTGCAACTTTTCCACTGCTTCTACACATTCTTTGCCCTCTTCCTTTTGCAGAGATTGGAGTCTCAATGGGAGGGAAGGCGACAGAAGCCACGGTCACCCCTTGCTTGACCGGTTGCACTTTCCTGTTTAAGGAAATCCGCTTGCAATCCCTGGAGTTACCAGCTAATGCTTACCTCCAGGCGCATCCCGTGGTCCTGGGGCGTACTGTAGCTGAGGAACAGCTGCAGTCCGCACAGTGGGTGTTGGCGGGATGTCGTCTGTGGAGAACGGTTATTTTAGACTTATACGACATCATACAAGAAAGCAAGCAGAAGGCCTTTGGATGCCACTTTTTTAAAAAAAGGAAAAACCCTTCTTTTTAAAGGGTCACCTCCTGCTATAAATTAAGGCTTGTCCTGACAAGAGGAACACCCCTGTGCAGCTCACAGGCAAACCAACACCAGCCCTCCCAAACAGCTGTACCCCGCATGCAAAAGCACCCACCATTCTCTGTGGCAGAGGAGTCACTGTCCTGGTAGTCTTCTCCACGAGGTGACATCTCTTGGATTACTGGTGTGGACGGCTCGGGAAGTTGGGTCACTGTTAAAATAAATAGCATTATTATTTATTATTATTATTATATTTGTATCCCGCCTCCCCCCGAAGGCTTGAGGCGGCTCACGTAAAAACCCATCCCCTAAAATCCATAACAATAACATAAAATTACAGTGAATCACAACCAATTAAACAACAATAAACAACAATGGATGGCATAGTACTAATCATCGAATCTCCGCAGCCTCAGCTGCAGGGAGGTGGAGGGAGCTGGCACTCACTCACTACCGCCAGATTTTGTGAGGGGGGGCCTGATCCTCCTCACCGCCCGGCCTCACCGTAGGCCTGGCGGAAGAGCTCCATTTTACAGGCCCTGCGGAATGCTGGTAATTCCCGCTTCTAGCAGCCCAGGAGGGTTTCATGTGCTGCCTGAGGGACACACAGAAGAAGGGAGTGCCAAGGGTAAGTGTTTTTCAAGGCACAATAAACCAAACGCATGGCGGGAGAACGCAGAGTGGCCAAGGTATCTCTGGCCAGCCCACGAGGAAAAAAGGAAGATGCATGTGAACGTCTGCCACACGTCAAAAGTTCAGGCAACACAAGCCACAACCTTGGCGCTCCATGCTTACCTGAGGTTAGCGGAGTAGGGCAGCGGACAATGGCTTGATCCCCCGGCGTGATTTGGAAAAGGTTTAGGGTGACCATCTCCGTCACTGGAATCCTCTCCGGCGTGGCCGGAGTCGCCTGGCGAGACCTCGATGTAGACGGTCCCTCGTCGGGATCATCCGACAGCTGCTGGCCGACCTCCTCCATCGCGTACCTCCTCTTTTTCGACGTCAGGTTCCGAGGGACCCTTTTGGGACGCCAGTCGCCATCACTGTCCCCGTAGATCCCCTTAAGGATGTCGAAGTAGGGGCAGGTCACGGGAGTGGCTCCGTTTTCCCGGTTGTGGGCCACGCAGCGGAAGTATTCCGCCCGCATCGTTTTGGTTTTGGAGCGGCACTCCAGGCCGCTCCTGTTGTGGCCCAGAGCCCGCATCTTCATGGCCACCTGTTCGAAAATCTCCCTGTTCCGGTAGGAAGCGTTCAGGGCGTCCTGCACCTTCTCCTCTGAGAAGATGGCGAGGACGTCTCTGACCTCGGCGTCCTTCCACGTCGGCCCCCTGCCGCTAGTGAGCGGGAGCAGGGAGGAGGCCTGGGAGGCCGATGGCTGCGAAGGCGGCTGCGATCTGGGCTTCATCCCGTTCTCAACGCAGACAGCAGGTAATGCCTGGCCAGGTGAGCTGCTTTCGTTTTTCTTACTTCCCGCCTCGTTCCGCACAGGGGCACTCTCGACGCCTGACTGGATCAGGAGCACAACCGGCAATGCAGCTTGTCCAGCTGGGATCACAAGTGTACTTGAATTCGTGCCAGCAATGTTTATTTTGTCCGTGGGGCATGCGGTTACCACCATTTCTTGTGCTAGTGTATAAATGAATGCAAGTACACAGTTAAATTGGGGTGTGGGGGGAGGAAATGCCATGTGAGCCACCTCAAAACGGTTAATGAGCAAGGATACAGGGATGCTCCACCGTGAACCTTGTTTCTGTAATGTAACGTTCCCGTTTGAGGACAGCAAAGCACTAACAATTTGGAGGAAAAGAGAGCTTGTAGGAGGGGCTTGCCCATGATCACCAACAGCCTAGTGATTTCACCAAACTGTGATAAATTTTAATCATTCCTAATTTTGGGAAACATGAACATCTGGGAGGCGTGTTTTGGGTCACATTTCTGAATGAGAGATGCTTATGTGTATTGCTGACCTCGCCTACGTGTGTATCAGCCTATCCCTTGCTCTGCATGTGTCGCCATTTTTTAAAAGAAAATAATTCCCATGCCCAGGAGTGAGGGGGAGGGAGGCAGGTGTGAGGGTAGGACAATTCAGAGCTGACTAGCACACATTTCACGTTCCGCATGTACTCTTTTGCCGGTTGCCTGCTGGTTGTTCCTTGGTGGATCACGCGTTTTAGGGTGGTGAATCCAATTTTTGCGATTCCCGAAGTCATGAGCTAAAATGGAGGAAATCGTGAGCCGATTACTAGCCAGCCTCTGGATGTAAGCGACGTTGTGCGGAAACGCCCTCACAGGTCCTAGAAAAGCTGGTTTTCATGCCGCGCTTTTCATTATCTGAAGGAACCTCAAAGCGGCTTCCAAGCGCCTTCCCCTCCTCTCCCCACAACAGACGCCCTGTGAGAGCTCTGTGAGAACTGTGACTAGCCCAAGCTCACCCAGCTGTCTGCACGTGGGGGAGCGGGGAATCACACCTGGCTCTCCAGATTAGGGCCTGCCGCTCTTAACCACTACACCACACTGTGGCGTCTGATTCATTACCTGCCTGCCCCCATACTCTGACCATTCCCCCCCCCCTCCGATTTTCGCCTTGGAGCATCAGAAGTATATTTTTAATTAAAAACCAGACTCTTTGCCCGAAGACTCCCAAGACAATGCTTTTTAAAAATCCATGCTGCCCACTTCAGTGTTCCCAAGCAGACCCTCTTTGTCCAGTCTCAGGATTTATGCGGCTTCTCCCCCCTGTGG
The DNA here is from genome assembly GCF_049243985.1 of Paroedura picta. Classification (NCBI taxonomy): domain Eukaryota; kingdom Metazoa; phylum Chordata; class Lepidosauria; order Squamata; family Gekkonidae; genus Paroedura; species Paroedura picta. The sequence continues at coordinate 7,997,258 of NC_135371.1, forward strand.
ATCCTCTCGTGGGCCACGAGGGTGGAACTCTGATTGAAGCTCTTCAGACAGTGTGAACACTTATATGGTTTCTCCCCCGTGTGGATCCTCTCGTGCCTGATCAGGTGCGCTTTGTGGCTGAAGCGCCTGCCGCACACCAGGCAGGAGAAGGGCTTTTCGCCCGTGTGGCTCCTTTTGTGCCGGTTCAGGTTCGATTTCCCGCCGAAGCTCTTCCCACAGGTGGCACAGGTGTGCTGCTTCGCCCCCGAATGGCTCCGCTCGTGTCCGATAAGGTCAGCCCGATGCTTGAAGCTCTCGCCGCACGCCGCGCACTTGTGCGGCTTCACCCCGGTGTGTATTTTCTCGTGCCGGAGGAGGTGGGCCTTGTGGCAGAAGCCCTTCCCGCAGAGCGCGCAGAGATACGGCTTCTCTCCCGTGTGGCTTCTCTCGTGCCGCGTCAGGTTGGACCTTCCGCTGAAGCCCTTCCCGCAGACGGAGCACGGGTATGGTTTGTCCCCCGTGTGGCTTCTCTCGTGGATGATGTAATCGGACCGATGACTGAAGCCTTTCCCGCAGGAGGGGCACTCGTAGGGCTTCTCGCCCGTGTGGGTTCTCTCGTGGGTGGCCAGTTTGGCGCTCTGGCTGAAGCTCCTCTCGCAGTGCACGCACTTGTAGGGCTTCTCCGCGTGGGTCCTCTCGTGCGCACTGAGGGTCGAGCTCTGGCTGAAGGTCTTCAGGCACTGTGAGCACTTGTAGGGCTTCTCCCCCGTGTGGGTCCGTTCGTGCCTGATCAGGTGCGCTTTGTGGCTGAAGCTCCTCCCACAAACGGGGCAGGCGTGTGGCTTCTCCCCCGTGTGGCTCCGCTGGTGCCTGTTCAGGTTCGACCTCCCGCTGAAGCTCTTTCCGCAGAACGAGCAGACGTGGGGCTTCTCCCCCGTGTGGGTTCTCCAGTGCGCCATCAGGTACGACCTCACGTTGAAGCCTTTCCCACAAAGTGAGCATTTGTGTGGCTTCTCTCCGGTGTGGGTTCTCTCATGGGCAAGGAGATGGGCTCTCACCTTGAAGGTTTTCCCACACCTGGAACATTGGTACAGTTTCTCCCCAGTGGGAGCTTTCTCCTGAGCGAGGAAGTATTTTCTCCAAATGAGGATTTTGCTGTAATAGGAACATTTGTAGGGTTTCTTGCCAACTCTCTTCCCAGGGCAGTTCCCCAGCTGCTTTTCTGACCTGTATAGATCTGACTTCCCCAGACAACAGAATACGTTCCCTTTGCCCACTGCTAACGTTTTGTTGTGTTGAGTGTTTCCCAGCAGGGAGTTCTCCTCTTCCTCCTCCTTCATGCCCATGTTCCCTGTGGGAAGGAACAGAGAGCCATCAATCTGGCAGAATCCCAGGGAAAAGTGAGGGCTCTTAAGAGACCAGGATGCCAAATCTTATCAAATCAAGAGCCAGCTGTGCACACTCACAAAACGACGACGGAGGAAAGAAGAAGCTGCCTAGACATTTATTATAATTTTTATTATTAAATTGATACATAGACCACCCTCTCCAGTCTCCCCCGCCTTCCCTCCAAAGAGCTCAGGAAAGCATATTCTCCCAACATTTTGGCTTCACAACAGCCCTGCAAAGTAGGTGAATCCAAGGTCACCGAACATGATGCCAAGGTCGAGTGGCAATCTGATGGTTGGGCTGCCCCAGTGTGAGCCCAACAGCAATGGCATCAAGCTGACTCTCTTCTATTTGTAATCTCTGTGCATGAGCATGCGTCTCATGCAGTTAGCACATGCCCAAATCCTAATTTAGATATAGAACAAGCCTCCCCTCTCCCACACACACTTGCTGGTTAACATGGCAGGTCAAGAGATGGCCGAATGAAGCAGATTGTTTGAATCCCGTTCAATCTGGGGTCAAGCCTGGGATTGAAACAGCCAGAGTCACCCTGGTGGAGATGCCAGGAGATGGGACAGGGAAAGTGTGACCCGGTTAATTCTTTTGGACATCCTGGCAGCTTTTGATACCCCTGATCCAGGTATCCATCTAGGCCAGTGGTTCTCAACCTGGGGGTCGGGACCCCTTTGGGGGTCGAATGACCCTTTCACAGGGGTTATGGCAGGGCAAGCAGCTTGGCGGGGGGGGGGCACCATCCACACAATAGCCTTGTGGGGTAGATCAAGATAGAGCATTTGTCTGTCTGGAGCAGTGAAAAAAAGCAAGATTGGCATGGTGGGACAAGAGGCAGAACTGAACTGAGAAACCCTGGGGAAAAAAACAATTTATATACAATCATGAACCATGGATCTTTACGCCCTTGGTCAGTCTTGGTTTAATTTCTGTGAAAGAACACTTGAATAATGTTATGGCTGGGGGGGTCACCACAACATGAGGAACTGGATTAAAGGGTCAAGGCATTAGGAAGGTTGAGAACCACTGATCTAGATTGCCTTTCAGGATTGAGACATTTCAAAACGTTTGAAAGGTTTTAACATTTGCAGCCTTGGGGACTGAGTTGGGTAGAAAGGTGGCTGGAGCATAGAAATGTTTTAAACAAAGAAATGTCTTAGAGGGGGAGGCCACTGCAATCATGCACACAGTCTGTATAAGCCACACGTCCATCCACGCTGTCCTTGTGACCGAGAGCGCTTGTTCTCAGCTATGAGGGTGGCACTAACGAATACACATTAACTCACACCCCTGGACACTGTTGTCTGCAATTTGGTTCAACACACGCTGAAGGAGATAAAGCCAGCACTCTTGGACTCAGTCCTCCTGTTCAGGGTGTACAGGACGGTCTCCTTCTGAACCGAACAGTCTGGTGATCCCTAAAATTCAGGATGCCATGTTCTACGACAATTCTTCTCTGGAGCTTGTGTTGGTCTCCTTGGAGTGCTCTTAAGCGCATTCAGAGGAACACACGTAGCTGCCAAATTGGTGTTAAGAACGACGGCTTCTAATCTGGCAGGCCGGGTTTGATTCCCCACTCCTCCATGTGCAGCCGGCTGGGTGACCTTGGGCCCGTCACAGCCCTGACTGGGCAGTCCTGTCAGAGCTCTCTCAGCCTCACCTCCCTCACAGGAGGTCTGTTGTGGGGAGAGGAAGGGAAGGTGAGCGCAAGCCGCTTTGAGACTCCGTTGGATAGTAAGAGCCAGCTTGGTGTGGTGGTTAGGAACGACAGCTTTTAATCTGGTGAGCCGGGTTTGATTCTGTGCTTCCCCACATGCAGCCAGCTGGGTGACTTTGGGCTAGTCACAGTCCTGTTAACGCTGTTCTCACAGAGTAGTCCTGTCAGAGCTTTCTCAGCCCCGCCTCCCTCACAGGGTGTCTGTTGTGGGGAGAGGGAGGGAAGGCGATTGTAAGCTGTTTTGAGACTCTTTTGGGTAGTGAAAAGCAGGGTATAAAAACCAAATCTTCTTCAGACTGCTGGTCTCTCAAGATCAGTACTGTATCCACTGACTGGTAATGGCTCTCCAAGGTCATAGGGAGAGATTTTCTCCCTCAAGTACCACCTGGTCCTTCCTTAACTAGACATGCCAGGGATTGAACCAGGAACCTTCTGCTTAAAAAGCAGATGCTCTACAACTGTGCCACTGCCCCACGGTGTCAAAGGTTCTCCTAATTAGAGGTAAATAGGATCCTTTGTACTGCTCATTGTGTCATGTTAATAAAACAATACTTCAGATCTTTTGGACAGCTCCAAACTAATAAAATCCTAATGCGTTGGTTTATGACTGTCCCATTGCATTGATTGTACTGACTCAGAACTTGTAAGCCACTTTGAATGACTGTGAAAAAGGCAGACTGTGAATAACATAAAGCCAGTGTGGTGCAGTGGTGAAGAGCAGGCGCCTCTAATCTGGAGAACTGGATTTGATTCCCTGCTCCCTCCTCCACGTGCTGGGTGACCTTGGGCCAGTCACAGTTCTCTCAGAGCTCTCTCTCAGGCTCACCTACCTCACAGGGTGTCAGTCATAGGGGAGGTGATTGTCAGTGGTTTTGAGACGCCTTAGGGTAGTCAAAATCATGATATTAAAAAAACAGCTCCTCTTTCTAAGAAAAATAAATAAAAAGCAACTGAGGATCTGGAGTCCGGCCAAGCTCAGCTCTTACCTGACTGGACACCCGACACCGTCGCTGTCTCCTCAACTTTGAGCTCCGAGACCCAGGGCTCCTCTCCTGGTTCTACCTTTATGATCATGCCAGGAAGCCCTGAGTAGGACAGAGATGCAAGAGGAGGAAAAGGTCAGGTCAAGAGAATATTCTCTGTATGTCTCTCACTCACTTCATTTGAGGGCCCGCATGGTTAAGAGCGGTGGCCGCTAATCCAGAGAGCCGGGTTTGATTTCCTCCCCCACTGGGAGATAACGGACCAGTCACAGATTTCTCTCTCCCCTGGTTTAGAGTGATGGATGGGGACGTGGAATGCCTGGGTTCAAATCCCCACTCTAAAACAGAAACTCACAGGATGACCTTGAGTCAGTCTCACACATGCTCTAGCCTACCTCACAGGGCTGTTGTGAGGACAGAATGGAAGGACAGCCATGTAAACCACTTCGGGGAGAAAGGCAGGACATGAATGAAATGTAATATGTATATCTGCAACATCTAAAGCTACCTTTCTTCCTTTATGCTCCGTGGATTCCTTGTTCTGCCTCCAGGAGGGGCACTGGACTTTCGATTGTTGCTCAAAAACTCAAAATGTCTTGGCTTTGTAAATAACCTTTTAAATTGCTCCATTCCTGATGGATCTCTTAGGGATTTCTGCCAATTTTTTACATTTCAAGAAATGGGCCAACAACTCCAACGCACTGACTGATTGGCAATTAATTGTGCACTCTCTAGCAGTCCCCTGGTTCGGATTATTCAAAAGGGGCCATTGTCAAACCCCTAATCAACATATCAAATCAAAACCTGAAACCTTACGCTTTCAGACTACATCTGGGCGTTAGCTGCAAATCCCTAGGGATCGGTGTACTTGTCTATCCAGCCCCTCTTCTCTTAGACTTGTTTTGTCCTTTATATATATTCTGAAACCAGAAAGGGCCAAAAATGTTGCCCTAGGGCAAGGGTAATCAAACTGCAGCCCTCTAGATGTCCATGGACTACAGTTCCCATGAGCCCCTGGCAGCATTTGCTGGGAATTGTAGTCTGCGGAAATCTGGAGGGCCACAGTTTGACTGAGACGATAGCATTTTTGCTCTCAGATGTTGATGACTATGCGTCAGAGTTTCCTCGTTGGCATTTGCTTTTAATAAAAAATTAGGTCCAAGTTTCAACTGAAGTACGTAATTAACTGTTTAGTTTACAGCTCTAATAATACTTTTAACATAAAGTTTCAACTTTGTTTATACCTGTATTCATTTGTATACTTATTACTGCTTTACTATCTTACTTGTGATGGCCAATGGCTAGATATAATAAACTTGATTGACTGGACCCCCGACCATAAGAGAAGATGCCTTGATTGAAGGTATTAAACCCCTCTCCCAATAAAATCAGAGTCCAGTGGCACCTTTAAGACCAACAAAGATTTCTTCAGGGCGTGAGCTTTCGAGTACAAGCACTCTTCGTCAGACCAAGTAAACCTCACCTTCCTCATTGACCTGGATGTCCGGCACCAACGGCTTCTCTTCTTCTTCCACCTTTACCTTTTCCACCTTTACCGTCGCAACAGAAAACTCTGATAAAGAGAGAAAGGTCAGAGGAAGAGTCAAACACCAATCAGTCCTGTTTGAGGGACAAATGAACACAGTATCTCCAGCAACAAGTGCTGGTAAGATTATTTTTGCGTGTGAGATCCTAATAAGACAATGATTTTTTTTAACAGTTCCCTCTGCGAGAATCTTTGCACTGAGAGAAGAGTTTGTAACCATCAGAAGCATGTAAAGGTAAAGGTAAAAGTATCCCCTGTGCAAGCACCGGGTCATGTCTGACCCTTGGGGTGACGCCCTCTAGCGTTTTCATGGCAGACTCAATACGGGGTGGTTTTGCCATTGCCTTCCCCAGTCATTACCATTTACCCCCCAGCAAGCTGGGTGCTCATTTTACCGACCTCGGAAGGATGGAAGGCTGAGTCAACCTTGAGCCGGCTGCTGGGATCAAACTCCCAGCCTCATGGGCAGAGCTTTCAGACTGCATGTCTGCTGCCTAACCACTCTGCGCCACAAGAGGCTCATTCAGAAGCATGTAACAAGTTCTAAATAAAATGGCCTATAAATGTACTCTATCTCGGCCGCCGTCACTCACCTGAGTGGACATCAGAGAGCGCTTCTGTGTCTGGAGGTCTCTGGAGATCAGGAACTCTGGAGTCATTAATTTGTTCCATCTTTCTCATCACATCAAGAATCTCTGTGAAGGTATAAAAATCTTTTTTTGAAAAAAAGAAGATAGATATAGGCGGGTGGTCATGTTGGTCTGAAGCAGCAGAGCAAAGTTTGAGTCCAGGGGCACTCTGAAGACCAACCAAGTTTAATTCAGAGGCCATTCCGCACGCCATAAATGTAGTGTGATACTTATTACCCGAAGACGCTATATTCCGGGGCCTCCGCGTGATGTTGCCAACCGTCCACATCCGGCTAGCAATATTCACACTAAATCTGCCACTTTAAAGTGCAGATTGGTGAATCCAAAAAAGTGGATTCACCAACCTAAAAAGCGCTTTCCCTCAGTGGACAACCACACTACACACCAAAGAAATGTAGAGAGGCGAAGAAGCGCTATCTTCGTCCCCAGTGTCCTGCCCTTGCACCAGCCTCCCTCTCCCTTCTCCCAGGGATGGGATTTTTTTAAGCAAACTGCCTGGAGCAACGAATATGTGTACAAGTGTGCAAGCAATGCCCAAAAGAAATTTTTCCCAAAGTTGTCACACAAAGCATGCCTTTCTAAAGTGCCCCTCCCCCAAAATCTGGAATGAGATTTTTCTAAGACTATGATTAGATGCATAGGCGTTATAAACAGAGAACTATTAATTTTTTAAAAATTGGCGGGCATCGCAGGACCTTTACAAAAGGAGAAATGGGATTGGCTGACTGGCTTGATTGACAGGCGGGTCACGTATAAACCACATTGCTCTCTTTTGCTATTTCCAGCAACACTTGTGGAGCGTAAGAAGCGCAAAAAGGGCCCTTTAATTCAATATCTAAGAATATTCAAGAACATGGTTTAAAAGTTATTCAGAAACGGTATTATACACCAATTAGACTATTTTATCTAAGAGGATATGGCCAGTTGGGGACCTATATTCATATGTGGTGGGTTTGTCCAGTAATTAAAAAATACTGGGGGAAAATATTTAAAGAAATAGAAGAAATAATAAAAGACAAGATAGAGCCATCAGCTTCATTAGCTCTTCTTAATTTATTTTTGAATAACATGTGTTGTAAACAAAAAACTTTGGTTATTTCATGGTTGTAGCTATCAGAATAATTATTGCTAACAATTGGAAAAATGCTGAAAATTTGGTGATAAATAAGTGGTGGAATAAACTAAAACAACTTATGATACTAGAAAAAAATAACTTACAATATAAGAACAATTCAAGCAGTCTGTCAAAGGAATTAATTTGATTTAGTTTGGAAAAAGGTTATAGAATTTTTTTAAAAATCTTTAAATAGCAATGTTTCCGAGTTAATTGTGTAAATATTTTAGTTTGTGTATTCAGTTAATCATATTGTGTTTGTTTTGTGGTTGTTAATTGGCTTTTTGTTTTTCTTTTTTCTACACAGTACCTTTGATGTCACTGTTATTTTTTTACTTTCTATGTCTATTAAAATTAAATTAAATTTAAAAATAAGAAGTGCAAAAAGGTGCTTCTTGCCACAGCAAGCTGGAAAGAAGGTGAGCGCTATGCCATTCAGCTGGCATAACGCTATTTTTTGCAATGTGCAGAAATGCCCTGGCTATCAGCTTTTGGTCATCAAAGCTTATGTGGAATAAAGCTTGATTGGTCTTCAAGGTGCCCCTGGATTCAAACTTTTATCAGGAATCTCTGTTCAGGAAGGGTATGAAGGAAACAGCCAGAAGACATATTTTGATAGAGATAGATATACAATCCCCCAAGTTCTAACCCAAAATCTTTTGGCCTTAAATATTATTTCTGGAACAGAGTAAGAAACCTATCCTAAGGCAAACAATAAACCTTATGCCATCAAGAATGAAAACAGTCTATTCTTGTGTATTCTTTCTTTGCTTGTTCGACCAATCTAGAGGCCGTTCTGGTTGTTCTAATATACATATATATAAAAGAAGAGATAAGAAACGTCTATTGATATTTATTGTGAAATTGTTTAGCCCAGGATAGATTCTGTTCTCTGTTCTACCAAAACAGCATCCTGGTAATGTCCATTTTCAATATAAAACAACTTTACCCAGTGGGAAGTCCTAGACATGAATACAAAATAAATCTTACCCTATATTGCTTAAATGCTTACAGAAATATGGTGCTGAATATAAAATTAAAACACAGTACCTCCAGTTAGTCAATTGCCTTAATGTAATGGATCACTATCCAACAGCTTGCTTTAAACCTATAGGAGCAACACAGACTATAAATAAATATTTATATTTATAGACTTCAATGTCACATTAAGAAAACTGACTAACTAGAGGTACTGTGCAAACAAAGAATACACAAGAAGGGACAGCCAGGTTAATTGTTTGCCTTAGGATAGGTTTCTTTTTCTGTTCTAGTATTCTTCTTAAATATTTCTGTTCTAGTATTCTTCTTAAATATTTCTGTGCTCTCACATAAACTGCTTGTGCTTAATTTACAAAGTCATGTTTTTCTGCATTACTGGCCGTTTGCCATTGTCTGCCTCTGTGTCACACCTCTTGGAAGTCTTGCATCCAAAAGCTAGCTAGGGATCGGGCCTGGCAGGGGTAGCCTGGTCAGAAGACAAGCACAATATTTATTATTTATTTATTTGATTTATATACCGCTGCTCATCCAATGGTCTCGCGGAGGTTCACACAATTTAAAACAATAAAACCTCATAAAACACCCCTTACAACAGTACAATATAGAAAAACAGATGACGACCTCATGCTCAGCATATCTAATCCCCTCCCTCCTTCCGCCCCCCACAATAGCCCACTTTCCCCCCATCAGATAGAGCTAGCATGGCAGTTCCAGGATGGGAAATTCCTAGATAATTCCAAATGGGGAAAGAAGGGATCTCAGTGGGGTGAAATTTCATTTCCTCCAGGGGAACAGATCCTTCTCTCCCAAGCCGTTTCCACACTGGAGGTTCTGCGCCAGGCTGCAGCTTGAGTTGGGGCAGGTTGACCTGCTTCTTCCTGCTCCCTCAAAGGGGAGCATTTGGCCCGGTGCACCTCGTCCAGCCCGGATTTGTGCTCCCACACGGGAGCCAGGCCAGCAAAGTTCCCAGTGCGGAAATGGTCACAGAGATCATCCATCATTCTATAAGATCTCCTGGCCCCACTTCACGGTTGACAACCCTAGATACAGCAACACTCTAGCACTCTGCACTGTTATTTACTCAGAGACACTGTTATTTACTCACAGCCCTTACTCAGAGAATTTTACCCCCCAACCCAAACCCGGCTCAACCATATAGAGCAAACTGTCATCATGAAGTCTGTGCAGAACTAGAATAAGAATCAGAGTTGAAAGAGACCACAAAGGGTCCTCCAGTCTAGCCCCCCACCTTCTTGGGGACTTAAAAAACCCACATTCTGACAGGTGCTCATCCAAACTCCTCCTAAAAACTTCCAATGGGGAGACCCCACCCCTCCCAGCCTATTCCATCTGCTAACAGCCCTCCCCCTCAGGAAATGCTTCCTAATATTTAAGTGGCACCTCTTTTTGTGTCATTTGAACCCATGTCTCCTAAATCCTCTGAGGAATATATTTTCACCTGACAGCCACAACCTTCAGAAGCAGGATCGAAATAATGTCAATAAAATACATTTTTTTTGTAAAATAATTTTATTTTTCGTCTGCAACAGTTACAGGGGGGAGGCAACCAATAGCAGCGCGACCTCCTCGCATCATAAAGGAAACGGTGGCGTTTCCCCCTTTAATCCGGAGTGAGAGTTCTTGGGATGAACACAAAGTTGCATCTATGATTCTAGGTGGGGGGGGAAATTATTAGAGGGGGAAAGTACACAATAATAGAGAGTCTGCGAGTCCTGAAACTGCAACCTAATTTTGCATCTCCCCCCTCCCCCGGGCTTCCCCGCCCCAGCCTGAGACCCTCACCAAGGACCCTTGAGAAATCCGGATCTTCCATCTCTCCTTCGCCGCCGCTTCTCCACGAGCTCCCCCGCCCAGTCGCCATCATGATTTCCAAAAAGGGCCCCTTCTTGAAAGCAAACGGAATTGCTCTTTGTTTTCCGCTTCCCACCATGTGATCGAGGGAATTTGCAAGGCAAGGCAGGGCAAGCCATTTCCCCGCCGCAACCGGAGCGCCTGGGGAGACAAGATCGGCTGCGGATTGCTTCGGGTTGACTTTATCAGCCGACCTTGGGGGTGGGCAAAGGAGGGGGAGACCAGAAGCGCTTTGCAGCTTTCCCCCCACCCCCACCCCCCAAAACCCATTGCTTTAAATGCAGCTGCCCATAATCAATCTAAAGCTCAAGTTTTCCAACGATCCAGCAGGCACCCTTGTGTGGCAGGTGGGGCTGGGAGGGAGAGCTCTAAGAGAACGGTGCTGTGAAAACTGCGACTAGCTCAAGGCCACGCTGCTGACTGCATGTGGAGGAGTAGGGGGGGAATCAAACCCAGTTCTTCCGGGCTTTGCGACAAGGAGCATTTGCTACTAAAGACTACATTTTATGAGTAAGCTCACAACTATTCTGAGACACGGATTAAACCGAGTACGGGGGCTACTCACTGAGTTTCGTGGCAGAGTCGAGAATGAAACTCCCGTCTCCCCACCCCCCTCCCAAGCTCTAACCACTACACGACACTGCCCTGCTTCACTTCTTAAGAGGGATATTGGCCATAGCGTTTCCCCAGAGACGATATTGTGGCTTCAAGACGACCACCTCTTTCTCACTCTGCAAACTTATTATCCTGGGTTGTCTGTATTTCTGACTCTGCTGCAAAAGAAACATAACACTCTCCACCAGCTCTGCTGGAAGGAAACTGTTTTCTCGAGCCCCTTCCAGGAAACTCTTCATCCTGTCTCCTGAAAACAACCAATCCCAGTGAAATCAGAGCCCAGTGGCACCTTTAAGACTAACAAAGATTTATTCAGGGCGTGCACTCGAAAGCTCACGCCCTGAATAAATCATTGTTGGTCTTAAAGGTGCCACTGGGCTCTGATTTTAACCCTCAGTCTTGTGGTTCTGCCAACTTTGGGACAGAGAAAAAAGGACTCCTTTCCCCAGCAACATCTCAGCAAGGGGGGGGGGGGAGGGGGAAGAATACTTCAATCCTGATTTATATACAACCGAGCCTCCATTCCCAGCAAATCCACAAAAGGGAACCTAAATTCACGCCGCTTCACTTTCAAACAGGAAATGCTGACACGGAGCCTCAAAGATGGCTGCCAGGAGACTCCCCGACACTGATCATGACATTCCGGGTAGGATCGCGGAAGAACCGCTCTTCTCCAAGGGAATTGCTGCACGTTAGCAAAAAAAAAAGCGCGACATGCCCGCGGAATGGAGAAGCGCCGTTATTAAACGATGCCTCCCGGGCCCTCCTCACCTTTTCGCTGTCTTGCCTTTGTCTGCGTTCTTTTCGCGCGTCTCACCCTCCTCATCCGCCGCTGGAAGAGGCGGAAGAGAGCAACGCGCCTTATACGCCTGGCGCATCCGCCTGTCCGTCAATCCCGGCAACCAATCGCCTTTCTCCATATTTTGACGCGGTTTAAAGGTCCCGCGATCCCTGCCCATTCAAAAAAAAAAAAATGCACACGTCTCCTTTGCAATGCCTGCGCATGGGGTCATAGGTGCAGGGTGCTTTTGGGACGCCACCCAAGGCTTTGTGTCCTGCCGGTGCGCGGGTGGGCGCCTTTCTGCCTCCCTCGCCCACACCGCCGCTTGCGCGCTCGCTCGGGCCGGCTGGCGGCCTCCTCTGCTCGGCTCCTGGATCGCGGTCGCATTTTCCTCCTCCAAGTTTTGCTGTTGCTCTAAGAAAACTCAGGCTGCTTCATGGCGCTCCCGTGGAAGCGCCCTGCGCCCTGGCCATGCCAAGTCCTTTGGCCGCCTCTTGGTCCCCAGCGCGGGAAGTCCTGGCGGAGGAGGGGGCGGCGGCGTCCCTTTTCCTTTTGGGGGTTCAGGTTTCCTCTGCGGGGGGCTTTTCGCCTCACATGGCGGCAGGCGAGGGCAGAAGCTCGAGGGGAACCAGAGGCCGGCTCCCTCGTCCTCCTCTGCCCACGGCGAGTCGGCGTCGGAGCCAGGGTTGTGCCGAGCAAAACAAAAGCAGCGACTGCGGCTGAGGGAGGCGGTGGCGACGCCCTGGGGGGGGGGGGTCTTTTCCCGCTGCTCACTCCCATGGCGAAATTGCCCGCCAAGCTCTCCTCGCGGGCTCTGCTGGTGCCGCCTCCCGGCTTTCTCTTTCTCCCTCCCTCTCCCTGTGCCCCCCTCACAGAGCAGGGGCCGTCCAATGTCTGCCCTCCGCCCAGAGCGCGCGCACCACCGCCCCTCCCCCCTTTCCCAAATGCAAGGAAGTCCAGCTGATGAATCCTTTGGTGAATTAAAAAAAAATTAATGGCCTTCCTGATTTTTATTTTAATTTTTTTTAGGGGGGAGAAAATTTTCAAGAGCCCCGCTTTCTTGAATACTTTTTTATTTTGTTTTTGGCATTGCCTACACGTGTTGTCCGCCTATTAGTTGCTCCAGGCAGGTCCTACCTACCTTCGGAGGTCTTAGAACCATAGAGTTGGATCGACCCAGGGTCATCTAGTCCACCTCCCTGCAGAATGCAGGGAATTCACAGCTGCCTGCCCACCCACAGTGACCCCAATTCCATGCCCAGATTAGCTCCACCCCCCAAAACATTTTTTAAAAAAACAGAATCCCTGATCGGTCTTCACTTCCTTGGCGTCCTGGACAAACATCACATCCTCCAGCCAGGTCAGCTTTGCAGGTCCAAAATTTTTGTTAGAGGGAAAACAACACAAACCGCTACTCATGTTTTTTATTATTTATTCATTTTATTTACTTTTTAAAGATTTTTATACCACTCTTTCCATAAGGCCCAGGGCGGGTTTAAAACTTTGTTTACATTGCAGAATATCTCATTAAGGGATTGTTTACTCTTCAGAGAATTTAAGAAGATAAAGTATAAGAGAAGTGATAAGAAGGAAACAGGGAATTCTCTTGATACTCACAAAGGTGGCATTTGGAAGTTAGTTCTTGGAGGGGGGGAGCCCAGGAGGTGTGGTCTGTCTCCCCCTACTCTTGTTTTCTGGTTTATGAGAGGGAGTCTGTTTTATATGCCACCTGGTTGACTTTGTTATATGCTTCATAGATTATTCCACCACAAGGAGCTATTTCCTCCAGGTAAACTGATCTCTGTCAGACTGGTTGTAATCTCAGGACATCTCCATCCACAACCTGGAGGTTGGCACCCTAAGCAGGACTGAGGGCACTGCTGCTGTCAGCTGAGGCATGTTTCAAATGTGGGTGCAATCTGTATGCACATGCGACAATCCCTGCCTCTGTAGGCTCTCAAACCACCACCTCCCACGCAAATGAAATAACTCTTTTCAAAAATGGAGATAACGGTATGAGCGCCAGCATGGTGCAGCCGTCATAATTTCGGGCAGATCTCCAAAACTCCGGTCCAAATCCCTCCTGGTGCCTTGGAAGTTTGCTGGGTGGTTTTGGGTCAGTTGCACCCGCTCAGCCTAGCCTACCTCTCAGGGTTGTTGTGAGGATAAAACGGAGTAGGACGCGAGCCCCTTCTGGTCCCCATTAGGAAGGCAAAATATATAAATAGATACATTTCATCATGAAACTCCCTGGATCACCCGGCGCCCATACACTCTCCGCCTAACCTCCCTCGCAGGGTTGTTGTGACGCTAACGGAGGAGGTGACTTCTTTAGGGCGGGGATGGATAGATGAGATACCCCATCCCGGAGCAACCCGAGAAAGGGGTGGAGAGGCCACGCTTCAATGCTCCCGAGGCTGTCTTTCGGCCGCCCCGCCAGTGGATCCCCCCCTCCTTGCGCGATGCTCTCCAGCTGCCCGGGATCTGGCCGGCGCCGTCACATGATGGGAAGCGGAAGGCCGGCCGTGCAGCCTGCAAGCCGGAGGCGAGCTGTGCAACCTTGAAACGGGCGCTCCCAACGCATTCGCCCGAGTCCCTTAGTAGAAACGGAGCGGGATCCCCGGCTAGGAGTCGTCCGCGCGGCGGCGTGTCGCCGGCGGGGCGAGACAAGACAAGACAACAGAGAGGCGGTGCAAAGATCTGCCAGCAGCAGGCTGGGTAAGCGCAGCGGGATCGACTGGGCAGGGGATCCGCCGAGCAGACTGGTGCGCTGGTGAGGAAGGGGCGGCAGTGGCATGGGGGGGAGGAAGGGGCTGCTTATCCAGGAACGGCCTCCCTGCCCCAGGGAGAGTCAAACTGCGGCCCTCCAGATGTCCATGGACTACAATTCCCATGAGCCCCTGCCAGGGGCTCATGGGAATTGTAGTCCATGGACATCTGGAGGGCCGCAGTTTGACTACCCCTGCAGGTCCCCACACTGATTTGCTGAGTCCTATTGAGATGCTGAGTCCTATTGAGATGCTAACTTAAATGGACTCCGGGGAATGGTAGAGGACAGGAAGGCCTGGAGGATCATTGTCCATGGGGTCGCGATGGGTCGGACACGACTTCGCACATAACAACAACATTGAGATCTGACCCCGGGGGGGGGGGGGGAGAAGAGAGGGGTTTGATCTTCTACCAAACATGCTGACCTCCAGGTGGGACCTGGGGATCCCCTGGGATTTTAGCTCATCTCCCGACTAAAGATCAGGCCCTTGGAGGAAGTGGCTGCTTTGGAAGGTGGATTTTCTAGGATTATACCCCATTGATTATATTTTCTAGGATTATACCCCATCCCTCCCTGCCCCAAATCCTGCCCACTCCCGGCTTCACCCCCCAAAGTCTCCAGGTATTTCGAAGCTCGGACCTGGCAACCCTATTTTCTGCGATTTTGTATCCCCCACCGCGCTCCCCTGACAATTTATTTTCTTTAGAGGCCCATCATGACAATGCTTGTTGGGAGCAGAAGGCGGTGGGAAAGAGGGGATTGTGTTTTCTGGGGTCTGGTTAAATCAGGTTGTTAAATAAACCTTTTGGCAAAAGGGGGGCGGGCGTAGGAGGAATAGGCCAAAAGAAAACCCAAGAGTAACCCCGCTCCTTGGCTTTTCCAGCGTCAGCCAGAATATAATTTCCTTGCTTACTGAGGAAGCTACTCCGGCAGTTGTGCTGGTTTTGGCGGCACATAAACTAAAATTCAAACTTTGGCCATTGACCTCTGGCACCGGGGTTTGGTTTCCTGAGGCCAGACGGGGTATGCTCTGCTTATGCCTGGAGTTCAGTCATGGTTATTGGTTCACGTATCCCTGAGTCTTAGCTCTTCACTGGGAGGGGTCCTGGGGTGAAGCCCTGGCAAATCCAGGCCTAAAGTCTTGGCAAATCCAGGCCTAAAGTCTTGGCAAATCCAGGCCTAAAGTCTTGGCAAATCCAGGCCTAAAGCCCTGGCAAATCCAGGCCTAAAGCCTTGGCAAATCCAGGCCTAAAGCCCTGGCAAATCCAGGCCTAAAGCCCTTGCAAATCCAGGCCTAAAGCCCTGGCAAATCCAGGCCTAAAGCCCTGGCAAATCCAGGCCTAAAGTCCTGGCAAATCCAGGCCTAAAGCTCGGCTCATGAGGCAGTTATGCTAACCCTTTTCTCCCAACTGCCAGAGAATGCAAAAATCCACCTATTCTTGGTGTGGAATCTACATCAATATTATCGAGTTAGTTATTAGTTGTAAATATGTATTTCATCATATTATTATTTTTAACTAAGGATATATATTATAATTATGAATGGTTAATGAATGATTTAATTGTGAAATTTGGATTTCCAATCATATTTTTTTGTGCATGTGGTATTCGAAAACTAAGGAACCTGATTTGTAGATGGTCGGGGGTCTTTTCTAAAAAAATTTTTTGTTGTTGTTGTTATTGTATGTTTTTGGTTTGGGGGGGAGGTGTCTTTATTATTAGTTGTTATTGGGGGTTAAGTGGTGTAGGTAGTAATGTTTTATAGATTTTGTGTCTTTCGTGTGGTTGTGTAAAAGTTTCAATAAAAATGTTAAGCAGAAAAAAAAAAGAAAAAAAATATTATCGAGGACGGGAACGAAGTTTGGGTCCAGCGGCACCGTTCAGACCAACCAAGTTTTGTTCAAGGTTTGAGCTTTCATGTGAACACACAGACTTCCTCAGGCACAATGTCATGGAAAGGGGGTGTGCACAGGAAAGCATATATCTTGACTAAAACTTGGTTGGTCTTAAAGGTGCTACCGGACTCAAATGTCGTTCTGCTGTTTCAAACCAACATGGCTGTCTGCTTGAATCTTTCGGGTTGCTCTTGGTCCTCCAGGGTTTCTTCTCATCCACAGATGAACTCTAGTTTGTGCCATGATATTTCTGGTAATACCTTGGAGGACGAGCGTGTCTCATGGCTTAAATGCCACTCAGCGCTTTACACCCACTCAGGGTGGCTGTCCTGCCCCTGAGTGCCTCCTCCTCCAACTGGGATGCCTGTCTGTCCAGCAGCCAGCCAATCGCCTTCCGCCCCCGCCCCTGACCACCCCCTCCTCCTTCCACTTCCCTCCGAGGCTCGGCGGCTGCAGATCCCTGCCGCATGAGAGCTGCTCCTGCTGGTGAGTTCCCCAACAGCTTTTCCAGGTCCTGGGAGGAGGGGGAGGCCGTCTGCAGAGCTCTTCCATTCCACCCTCCCTAATCTAGCAACCGTTGTATTCCTGAATCCTCTAGTCTTGTGTAAAGCTTTTCTGTCGCAACCATGCTTTGCCTTCCTCTGTTTCAGATCATGGTCTCTTCTATACAGGTATCCTGTGATGGGACTGATCAAAGCCCCTGCTCTTGGCCTTGCAGGCTGCAAATTGACATCCCCTTTCATTGCCAGAGCCTTCTTCCTTCTCCCCACAAATGGAACAGGCCACAGCTGGGTTTCTTCAGGTATGGAGTCTAGAACTTGGAGGTGATTGACTCCATCACTTTAGACAGTGGGAAAAGTTGCTGCTGATCTTCCTCAGGTGTGGGGTGTGAAGCTTCCTTTCATTTCCAAAACGGAGCGAGGGCGCAGATGCCTGTCATGTGCACAAGCTCAAAGGCACGGCACTTGGTGACACAGGGCTGGATATTGAAGTGAAAATCTCAAAGCACCTTGAAAAGATGCAGGGATGGAAAGGTCGCAAGTTTCTAAGTGGAAACCTGAGCTTATTCCCAGGCTCCTCCAGGCTTTTTGGGGACTCCTCCTTTTTGGGGACTGATGTTCATGTGTGCATTAAGAGCATAAGCTCTGAGCCTGGGATTCTCCGCTCAGCTCATTTGGTAGCCGTAGGGAAAGCATTTTGAGAAAGGACCATCAGCTAGGGGTACCAGGTCCTCCCTGGCCACTGGTAGGGGTTGGTGGGTAGGGTGGCCAGATCCACGTTGGGAATCTCCTGGAAATTTGTGGGTGGGGGGGGGGGACAGAGGGACTTCAGTGGAATACAATGCCGTAATTTTCTCCATGGTACCTCATCATCTCTGTCATCTGGACATGAGCTGTAGCATCACCTGGAGGTTGGCATCCCTACCACAGGCCTACCATACAGGAAATTTGTTTTCGTAAGAATTACTGGGGGCCAAAATAGATAGATGTGATGGGCTTAATCATATATGTCTTTCCATGTCAGCCCCATTCCCACATGGCGTTTGTAAGGGGAATTTGTCTTTTATTCCGAAAGAAGAAATCTATGGGTGAGGAGAGCTAAAACCTCTCTACCCTGTTCCCAGCTCTCAGAGCACTTCATTGTTTGAAATACATTTCTCTGGTAATTGGCTACACAGAGCTAGGTTGCCAACCTCCAGTGGTGTCTGGAGATCTCCTGGGATTGCAAGTAATCTTCAGGCAACACAGTTCACTGGAGGAAATGGTTGTATTTTATTGTAATGGTTGTATATGATCTGTGGCATCATGTCCCATTGAAGTCCCTTCCCCAACCCCACCTTCCTCAGCTCCCCAAATGTGTAGGTGCCCCCCAACCCGGAGCTGGCAAAGTTATAATGAGCAGAGCAAAATGGGAGCCTCCTCACAGTTTCTTGTGTAAAAACAGGCCCCTGCTCAACATGTGAATGGGATAGGTATGGTTTCCCCAATGTGTCTACTTTAAACTTGGAAGTACGTAAATCTCACTACATATACAGTGCTTTTCTTTTTACCCTCTCCTTCAGGGTCATGTGTCTTTTGAAGATGTAGCTGTGATTTTCACGGAGAGCCGGTGGACTCTGTTGGATCCTCAGGAAAAGGGCTTTTACCAGGGCATCATGCAGGAAAAATTTAAAGATGTGGCCTCTTTGGGTAGGACCTCTTTTTCTTCCTTAATGTTTTGAGCCGACTAACCTCTTGGGAAACCCCTCAGATTTCTTGAGAGGAATTCAGTTGCCTTTAGACAGGTAAATGCCCTGACTGGAATAGCCCCATCTTTTAATGTTTTTTAAATAAAATTATTTTTTTAATTTTAATTATTGTTAACAATAATAATAGTCCACCTTCCTCCGGGGACTCAAGGCAGGTTACATAATACAATCCCATAAAAACCCCAGTCATCTTAAACCCAGAAACCTCAAGATGGCTAAAAAGGACCCTCCTACCACAGTCATTAAGCAAGGGTCCATCTGGTAGTACTGTGTAGCCTGAGGGGGGTCGGTTGGTTTTAAGAAACCCAGCTTCGCCCAAAGATCTGGCAGAAGAGCTCGGTTTTACAGGCCCTGCAGACAGTTCCATCAGGGCTCTCAGGTCATTCCACCAGATCAAGGCCAGGACTGAAAAGGCCCTGGCCCATGTCGAGGCCAGGCGTATCTCTTTGGGGCCAGGGATTAGTGCCCTCAGAGTGAAAAGCCCTGCAGGGGGCATAAGCAAACAAGCAGTCCCTCAGATAGGCCTTAAAAGTCAAAAACAGAACCTTGAACTTGATACGGGCCATAACTGGTAACTTGGAAGCTAAGCAGGTTTGGCCCACATTACAAGTTGCTTACTCCGTGCTACAGACCTTCTAAGAGGAAATACTACTTTAAACAGATAGTGATTCAAATGTGGAATTCGCCACCAGAGGATATAGGGATGGCCGCAGGAATAAACAGCTTTAAAAGAGGATTAGGCTAGATTCATCGAGGAAAAGTCTATCAGTAGCTACTAGATACTGTGACCAAGGGGAACCTCCATTGTCAGGGGCAGTCAGACTCTATTCTAGAACCAGAAGGCCACATCAGGGGAAGGCCTCGGCTTTTATGCCCTGTCGTTGTCCATCCAGAGAAACCGGTTGGCCACTGTCTGAGATGGACTGTTGGTCTGACCCAGCAGAGCTCTTCTGTTCTTATGTCCTGAAAAGCTCTCTATATTTTAGAGAGTTCTCTTCGTTCGTGCTCTTTGGCAGTGTAAAGATTTCATAACCTAGTTTGGGATCTTTTTTATTTATGTGATGCTGCTGTGACAGATCAGTACAGTCAGTAAATAAAAAAACTCTCAAGGCGATGATGGGTCCCACAGGCCTAGCTCATATTCCAGGTGAACTGAGATTTTTTTTTTCTGTTTCCTTTCCGTCTTGATTAGTGAACCAATGTCCTGTAGGGATTAGTGATGGACGAGGATCTGAGAGGCACAGGTTCAAGTTTCACCTCTGGGTTACCTTAGGCTGCTCACATACACTTAGCCTAGAGTCAAGGCCATGGCGTCATAGAGACCAACACGATTTTCAGGTTATCAGCTTCTGAGAGTCAAAACTCAAGTGGTGTTTGTCTTACAGCTGACAAAGGGAGCTTTGACTCTCCAAAGCTGACACCTGAAAAATCTTGTTGGTCTCTGAGGTGCAACTAGACTCAAATTTAGCTGTCCTTTGACCAACAAAAGGACCCTCTGACAGGTAAACCAAGTTTACCTCACGGGGTTGTTCTGAGGACAAAATGCGGAAGGGAAAACTGTGCCCTCTCCTATGAGGAAAACTGGGGCGAAAATGTACTCAGCTCAAGTTGACTGCTCCATGGATTGGCTTTTAATATTCCGTCATGCTTATAATCTTTTAAATATATATATATTTTTAATGCTGACTGCTTTTATTTCTGTTTTATTCCTGGGCGAGTGAGAATATGACAGTTATTTGGTTGTCTGGCTTTTATTCTGGTTTCATTTTCCGCTTTTTAAAAAATATATATAGTTATTGATTTGTACATGTCTTTCTGTTTTCATAGTCTCTGAGGAGTCCTCTTGAAAGTCAGTTTGGCTGAGAGGGCATAATAGAAATGTTTTAAATAAATAAAAGGTTTCTCTGTCCCAGAATACTTTGCTGCGTGCAGAGGCTACACACAATAGCTTCTCTGCAGAAAAAAAAACAAGGAAAAGATTATTGGTAATTAGGAAGCAGGAGAGAACTGCTGACTTCAGTTCAGAATAATTCTCAAACAGAAGCTAGACCTCCCCCCTCCCCTGTAGATACCACCTGGCCATACTGAGTGATCCTACTTTATGTAGAGCATAATTCAACCCTAGTGAAGGTTGTTCCTTGATTCTTGAGCAGGATTTCTGTCAGGCAAGCCAGATATAATCTCCCAGCTGGAACAAGAGGAAGACCCCTGGATTCCAGATCAGCCAGCTTTGGAGCGAGGGGAAGTTGTCCTGGAGTTCAGCACAGGTGAGGAGGTGACAGGAAGCTAACTCCCTTGGGAGACTTCAGATTGTGCTGAACTTGTGCGATTGTGTGCAAAGCCCTACGTTAGGGATCTGAGTCTCCAGGGGGGGATCCCTTGGAATTACAGCTCATCTCCAGACTAAAGAGATCAGTTCATCTGGAGGGTGGACTCCATAGCATTATGCTCCACTGAGGTCCCTCCCTGCTCCAAATCCTGCCCACTCCTGGCTCCACCCCCAAAGTCCCCAGGTATTTCCCAACCCAGATCTGGCATCCCTACCCTGCTTTGACACGTTCTCTTCTTGGAATGGTCCAGATCTGCCACTGAACCCTTTCCTCTGACCTTTTTCTCATGAACAGAGTTTCCCCATGCGGTGATAAAACAGGAAATGGAAGAGGAACCATGGGCCCTGCATCACCGTGAATTTGAGAGCAGCGATATCTTCCCAGAATGCAGTTCAGGTGAGGGATGCTGTCAGAGAACAGAAGGTGGTTGGGTGATGCACGGTTGATGCTGAGAAGGCAGGGGGTGAGGGCTGTCCCTGGGAGCTGGCTAGATGGGACTCAGCTCAAAGACCTTATTTGTGCTGATCTGGAAGGCAGGCAGGCAGGGTTAAAATGTAATAGGTAAAAAGTGAAGAGCTTTTTGCATTATTCCCTCTCCCCCCCATCTGTACACATTTACTCCTGTGTGGGGTGACATCCAGATGTTTTGTCCAAAGAAAGTGGAGGATACAGCATCTTCCAAGGATCACATTGTGTCCTTGTGTTGCTGAAGCTGCAGTTCTTCATGCAGGTTGTTCCTCAGCTGCTAGGGAGAGTTGGTGTGTTTTGTACCACTTTATTTCATCTTCCTTGGAGGGAGTGCAGAGTGGTATATATCCTTCTGTGCACTACTGCACAGTAATGGTGTGAAGTAAGTTAGGTTGAAAGACGGCATAACTGGCAATGGAAGAGAGAGGATTTGAAGCTCCCAGGTCCACACCATGCTGGCTCAACACTGCAGAGTTCAGTGATTTGAGAAGAAGGAGTTGGTTTTTATATGCCCTTTTTCTCTACCCAAAAGAGTCTCAAAGCAGCTTACAATTGCCTTCCCTTTCCTCTCCCCACAACAGACCCACTGTGGGGTAGGTGAGGCTGAGAGAGCCCTGAGATTACTGAAGAAGAAGAGTTGGTTCTTATATGCCGCTTTTCTCCACCAGAAGGAGTCCCAAAGCAGCTTACAGTCGCCTTCCCTTTCCTCTCCCCACAACAGACACCCTGTGAGGTGGGTGAGGCTGAGAGAGCCCTGATATCCCTGCTCGGTCAGAACTTGATAGGCATCACGGATCCTATCAGCTCCTGCCCATGGCTCTGTTTCACAATGAGCATCACAGCTCATGGTCGTAGTAGAGCTTGGTTCAATGAAAATGTAACTAATTTTGTTTCATGTATCTGAAGAAGTGTATATGCCCTGCACAGTGCCTTCCCCCCAAGAATCAGGGCCATAGCCGCTCTCCTCCCCCTTGTCTCTGTGCAAGGAGACTTGGAATGACACCTGGGGCCTCACAGATCCTTAACTTGGCTCTGGTGCTACGGGCCTTGCGAATCCTTAAACCGCTCCTGACCCCATCTGACCGCATTGTCTCTCAATTCAGGATTGCCTGATGTTATCATAAAGGAAGAGGAGCCCTGGATCCAGGGACCCGAAGAAAATGCAAACTTTGATGGTGACCGATCAGGTGAGGCTGGGGAGTTCATTTCATTTGGGCTTCACAGCTGGGTCTCGGTTCAGGGTATGAAAGGTTTATCTCTCATCCCCTTGGCGAACTTTGTGCTCTCCTTTTGTACCGGGTGCCGGGGACAACATGGAGCTGACCGTACATCTCTGTCCCCTGAAACAGGGTTCCCTGCTGTGATAATAAAAATGGAACCGAAAGAAGAGCCATGGCTTTCTGATCTCCAGGTACCTGTGGAAAACATGACCGTCTCAAGCGTCCCTTTGGGTGAGTGGAATCACGAGCCACAACCATTGAAACTGAAGCCCAGAAATAAAACACATGCAATGTATTTGCATAGCAATCACCACAGAGAATTTGAAGAGCAGCTGCCAGTCAGAGGACACTGACCCTAGTTGACAATGGTTTGACTTCGTATGATATCTTTCTTGTGTGTGTGTGAATGCATGCTGGGAATGTACATTTCATAGAATCATAGAGTTGGAAGGGACCTCCTGGGTCATCTAGTCAAACCCCCTGCACTATGCGGGACACTCACATCCCTATCACTCATCCACTGTCACCCCCTTGAACCTTCACAGAATCATCCTCTCCGTCAGATGGCTATCCAGCCTCTGTTTAAAAATCTCAAAAGATGGAGAACCCACCACCTTCCAAGGAAGCCTGTTCCACTGAGAAACCGCTTTGACTGTCAGGAACTTCTTCCGGATGTTTAGACGGAATTTCTTTTGAATTAATTTCATCCCATTGGTTCTGGTCCGTCCCTCTGGGGCAAGAGAGAACAACTCTGCTCCATCCTCCATATGGCAGCCTTTTAAATACTTGAAGATGTATATCAGATCCCCTCTCATTCGTCTCCTCTCCAGGCTAAACAGACCAAGCTCCCCCAGCCTTTCTTCGTATGTCTTGGTCTCCAAACCCCTCACCATCTTTGTTGTCCTCCTCTAGACACGCTCCAGTTTGTCTACATCCCTCTTCAACTGGGGTGCCAAAAACTGAACACAGGACTCCAAGTGAGGCCTAACCAGAACAGAGTACATTTGATGAACATAACCCCCCCCCCCCATATTAATTTTTTGGTCTGAATATGTGATTTATCATGATTTTCTCTATTCGAACAGGGAATGGGTACATAAAAGAGGAAGAGGAACTCCAGTCAGAAAACACAAATCAAGTGACAGCAAATGAGACGCTGGTGGGAACTGCTTCCCAGTGTGCAAAGGAGATCTCTGGAACTGAAGGCCAAATGGGTCGTCTCCAAGGGAACATGTCAGGAAAGAGAGAGGGAAAAGTTTTATTTTGTGCAGGAGGTGACTTCAGGGAAAACAAGGCTCAAAAGGATATCCGTAAACCTGGCAGAATGCTTCTGAAAGAAGAGGAATCTTGTAAATACTTGGACGGTGAGAGGAAAGCCAGCTGGAGATATTACCTGTTCTCCCATGGGAGGAGCCACACAGGAGAGAAACTGTACACCTGCTCCGTCTGTGGGAAAAAATTCCTTCGGAGGTCACATCTTATTAGACACAAAATAAACCATACAGGAGAGAAACCATATATATGCTCAGTCTGTGGGAAAAGCTTCAATCAGAGATCACATCTCATTAGTCATGAAAGGACCCATACAGGAGAAAAACCATACCCATGTTCTGTCTGTGGTAAACACCTGAGTCGAAAAGCACTCCTTATCAGACACGAGCGAATTCATACAGGGGAGAAACCATATCAATGCGCTCTGTGTGGTAAAAGCTTCTGTCAGAGCTCAGGCCTAATAGCCCACAAGATCACCCACACAGGAGAAAAACCATACGCTTGCTCAGTCTGTGAGAAAAGTTTTAGCCGCAAGGCAAGCCTTATCAGACACGAGAGAATTCATATGGGAGAGAAACCATACATATGCCCCGTGTGTGGCAAAAGCTTCAGCCAGTGTTCCGGTCTCCTTCAGCACGAAAGAATCCACACGGGAGAGATCCCATATAAATGCTCCGTCTGTGGAAAAAGCTTCAGCCGTAAGGACTGCCTTCTGGGACATGAGGGAATCCATACAGGAGAGAAACCATATGCATGCTCAGTCTGCGGGAAAAGCTTCAACTGGAAAAGTTACCTGACAGTCCACGAGAGAAGCCACACCGAAGGGAAATCATACATCTGCTCGGTCTGTGGGAAGAGTTTCAGCCAAAGATCAAATCTTATTAGCCACGAAAAAACCCATACGCAAGAAAAAACCTACACATGCTCCATCTGTGGGAAAAACTTCATTCACAAAGTGAGCCTTATTAGACACGAGCGTGTCCATACAGGGGAGACCCCATACAAATGCTCCGTCTGTGGGAAAGGGTGCAGCGGGAGAACAAACCTCATTTCGCATGAAAGAACTCACACAGAAGAAAGACCTTATGCATGCTCATTTTGTGGCAAAAGCTTCAAACAAAGATCAAATCTCACCAGTCACGAAAGAATACATACGGGAGAGACGCCCTTCACGTGCTCGGTCTGTGGTAAAAGCTTCAGCTGCAAAGCAAACCTCCTCGGGCACATGAGAACTCACACCGGAGAGAAACCATATCCCTGCTCCGTTTGTGGGAAAAGGTTCAGCAATAAATCGCAGGTGGTTATCCACGAGAGAATCCACACCGGCGAGAAACCATATACCTGTTCGGCTTGCGGGAAACGATTCAAACACAGAACGAGCTATATTGAACACCAGAAAATCCACACGCAGGAAAAACCATATACCTGCTCGGTCTGCGGTAGAAATTTCAGTCGCAAGGAGCACCTGGTCATCCACGGGAGAATTCACACGGGGGAGAAGCCATATTCGTGCACCATCTGTGAGAAAAGCTTCAAGCAGAAATCCAGCCTGACGTCCCACAAGAGGAGCCACACGGGAGAGAAGCCACACGCTTGCTCAGCCTGTGGGAAAAGTTTCAATCGGAAGTCAAACCTCATCCACCACGAGAGGATCCATACTGGAGAGAAACCACATGCGTGCTCCGTCTGTGGTAAAAGTTTCAGGAGTAAAGCCTACCTGAAGAGACATGAAAAAATCCACGCTAGATAGATCCGTGTTTGAGAAAGGCCACTCAAAATCTTTGCCCATGATAAAAAATTCAGTGGG
Organism: Paroedura picta; assembly: GCF_049243985.1. Taxonomy (NCBI): domain Eukaryota; kingdom Metazoa; phylum Chordata; class Lepidosauria; order Squamata; family Gekkonidae; genus Paroedura; species Paroedura picta. Next base: position 8,022,925 of record NC_135371.1, read on the forward strand.
TAAAAAACAAATAAAGCTGATTGTACCATTGAGGAGAGATGGTACAATCATACACAATGGGGGCATAAAACCTCATGGAATATTAAGAGAAGCTTGAATAAATCTATTTTAGACTGATTTTGGCAACGTTGGCAACCCTCTGTTGTGAGTGGAGAAAAAGAACGTATGTTTTCAGTCAAAGTTCATATTACCTCATTTATATTCCAGATATAAAACACTATGTCTGTTGTGACAAAGTGTTTTTTACAGGTTTAACTCTCCTGAAACAACAAAATGACTGGATAAGAAAGACACAAAGCGGGAAGTTTTCAGGGGCACATAGATCCTCACGAGAGAACAAAGGAAACACACTGTCTTCTAACGGTTCGTGCCGTTCCCAGTGGTCTGTGTAGCATATCTCCAATGCAATTTGCAAATAGATAATTCCAGCATTGCCTGTATCTGTGGGCCCATCGTATGTACACCCCAGTTTCTAATGGGCGGTTTTCCTTCACAGTTTCAAATACTATTTCTATTTTTTATTAGTACGGAATTCCAGAGAGTCGTCTGCCGTTGCCCTTTTTAAAACAATCCTATGGCACTTAAATGTCAGAGGTGTCAGAATGTCCAGAAATGTAAGAATACTTCTTTGGATTCCTTTGGCCGCAGATGCCTTATGCAACTTATTAAAGTGTGTGACATTCTAGCCAATGTGGTGTGATTATTTCTGGATCTTTGTTAAGAAACGAAGAAGAGCTCTTTGGGATCAGACCCCGGGTCCTTCTAATCCAGCACCGTGTCTCTCATCCAGTGGCCAACCAGTTACTCTGGAGGTCCAACAATGGGTCATGGAGTTTGTGGTCTTCCCCCAATGTTGCCTCTTGGCTCTGGGATTCGGTGATATAGTGCCTTTGAGTGTGGAGGTTCCATTTGATCGCCATGGCCCTTAGCTACTGATAGACCTGTCTTCCATGCATCTTCTTAATCCCCATTTTAAAGCTGACTTTGTGTGTAACTATTGCCACATTCTCTGCCACATTTTAAGCACTCATTTTTCTCTGCAAAGCATGGAAATTCAAAGATATTTATGTTTCTGCTCCAACTCACTGGCCTTAATACCTACTTCCCCTGAACCATTATCAGGTTATGTAGTTCATATTCCAGGTAATCTTGGGCATCAGCCCTATTGAATAACCCAGAACAGGATTCTAAGTAGATCTATTTAGGATTACTCTCTTAGGCGTTTAAACCTGGCAAACAGCAAAGGACTTCGCCATTCTAAGCTTGTTTTGTGTGTAAACAAATGTGCAGCTCTGTCCTTTTATTATAGGTAAAATTGGCCAGATGTTTATTAGTCATGAATCACAGAATCATAGAGTTGGAAAGGGCCATACAGGCATCCTAAAGCATCCAAGAAAAGTGTGTATCCAACCTTTGCTTGAAGACTGCCAGTGAGGGGGAGCTCCCCACCTCCTTAGGCGGCCTATTCCACTGCTGAACTACTCTGTGAAATTTTTTTCCTGATAACTAGCCTATATCGTTGTAGTTTAACAAGTACATATTCTTCAAGATCTTCAGCTAACAGTTTGGGGGGACTGATCACTGCCCGAGGCACTGAGGAGCTCTTGCTGGTCAGAGGATTCGCTGAATTTAGATGTCTCAATATTCTGACACAGTAGAAGATTTGGTGGGTTTCATTCTTCCGGAGCCGTTGATGCAGATAGGGAAGTACCTTGGCCAGCCCGCTTCCAGAAAAATCTGTAGAATAAAACAGGACTCCGATGCTACTTTAGAGAGAATCAGAATTTATTCCAGTGTAAATTATTCGGAGTGAGCTCTGATGAAACAGGATCGCCACCTTCCAAGTGGCACCTGGAAATCTTCCGCTAGTACGGTTGATCTCCGGGTGGCAAAGATCACTTCCTAGGGATGGCAGTATTAAAGAGAACATTTGCAAAATAGCTGTGCTGTGGTCTGAGGGCTTGGTCCCAACATTCTCCCAAACCCACATACCTGAGGGACCGCCTATCACCTTATGCCCCTGAAGGGCCTTGTGCTCTGTAGGTACAAATTAGCTGGTGGTTCCTGGCCCATGGCCTGAACCTGGCCAGGGCCTTTTTGGTCCTGGCCCCAACCTGATGGAATGATCCCCCAGAAATGCTGAGGGCCCTGCAGGAACAGTTCAGCTTGCTTGCTTGTTTTCTTTACCTGCACTTGCACACTGGAGTACATGGCTCCCACTGTAGCTTAGCAGGGATGGGCAAATTGTGGCCCCCCCCCAGCTGTCCAAGGACTACAATTCCCATGAGCCCCTTTTAGGGGGCTATACCTTTCAGGGGCTCATGGGAATTGTAGTCCACGGACAACTGGTGAGCCACAATTTGCCCACCCCTGAATTAGAGGAATATGATACCCATAATTCCAACAGATACTGCCACTGAGTGAGGCATCTGTAAGGGAGGAAAAACACTACAGCCCTTTATATCTTTGCATGACTAGAATGGAGAATGGAGGTTTGGCAGGCTGGAGCCCCCAGATTGGCTGAAGACCCCCGAACACAGCGGTGGAGCTGGAAAACAGGAGGGGTTTTCTGTTTGGAGAGCTCTTTTGAGGTTGCTCCAGAAGTGCTTTTGGTGAACACCTAGAGCAGGGGTAGTCAAACTGCGGCCCTCCAGATGTTCATGGACTACAATTCCCATGAGCCCCCTGCCAGCGTTCGCTGAATTGTAGTCCATGAACATCTGGAGGGCCGCAGTTTGACTACCCCTGACCTAGAGTGTCAGTTTACTGTGAAGGTGGACAGAGAAGGACGCCCAGAGGGAGACAGATGCACCAGCAAGCGGGACATCCAGCAACTGTTCCTTAAAATGACCCGTCTCCTGAATTTACGATGGGGGAATTGCCAGTTCCAGGAGACTATGCTTTGCAAGGAGCAGTAACAAGAAGAATACTCCACCAAAGTATGCAGGGGGAGGATCTAGCTAGAAAAATCAGGCAGAGGCAATCTTTGGAAATTAATAAGAAGCCTATTTATTGAACAAGAAACAAACAAAAATCCCTAGTACGCTTCCATGCTATTGGAACTAAACAAGCACAGAGAAGAAAGTAAGGGTTGGAGATGGTGAAAAGAGGACTGTTTTGGGATCAGCCAACCTTCCAAGGTCCAATACGGATCCATGTACCGAAGCAGCAAAGAATGAGCCAGTTGTGCTATGATGGGGAGTGGGAGGTTAGAATCATAGAATCATAGAGTTGGAAGGGGCCATACAGGCCATCTAGTCCAACCCATCAAGAACACGACACTGAACTGGGCCAAGCAGGATGCTTTTGGTGCCAGGTTTGCAACTCTACTAATGGGTGAGCCAGTCTTGGACAAGAAAAACTGAACTTTACTCTGGCTCCTTAGGAATCCTCTGGCATTGGCATAACGACCAGGGAGTTCCCCAAGTGTTAGCCACATTGGCATTCTGGCCTGAACACATGCTTTAAGCTTTGTGCCACCCATCCCGTCCCCCATGGGAATATGATGTGCCAGCAACCAGAGATGGGGGGAAAGCTACCAGAAGGATGACGCCATCAGGAAAAGCCACTAAACAGAAACAGTACTTTCATGTGCAGAAGGTTGTTGAGATTAGCCACCTGCTAGATGCTGTCAACTCCTTTGTCCTTGTTGTGCCGGGGTGGGGGAAAGAATAAATGGCCCAGCCCCCCCCCCTTTGTGCAGATTAACCGCATCTCTCCCGAGACAGCCAGCAGTTCTCTAGGGTGAGACTGACCTCACACAGAGCCAGAGCTGGCCTATTTCTCACACGCAAAGATCTCTGGGTAGGCTTACCTGGCCTAACCATCCATTCATACCAGAGGTATAACTGGAGGCACAGTGAAGGGTATCTTGGGGCCTGACAAACACAAGGATGGGAGATTTTTTTTAAATTATTTTTTTGGATTTTAAGTACCTTGGTACAGTGGTCCCCTACCCCCAGTCTGGGGACCGGGACCGGTCCGTGTATCAGTCGGTACCAGGCCGTGGCTCCTCTTTGTCCACCTCCCCGGCCACTCTGCTGCCGGCTCACCTTTGGTGCTCTCCAGCGGCCACCATGGCTGGGGCTCCCCCTTGGCGTGGCACTGCGCAGCTGCTGCTGGCAGCGCCCTACAGCGGGTGGTGGGAAATCAGGGGCGCCGTCGGGAAAGCAAGTGGAGACTGGGGACCGCTACCTTGTATTTATTTCACTGAGGGCACCAAGAGCCTGTCATTTGTAGCATCCTTAGCTTCTGCTATGTGAAAATAAAGTGATTGGGGAGGGGGGAATGGCCCAAGCTGGGTGTGTGTGTGTGTGTGTGTGTGTGTGTGTGTGTGTGAAGGAGCCCTTCCAGATTTGTTGTTGTTAGGTGCCAAGTCGTGTCCGACCCATCGCGACCCCATGGACAACGATCCTCCAGGCCTTCCTGTCCTCTACCTTTCCCCGGAGTCCATTTAAGTTTGCACCGACTGCTTCAGTGATCCCATCCAGCCACCTCATTCTCTGTCGTCCCCTTCTTCTTTTGCCCTCGATCGCTCCCAGCATGAGGCTCTTCTCCAGGGAGTCCTTCCTTCTCATGAGGTGGCCAAAGTATTTGAGTTTCATCTTCAGGATCTGGCCTTCTAAGGAGCACCCAGGGCTGATCTCCTCTAGGACTGACCGGTTTGTTCACCTTGCAGTCCAAGGGACTCGCAAGAGTCTTCTCCAGCACCAGAGTTCAAAAGCCTCAATTCTTTGACGCTCGGCCTTCCTTATGGTCCAACTTTCACAGCCATACATTGCAACTGGGAATACCATGGCCTTGACTAAACGCACTTTTGTTGGCAGGGTGATGTCTCTGCTTTTTAGGATGCTGTCTAGATTTGCCATAGCTTTCCTTCCCAGGAGCAAGCGTCTTTTAATTTCTTTGCTGCAGTCCCCATCTGCAGTGATCTTGGAGCCCAGGAAAATAAAACCTGTCACTATCTCCATTTCTTCCCCATCCAGATTAGAGTGAGCTTAATCCATCCCCTGTGACCCTTATTCAGGGGCAGAGGTATACAGATTCAGAACATAGTAGCAATGATAGGACATTGTGAGCGGTTTTTTCCTCGCCTGGCTCTAGCACACCTCAAATGCTTGCTTTTTAGCTGACCAGCTAAAGTGCTTGCTTTTTAGCTGACCAATCGTCGATCCTAAAGCAGAGTTGGAAAATCCAGGAGGGGCATGGCAGGTATTAAGCCTTAAAGGGGAAAAAAAGGAACATTGAGAAATTGAGGGGGGAAATGTCTCTATTTCACTGAAGTCAGGTTCGGTGGCCAGGAGTCCTGAGAGACCCTTTCAGGCCCCTCCAAAATGGAGGCTCTTGAGAGATAACATTTTCTTCTTGGTTTATTTATTTCTATACTTGGATTTCTAGGCCGCCCCTCCTCACAAGCGGGCTCAGGGCTGCTAACAACATACATTCACATTTTAAAACAGAACGAAACAATTTTAAATATAACATTTCGCTGTTTCTGCTAGCCCCATTGTCTCCCTAGCCACTCTCTTACACCACAGTAGGGTGGGCTCCACAAGTGCGCGGTGGGGAGGGGAATGACACACCAGAGCAGGAAATAAAGGCATGAAGAAGAGAGGTGGAGGGAGGGCTGTTCCTCAGGGCTGTTCCTCAGTCATCCTGACCTCAATTGTATGCAGAGGACCGTTCGCCACCAGGATGCCAGTCACAGCCTCTCCGTGATGACCTGGCAGACCCCGTGGTAAATGCAGCCTGCGGTCAACTTGGGCCAGGGTCCACAGCAGAAGAACATCAACTCGAAAGGAAACAAGCACGGCAGCACGTTCGACGGCAGAAGAGCCGAGAAAATCCAAACCCCAACTCAGCATCAACAGCTCCGTGGCAGGTAGGCGCACAGATCCACGGGTTCTCAATTATAGTGGCCGGGGGGTGTCTGAAATCAGCCGTGAAAAGCTAAAACTGAGGCTGAACGTGCCCCTGGCAGGGCAAGCTGGAAAGGTCTGGGATTAAGCCTCGTCTTCCTCAGTGGCAAAGGCCCAGCAATGAATTAGCAGAACACTTAAGTGCCAAGACGATTCTTCCTCAGGTTAAGTTGCTTTCAGACAAATTCTCCTCCGGTTGTCGGATTCGATTTCTCAAACGGAGCGAGTGAAAGGCGCTGCGTCTCAGGCCGCCATCTTTGTACTGATGATCCGGGTGTGAGGAAAAGCCCTACGAAGAGATTCTGAGGTGGCCTTTTGAAAGCACCCGGAAGAAGGGCAGGAGGATCTCTCCGGAGAAGGAGGCTCCAGAGAATTCATACAGGAGGGCTGCTCGGTCGACATCGAAAAAGGCCACTCGACCCCCGGCGTAGTTCAGACAGACGCGGATCCTCTTGAGCTCCCCGCTGAGGGTCAGGGGAGCGTAACGGTCCTTTTCGGAAGCCTTGTAGCTGCCCCACCACTTCCCCACAGCCCAGATCCCTTCTTCGGGACGGAAGGAAAACAATCCCTTCCTCCTCACGGACTTCCTGGCCACGCCCACCCTCCATTCTTCCTCACTCCCCACGAGGACGTCCCAGAAATGTCGGCCTGCTGTGAATCCCTCGTGGCCCAGCACAGCACCAAACCGGTCAAACCTCTCAGGATTGTTGTGCACAGCTTGGGCTTTCTTCCCGTCTCTCACACTTTTCTGATCCTCGGACAAGATGAGCTCGGGATGGGCCGTGTCCGGATCCAGGATCACTTTTGCTGTTGAGGGGAAAGGAGGAGAGAGAAGAGAAGCAAGTTCAGCCGGGAGAAGAATGGCAGAGTTGGTTGCCATGCCTACCTGATCCTGTTGTGGGTTTCTCACCTATGTCGGTTCCCTGTGGATTTCCTCGACTTGCCTGGTTGTTTAGGTCAGGGGTAGCCAACCTGTGGTCCTCCAGATGTTCATGGACTACAATTCCCATGAGCCCCTGCCAGCAAACGCTGGCAGGGGCTCATGGGAATTGTAGTTCATGAACATCTGGAGGACTACAGGTTGACTACCCCTGGTTTAGGTATTTCCCCACCGTGGCTTGTTAGGCTTCACCTTCCTCCTTTTGGGGTTTAACCCTCCTTCCTTCCTGTCCTATTTGAGGAAGTCATAGAGCAATGTATATTTTAGGGGACCTCAATCGTTTTCCTGCCATGGAGACTTCTGAGGTAACGCAGTGGGTACAGGGACAAAATGGAGGAGGTAGAGCCAGCCACAAAATGGCTGCCAAAGCTCACCTTGAGTCCTACAGTGCACATCCTTGTGCTTTGGTGGCTGCTGCCGCTATCAAAGGAACACGTTTAAACATCTGCACAATGAATTCTCCAACGGCCAATCCGAAGCCCTGCTGCCAAATCCCCACCTGATCACAACCACTGTCCAAAGGCCGCCCGGCTGGCAGTGTGAGGACAAAGAGGGGGAATCAAACCCGGCTCTCCAGATTAAAGTCTGCTATTCTTAAGCACTATACCATGCTGGCTCTCTGGGGAAGGTCTTATGCTTCTATGTACTGTGGCTGGACCCTCAGAAGAACTGGTTGGCCTCTGTGTGAGACAAGATGGTGGATTGGGTGAATGGCTGGTCTGATCCAGCAGGGCTCTTCTTCTGTTCTTACAAGATGAAAGGAGGCAGGTCATCCCCTCAGAGCTCCCCTTCTCTGCCCTCCTGGTAAACCCTCACAAGACACTGAAGAACTGGCTGAGGCAGGGAGGGTGAGATTTTGAGGGCCAAAGCAAGAGTGTCCAGGAAATTTTATCACTGCGGAAACGTCAGGCAGAAGAAAATAGACTGTGAGGTGAAGTTTTCTAGATTGTTGTTGTTGTTAGGTGCGAAGTCATGTCCGACCCATCGCGACCCCACGGACAATGATCCTCCAGGCCTTCCTGTCCTAGATTTCTAGATTAGAAATAAATTATTGCATGCAAAAATGTACCTTTCTGCTGGTGAAGTCCAGAATCCAGAGTGTCTGAGGAATGAAATGCAAAAGAAATTAAGCAGACAACCCTCATACATGTCACAAAACTTTCAACAATCATATCCATTAACAACATTTTTTTTCCTAATTTTAGTTGAAAGATCAAGCAGAAACTACTTCTGGGTAAAACTCTCCACCAAAATTTAGTTGTGTGCAAATATTCATATTTATTTCCACTTAACTTGAATTTGCTTTTTGTTCCTAATGATGGGAGAGGGAAAACAGATCACAAACTGACCACTCTCCTAAAGAAATTACAACTTCTCCTGAGCATGGGTATCCAGATGTTAATGGCTTTGAGCTGCTTCATAAACAGTATGCTAAGGCTTGAAACCCAAGGCTCCAATCCAGATATGCTTCAAATCCAGCAGTTTTGCTCTGATGCGGCATCCAAAATGGGGGGGGGGAGTGTTCCGGAGACCCACAGGAGGATAGCACCCGAAACAACTGGGGTAGAGAGGAACTGATAGGTGGATGTACAGATCAGAGAAAGGAAGATGGACATTTCCGCACATCTCATTCAGAATTAGGTCCAAAATACTCAGCTCTCTCTTAGTTCAAATTCAATACAAGAATTTATTTATTTTTATAACATTTCTACACTGCCTCTCCAGGAAACTGCTCGAGGCAAAAATCAATTGCTGAGGTCAGAACTCCAGGACTGTTATTCTCAGAAGTAAATCTAATAATAATAATCTAATAATAATAATAATAATAATAATAATAATAAAAGTAAATGGTTCACTACATTTTTCTTCCAACATTCTTCAAGGCATTCATGGCAGCAAAGATGGGGTCCCGGGTGGCCTTCCAGCCAGGTATTCGCCATATTTCTTCTGAATTAGAATGCCTTGTCATACCATCCTCAGCAGAGTGACTTACAAGTCACTTATTTATTTGTTAACATTAAATGCTGCTGCTCCTGGCCAGCCAACTCACAGCAGCTCACAACAGTAATCAACACAGCGTTCTGCTGTCATATTTGGCTAAGGGGTAGGTGGGCGGGGCCAGTCCGAGTGAGGGGCCAATCGGAAGGCGCAAAGCACCGTATCAAAGGTGACCTTGAGGCTGGTTGTGCCTAACAACCTGCCTGAAAGGTTTTCATTACCTTTCAGTTGTTTCATGACACCCTCCAGCAAGTGATTGATGTCACAGAAGTCCCAGATCTTCCACTTCAGTGCATGAGGAAAAGTCACGGGCTTCAAAAACGTCTCTTTTTCTTCATATCTGGAAAGGGAAAAGGTACTAGGCCACCATCTCCCCAGGCCGGAATTCCCACCAGGGGAGCAAAGAAATGAAGGCAAGACTAAGCAGAAGGCCCAGAGACACCAGTGGAAGCTGAAAGCAGGGAAAGAGGGGAGGCCCTCTGCAGAGGAGAGTCTGTCCCCTCCCAGTTGCTCCGGACATCCCAAAGCCAGGCACATGAAGGCCCAATCAGACCTCAAGAGGAATGGGGTGGGAAGGCTTCCCCTTCAAGCACTCACTTCCTATCCCCTGCTGTCATCTCTCTAGGACAGTGGTTCTCACAATTCCTACTGCCGCGACCCTTTAATACAGTTCCTCATTGTGGTGACCCCCAACCCTAAAACTATGCAAGTGTTCTTTCACAGAAGTCAAACCGAAACTGACCAATGGCGTGAAGATCCACTGCTCATGATTGGATATAAATTGGTTTTCTTCCGGGGTTTCTCAGTTCAGTTCTGCCTCTCATCCCACCATGCTGATCTCACTCTTTTCCGCTGCTCCAGACAGATGAACGTTCTATCTTGATCTACCCCGCAAGGCTGTTGTGTGGCTGGCGCCCCCCCCCCCCCCCGGCCAAGCTGCTTGTCCTGCCGCGACCCCTGTGAAAGAGTTGTTCGACCTCCAAAAGGGTCCCGACCCCCAGATTGAGAACCACTGGTCTAGGGAAAGAAGGAGGAAGCTATTGCTAGCAGAAGCTATAGTCAGCAGACAGCTGGGTAAGGACCACAAAGACCCCGCTTCAGTCCTCAGCCCTCCAGCTGGCTGGGTGCCCCTGGGCCATTCTCTTTCTCCTGCTGCCTCACTTCTCTAGCAGAGCTGTGATGAGGAAGGGAGAATCAAAAACCTCTTAGAGGAAGGGCAGGACAGAAATGCAACAGAGACCAACAAGGTCAATACACTGTTTTTGGGGAAGGAGTTTCTGCCCATGGGACTATGTCCCTCCGCTTTGCTATTAACAAAAGGAGGGAGACCTGCAATTTTCATCAAATCTGTTGAGGTCTAGAGCCTGAAAGGCCACTTTCTCCACCTGCTCCTCAGATCCCATCCCAGCCTTGGGAGGGCAATGAAGGAGATCAACTTACCTCTGCAAGGTGCTCTGGACATCCTGAAAATCAAAGAGAGAAAAAGAGAGGAGAGGAAACTCAACATCTGCCGCAGGCCACAGGGTCCTTCAGGCCCAGGGAGAGTCAGACATATTCTGACTCCTTTTTTTTGCATGTCTCACTCTCAGACATAAATTGTACCTTCATAAAATGGGAGGATTTCTTAATGAGAGCATGACATTAGCAGCCAAAGTGGAAGCATTTCAGAGGAAGCACACAGGTGAGGGAGTTGACAATACAGGGGCGCACAATAGATTGCCACCCTCCCCTTTTGAAAGGAGCTGCAGAAAATCTTGCATGCAGCTCTCATTTCTGGTTGCCTCAAAGAGCTAACCATGAGCCAGATCTTCCTTCCATGTGTCTGTCTGTCCCACACACACCTGCACATGCTCCAGAGCAGGGGTAGTCAAACTGCGGCCCTCCAGATGTCCATGGACCACAATTCCCAGAAGCCCCTGCCAGCAGTCGCTGGCAGGGGCTTCTGGGAATTGTGGTCCATGGACATCTGGAGGGCCGCAGTTTGACTACCCCTGCTCCAGAGGATCCCGTGTCTTCTCCTTGTTAACCACCCAACTAATGGCCATCCCTCATTCTCCACCAGGGTGATCCCAGGGCAGGCTTGAGAGTACAACTTCATCAAATGATGCCACATCCTCAAATGTTGCTCTCCTTGCCTTCCTGGAGCAAAGCCCTTTGCTCCCTCCTCCCTCCCAAAACCACCACTGTGATGAGACTCAGCCTCTTGATTCTCAGCCTGAGCAAAGGAGGGCTCTGGAGGACACCAGAAGCTGAGAGATGCAGGAGGGAGAGCCTGACAATGCCACAAAAGTGGAGGGGGGAGAGAGACCCTGGCAGAGGCCCTGGATACACCAAGACCTTTGAGCGCAGCCGACAAACGACTCTTCCACAGTCAGCCGGAAGCAGCTCTCTGGCTGTGGGTCCAGGTGGCACTTTGGGCTTGCAGCATGTCCATCCTGCAGTACGTACTCTGAAGGGATGGGGCATTACTGCACCAGCCATAGCTCTCCTAAGGAAAACACCCGAAGCCCATCTCGATATTTTCTTGTTTCCCTAAAATGCACTCATCAAAGTGTTCTTTTAAATAAATGCCATCTTATTGACCAAACAGCCAGCTGGCTTTTGAAAAACGACAGAGGAAGAGCTCTGCAACCACAGATGGGCACATTTATTTATATTATTTATTTTTGGATTTTTATACTGCCTCTCTCCTATGGGCTTGGGCAGAAAGGAAACAAGAATTGGCCGGAACCACAGAGCCATTAATGGGGCTCATTTGCTTCCTGCCCCTGTGAGGGAGGCACGGGGAGGGTTCGAGGGCAGCCTTCTCCCCGAGGGGACCCTGCCTGTTCCCGCCACCCCCTTACCTGCAGGAGCTCACCGGCCAACTGCTGGCTCTTCTCTTCCATCTCCTGGATGAGGCTTTCCAGAGTGGAGAGGGCTTCAGAGAGTTCGGCCAGGTGCTGGTCCCTTTTCTTGGCTACCTCCTTCTCCACTTCTTCCATCTGGGCCAGCAAGTGTTTCTCCTGTTTCTCCAGAAATGCGTGGAGTTGCCTGAATTTAGCTACCGTCTCTTGCTTCTCTTCTTCAGTTTGCTTCTGAGATGGAAAAAAGAAGAAAAACAGGCCAAGGTCAGGAACCCAGCTGGTCTCTGCAGAGGGGACCTCCTTTGTGCTTTCACAGGGATCACAGCAATACTTGACAGGGAAAGAGAAAGATGCCCAAGGATCTGGCTTCAGGAACAGATCCCATGGGAATTGTAGTCCATGGACATCTGGAGGACCACAGGTCGACTACCCCAGCCCCATAGCACAGAGCGCCTTATGAAATCAACTGCCCCATATTAAAACACCCAAGAATAACAAAAAGGGTCTAGGTCTGGATGAATAACCAGGGACCGCCCATCTATTAAGCACCCCTGAAGGACGGCCTAGCCCACCAGAAGGCAGAGTGTGCCAGGAGCACCAAGAGGGTGCAGTTCCACAACACCCACACTTTTGTTCCGAATTGCCGTTTGGACGCCTGGCCTGCTGAATCCTGACCATCTGTGCACAGAACTTCCACATGGGAAGGCGAGGAGAGCCTGCCTGGGTTGATCCTTCTGGAGCTGTACTCCATTTTTTCATTCCAGTCCTAGTTCTAGAATCTGCCCACTTTCCAGCCCTGGTGACACTTACAAGCAGGTCTTGGCTTTCCTTCTCAATGTTTCCTTTATAGGTCAGGATTCTTTCTCTCTCATTCTTCAGCATCTCCAGACGGTTGTAGAATTGATCCTGGAAGGGTGGGGGAGGGAAGAGACCCAAAATGGAGGTTAGATTCTTTATAGAAGTTGACTATAAAACATCTGAGAAGCAATATTGTCACAAAGGGTGACTATTATTATTATTATTATTGTTGTTGTTGTTGTCACAAAGGGTGACAATATTATTATTATTATTATTATTATTATTATTATTATTATTATTATTATTTAATTTTTAGACCGCCCTTCTCCAATAGGTCCAATGTCCATAATGGGACAGAGGTCCATAATGGGATATTCGACAACATTTCCAAAATGTTAAACACAGGTAGCTTCCTCATGGGGCTGATGCCCCATTCTCTTCTGGCCACCAATGCAAAGATATTTCCTGTGACAACACGGCTTCAGAAGGGAGATCCCTGCTTTGACGTCCTGCCCACCACTACACGCCCCCCAGCCAAACGGTGATTTATATCTGCATTAGAAACTACTCCTTGCAGTTACTATATCACTACGTTGTGTTAACACTCCATCAACCTGCCTAGTACAGACAACGTTAAAAAGAAATGGCAAAAAGCTCAGAGCAGGCAGGGGTCTGGAAATGGACATCTTCTATTCCATTCTTTCTGGAAAAAAAACTCTTTTGATATGAAAGAATGATTCAAAATATGTTTGACAAGAAAGAAAGGCTACAGCAGATCCTGGAAAAATGGGACGCTGAGTGGAAAGGCCACACTGTCCTGCCAAAGTCAAGAACAGCAAGTGAAAGCAGTGTGAGCAGACAGGTAAAACTGATGGGACACAGAAGATCAGATACAGAAGTGGGCTTGCACAAGAAAGCTTTGAAGGGTACTGAGTCCTTCTCCCCGTATCACCCCCACATTGGTCTCAGCAAGGGGACTAGAGCAGGGGTAGCCAACCTGTGGTCCTCCAGATGTTCATGGACTACAATTCCCATGAGCCCCTGCCAGCATTTTGCTGGCAGGGGCTCGTGGGAATTGTAGTCCATGGACATCTGGAGGACCACAGGTTGACTACCCCTGGACTAGAGGAAATTCAAAGTGATTAGGAAGCAAACATGTTTTCACTTCCCAGTTTGGGCCTTGGAGGTTGGGGGCGGAACTTTTCCTGCCGAAAAACCTCTCCATCTTGCTCGGGGTTGGGGGGAGAATGCTCAGGGGTGCTTTCAAAGGCCTTCCAGATCTGGCTTAATACCGAAAACCGGGTTTGGGGCCCTGACTGAGAGGAGGCCCAAACGTAACACTGGCCAGTCTGCCTCCCGGTTGCTTAAAGTCCTGAGAATAACGTGCAGATTTCTTGCCTTCTACTCCTCCTGCGCCATCCTTTGTCAGTAAAGCCGCTCTCTTGCTGCTCATGCAACAATAACTCAGGTATGGGAGAGACAACAGAAGGCCCACGGGAAACAACGGACAGGAACTTTAATCGCTGGATTTCACGCCCATCATTTTTGACATTTAAACTCTTTCCTAGTCAACCTGTGGTCCTCCAGATGTTCCTGGACTACAATCCCCACGAGCCCCTGCCAGCGTTTGCTGGCAGGGGCTCGTGGGAATTGTAGTCCAGGAACATCTGGAGGACCACAGGTTGACTACCCCTACTTGACAGGACTTAAATCTGGCAGGGGCTCATGGGAATTGTAGTCCATGAACATCTGGAGGACCACAGGTTGACTACCCCTGCTCGACAGGACTTAAATCTGGCAGGGGCGCATGGGAATTGTAGTCCATGAACTTCTGGAGGACCACAGGCTGACTACCCCTGCTAGGGCCAACACCAAAAATCAGCCTCATCACGAGACCCCCCCCCCCCCCCGCTCCACTCCTTCCTGCTTGCCTTGGTCCCTTGCGGGGCCTCCTCGAGAGGAACCAGCTCGTGGTCTTTGTGCTCCTTGGAGATGATGCAGAACATGCAGAGCGGGGCCTCGTCCTCCTTGCAGAAGAGGCGCAGCGGCTCCCGGTGCTTGCCGCAGGCTTTGCCCCTCGCCCAGGACTCCCGCTCCTCCTGCAGGGCGAAGCGCTTGGCGATCTCCACGATGCTGGCCAGCTGCCGGTTGGGCCGGAGCTTCCTCTTCTGCGCCTTCCTCCGGCACTGCGGGCACGACGGCTCGGCGCCCGGCTCCCTCCAGCTGCGCGTCAGGCAGGCGCGGCAGAAGTTGTGGCCGCAGTCCGGGAGGATGACGGGGTCCCTGAAGTAGTCCAGGCAGATGGAGCACGACGCCTCCTTGCACAGCTCCTCGACGGCCCCCGCCATGGCTGCCTCCAAATTAAGGGCCTCCCTGCGCTTCCGTTTCCGGCAAGGCCCTCTCCGATGCCGCTGCACGAACGGCCTGGCGATGGAGCTGGCAGGCGCGGCGCTTGCGGACCGCACAGAGCGCCTCGGGGCGCGCGGAAAGGATGCCGCGTTTGCAGGGCTCTGCAGGCAGAGGGGAATGTCCCTCGGCAACCCCGGCGCTCGCGAGCGGGGCAGCAAACCGTGGCCCGTCCAGATGGCCATGGCTCATGGGAATTGTAGTCCATCGGCATCTGGAGAGCCGCAGTTTGCGCACCCCTGTGGCAAAAGGACAGTGTGGTCATTCCTTTTTGCACAGTCTATCAGCAGCCGTCGCCAGACTCATTTGAGCGGGTTGGGCTGAAGCAGCAGAGCAGAGGGGATCAGGACCAGGAGCGAAAACAGTTCTGCAGGGCCTGCAAAAGGGAGCTCCTCCGCCAGGCATTTGGTTGAGACCAGGCACAACCAACAACATCTGCAGGGCCCCTGCCCCCTCCCCACCCCCAGAAATCAATCAAGGCATTCCACCCCTGGAACTGTTTCAATTATTACTGTTTGGTGTCGTGCTTAGGAGTGTGGACTTCTAATCTGGCGAGCTGGGTTTGGTTCTGCACTCCCCCACATGCAGCCAGCTGGGTGACCTTGGGCTCGCCACGGCACTGAGAAAGCTGTTCTGACCGAGCAGGAATCTCAGGGCTCTCTCAGCCTCACCCACCCCACAGGGTGTCTGTTGTGGGGAGAGGAAAGGGAAGGTGACTGTAAGCCACTTTGACCCTCCTTCGGGTAGGGAAAAGCAGCATATAAGAACCAACTCTTCTTCTTCTGTTTAACGTTGCTTTGTTGTCTTGTTATCGTCAGTTAGTATTATAAATGTTACAGTTATTTATATGTATGGTTCTTTATATAATTCTCAGTCCCATGTAAACTGCCCTGAGCCTTCGGGGAGGGCGGTATATCAATGTGAATGAATATAAAATAAATAAAATAATAAAGAGCCAGTGTGAGAATAAAATATGAGCCCCCAGTTCCTTGGAAACACAATTAAAGGAGAGAGAGACGGTGCATGGATGAAAAAGGCTTTTAATGATTTCAAGAGAGAAAAAAAAAATTCTTGCAAACGTAACCCAACAGAATCACACTGGTTATGCAAAGCCCTGTTTGGGTTTTTCTTTCCATCTAGACTGATGGGGATGGTTCAAGTCAATAAATGAGACCTTCATAGCTCGTCTGGCGATCGTGATATTTCCCTGCCCCCGCCCAATCCAAGGCAGAACATTTTTCAAGGTAGCATCATTTTATCTTAAGTGTCATGGCTGTGGTACGACTGGTATTACAGAAACCCAAATCCTATGAACACAGCAACCTCAACACGGACAGGGTCTTTGGTGCTCTTCAAAATGGGGATGACGAACACAGGCAAATCATTAAAGGATTAATTAAAGGATTTTGATTAGAACCAATAAAAATATTTGATAACACAAGTTCGTTTTAAACTAAACATGATCACACTGGTGAGCAGTGGAGATGATCGGGTGCAATAGAGGCTTAAGTCTGAGTCAAAGAAAGCTTTTGGGGGGGATGGATACCTGAAGTGAGTTGGTTTTTTCCTCCGTATCTTTCTGTTATTGTGTTGGGGGGGGGATTATGTCATATTTTTATGTCTGAGGGTTTTAATGGTTTTTTTTACTGGGGTTTTATACAGTTGTAACCCACCACAAGCTGTCTGGGAGTGGCAGGTAACAAACAAATAATAATTATTAATAATAATCAAAATAACAATAATTATTATAGTCCCCATCCAATGAGCAGAGAAGCCTTACAGTGAGCTAGAAATAAAATGAGGATTCGAGCCACGTTCCTCTGCATACCTGGGACATTTCAAAATAAGCTACAAAGGAAAAAAAAAATTGGAATGTTGACAAATGAAAGGGAAAAAAAATGTTTCCACTTTACTCATCAAGTTTGGTGGCTGGGAGCCCAGAGAGGCCTTTCCAGGTCTCAGAAAAGGGGGTCTCTTGATTAACAGCATTTTCTTCTTGATGTTCCTGGTGTGAAAGAAAGGCCTAAGAAGAGATTTTGAGGCAGGCTTCCCTGCTCACCCAAAAGATGGGCAGGAGGGTCTCTCCACAGAAGGAGGCTCCAGAGAACTCGTAGAGAAGGGCAGCTGTGTCAGCGTCGAAAAAGGCCACTCGACCCCCGGCGTAGTTCAGGCCCACACGGATCCTCTTCAGCTTCCCACTCAGGGTCATGAGACAAACATCGTCTTCTCCAGTGGCCTTGTAGCTTCCACCCCACTTCCCCAGTTCCCAGAAGCCTTCCTCAGGACTAAAGGTGATGCCTCCCTTCCTCCTCACAGACTTCCTGGCCACCCCCACAGACCATTCCTCCTCACTCCCCACAAGGACTTCCCAGAAATGGCGGCCTGCCCTGAACCCCTCACGGCCCAGCACAGCACCAAACCGGTCAAATCTCTCAGGATTGTTGTGCAGAGTTTGAGCTTTCTTCCCGTCTCTCACACTTTTCTGATCCGCGGATAAGATGAGCTCAGGATGGGCCGTGTCCGGATCCAGGATCACATTTGCTGTTGGGCGGAGAGGAGGAGAGAGAAGAGAAGCTGCTTTAGCTGGGAGAGTAACAGCAGAGTTGTTGATAATAATAATTTTATTCTTATATTCCACCCTTCCTGGTAGCTCAGGGCAGGTTAACATAAATTAAAATAATCAAATCTTAAAAAAAACAGTATGCTATTTCAAACATTATAACAGCCCCTTTCAATAAACTGGAGGGGGGGGGGATTCCCAGATCTTCCTGGAGACACAGGTCTTCCTCTCCTTCAGCAGTGAGGCCAGCACTTACGTTGTTCTCTCCAGCCTCAACCATAGGCCTGGTGCAACAGCTTTGTCTTTCAGGCCCCATGGAACTGATTAAGGTCCTGGAGGGCCCTGATCTCTTTCAGCAGATTTTGGTCTACCTCAATGGTCTTTGGCAGTCCCATAGGTACCCTGGTCCCAGACCATTTAGGGCTTTAAATGTTAATGTTAATAACAGCGCCTTGAATATGGTGCAGTCTCTGAGAACTCTGGAAATGCTTGTTTACTCATCAAATGATTACCATGTTGAATTCTCTGCCAGAGAGCGCACTGGCAGACAGGCAGCGGTGTACCTACTTGATTTTGCACCTGGGGCAACTGGGTGGCCAAGGCATGGTTGACGTGGGGATGAACCGGCCCCCTTCCTAAGCACCTGACATCCCACTGCCACTGCTCCAAGCAGCAGCGGCCTTGGCCTACAAGAGACTGGTGGGGATCATGGGGGGTGGGGCAGTTCACACCAAGTCCTGTGCCAGAGGCAAGGCTGTGATGGTTCGTGTAGGGCTGCTGTCGGCCACAAGCACCCAGCATCAAGGAAACAGCACCCCACAGCCAATGCACACAATCTCATTGTCCGTGGGGGCTTGACAGGGCCCATCAATTATGGTGTTCAGGGCATGAGCCCCGGTTGCCATACCCTAAATATGCTGTTGGCCAGAGGCGTAAATGGCTTTAAAGAGAGATCAGACAGATTCAGAGGGGGCAGGAAGCTCCACATTAAGAGGCAGTAAGTCTCTGTTCGACCAGTGAAAGGAGGCAGCATTGGTGGAAGACCTCAGCCTCTGTGCCCTCTTGCTGGATCTCCAGAGAAACTGGTTGGCCACTGTGCAACGCAGCATGGTGGAATGGATGGACTATCAGGCAGATCCAGCAGGGTCCTTCTGTTCTTACTAAATGAAAGGAACCAGGGCCTAGTCTGCACACAATAGATAATGCACTTTCAATGCACTTTAGAAGTAGATTTTCCTGTTCTGCACTGGAAAATCCAGCTGCCAAAGCACATTGAAAGTGCATTATCCTTTGTGTGCAGACTAGGGCCAGGTCATCCCCTCAGAGTTCCCCTTCTTCTGGCCACCTGGTCAATCCTGACAAGAAAAAAGCCTCGAGGAACTGGCTAGGGCAGGGAGGGTGAGATTTGGGGAGTCAAAACAAGAGCGTCCAGGGAAGTTAATCATTGCAGAAACACCAAGGAAAAGAAGACTTACTGGGAGGCCAAGTTTTTTAGATTAGAAATAATTGATTAGTCCAGGAAATGTACCTTTATGGAGATGAAGTCCAGACTCCAGAGTGTCTGAGGAACCAAACAGAACAGAAAGTAAGCAGACCACCTTTGAACAATAATATCCCATAACAACATATTTTTTTCTTCGTTTGGTAGAAGCTACTTCTGAGGAAAATTCTCCCTCAAATTCCAGCTGTATTCAGATATTCAAATTTATTTCTGCTTGACTTTGCTCACAAAGCACATGTTGGTTAGGTAGAAGAAGAAGAAGAGTTGGTTCTTATATGCCGCTTTTCCCTACCCGAAGGAGGCTCAAAGCGGCTTACAGTCGCCTTCCCTTTCCTCTCCCCACAACAGACACCCTTGTGAGGGAGGTGAGGCTGAGAGAGCCCTGAGATTACTGAAGAAGAAGAAGAGTTGGTTCTTATATGCTGCTTTTCCCTACCCGAAGGAGGCTCAAAGCGGCTTACAGTCGCCTTCCCATTCCTCTCCCCACAACAGACACCCTGTGAGGGAGGTGAGGCTGAGAGAGCCCTGATATTACTGAAGAAGAGTTGGCTCTTATATGCCGCTTTTCCCTACCCGAAGGAGGCTCAAAGCGGCTTACAGTCGCCTTCCCATTCCTCTCCCGATGAAAATGGGAACTGTCCAGAGTGTTATGCCACTAAAAGAAGCGGTGCAAGACCGAAAATCATGGCAACCGTTGACCCACAGGATTGGCAAGAGTCAGACACAACTGAATGGCTGACCTCATGATCATTGTTGTTCCTAATTATGGAAATGGGAAATGGATTAGAAGCTAACAAATCACTTTCCCAAAAAGAGGCGAAGAATGATCCTGAACATGGGTATCCAGAAGTTGATGGTTTTGAGTTGCTTCAGAGTTGCTTCACAGAAATCATGCTACAACTTGCAGCCCAAAGGTCCAATCCAGATAAATCCAGATAAATCATTTTTGCTTTGATGAAGCACCCAAACTGGAGTGGGGGAGTTTTGGAGACCTACACAATATTGTCACCTAACCCTCTACTTTCTGGGATCTCTCCTGCTTTGCACTGGACCTCCTCAACTCCTGTTTGATTCAATCCTTTGGGGAAATCTTGGGACATTTCTTTCATGCTGTGTGGAGAGGAAGGCGTGCATTTGTGGAGGGCCCACCTGCATCAGCACCACTTTCCCTTCCAAATTGACCCCGCAGTTGTCATTCCTGTCCCCCCACTAGCTATCTTGGGGCTAGAAGTTTCTCTGAATTAAATTTATTCAAAAAAATTAAGCCTGCAAACTTTCTTCTTGTGCAGATATAAAGGGGAAGGTAAAGTCCTTATTTCTATGCAATGTAAAGGACCAGAGAGCTTGGTGTGGTGCTTAAGAGCGATGGCTTCTAAACTGGTGAGCAGGGTTTTGATTCCCCGCTCCCCCACATACAGCCAGCTGCGTGACCTTGGGCTCCCCACAGCACTGAACCTTGAGAGTTTCACATTCACACCTGGCCTCACAGCAGCTCTTCTACATTACCTTTCAGGTGCTTCGTGGCCCCCTCCAGCAAGTGACAGATGTCACAAAAGTCCCAGATCCTCCACTTCATTGCAAGAGGAAAAGTCAGAGGATTTGCAAACGTCTCCTTTTCTTCAAACCTGGAAGGGGCAAAAAAAGATGCTAGGA
The DNA here is from genome assembly GCF_049243985.1 of Paroedura picta. Lineage (NCBI taxonomy): Eukaryota > Metazoa > Chordata > Lepidosauria > Squamata > Gekkonidae > Paroedura > Paroedura picta. The sequence continues at coordinate 8,043,545 of NC_135371.1, forward strand.
AGGGGAACTTCCCTTACAAATACTCTGCTAATGTCTGTTGAGGGAAAGGAGAAAGCTACTGGGCTGTAAAGGGTAGACAGCTAGATCAGGACTGCAGAGACCCTGCTTCAGTCCTCAGCCCTCCAAATGACTGGCTGGTCCTGGGCCATTCTCTTTCTCTTGCTGTGGTCAGGAAGGGAGAATCAAGTATGCTCCCTTGAATTCTTCTTGGAGGGAGGGAGAGGGAGAGGGAGAGGGAGAAAGAGGGAGAAAGAGGGAGAAAGAGAGAAAAAGAAAGAGAAAGAGAGAAAGAGAGAAAGAGAAAGAAAGAGAGAAAGAGAGAGAGAAAGAAAGAAAGAAAAGAAAGAAAGAAAGAAAGAAAGAAAGAAAGAAAGAAAGAAAGAAAGAAAGAAAGAAAGAAAGAAAGAAAGAAATTTGGCAGACAAATCAGTTCAACGTGCCATTTTGGAACATGAGCTTCTGTCCATGCGACTATGTATGTCTGAAGTTTGCCATTAACAAACAAATGGAGACCTGCAATCTTCATCCCATCTCTTGTGGTCCTGAGCCTGAATGGCCACTTTCTCCACCTGCTCCTCAGATCCATCCCAGCCTCAGGAGCACAATGACGGAGGGATCCACTTACCTCTGCAAGGTGCTTCGGGCATCCTGAAAAGGGAAGAGAGAAAAAGAGAGAAGAGGAAACTCAACTTCTGCCACAGGTCGCCTTGGGAAGACCCTCCAGACCTTGGGGGAGAGAGGCATTCAGGCTCCTTTTTTGTGTGTGTCCCACTCAAGGACAAGAGTTGTTTGCTCATAAAGACAACTTCTTCATGAGGGAACAACATCAGCAGGAAAAGCGGAGCCGCTTCAGAGGACACAGAGATGACAGAGTTGACAACACAGAAGTGCACATTATATTGCCACTTTCGCCCACCTTTTTGAAACTTGCTGAAGAAAATCTTGCAGACCACCTTCACTTCTGGCTATCTCAAAGAGCTACCCATGAACCAGGCTTTCCTTCCATGTGTTTGTCCCTCACAGCTCAGAGATTCCTCTGTCTGCCAGCTTCTGTGGCTCAGTAGATGCTCAACTCCTGGCCGTCCCTCATCCTCCACCGGGGTGATCCCAGAGCGTCCTCAAGAGTCCAGACCGTGGGTGAGCAACTAACTTTTAAACATGGGGCCATGTCCTCAAGTGTGTATGCAAATGGTGCTCTGCTTTCCCTTCTGAAGCAGGAGATTTAGCTGACCGCTTCCTCCCCAACACCACCACCATGAGGAGTCATAGCCTCTTGATTCCCAGCATCAAAAACAAAGGGTCTAGAACAGGGGTAGTCAACCTGTGGCCCTCCAGATGTTCATGGACTACAATTCTCATGAGCCCCTGCCAGCAAATGCTGGCAGGGGCTCATGGGAATTGTAGTCCATGAACATCTGGAGGGCCACAGGCTGACTACCCCTGCTCTAGAGGACAGCAGAAGCTGAGATGTGCAAGTCAGCACATGTTACAAAAGGGGGAGATATCCTGGGAGAGGCCCAAGACACACCAAAATCCTTCTGCAATCGGCTGGAGGTACCTCTGTGGCTGTGGGTCCAGGTGGCCCTTCAGGCCTTCAACTTTTCCAACACAAAACACTCCCTTGGATGGTGCATTACTACGCCAGCCATCGCTGTCCTAAAGAAAACACCTGAAGCCTTCCTTGATATTTTCTTGTTTCACTGAAATGCAATTGTAGAAGTGTTCTTTTGTTTAAAAGCAAAATTAAGATGTGAAAATAGGAAGAGTGCAGGGGGCTGGAGATGCAGCCACAGAGGGGCACACGGGCAGAAAAGAAAGAAGAACCGATGAGCAACGTTAACAGGCCTCATTTGCTTTCTGTCCCAGAGGAGAAGAAAAGGCTTCAGAGCCAACCTTCTCCCTGCCTGTTCCTGCCATCTCCTCACCTGCAGGAACTCACTGGCTGGCTGCTGACATTTCTCTTCCATCTCCTGGATGAGGCTTTCCAGAGCGGAGAGGGCTTCAGACAGTTGGGCCAGATGCTGGTCCCTTTTTGTGGCTATCTCCTTCTCCAACGCTTCTATCTGAGACACCAAGAGTTTCTCTTGTTCCTCCAGAAATGTGTGCAGTTGCCTGAATTTGGCTGCTGTCTCTTGCTTTTGTTGTTTGGTTTGCTTCTGAAATGGGAAGACAAGAAAAGCAGGCCAGTGTTAGGGACACAGGTGGTCTCTGCCCTGGGAAAAGGCACTTTAGGAGAGTCTTCTCAGAAGGGCGCTTTGGGCTTTCACAGAGATCGCAGCAACATTTGACAAGGGAAGAGGAGGATTCCCAAGGCCCCATTTGCAGGGCTAAAGGACACATGGATCTCACTCCTGGTTGGGTTCTTTGGCTTCAGAGTCTGCAGAAGAAGAGCCAGGGAGTAGAAGGTGTGCCTGGAGTCCTTTTCTTTCCCCACTCAAACGCCTCCTACATGTTGATTCCCGACACTTAATAACAGGGACAAGGGTCAGGATCCTGTTCTCAAGTTCACGCGTTCTTGCTATGTATGGTTTGTGGCTACATAGTAGATCTGTATAGTTTCTTCGGTTCTGACCTGACCTGTTTCTTGGTTTATTTTTGGTTTATTTATAGTTGCATTTATTGACCTCCATTCCTGGACCCTGCTGGCCTGTGGCAGTTTAGAAAAAAATTATAAAACCCTATAAAAATACAATTACAAAAATATACAACCCTATAGCTGGCGGCAAAATGCCACCTACAGCCTCCCCTCCGTTCTTCCTGCACCACCGCAGCCCGGACTGCCTTCTTGGGGGGAGGGGGGAATGCCTTCCCAGCAAAACTGTGTGGTTTTCAGGCACCCTTATTTTGTTGACCCCAATTAGCTATGTAGTAAATTTCCACAGAGCTGTCTCTCATGTTATCTCCCTGCTCCGGCCTTGAGTAGTTGGAAGTCAACAGTCTGGAATGTTGTGTAAATTAGCATCACTTTTTGCGGACATTAATGTGGGAACATTGTACCTGGCCTTTGTGTGCCAAGGTTTTAATTTAGGAGAGGTTGTAGGTAGCCATATAGATTCACTGGCTCTATAGTAGTTCCGTTTCCTTGCACCTGTTTCACCTATTTCTTCAATAAAGAAATTTTAGCAAGTGTTTTGGGGGAAGGGGGCTTATCTCTTTCCTGAGACTTCTCCTGGCTTGTAGTGTTGGTACATGCACATAAATGGCACCTGGACACATGTATGTTCATCTGCCTAGGATTTACCCCACAGCATAGAGCACCTCGGGAAGTCAACTGATTCTGCCCCAGACAGAGGACAGAGAACAAATACGACAAAAATGTTCTTGATCTAGATAATTAACCAGGGACTGCCCACCCACTGGCTCTCCAGATGTCCATGGACTACAATTCCCATGAGCCCAGCGGTCATGAGAATTGTAGTCCATGGACATCGGGAGAGCCACAGTTTGGGCACCCCTGGCCTAAGCCTCCAGAGGGTACAGAGTGCCAGGGGTACCAACAGGATGCAATTCCATAACAACCCAAGCCCCACCACTTGAGTATAACTTTGTTTAGAACTCAAGAAGAAGAGTTGGTTTTATACCCCACTTCTCGCTACCTGAAGGAGTCTCAAAGTGGCTTACCTTCCCTTTCTCTCCCCGCAACAGACCGCCTGTGAGGTAGGTGGGGCTGAAAGAGTTCTGAGACAAACTGCTCTGTGAGAACAGCACTTTCAGGGCTGTGACTAGCCCAAGGTCACCCAGCAGGCTGCATGCGGAGGAGTGGGGAATTAAACCTGGCTCACCAGATTTAGAACATGTTCGCTCCCCAGCCAGAGTGACACTTACAAGCAGCTCTTGGCTTTCCTTCTCAATGTGTCCTTTAGACGTGAAAATCCTTCTTCTCTCCTTCTTCAGAACCTTCAGACGGTTGCACAACTGATCCTAGGGGGGGGGGAGGAAACGGGACCCACAATGGAGATTGGAGTCTTTATAGAAGTTTACTATAAAATACATGAGAAGCAAAACTGTCATGAAGGATACAGCTGCCAGATGTCAGTAACAGGATGCTTAACAATATTCCCCAAATGCTAGACACAGGTAGCTTCCTCATGGGGATGGGGCCCCCTTCTCTTCTGAGAACTGCTACTAATACAGTTCTGGTCAGCAATGCTGCTTCAGCAAAGAGATCTACTCCCTGCTTTACAAAGCTGATCACTATTACATCCCCCACCCCAGCCATAGGGTGGATTTTCTGCATCGAAAACTACTATTTGCACCCCTAAGGCCCATTATGCACGGAGTGGAAGGTCCGCATTCGGGGTGGAATGGCGGCGGCTAACATCACCAATTATGCATGCTGCAGGCGGCAACCGGGCGCAGAGTCAACATATGCTGCTGAAAAAGCTGCGTTAGCGAGATGTGGAAGAAAGTGGAGCTTCCTGGGACCAGGGCACAACCAGAAGCGGCTCCAGAGTAGCCGCGTGCATAATCGGATACTCTGGGTTTTGCCACCGTTGCGTTCCGTCCCATGCGTAAGCGGTTTGCTTCACTTCTTCCTCCTCCTCGTTCTCCATGCCGCCGTTTCAACGGCTGTGCATAATAGGCCTATATCACTATGTTGTGTAGCCGGCAATAAGCCCAGGATTGACAACTTTAATGGTAAAAAAACTCACGTGGGGAGGGGGAGTCTGGAGATTGATCCCTTCCATTCTACTTTCCCCAAAACTTCTTCTGATATGACCCAAAGCAGCTTTAAGGAAAAAAACACAACAGCAGATCCAGGGAAAACTGGGAAGCTAAGTGGGAAGACCATAATATTGGCCAAACTCAAGGATGACAACTGAAATTGGGAAAGGGGAACAGTGTTAACACTGGTACATACACAAGTGTGCTTGCACATGAAAGCATAAGAGAGGAAGTACTTCCTTCCCCATATCACCCCACACTGGACTGAGCAGGGGGACTGGAGGCAATCAAAAAGGAGCCAACACACCACGGGGGATGCAGCAAAGAGGTGTTTTCACTCCCCAATTTGGCAGAGGCTAGGAAATTAACTGGAGTTTCCCTGCAAAGAGGCCAAGGAGAAGGGAAGGATCTACAACTCTTCCATCAACCTCCACCTTTTGGACTTCCCACCTTGTACTCTTGGGAGGCCTCCTCAAGAGGAAGGGTTTCATGACCTCTGTGCTCCTTGGATCGGTCGCAGACCACACAGATGAGGGCTTCATCGTCCTTGCAGTACAGCTTCATCGGCTCCTCGTGCTTCTGGCAGACTCGCCCTTTTCTGACTGCCACGAATTCCTGATGCCCAAAACAAAAAAAGAGGATTTGTTTCATTCTCATTCCCCTCCATCAAAATGAATCTCTCCTTGTCATCACTGGATAGGATTAGTGCCTTGTTCAGTTTACAAGCCCCATTTCTGACATTTGAAAAATTCAGATTTCCACCTGGGACCTTGCTGTTCATTTGTGTTGAACTCTTTTTGCCTTCTGCTCCTCTCTTCCTGCCCCCAGTACCGGAAGCCCCATTTTGTGAGAGACCCACATTTGGTGGCCTTGACAGGGGCTTCCTTGGACTGTGAAGCCTCGTGGACCGGCCACATAAATAGATCTCAATATGGGAGGGCCACTGAAAGTAACAGACAGGTGGCACCTTAAGTGGGCAGAAGTGGGACCATGCGGCACAAGATCCTCAGCTAAGGGCGGCCTGTCCGTGAAAGGCCGGGTGAGGCACTAATACTGAGATGGGCTCCAGGAAAGGGGGATTTCCCACTGGGAGGGGGTCAGGAAGAGAAGGGGAGGCAGCCAGACCCTCCCACCCCTTATTATAGGAGAAATCCACTCAAGGGCCTTGGTTGAGCCATTTAGTACCAATTGCTGCTTTGGTAACCAATTTGTGGTTTAAGGGGAGGGGGGGAGGCATAATAATATTTTATTATATGTATTATATTCCTAATTAACGAGCAGCAACGACCTTAAGCTCAAAAGAGCTTTGCAAGTAGACACAGGAGGCACAGAGCCTAGGGCCCACAAAAGTCATAATGCAGCCCTGAACCTGTGTTAAAATTCTCTATAAATGTTGTTAGTTGCAAAGTCGTGTCCAAACAACCCATCACGATCCCATGGACAATGATCCTCCAGGCCTTCCTGTCCTCTACCATTCCCCGGAGTCCATTTAAGTTTGCACCTACTGCTTCAGTGACTCCATCCAGCCACCTCATTCTCTGTCGTCCCCTTCTTCTTTTGCCCTCGATCGCTCCCAGCATTAGGCTCTTCTCCAGGGAGTCCTTCCTTCTCATGAGGTGGCCAAAGTATTTGATACGTGATTAGTATACATTAGCATGTATAAATATACACATGCTAATGAAATCCTCACACTATGCCCAAGCGCCCCGTTCTTCACCTCTTGGCCTTGTTCTTTGTATGGGTTCTCAGCACCCAAGCGACATTCTGGACCACACGTAAATATGCCAGTCAGCCTCCAGCACTGGTGAAATGAGACACAGGAAGAGCCCCCCTGGATCAGCCTCCGCCAGGATCCGCCCAGCCCACCGCCCTGTTCCCAAACTCTGGAGAACCAGAGGTGTCCAGCGGCGGGGGGGGGGGGGGGCAGGGTGCATGCCACATGGCAGGGGTAGTCAAACTGCGGCCCTCCAGATGTCCATGGACTACAATTCCCAGGAGTCCCCTGCCAGCATTCGCTGGCAGGGGGCTCCTGGGAACTGCAGTCCATGGACATCTGGAGGGCCGCAGTTTGACTACCCCTGCCACATGGTCTCAAGGCAGATGCCCGACCCTACTGCCAGGCTGACCAAAATCCCGGGTGCTCTCAGGTGCCTGCACTTCCCCGATTTCAGAACCGTCGTGATTGGCAGGCACTCACCTGCAGAAGGAGCCAAGCAGACTCTCCAGCTCAGGGGTAGTCAAACTGCGGCCCTCCAGATGTCCATGGACTACAATTCCCATGAGCCCCTGCCAGCGGCAGGGGCTCATGGGAATTGTAGTCCATGGACATCTGGAGGGCCGCAGTTTGACTACCCCTGCTCCAGCAATCCCGCATCACCACCCACGGGCTTCTTACTGACCTGGTTCTCTGGGGCGGCCTCCTCCAGAGGAACCCCCTGGTGGCCTTCGCGCTCCTTGGAGAGGAGCACGAGGGGCTCCTCGGCCCCGTTTCTCTCCTGCAGGGCGAATTTCTTGGCGATTTCCACGAAGTTGGCCAGCTGGGGGTTCGGGCGGAGGTTTCCTTCCCGCGCTTTTGCTCGGCACTGCGGGCAGGGCGCCTCTTCCCCCGACGCCCCCCAGCAGCCGTCCAGGCAGGCGCGGCAGAAGTTGTGGCCGCACTCGGGGAGGGTCACCGGGTCCCTGAAGTACTCCAGGCAGACGGAGCAAGAAGCCTCCTCGCAGAGCTCCTTCACAAGAGGCCCCGACGCCATGGCCGCCTCCGGGAAGGAAGAGCGAGGGACTTAGTTTCGCTTTCTCCCAGCCGCCCGGGGGCGCCTCCCGTCCTGCAAAATTGACGCTGCCTCGGCGGCAGCCTCCAAACAAGCGCTTTGGCCGCCTCTGCTGCGCCTGGGCGGCCTCGCTGCCTTTCTCCTCCGCAGAGAGTCGACGGGGCCGCCCTGCTTGACCTCCGGCCGCGCCTGGGCTGGGCTGTCCCGGGCGGTGTTCGCTTTTGCCAGCCTCTCCGAAGGAAGGGAGCCTTTCCCCCGGCCAACAGGCCCTTCCCGCGGCGGTCTGGGAGCTCCCCGCGTGGGGAGTCTGGCGGCTGCAGCGGCCGCTGGAGGCTCTCCTCCCCCGCCTCGCCCGAATTCCTTAAGGCCTGCAGTGCACGGGCTGCCCTCACCTTCCAGGTGAACTTTGTAACTTCAGTCAGCCATGCTGGTCAGGATTCAGCTTAAGGACTGTGCAAAAGAAGGACAATTAGTATTCATATTAACTGTAGTTCTAATAAGAAATAGTCCCTCAGTTTCCACAAGACTAGCTTTTCTCGAGTATCTTTCCCTCAGGGCTCTCAATACCCAATACTGCCCTTTCCCTATATCCTGTGGAGCTCTATCTATCTATCTATCTATCTATCTATCTATCTATCTATCTATCTATCTATCTATCTATCTATCTATCTATCTATCTATCTATCTATCTATCATCTATCTATCTACCTACCTACCTACCTACCTACCTCCCCTCCCCTGAGGGTCAGGGCGGTTTACATAAAAATGTAGAAAACAGTACATGGAACTCAGCTTTTCATATATCAATAACATTAACATTTTCCAGCTGTTTGACCATGGAGGAACACCGGAAATATTTTTCAGGCTTCAAGACACCATGGAAGTGAGGTCGTGTAGCCACCTCCACCCCCGCTACACCCAAGATGCAAATAAAATATGCAACATGCAAATAAATGCAAAACCCAGCCCCATCTCTTCACTCCACCATGATTTGCCTGCAATGCCCCTGTATGCAAGTAAAAATAAAAACATATCCTCCCACTCAAGACCACCCCAATGCCCAACAGAAGACCACAACTTACCCAGCCAACACAGGAAGAATCAGCACTGCTGCTGTGGTGGCCATCTTTTAATCCCCCATGCCAGGGTGTATCTGAGGGGCTCTCAAGGTACATTGCAGTAACCTGGTACACTAGTTGAAAAAACCTCTTAGCGCAGGGGTAGTCAAACTGCGGCCCTCCAGATGTCCATGGACTACAGTTCCGATGAGCCTCTGCCAGCAAATGCTGGCAAGGGATCATGGGAATTGTAGTCCATGGACATCTGGAGGGCCGCAGTTTGACTAACTCTGTCTTAGCGGTTATGCTGGATCCAGCCCCATTTCTGCTAAAGAAGCAAGTCAATTCAGCTGCAATGCACTTTCCTCCAAGTACTCAGCCTCCATGTTTGCAGGACAACTTGCCTTCCTGTGCCTCTCCCCTCCACAGGATCAGCCTCTCTTCTCCTCAGCCAACTGCCTGGACCTGCATGCTTGCCTCTCACTGGGTGAGAAAAAGAATGGGATTCTGGACTTGAAGGCCTATCTGAAATCAGCTGGACCTTAGCCAGTGGATGACCCTCCCAAACTCCCTTCCCTGCTCTTTGGAAGGAAGAGCGCCCCACCAACTGAGCAGGGACCTTATCCAGTGGTCCCCAACCCCCGGTCCGGAGACCGGTACCGGGCCGTGGATCAATCAGTACCGGGCCGTAGTACCTCCTTGTCCTCCTCCCCGGCTGCTGCCTCAGGGGCTGCCCTGCCACTCTGCCGCCGGCTCACCTTTGGTGCTCTCCGGTGGCCGCCATGGCTGGGGCTCCCCCTGGGCAGGGCTGGGCTCAGGCAGCGACAACGTCCCTTGGCAAAAGACTACCCCCCTCCGGTTATCAGTAAAACTGTCAAGTGTTGAGCGGTCCCTGGTGATAAAAAGATTGGGGACCACTAACCTTATCAAATTATTCATTCCAGATCCCTCAATTGCCATCAGATCCCACCTCCTTGAAGCTGGGGGTGGATCTCTTGGGCCTCCCATCCTGAAATTCCTCCTCCCAGCATCCCTCCTTGCCCCTTGCCCCATGGCTGGCTGAGTCCCCCTGCCCTGGCTGTCCTCTGAAGTGACCAGCGTCCCCACGGCAACCAGGCCTCCTTGGGAGAGCTGGAACTGTGATGTCACAAAAGGGCATCCCTCTTGCCTCCCCCCCCCAGGAAGGAGATAGGGGGTTCTCCCCCCCCCCCCACGAGGGGAGGGAAGGCCAAGGGTTGAATGCCCATGTGGATTTGGAGTCATCATCCCCGTGAAGAGGCCGTGATCTTGGCCTCCATGGCCATCCCTTCCCTATTCACTGCCAGCAAGTGGAGATTTACCAACCATATAACATCCACAGGATTTGTGAGAGTGAATGTGTGAGTGAGTGAATGTGTGTGTGAGTGAATGTGTGAGTGAGTGTGAGAGTGAATGTGTGTGTGAATGTGTGTGAGTGAATGTGTGTGTGAATGTGTGTGTGACTGAATGTGAGAGTGAGTGTGTGTAGAGTGAATGTGTGTGAGAGTGAATGTGAGAGTCAGTGTGAGAATGAATGTGTGCGTGAATGGGGTGTTCCATTGCTGAGGGGCTTTCCACCGTCAGCATTGGGCACTGGCATGAATGGATGATGGATGAATGGGACCAGCAGCCATTCCCAGGTTGAAGTCCATGGATGCCGCAAGCGGGCACCAGTGGAAGTTGGCCAACTGAAGGCCGCGGAAGTCCCTGGCGGATGCCAGCAGAGAGGAGTCCACGATCCCTGCTTGCCGCCCATTTTTGGCTTTTCTCCAGCTGGTCTCTTGGAGAAGCCGAGCTGTGGATCGGATCCAGAAGATTCCAGCGCAGTTGCTGGGCGACCATAGTCCTTCCCTTCCTTCCCTCCCCGCCCTTTGGATCCCTTTTTTATTTCTGTGAAGGAGTTGGCTGTGACCCTCCCAACAGCCTTGTCTCGCCAGCTGAGACGGTCTCCGAAACGGGGCCTCATAGAACCTCTTCCCATTGAGTGGCACTCCGTCGAGACTTAGGGGGAAATTGCCCTCTGCCCCGTTCTCTGGAACGCGTGTCTGGATTCCAGCTCTGCCCAAGAGATGTCAGTCACAGACGTCAATGTTTTGGTTTACATTAAAACAGATTATACTAATTATCCTGTAGTATTGTTAGTGCTTCAAAAAGAACTATATGCAATAAATATATTATTTTGTACCTATTGGCTATATATTTTTTGGCTATACTTCATTTTGAGTGTGTAGCCGCCAATCCCCCCTCCCCCCAAAAAAAACCATGTGGGGGGGGGGGAGCTTCCCAAGGAAACATGAAGTAGCTGCCACTTGGGAATTTGCAGGGCAAACAATGGTCGCAACTTTAGCCGTTCCAATCCTCTGGTTTTCCCTTGAGTGTTAAAGACGTCAAGCCAAGGAAGGGTTCATTTTGCCATGGAGTCCAGGTATGAGGGAACTTCCCTCTTGAGACGTCCTTCATACTGCAAAACTCTAAGAGACAATGCATGCATACATACATATCTTTATTACAGTTATAGACCAGCAAAATCTAAGAGACAGTGAACAGGATGTGATACAGACCGCACATCGACTTCAGATGGTGTCCAAAGGCCACGAAACCCAGCGATTGTGGAGGGAGAGGGGTAATAGTCCTACCTAGGTGTGAAGAGGAGCCTCACAAGATTAGACAGAGTTTAGTCCATCCCCTCCTGGTTTGACCACTCTTCAGAAGCAGAAGTATACTCATCTTGCACATGGAGGTTCTATTACGTTATCACCGCGAATGCATCATGGGTCTGTCCTGTCCTCCATACCTTTATTTATACAGTCTTTTCAATCCATCCCACAGCAAAAATTAATTCATTCAGAGCTGCTAGTACATTGATCACTTACGGAAACTGGAAAAGGACTGTAGTCCTCAGGATTGTCTATTCTGTAAACTTAATGATTCTAACTAACAACACGCTGCAATCAGCCAAGCATACCAATATTATAACAAAATCAGAGTCCAGTGGCACCTTTAAGACGAACAAAGATTTATTCAAGGCGTGTGTGGAACATGCTGCATCAGACAGACCAACACGGCTGCCCACTGGAATCTATACCAATATTATAACAGATTTTATTGCTAGATTCGAGTTCAATAGCACTTTAGAGATCAACAAGATTCTCTGAGAATTAGCATTCGAATGGCCACGGTCCATCAGATCTGACTGTGTCCTCGTGGCTTGCCTGCTTAGGCCACTCCCTGACCCCACAGGGTCGGATTATTACAATATTGAATGCCAGTTTGGATACTGAATCAGTTCTGCCTCTTGGGGGAGGGTGCAGACAGTCCAGGGGTACCTGCTCCTGAAACATTTTGGGTAACATCACCCCTCCCGCTACAAGGAGAGACAGTTGGAATTATTTAAGGGATCCGTTCTGTTTTTAATTTATATAAAGGTAAAGGTAAAGGTATCCCCTGTGCAAGCACCGAGTCATGTCTGACCCTTGGGGTGACGCCCTCTAGCATTTTCATGGCAGACTCAATACAGGGTGGTTTGCCAGGGCCTTCCCCAGTCATTACCGTTTACCCCCCAGCAAGCTGGGTCCTCATTTTACCGACCTCGGAAGGATGGAAGGCTGAGTCAACCTTGAGCCGGCTGCTGGGATTGAACTCCCAGCCTCATGGGCAAAGCTTTCAGACGGCTGCCTTACCACTCTGCGCCACAAGAGGCTCATTTAATTTATATAAAAATTCACTATTCATGCTCAGAAAAGGGGCCTAAAAGGTGTCAGTTCAAAGATTTGAAACATGTCAGGTTATTCTTATAGATATTTTTTTATTTTAAAAGAAAAAAACATACAGAAAAGAAAAAGTTTATACGCGGCATTATACACACACATCTCTCTCTCTCTCTGGATTTATATCCCGCCTCTCACGACTTTTGTTGCCTCTGGAGGATCCCAAGATCTCCCCTGGAGGCTGGCATCCCTGGACCACTGTGGAGCAGAGGTCCCCAATCCCAAGTACAGTATTTGCTGGCGTATAAGACTACTTTCCCCCCCTGAAAAACATGCCTCAAATTGGGGGGGTTGTCTTATACGCCGGGTGCACTTCAGTTGGGATAGACATAGCTGCTCATAATGGCCTCCTGATGCACGCCCACCTCATTCTATATTCCATCCAGTATCGCACGGTATCCAGCGTGGCTGCGGTGAGCATCAGCATCGAGACAGGGGTGCCAGCCTTTTCGGTGTGACCGGCCAGTTCTGCTCGGCGGGAAGCTGCGGCACTCCGGCCTGCCCCTTGTCTACGCAGAGCTCACACATGCGCACTTGCGCACTAGTGCCGGTCACAGGAAGATGCAGGGGTGGGCTGACTTGTTTCTTGTGCTATATTTGTTTTGATGGAGTCCGTTCTCAATGAATAATAATGCAATTATTTTTGCCTTTTAGCAGGTCCACCACATATGATAACGTTTTATTTATCTCTTGAAATTCCCCCTTTATAATTTTTGTCAAATTTTTTCAATGTCCTTTGGAGTAATACACCATCCGGAGAGCATTTTGCATTGCTGATACAGGTTTACTATTCCTGTTAGGTTATTGTGAGCATCCCAAGTTCATCTTAAGAGCCATGTCGACGTTTTTTGCATATCCAACATCTTTTGTTAGTACAATCTGTAGAACTGACTACCTGCTCGTTGAGGTAGGCACAGTGTCCTTCATTTTCAATGCGATACCTGCAAGATTAGTGTTTTGTTAAGTTACAAACTCAGAGAATTGGACTTTTAATCCTGAAAACAATAAATGATTACCAAAAATATTTATATTTAAACGAAATGTTGAAAATAATGCATACAGTGTAAATAGGAATTATCATTCCTATTTGACTTATGTCTCCCCAAAGTGGAGAGGATCATAATTTTTTTCATCACAGGTGGTCTGTTGTGCGGAGAGACCGGGAAATGTGTTCGTAGGCCACTTTGAGACTTCGTTGGGTAGTCAAATGTGGGGTATAAAAAAAAAACAGCTCTTCTCTGTTCTTCTTTTTAAGAATTTAAATACATAAAAAACTAGAGAGGGTCTGAGTTGCCCTGGCAACAAGAACACCACTCTATGATTATCAACCTCCAGGTTGGGTCTGGAGTTCTAGAAGTATAATTGATCCCAGAGATCAGTTCCTCTTGAGGTAAAGATTTGGAAAAAAGAAGAAGAGTTGGTTCTTATATGCCGCTCAAAGGGGCTTATAGACGCCTTCCCTTCCTCTCCCTACAACAGACACCCTGTGGGGGAGGTGAGGCTGAAAGAGCCCTGAGATTACTGAAGAAGAAGAGTTTGTTTTTATATGCCGTTTTTCTCTATCCGAAGGAGTCTCAAAGAGGCTTATAGTCCCCTTTCCTTTCCTCTCCCCACAACAGACACCCTGTGAGGGAGGTGAGGCTGAGAGAGCCCTGATATTACTGCTCGGTCAAAACAGCTTTATCAGTGCTGTGACTAGCCCAAGGTCACCCAGCTGGCTGCATGTGGGGGAGCGCAGATTCAAACCCGCTCACCAGATTAGAAGTCAGCACTCCTCACCACTACACCAAGCCGTCTCCAAGTAGTGTCTTATGATGTAACCTGCCCCGAGACCATTCAGAGAGGGGCAGCATATAAATTAAAATATAAATAAGTGAATAAATTAAATCCCTGCAGAGCTCCCTCCCACCTCTCCCCACAAATCTCCAGGAATCTCCCAAGGGGGAACTGTAACCCTCTGCTGTACATCCATTTTTTTAATCAGCTAGGACACAGTTTCAAGAACTAGGACTGAAGCAAGAAAAATGTACTAAATGGAAATACCACACCGAAGATTCCATTAATAGTTTTAAATAAAATTGATTCTCTTTTTAAAAAAACAAAGGAGAGGGGGAGGCAATCCTCCAAAGATGACCAGGGCCCCAAATCCTCTGATTTCATGCTCAAAAGGAACTAAGTAGCTGTAAAATATGGGGGTTCATAGGAAGAAGGCCAGATGACTGGGCAAACAAATAGCTCTTTACTGGTGATCTCACCAGTGAGTACATGTTGTAACAGGTGACAACAGGACCAAAGACCCCTGCCCCAAGAAAACCCCAAATTATATAGATTAGACATATATATTCAACATATTTATAAATGATTTCGATGAGGGATTAGAAGGGATACTTATTAAATTAGCAGATGATACTAAGCTGGGAGGAGTAGCAAACACAACTGAAGACAGAATAAGGATACAGGATGATCTTGTTAGGCTCGAGAAGTGGGCTAAACTGAATAAAATTAAGTTCAATAGGGACAAATGTAAAGTTCTGCATTTAGGTAGGAAAAACCCAACACACCAATATAGGATAGGGGAGACTTGTCTTGGCAGTAGCATGTGCGAAAAGGCTCTAGGAGTCTTAGTAGACCATACATTGAACATGAATCAGCAGTGTGACTCGGTGGCTATAAAGGCAAATGGGATTTTGGGCTGTATAAAACAGAGTATCGTGTCCAGATCACGGGAAGTGATGGTACCGCTTTACTCGGCTCTGGTTCAGCCTCACTTGGAGTAATGTGTTCGGTTTTGGACACCCCAGTTGAAGAGGGATGTAGACGAACTGGAGCATGCCCAGAGGAGAGCAATGAAGATGGTGAGGGGTTTGGAGACCAAGACGTATGAGGAAAGGTTGGGGGAGCTTTAGCCTGGAGAGGAAAGGGCTGAGAGGGGATCTGATAACCATCTTCAAGTATTTAAAAGGGTGCCATGTAGAGGATGGAGCAGAGTTGTCCTCTCTTGCCCCAGAGAGACAGACCTGAACCAATGGGATGAAATTAATTCAAAAGAAATTCTGTCTCAACATCTGGAAGAAGATCCTGACAGTGAGAGCGATTCCTCAGTGGAACAGGCTTCCTCGGGAGGTGGTGGGTTCTCCATCTTTGGAGATTTTTAAACAGAGGCTGGAGAGCCATCTGACAGAGAGGCTGATTCTGTGAAGGCTCAAGGGGGTGGCAGGTTAGAGTGGATGAGCAATAGGGTTGTGAGTGTCCTGCCTAGTGCAGGGGGTTGGACTGGGTGACCCAGGAGGTCCCTTCCAACTCTATGAATCTATGATTCTATGAGACAAAAGAAAACTGTGCGCGATTGGCAAGACTGAACATGATTGATTTAAACTGACTGGATCCCACAGTGAGGTCCCTGCAGCGCATTGGGTGGTTCTGCGTCTCCCTGGATCCTGCCTCAGATCTCAACCTCAGTCCTTGGCAGACCCACATACACAACAACACTTACCAGCTGTTGAAGACAGAACCGTCGAGCCTTTTGAAGGGCTCCTGCACCTTCTCCCTCAGGATGCCGAGCCAGTACAGTTCACCAGGAGCTCTGTTCTTCTTTATGAATACCTTCTCCCCCGCCCCCCCAAAAAACCAAAGGTATTTTATAATCTATTTGGCAAATTAAGTCTGTATTTCAGAATTAGTCATCTCAACTTAATCTTGATGGACATATTGTGAAATGCCCTCCATATTCTGGCCCGTTATCACAACCACTTATGTTTCTTTGTCCACTAAACGGAAAAATAAATTTCCTCCCCCGCCCCTTGACACAGTACAAATAACTAATAAACTACAATGTTGTGAGTAGAGTTGTCAACTCTGGGTTGCAAAATACCTGGAGATTTGGGGAGTGGAGGGTGGGGTTTGAGGAGGGAAGGTAGCCTGCAGGGTGTAATATCATAGAGTTCACCCTCCAAAACAGCCACTTTATCCAGGGGAACTGATCTTTGTCACCTGGAGATAAGTTGTCATTCTAGGGGGGGGGAGTGTCTCCAGGCCCAACCTGGAAGGTGGCAACTCTAATCATGAGAGATGACAAATTGGATGTTGTAAACTTTTCTTTCTTTTAAAGTTGAAGCACAAAGTACAAATTTAGAAGAAAAAAAAGGGTGGGGGAAGTGGGTGAACAGCTTTTATTGTATCGCATATTTCTGTTGTCAGAGTGTAATAAGCAAAGAGGAGCCCAGCTCAGGCTACTTAAAGAGTAAAATAAAGATCAAGACGTATGAGGAAAGGTTGGGGGAGCTTGGTCTGTTTAGCCTGGAGAGGAGATGGCTAAGAGGGGATCTGATAGCCCTCTTCAAGTATTTAAAGGGTGCCATGTAGAGCAGTAGTCCCCAACCCCCGGTCCGGGGACCGGTAACGGTCCGTAGATCAGTTGGTACTGGGCCGGAGCTCCTCCTTGTCCTCCTCCCTGGCTGCTGCCTCGGGGGCTGCCACTCTGCTGCCAGCTCACCTTTGGTGCTCCCCAGCGGCCGCCATGGCTGGGGCTCCCCCTCGGCGTGGCACTGCACAGCTGCTGCTGGCAGCGCCCCCCAGAGGGCGGAAGGAAGTCAGGGGCACCGGTGGGAAAGCAAGTGGAGCAGGGGCTCAGGCGGCATCGATGTCCCTCGGCAAAAGACTACCCCCTCCCGGGCCTCAGTAAAATTGTCAAGCGTTGACCAGTCCCCGGTGATAAAAAGGTTGGGGACCACTGATGTAGAGGATGGAGCAGAGTTGTTCTCTCTTGCCCCGGAGGGACGGACCAGAACCAATGGGATGAAATTAATTCAAAGGAAATTCCGTCTAAACCTCCGGAAGAAGTTCCTGACAGTCAGGGCGGTTCCTCAGTGGAAGAGGCTTCCTCGGGAGGTGGTGGGTTCTCCATCTTTGGAGATTTTTAAACACTCACGACAGAACGGTTCCGTGTTTTGAGTGGTTCTCTCACCATTTCTTCTGCGGTTTCAATTACTGCCAGTGAAGCTCCACGGTTCAAGCAGTCGCTTAGGCTAGCGTTCCAGTCACCTTCCACTTTGGAGAAGAAGTAAGACATTCCTTCCTGCTCAACCCAGTCCTGGGAGCGCAGAGAGGCACCCGAAGTGCCCGGATCGACCTGACAACGCCTTCCTTTGGAAAAGAAAGTAAGTATTGTTTTCAAGGAAGATTACCACCGAGAAAGCATTTTCAAGACTCGCTGAGGTAAAAGGCAGGGGGAGAAGAGAGCTGAGTAGAAAAAAACCCCTCTGAATTAGTTAGATGCTCGCCATTAAAATGCACTTTGTGTACAACCTCTACTGGGTCCTAGTGAGGACCTGTGCCACTGCATTTTGGACCAGTTGGAATCTCTGTATCAGTCTCAAGAGAAGCCCTGATAGAATGATACCCTTACGTGACCAAGACAAACACAAGTGGCTGTTTGGGCTTGCAAAATACAGCTCTTAAATTCTGTCATTAGTAAGTAGGGTTGCCAGCTGACTGTGGGGGAAAACATTCTCGCCCTTTAACAGAGGCTAATGGGATAGTATGTATCTGCGCTGCTCTTTACTTCTATGCCCTTAAAAACTCCAGCTGCCCATTCCCACATATTATGCCTTTGTTAAAGGGACAGGCTAAGCCTGTGAATGTTATTTCCCAAAGCTTCCTATCTGGACCTGCATGTCTTTCCTCAGCGTTGCCTCCTTTATTATTAATTTATCGTATGGTGAAGGCAGAGACATCACCCAGCCAACAAAAGTGCGTCTAGGCAAGGCTATGGTCTTCCCAGTTGCCATGTATGGCTGTGAAAGTTGGACCATAAGGAAGGCCGAGCGTCAAAGAATTGAGGCTTTTGAACTCTGGTGCTGGAGAAGACTCTTGCGAGTCCCTTGGACTGCAAGGCGAACAAACCGGTCAGTCCTAGAGGAGATCAGCCTGGACTGCTCCTTAGAAGGCCAGATCCTGAAGATGAAACTCAACTACTTTGGCCACCTCATGAGAAGGAAGGACTCCCTGGAGAAGAGCCTAATGCTGGGAGCGATCGAGGGCAAAAGAAGAAGGGGACGACAGGGAATGAGGTGGCTGGATGGAGTCACTGAAGCAGTCAGTGCAAACTTAAATGGACTCCGGGGAATGGTAGAGGACAGGAAGGCCTGGAGGATCATTGTCCATGGGGTCGCGATGGGTCGGACACGACTTCGCAACTAACAACAACAATGGTGGAGGCAGCAATGTCACAAGAAGGAGGAAATTAAGAACTTACCAGCTTGAATGATGTTGAAGGTCACAGAAATGATCAGTGCTAGAACCGCAACCACTCCAAGTATTCCAAAGATCACTTGCCTTTTACTAAACCTTAGCCCTTTTCCATCAGCTAAAAGAGAAGACACAAACATCTCTCTGTTTGTATGTGTGACATACCACCAAGTCACTCTCAACTTATGCCGATCCTTTTAATTAGCATCCTTCAAAATGTCCTCTTGTTAACAGCCTTGCTCAGTTCTTGCAAACCGAAGCTGTTTCTTCCTTTAGAGCCAGCGTGGTGTAGTGGTTAAGAGTGGCAAGCTCTAATCTGGAGAACTGGGTTTGATCCCCCACCCCTCCACATGCAGCCAGTAGGGTGACAGTGGGCCAGGCACAGTTGTTTTGGAGCTGTTCTTGCAGAGAAATTCTCTCAGAGAATTGGAAGGGATCCTCAGGTCCCCCCTGGAAGCTGGCATCCCTGAACCTCCATGGGGCACAGTGCCACAGAATCCCCCCTCCCAAGCAGCCCTTTGATCCAGGGGGACTGATCTCTGTAGCCTGGAGATGAGCTGCTATAGCAAAATCCCCCCTCCAAAGCAGCCATTTTCCGCTGGGGAGGGGATCTCTATAGTTTGCAATTGAACTCCAATTCCAAGAGATCTCCAGGCCGCACCTGCACATTGGCAACCCTTGGGTTAGGAGTGTTCCTTGAAGTTTGGCTGTAGGGCTTCAAGACTGGGGGGGGGGGTTGGGGGAGGAGCCCCCATGGGACTTGGTAAGGCTTCTTTCTCTCTTTTGCTCTCTCAATCTTTTGCTCTCTCTCTCTCTCTCTCTCTCTCTCTCCTGGTCAGGCATCCCACGGAGCCTTCCTGCCACCATGTCTAAAAATGTTTACTTACGAAATTTTCACTTACGATTTGTTGCCACTGAGGCTTCACCAGAGTGTGGTCCATATTCATTATTAACTTGATTGTCCCTGATATTAAGAGCTTCCATTTCTTGTATGTATTGACCTTCCATGATTTTGCTTCTCTTAAATAATACAGCTGCAAATCTGATATAAAAATAATCAAGTCAAGTCAGATTTTATTGCATGTAGCCATAGGCCATTACAATACAAGAGGAAAATATAAAAGGATTTAAAACATTTCAAATCAGTAATAAAAAGAACGGAGCTCCTACATTACATTCTCACTTGCCCATTGTATACAGATCCAAATTTCTTGCTGGCCTACTAGATGGGCTAAATGATAAATCTGACCAGGAAACACTTGTGTTTTTGTTAGCAGATACTAATTCATTTGTTTCTAACAAAATGTCATTATTTGCCCTTGCAGCAAAGAAAATAAGGGCCAGAGTGGTGCTGCAGAAAGCAAGTACCTAGAGGAGCTACAGGATAGGTGGACATATGTAGTCTGGAAATGTTTTTAAGTGATTGTTGGCTATTAAAATAAACAGTAACATGGGTCATATGCCTCCATTTTTTAATCGGTGGTTGTTTATAATCCCAAAGTCCCTAGAATGCTTAGACATCTGCTACTCAGCTAAATTAGGGGGGGTAGCTAGATGGGCTTTCCCTGTATTATTTTGCTGTTAGACTTGTCAATGAATAGTCCAAAACAATGTAGATGTTTAATACCTCCCCCTCCCCCCCAAAAAAATACTGAGGTGAAAAAAAAATTCCACCCCAACTGCAAGGTCTTGAAATTTCCCAAGTTATTTATTTAACACATATTGTGTTTGGCTTCTTTGTGCTGTACCAATGTTACAATGAGATCTGCAAATTCATGCTGTCAATCGCCCTGAGTCGCAAGGGAGGGCAGTATTAAAATGTAATAACGGAACAATACATTCCTATTACTGGATTTCTAGTCTGCCCTTCCCTGGTGGCTCTTGCAGATTGCAAGGTTTTAAAACATACGAACAAGAAAACAACAAAGGGGAGGAACAACAGATGAAATATAGCCCCCAGATGTAAATTGATCAGGGAAACTTGGGCAGGGAGGCCATCCATTTTCAGATATTATTTCAGGGCTTCAACCATAGGTCGTTGAAGCCCTTGACTATATATACTGAGGCTTCCAATATTGGCAGAGGGGCCACATTGGGAGGGAGGAGAGAATTCATCATCCCATCAGAGGTTAGCAGAAAGAGCAGCAAGTCCCTGCCACAGAAAAAAAAAAGGTTTGGCAATTGGGTGAACCTTGGGGAAACTAAGGTCCATTCTGCACAGGGGTAATGTCACTGAAGTGTTACCATTGTGTAACGCTATATATTTCGTCGTTATTCATGACGTCGTACACAATCACCAACACTCCTGTAACACTCCCGCAAAAATCGCTTCGTTGTAGCGCTTTTCGGGGAATCCACAAAAGTGGATTCCCCCTAAAAAACCCGCTAGACTCTTGAGAACAACCTGCGACACATCCGGAAAAGACATGTGCATTCGGAATGTAGCGGTAGAAAGAATGTCCCTCCCTAATCTCTCGCACCCGCGCTTCCGGCATCGCGATCGCCATTTTGTTTTCCTTAAACCCGCAAAAGCAACAAATAAGCATGGCTTCTTAGGCTGAAATCCCTCCACAAACAAGTTTCTGTAAAGTTTCCAAGCACAATACAGCCCACCCCCACCCCCATCCCCGTTCGACACTGCCCATAATTTCAGCCAGAAATAGCATGGGGGGGATATTTTTTTCTTTAAGAGCGTGCAAACGATTAAGCACCAGCTCCTACACCAGCAGAAAAGGTCTCTCTGATACATCGAAGTAAAAAATATGCATTGCTACTGGTATTTTCGAGTTTTTAAAAAAGAGTTCTTAAAGGGAAACACGAACACAACAGTTAATTGGCTGTTCTGGTTGATTGACAGCAAGGGGAGGGAGGAAGAGCGGAAAAATATCACTTCCTCTGCTACAATTTCGGAGAGACCGGAAACTTGTGTGTTAGGAGAACAGCGCTAGTAGAAGAGCCTTTTTTTCAATAGAAACGGCTGTGTGCGTTACCATGACCTGCCGCTTTTGCCTGCAGCACTTTTCAATAGCGCTCAGACTTAGCGACATTGCCCTTTGTGCGGAATTGCCCTAAGAGTCTATCTGAAAACAAGATTTTCTATCAGGAAAGACCCGATAGAAAGTTATTCACTAACCAGATTTGTCTGAGTTTATCTCAAGTTTTTCTCCATTAGTCCTTAGGAAAGATAAAGAGAACCTAGTCCCAAACACCTGAGATCCCTCACTTTAGGAGTAGTCAACCTGTGGTCCTCCAGATATTCATGGACTACAATTCCCATGAGCCCCTGCCAGCATTTGCAGAGGCTCGTGGGAATAGTAGTCCATGAACATCTGGAGGACTACAGGTTGACTACCCCTGCACAGTACATCAAAGGTTTTCACTGGCATGCAAGCTGAGAGTTGACTTGGCAGGCATCCAAAACACAGGAAAAGACTGTCCTTTCTTATCTGTAATCAGCAAATACTTAACTAATCAGCCTATGATAGCTGTGAAGGGTCTACCTGCTGTGTGAATCATCGCCAAGTACCAAACGCTTTCTTTTAGGGCTAGGCAGACGAACCGGTTTTCTACTTCCACTTCTGATTTGATTGGCTGCTGCACACCAGGCCCTGACTCCTGGGGCCTTTCCGCACAAGGACAAATGTTGCCAATTGCTTTCACAAAGGAATAACGGAATTTAAAATAGTGGAATCTCGGCGTTCCGCATATCTGCATTTATAGTGGAATCCAGTAGTGTTTCATTCGTTCCCCACAGGTTTCCGGTCTCGCAAAAATTGATAGAAAGGAAGCGATTTTTTCTGTGCTTGTTCCCGCCCCTGGCCATCAATCAAATGAACAGCCAATGGGCGGTTGTTATCATGCTCCGGACAAGCCCCTTTCCCTTTAAGCACAGGTTAAAAAAAAAAAAAACACGTTGCAACAAATATGCCTTGATTCTTCCTAACCCATCTAGAGATCCATCTAGCTGGCGTGTGAGCTGGTGAGTCATCGTTACCATGCTCCCCCGAATGAAAAAAAAAATCCCCCCCCCCGCACGGGTGCGATTTTCGGCCGAAAATAAAGGGAACTTGCAAACAGGGGGCTGTGTTGCGCTTGGGGACTTAGGGGAACTTTAAAGCACTTCTGTGGAGGGACTGTAGCCGGAGAAGCCTCGCTGGGTGAATGAAGCCTCACTGGTTCGTTGCTTTCCCCGCTCGCTCCGAGGAAAAAAAATGGCGATTGTTTCGCCAGAAGTTCAGAGGAGAGAGCCAGGGGGAGGGACTTTGTTGCAGCCGCTACATTGAGAACGCACAGGTCTTTTCCGCAAGTGTTGCAGGTTGTTGGCAGGAGTGTAGCGATTTTCTGAGGGTGAATCCACTTTTCTGGATTCACCGGAAATCCCTACAAAGAAGCAATTTTAGTGCTAGTGTTGCAAGACTGTTGCATATTGTGTGCGACGTCATGCAGAACGGCAAATTAGTAGCGTTTACCATTTGCAAGCCTTCTGCTACTTTGCACTCGTGCGGAATGGCCCCTGATTTTCCCAACCTGTATATGGCATCCCTACACCCCCACCCCACCCCACCCCAGTGGCCAAGCCTCAGGGGGATTCTTAAGCCGTGTAACTAGGCCAGCTCCCCTCCTTCTGCTCCCCTACCTTTTGGAGCAGTGGTTCTCAACCTTCCTAATGCCGCAAACCCACTTCCTCATGTTGTGGTGACCCCCAACCACAAAATTATGCAAGTGTTCTTTCACAGAAACTAAACCAAAACTGACCAAATGGCATGAAGATTTCTCGTTCATGATGGTATATACATTGTTTCCCCACCCCCACCCCCCACCCTGGGGTTTTCCAGTTCAGTTCTGCCCCTTGTCCCACCATGCCGATCTCGCTCTGCTCCAGACAGACAGACACTCAATCTACCCCGCAAGGCTGTTGTGTGGGTGGCGCCGCCACCCCCGCCACCCCCTCTCCCCCGGCCAAGTTGCTTGCCCTACCGTGACCCCTGTGAAAGGGTCATCCGACCCCCAGATGGAGAACCAATGCCATGGAGCCTAAAATGGTAAAAAAAAAAAAAAAAACACTGCAGAAGCGCCACGGCGCTCAACGGCCTGACGACTCCGCCGGTCGAGATTAAAGCCAGACTTTCTCCCAGCTGTTTCCAAAAGGCACCTCTGACCATGCGCAGAGTGACATTCCGCCCCCCCCCCCCCCCCCGCACGCGTTTACAAGCGCCCTGTTGCTTTCTCCCGCAGGCGCGGCTCTCATTCCGGCGCTGCAAGGCTCTGCTCCTCC
This sequence comes from Paroedura picta, assembly GCF_049243985.1. Classification (NCBI taxonomy): domain Eukaryota; kingdom Metazoa; phylum Chordata; class Lepidosauria; order Squamata; family Gekkonidae; genus Paroedura; species Paroedura picta. The sequence continues at coordinate 8,067,342 of NC_135371.1, forward strand.
CCGGTGCCTTCCCATTCCGCCGGCTTTGGGCTCCCACCCGAGAGCTAGCTCCCTGCCTCCTGCTGCAGCGGACTGCACCGCCGGGCGAGCGTGCATGGCTGGGTCTCTCTGCTCCGCGCAACGCCCCCGGCCGCCTCGTCTGCAAGGATCGGGCATTCACCGTGCTGGGGAAGGGGGGCAACCGCTCGCAAGGGGTAGTCAAACTGCGACCCTCCAGATGTCCATGGACTACAGTTCCCATGAGCCCCTGCCAGCGAGCGCTCATGGGAACTGTAGTCCATGGACATCTGGAGGGCCGCAGTTTGACTACCCCTGGCTCAGAGGAAGAAAGGTTTCCCCTGCCCGCCCCCTCTTACTTGGCCGTGCTGTGGTCTCTGGTCTGCCCTGGGCGTCTTGACTCTCTCGAAGCTGAGATAAAAGTGAGGTGAGCTGTTTCGTTTTGATTTCTATCTGACCGCAAAACTGTGAATCACACTTCCCAGGCCGTAAACAACGAGTGCCTCCCCCTCTGGGCTCCTTTTGGCTGCCTGGGCCACAGGCCAAGACTGTGTGGTGAGGAAATTGACTGGTTTTCTCTTCCCCTTCTTTGAGGGGAGTTCTGGGTGACAATATAGGTTGGTTTACAAATAAGTACGTTTCAAGGTGCACAGTTGGAGCATGCAGTTATATTTAAAGCATATAAACCGAGATGTCAGTATTTAAAGCAGGGGGCCCGGGGGGGGGGGCGGGTACCTTTCCTGGGGCCCATCAAATATTTGATGGGCTTCTAACTGGCTATTAGGAATAATAGGCTATTAGGAATAATAGCATCTAATTGGCTATTAGGAATAATTTCAGATACTGCCAGATGTCTCAATCAGTGTGCTTATGTGCATGCAAGAATTGTTAAACAGTATGTGCATTTTTAAAAGCACCCTATGAAATGCTGAAAAGAGCCTCTTGTGGCGCAGAGTGGTAAGGCTGCAGTCTGAAAGCTCTGCCCATGAGGCTGGGAGTTCGATCCCAGCAGCCGGCTCAAGGTGGACTCAGCCTTCCATCCTTCCGAGGTCGGCAAAATGAGTACCCAGCTTGTTGGGGGGTAAAAGGGTAATGACTGGGGAAGGCACTGGCAAACCACCCCGTATTGAATCTGCCATGAAAACGCTAGAGGGCATCACCCCAAGGGTCAGATATGATCCAGTGCTTGCACAGGGGGTACCTTTACCTTTACCTATGAAATGCTGACATTTTATGGATTATGCTGCTTCCTGTGGTGGCCATTCTGGTTGTGCTCCCTGACTGTGTATGTGTGTTAATAAACATACATACCCACTATGTGTTATAAAGCAGATTTAGATGGGATTTGCAGGGAGGTTGTTTTCATGTGCTGCTGCTGTTGAATGTATTTTGCCATTTTATTCATGTTTAGATTAGATAAATTATCTCTGCTTTATGTGATTTTACTATGCTCTTTGCAAACCATGGTGAGTACTTTTTAGGTAGAAGTGCAGGATATAAATCTTGGCTCCCTCCTCCGTTTTGTCCTTACAACAACCTATTGGGGTAGTTTAGGCTTGGGAACTGTGATTGGCCCAAGGCCAACCAAGGGAGCTTCAGGGCTGAATGGGGATTTGAACTCAGATCTCACAGGTCCTAGACTGGCACAAAAGCTCATACCTTGACACAAATTTGATTAGTCTTCAAGGTGTTACTGGACTCTTGCTTTTTTCCTCTGCCTTATTTGTAGAGCTTCATTGTAGGAATGGCCAGAAGGAATGCCTTTCGGCTGTATGACTGGAGAGCATCTAAGCCAGACTTTCTCAATCTTTTTACCATTGAGAAACCCCTGAAACTTTCTTCAGGCTTTGAGAACCCCAGAAGAGGCGCAATCATGCAGAACATGGTTGGGAAACAGAGCTGTGTACAAGCCCACCCGGCCCCCCTCCCCTCCCCCCCCTCCAGGCACATCATTGGGAAGGGGAGGGGTTGCCATGAGCATATGGCCACATCACCGGATATAGAAAATTAACCTTTCAGAAAACATTTCCAGGGCTGTCAAGAAACCCCAAGGTTATATGAAACCCTGGTTGAGAAAGCCTGATCTAAGCATATCCATTTCTAAACAGGGCATTCCTAAACAGCTTGGTGTAGTGGTTAGGAGTACAGACTACTAATCTGGCGAGGTTTGATCCTGCGCTTCTCCTCCACTTGCAGCAAGTTGGGTGACCTTGGGCCCACCTCAGCACTGATAAAGCTGTCCTGACTGAGCAGTAATCTCAGCAAAGTGGCAGTTGGCATTTCCTTGGGCATGCAAGAAAGGGCATGCAAGAGCCAAGCACCCACACAATCCCTTCTGCCCACCCACTCACAATCTGCCTAAATTTACAAAATCAGCATTTCTGTCAAACGGCTATCCAGCCTTTGCTTAAAAACTTCCAAGGAAGTAGAACCCACCACCTTCTGAGGAAGCCCATTCTACTGAGGAACCGCTCCAACTGTCAGGAATTTCTTCCGGATGTTTAGCTGAAAATTCTTTAGAATTAATTTCAACCCAGTGGTTCTGGCCTGACCCTCTGGGGCAACAGAAAACAGAAAGTTCTGTGCATATCTGTTGTGACTCGATACGTTCCAAGACCTTTCTGAGGAGCTCTTGCTTTGAGTCAGCGGAAGATTTTGGTCAAGTTGCTTATTTCTTGAGAGCAGTGACTTCCTTTTTTAGACATAGTAAAATCTTAGAATGGAACGAGTAGGCTTTGGAGGTTACCAGACTTCTCTCTCAGATGATATGTTCAGAAAAACAAATCTCCCAAAAGCAGGAAGGAAATATGTTGTTGGGCTTTTCAAAAGGTAAAGGTAAAGGTATCCCCTGTGTCTGTCTGGTGACAGACAAAGAATCACACTTAACAGGAGAGAAGGGCTGATGCTGCATGTACTTTGTTTGTTTTTCCAGTGTAAAGGTAAAGGTAAAGGTCTCCCCTGTGCAAGCACTGGGTCATGTCTGACCCTTGGGGTGACGCCCTCCAGCGTTTTCATGGCAGACTCAATACGGGGTGGTTTGCCAGTGCCTTCCCCAGTCATTACCATTTACCACCCCCCAGCAAGCTGGGTGCTCATTTTACCGACCTCGGAAGGATGTAAGGCTGAGTCAACCTTGAGCCGGCTGCTGGGATCAAACTCCCAGACAAAGAATCACACTTAACAGGAGAGAAGGGCTGATGCTGCATGTACTTTGTTTGTTTTTCCAGTGTAAAGGTAAAGGTAAAGGTCTCCCCTGTGCAAGCACTGGGTCATGTCTGACCCTTGGGGTGACGCCCTCCAGCGTTTTCATGGCAGACTCAATACGGGGTGGTTTGCCAGTGCCTTCCCCAGTCATTACCATTTACCACCCCCCAGCAAGCTGGGTGCTCATTTTACCGACCTCGGAAGGATGTAAGGCTGAGTCAACCTTGAGCCGGCTGCTGGGATCAAACTCCCAGCCTCATGGGCAGAGCTTTCAGACTGCATGTCTGCTGCCTTACCAATCTGCGCCACAAGAGGCTCTTGTGTTGGGCTTTTTGAGAAAGGCCAAACGTCTGTGGCTCAGAAGGGTCCTCAGATGGAAAATTCTGCATTTAATGACAGCTGTGCATCTCAGAGTCGAACAGAATGTTATTTTGAGTGAGGAATAAATTAAAAAACATATGTACATATAGATACTCTCTGAGTTCTGCAGGGCCTACAAAATGGAGCTCTAGAACCTGGCTCTTCCAGAACTTTTCTTTGTTCTCTACACATCACTGGCTTTTGCCTTTAAGGCCCTAAACAGTTTAATAGAATCCTAGAATCATAGAGTTGGAAGGGGCCATACAGGCCATCTAGTCCACCCCCCTGCTCAACGCAGGATCAGCCCTAAGCATCCTAAAGCACCCAAGAAAAGTGTGTATCCAACCTTTGCTTGAAGACTGCCAGTGAGGGGGAGCTCACCACCTCCTTAGGCAGCCTATCCCACTGATGATCTACTCCGACTGTGAAAAAGTTTTCCCTGATATCTAGCCTATATCGTTGTACTTGTAGTTTAAACCCATTACTTCGTGTCCTCTCCTCTGCAGCCAGCAGAAACAGCATCCTGCCCTCCTCCAAGTGACAACCTTTCAAATACTTAAAGAGGGCTATCATGTCCCCTCTCAGCCTCCTTTTCTCCAGGCTGAACATTCCCAAGTCCCTCAACCTATCTTCATAGGGCTTGGTCCCTTGGCCCCAGATCATCCTCGTCGCTCTCCTCTGTACCCTTTCAATTTTATCTACGCCCTTCTTGAAGTGAGGCCTCCAGAACTGCACACAGGACTCCAGGGGTGGTCTGACCAGTGCCGTATACAATGGGACCATGACATCTTGTGATTTTGATGTAATCAAAATCTGGTTTGGGACTAGTGTTCCTGAATAACTGTCTCTTCAAGCTCCGTTCTCTGTGCCTCCACCATTAGATGGGAGGTGGGTGACAACCAGAAACAGGGCTCTTTTAGTGGTGGCACCTCATCTTTGGTATGCCTTTTCCCTTGAGGCTAACATGGTGCCTATGTCTTAAAGGCACCAGGCCAATGCATTCATTTTTACCCAGGCTTTTAATTAACATGTTTCATCTTTTTATTTATTATTATTTATTATCTTTTTAGTGAGCTTTTTCTGGTCTGCTCCTGGTCTACGATAATTTTTATGCTGTTTTGATGCCTACTTCTTCTTCTTAAATCCTTGCTTTTTTCTACGGATGGCATATGATGATTTTATGGGACTGTTTTTAGCAGGATTCCGGAGAAGCAGCATAAACATTTCCTAAATAATAAACCAAATGTAGAATTATTTCCTTCCTCTTTTAAATGCTGGCAAACAGCCCAGGGGGAGCAGCTACGGAGGCTGAGGGGAATTGTTTTTGGCTGCAAGGATGAAGGAGAAATGAACCTGCTTGATCATGGTTTCAGCTTCTAGAGGAGATGAAACTACTCACTTGGTTAGGCAGCTCTGACTTGCAGCAGCACTCCGGAATACTGGACTAGATGGACTGATGGTCTGATCCAGCAGAGCTCTTCTTATATTAGGCTTCCCATAATTGGGATTTTGGGCTGTAGAAAACAGAGTACTGTGTCCAGATCATGGGAGGTGATGGTAGTGCTTTGCTCTGGCTCGGCCTCACTTGGAGTACTGTGTTCGGTCTTGGGCACCCCAGTTAAAGAGGGATGTAGACAAACTAGAGGGCAACAAAGATGGTGAGGGGTGTGGAGGCCAAGACGTATGAAGAAAGGCTGGGGGAGCTTGGTCTGTTTAGCCTGGAGAGGAGATGATTGAAAGGGGATCTGATAACCATCTTCAAGTATTTAAAAGGCTGCCGTGCAGCGGATGGAGCAGAGTTGTTCTCTCTTGCCCCGGAGGGACAGACCAGAACTAATGGGATGAAATTAATTCAAAAGAAATTCTGTTGAAACATCTGGAAGAAGTTCCTGAAAGTTAGAGTGGTTTCTCAGTGGAACAGGCTTCCTCAGGAGGTGGTGGGTTCTCCATCTTTGGAGATTTGTTAACAGAGGCTGGAGAGCCATCTGACGGAGAGGCTGATTCTGTGAAAGCTCAAGGGGGTGGCAGGTGACAGTGGATGAGCGATAGGGTTGTGAGTGTCCTGCATAGTGCAGGCGATTGGACTAGATGACCCAGGAGGTCCCTTCCAACTCTATTATTCTATGATACTATAATTTTTCGGTGGTGATACACAATACAACAAGATTCCGGAATGCACTGTTGGGGAAAGCAAGCTGCATAGGGAGATGTGCCCCTATTGCACAGATGCTCTCTAGAACCAGATCCCTCCAAGCTATTTGCAAGGGAGTTTGCAGACCTGTTTGGTTGCGCTTGGTGTAGTCGTTAAGAGCCAGCTTCGTATAGTGGTTAAGAGTCGTGGCCTCTAATATGGAAAGCTGGGTTTGATTCCCCACTCCTCCATTTGGAGCCAGCTGATCTGGGGCTAGTCACAGTCCTGTTAGAGCTGTTCTCACAGAGCAGTTCTGGCAGAATTCTCTCAGCCCCACCTACTTCACAGGGTGTCTGTTTTGGGGAGAGGAAATGAAGGCAATTGTAAGCTGTTATGAGACTCCTTTGGGATTTTTTAATTAAAAGTTTGGAATTTATTACTCTACTTCAGGCGTGGCCAAACTGTGGCAAATGCGGGAAGGGGATCATGGGAATTGTAGTCCATGAACATCTGGAGAACCACAGTTTGGCCACCCCTGCTCTGTGTCATTTTTAGCCCACCTTTCTCACTGAGACCCAAGGAGGGCAGCAAAATATAGAAGGGCAGCATAAGATTTCCAAAAAGTCATGTAATGGGATCAGGATTACAGCAATTAGGAAACCATGCAGCCAAAAAACTCTGTAGTTTTGCTTCCAGGTATCTCAACAAGATGGCCTGATGCACACAGTACCAAGGGGGCTGGTGGAGGAAAAAAGTGTGGCCAAGTCACAGATGGCTTATGAAGAACACAGCAGTGGAGGCCAAACTGTGACTCTTCAGATGTTCGTGGATTATGATTACCATGAGCCCCTGTCACCATGGCCAATGTCAGGGACTCATGGGAATTATAGTCCATGAACAACTGGAGAGTCACAACTTGGCGTAAGATTTTTAAGGCAAGATATGCTATGGGGTGGTTTACCATTGCTGGCCTCCACATCATGACCCCATTATTCCTTACAAGTCTCCCCTCCATTTACTAGCCAAAACCAACCCTGTTTAGCTTCCGAGATCTGAAAGGATTGGGTTAGACTGGGCTGTCCGGGTCAACGCCACTGTATCAAGGGCTGCGGATAAATCCAGCCAGAGGAACAAAATGGCATGACCGTTGTCTACATTCAGTGTCCTCTCTGCTCTATAGACTAACATCACCACCATCATCATATTTATTTGCTGCCCTATATCATGAGGCTTAGGGTGGTTTACAATAGAATAAAACATAAGATGTACATAAGACTAGGGGCAAAGCCTGTTGCATTCAGGACTCATTATATTCTCTCAGTAGAAGCCGATCCTCCCTCCCCCCCCCTCGTTCAAGAAAAGAAAGATAGAAAGACTGTGCTTGGCTCCCCTCCCCTTATGAGCTTTCCTAAGCCTGTGCAGAACACTCAGTGGGGGGGGGGGGACGAAGACCGAGTTCAATTTGATCTGGATTTAGCAGGATCCACACTGGAAAAAAGAGCCTCTTGTGGCGCAGAGTGGTAAGGCAGCCATCTGAAAGCTTTGCCCATGAGGCTGGGAGTTCAATCCCAGCAGCCGGCTCAAGGTTGACTCAGCCTTCCATCCTTCCGAGGTCGGTAAAATGAGTACCCAGCTTGCTTGCTGGGGGGTAAACGGTAATGACTGGGGAAGGCACTGGCAAACCACCCCGTATTGAGTCTGCCATGAAAACGCTGGAGGGCGTCACCCCAAGGGTCAGACATGACCCAGTGCTTGCACAGGGGAGACCTTTACCTTTACCTTTACACTGGAAAAACAAACAAAGTACATGCAGCATCAGCCCTTCTCTCCTGTTAAGTGTGATTCTTTGTCTGTCACCAGATTCTTTGTCTGTCACCAGATTACTACTCTGAGGGGCGATTTCCTGTTTCTCGGAAACCAAAGTTAAGTCTCTCAGTCTCTCTCTTTCTCAGAGTCCAGACCAACACAGCTACCCATTTGAATCTTTCTTTCCCAGTTGGACATGTAGTTTGGTTCTGTCAATGCTTGTGGCTCCAAGGCGTATCTTTCCTTGCCTGATCTCCCCCCCCCCCACACCCCAACCTTATTCTGCTAATTTGCTCCAGAGTCACCTTTTGTAAGTCAGAGCTAACTTAACCAGGTATATGCTGAGTTTGCCTTGTCAGCAGATGCATTTATACTAAAAGTTGCAAACAACAGAAAGGCAGGACAGAAATTCACCTTCAGAGTGTGGTTAGATAATGCCCTTTCAATCAACGTTCAGTTGACTTCAGCGATTGCTTGCGGAGGATTCTGTTCGGTTTCCTGAAAGCTCATATGGAAATTAATGTTATTAATAGCAGAAGATCAAGGTTAAGGGCAGACCTGCATAGAGCGAGTTGCAGAAGTGCAGTCTAGACGTGACCATCACATGGGTCGCTGTGGCTTGGTGCCAAGTAGGGCACTAGTAGTTTGGCTTGGCAAAGGTGGTAAAATGCCAGCTGCACTACTCTCATGACCTGTGCCTCCAGGGAAAGGGAGGCATTGAGGATCACGCCCAGTTTTCTGGTGGAGTGAGCTACTGATAGGTTCCCTCCATCCAGGTTGGGTTGGTGTGCTTCCTTGCTTCGACCCTGCCTCCCCAGGCACAGGACCTCCGTCTTTGAAGGGTTGAGCTTCAGATGACTCTGTTTGAGCCACCTCGTCACCACTTCCAGGCATCTGGCTAAGGATTCAGGGGGGGAGTCAGGGCGGTCAGCCATCAGGAAGAGGAGAGCCATGGTATGGTCCCTTGAATAAAACATTTTTTGGTCTTAAAGGTGCCCCATGACTCAAACTCTGTTCAGGGGCGTACAGAGAGCTGAACAGGCTTCTCCCCAGTAATCGTCTGACACTAACTGTGAACCACACTGTTTTTCCTCTTTTAGGGAACTGCATTTTGGAAATCCCATAGGACGTCCCTGACAGCTTATTAATTTGACTCCAGTGGCATCTTCAAGACCAACAAAGATTTATTCCAGGCATGAGCTTTCGAGTGGAATAAATCTTTTGTTGGTCTTAAAGGTGCCACTGGACTCTTTGTTGTGCTGCTTCAGACTGACCAACACGGCTACTCATTTGAATCTGTTGTGTACAGTTCTTCTTGACCCAGATTTCCTGCTGACCAAATAAACAACTGTTATCTTCACCCTCTGGTGTGAGATGGCTGAGTGTCAGTACCAGTTTGGTTCTGTCAATGCTTGTGGCTCCAAAGCGTATCTTTCCTTGCCCCCCCCAACCTTACCCTGCATATAAGGTATCCCCTGTGCAAGCACTGGGTCATGTCTGACCCTTGGGGTGACGCCCTCCAGCATTTTCATGGCAGACTCAATACGGGGTGGTTTGCCAGTGCCTTCCCCAGTCATTACCGTTTACCCCCAGCAAGCTGGGTACTCCTTTTACCGACCTCGGAAGGATGGAAGGCTGAGTCAACCTTGAGCCGGCTGCTTGGATCGAACTCCCAGCATCACGGGCAGAGCTTTCAGACAGCATGTCTGCTGCTTTACCACTCTGCACCACAAGAGGCTCTACCCTGTGTATAGTTACCACTTATGGGTCTTTGAAGAGTAATCAACTGATGTGTTAATTGCCTGGCCTTCCTGTGGCGAATTGCTTTTGTGCTGTAAATCTTATTGGGATTCATCGATGCATTAGACTGCAAGAGCTTTGAAATCTCCAGTTCTCGCCTGGAGATTCCCCAAGTTTGAACACTGTTTGGAATGTTTGTTCTTTTTCATCAGCATGCCTATGCCATTCGGTTTATTGTTGTTAATGTGTAGATGCCAGGATCCTGTGGTTTCTGCCATTTGTTAAGAAGTTTATGTAACTAGGACACGGAGTTTTATTCCTGTGTAAGAGATGGGCTGCCTCCTTTGCTTTGTTCTGTTTTGGTGTTCCTCCCCCCCCTTCCCCTCCTTCTCACCTCTAGTAACTCATTTGCTCTGTTCCTGTCCCCTCTTCCCTGAAACTGGACTCTCATCTGCATATTAAAACTGTTTGATGCCCCCCCCCCTTCTTGTTGGGTTCCCATGGGAGGGGGAAACAGGATTTGGGATATATACTAAGACCTTTGTCCATGACCTGTCTCAACAATGGCTGGATGAGAGTACTTTCTTGCTTTAATAAAGTAACTTTTGACTATATGCCAAGAGTTTGCTTTTCTGAGTAACCGAAGATCCTCAGAAGCTGCAAGGAGGGGGGGGGGCTCCATAAATCCCAGCAGATTTTAATTCTGCCATTCCAGAGGAAATGAATGTCCTCATCAGTGGTCTTGGCTTTTTGGCTGTCAGATTTTTATTTCTGTTTGATTTTAGTTTACTATATGTGATTTTGGAGCAGCGGTGGCCAAATTGTGGCTCTCCAGATGTCCGTGGACTACAGTTCCCATGAGCCCCTGCCAACATTGCTGGTTGGGGCTCCTGGAAATTGTAGTCTGGACATCTGGAGAGCCACAGTTTGACCCTCCCCCCCATAGGAAGCAATCTCCTGCAGTTGACCACGATAGATTTGTGCCAGATTGCCTTGGGTTGCTAGAGGAGAGCTGCAATACTGCAAAAAAAACTCAGAAGTCTGAAGTGCCAGTCGTGCTTAGAATGCAAACTATGGGTCAGAGAAGATGAAACACAACAGCAGCCCTGCAAGGTAGCACTGCAAGCAGCATCATAACTCCATATGACTCACCCGGGCTCGACTCTAATCTGGAGAACTGGCTCTGATTTCCCACTCCTGTTCCACATGCATCCAGCTGAGTGACCTTGGGCTAGTCAGTTCTCTTAGAGCTGTTCTCAGAGCAGTTCCCACAGAACTCAGCCCCACCTACTTCACAGGCTGGGGAGAGGAAGGGAGCCGTGTTTTTAAGGTTTCTTGGCACTCTTGGGTAGTGAAAAGTGAGGGTATTAAAATAAAAGCTAGCTTGGGCTATCCCGGCCAGCAGGGGTAGTCAACCTGTGGTCCTCCAGATGTCCATGGACTACAATTCCCATGAGCCCCTGCCAGCATTTGCACACTATTTGCTGGCAGCATTTGCTGGCAGGGGCTCATGGGAATTGTAGTCCATGGGCATCTGGAGAACCACAGGCTGACTACCCCTGCCAACCAGGATCTCCTGCACATGTGGTGGGAGAGAGCATACATACACACAGACAGACCTTGAATCCAGGGGTGGAGCATTGGCCCCTACAAGAAATCCCAGGTAGGGTTTGAACCCCACTGCCCTTCCGTATTTACTCCCTGATTCAATGGGCTTTGCCCTGCAAGCGGCCAGTTCTTGTGTTAACTGATCCAAAGTTTGTGGCTGGATAACAAGTGTTCCCAAGTCACTGCTCACCTCTTCAGAGCCAGACAGAGTGAAGGAGAAGGGAGCAGTGACACACAAAAGCTCATATCCTGCCATAAATGTTGATAATTTTTAAGGGGCTACTGGACTTTGTCCATTTCTTTCTCTTGTTACCAATGCAGTCACGTCAGCTTTGGAATTCGTCTGAATAGCATTCTGATCTTATTTGGGAAATCACGGTTGCTGTGCAAAACTGCAGTGCCTCCAAAGCAATTGACACCCCCCGCCCCCCAATTTAACCCAATAGATTTGGGGTGTCATGCCAGAGACGCCACCATCCCCAGCAGCCATTCTCTCCAGATGATCCGATTAGAGACCGGTTATGACTTCGGAAGATCTCCGCCCCCCCCCCCCCTACAAGCGGGCTGTCCCCCCTAAGTCCCAGCAAGCCGGCCAGCCCCAGATGGCCTTGAGGGTAGGATTTGGGGTATAATGCCTGAAAGTCCACCTTCCACAGTGGCCATTTTCTGCGGGTGAACGGACCTGTCAGCTAAAGACCAGCCACGATTTCGGAAGATCTCCGCCCTCTACCAGCGGGCTGTCCCCCCCCCCCCCCGAAGTCCCAGTAAGCCGGCCAGCCCCAGATGCCCCAGGATGGCTCTTTATTATGGATCCTCAGAACTCAGCACTTCTCTTTCTCCGGTCCAGCCCGGGACATTCACGCTGAGGTTTGCAGCAGCGCCGCATCCTCAAAGCAAAGGGCGCGGGAAAAGCGCAGCGACGCCCCCCCCCCCGCCCAGGATCGCGCCTCCAGCGCCAGGATTGGTGCGCGGCCAGCCAATCGGACGGCGCTCCAGTCCCTCGGCACCCCCGACGTGGGGAAGGGTCCCCGCGGATCTTCCGCGCATTGGCCGCGGTTTCTGCGCCTCCTGGACCCGCGGCAGGTAAAGCGCCCCCCCCTCCAGTCCCCTTCCCTTCCCCGCGGGATTGAGGTGCGGTGGTTGCGCGTCTCCCTTCGGGGCGCCCCAGGCTGGAGCCGTCCGGCGGCAGCCCACCCGAAGCCCCTTTGCGCAGGGTCTCCGCGCTTCGCCTCCCGGAGCGCGTCGCGAAGGCGGCCGGCATCCTGCCGAGGACCCCCAGGCCGTGCCGAGGCTCCCGGCCTGCGAAGGGGCTTGCGCGGGTGCTGCGCGGCCTCCGGACTTGCGGGCGGCGGGGGCCGTCCCTTGCCGGTGCTTCCCAGCAGGCCTCCATCCGGCCGCCCAGCCGCCTTTCCCGGGAGGCGGAGGCTGGGAAGGGCTTTCGAAACAAAGGAGCCCCGCCGGCCGCGTGGGCGCGCAGTTGGCCGCTGCCCAAGGTGGCCCCGTCGGGCGCGGGGAGGGGAGGGGGCTTCCTTTGCGCCCTAGAGCGGGGTCGGGAGCCCCCCGAGCAAGAGCTTGCATCCCCCGCCGTCGGTCCCCAGCCGAGGCAACAGCCCTGAACCCTGCAGGGAAGGCCTGGCCTGAGTAGCACCAACAGGTACCTGGAGCACTGGGGAGAGACTCCCCCGCCAGGTGTTTGGTTGGCCTTTAAGGTGTGCCTGGGACTTTTCCCGCCTCCCCACCTGGTGACCCATCTAGATCTGCTGTCAGGCTCTTTCCTAACGCTCCCGCCGCTTGGCGGTTTCTTTTCCAGTGTGGCGCCGTTGGTCTTTGGTAGGGTGCTTGCTCTGATTTTGTTCAGGTTTATTTTATTGCATTTATAAGCTGGCCTCCCTTGTGGCTCAGGACGGCTCGTGGTGAAATTTCTGTTGCGATGGAGAGGGCGTAAATAACAGAATGTCTAATTTCTCTAATTGCGGAACTCACAACAATAAAAGGTTGGACGTTTCATCTTTAATTGTAAGGTGAGCCTTTTATAGCTCACGGTTTCATGTTTTGGTGCCGTGGTGCTGTGGGTTGCCACATCTGCCCGGGAGATGTAGTTGGTGGTGGGAGAGGCCTCTGGGTTGTGGTGGATGGCCTAGCCGCGTTGGCCTTGGCCTCAACCGAAGGCCTGGTGGAAGAGCTCCATTTTGCAGGCCCAGCAGAACTGTTTTGGTCCTTAAGTGGACTCCAGAGGCTTCATTTTTGACACAGTCTGGGAGTGGCGTTGGGAAGGGTAATTCTTGCGCTGCCAAAGAGGGTAGCTGTATGAAGTTATGGTTTTATAGGGGTTTTATGTGGGGTTTGTTACATGGTTACCCATCACAAGCCACTTGTGGGGGTGGCGGGATATAAATTAAATAACAAACAAATAAATAATAAAGTTTGGGTTGTTGGCCAGAAGCAATCAGGGTTGCAGCCGAGCTGCCCGTCTTTATTTATTTATTTGATCTATATCTTGCTGCTATCAAGACGGTCTTGTGACAGGTTACAAAATCATAAACGTAAACCCCACAATTATTAAAAATTTATCTGGTGGCAGAATAAATCCCCTCCGTCTCCTTTCCTGGTCAGCCCCTCCTCCCCCAGCACCAAGGCAGGCGGGGGGGGGTACCAAAAAAGTAACAGCCTATTGCTTACGGTTTTCCTCTCATGCCTTCTTTGTTTCATAATTCGCTTGCAAGGTAGTTGAGGAGAGCAAGGGACAGCGCTGCTGTCACCAAGTGAATATCCTGGTCCAGGAGGGACCTGGGCTGTGATGGAGTTGAATGCAGTGCAGGAGGGAGTTTGAGTAGGTGCTGATTTTCATGCCGACTGTGATAAATTACCAAGTTATATGGAGCTCTCAAAAGGCTCACTTGCAAGACTACACATTAACTAGCAACTTGCAAGGTTGTTATGTAAATAGCTGCCCTGCAGCATCCTGTTGCTCAGATACCACAAAAGGGGGTTTGATGTGGTCAAATGGGATATAAGTGGATAATCTTCCTCCTCCTTTTTTCTTGCTTGCAGCAGAAGGATATTTCTCAGGAGAGGGCAAATTGTCACCACTTTCCAGAGGACTGCAAACAGCCCTTCTGCATAATCAGGCCATGGAGAGGAGCAAGGAATGGATTGGGCCCTCCTTTCTTTTTGAAGGGGGCCTTTCTGATAGCACAAGATGTCAAATTGAGGTAGGCTGTGAATGTCTCCCCTTTTTCTCACTTGAAGCACTGGATGAATTTTTCAAAAAATCTCCATATGGGACAATTTGTTGTTAGCCAAAGTTTCTTTCTTCTTCCAGGGCCCCGTGTCCTTCGAGGAGGTGGCCGTGTATTTCCCAGAGGAGGAGTGGGCTCTGCTGGATCCTGGCCAAAGAGCTCTTTACAGGGAAGTCATGCTGGAGAACTATAGGAGCCTGGTCTCTTTGGGTAAGCAAGGAGTTGGCTGGTGAGTGTATGTATGGAGTAGGATAGTTAAGTTTCTAGAGAATTCTCTCAGAGATTCCTATCTGGATCTCTCTGCCCTTAAAGTTCAGCTCATTATTTAATAATAGAATTGGAAGGGACCTTATGGGTCATCTAGTCCAACCCCCTGCACTGTGCAGGACACCCACAGCCCTATCGCTCATCCACTGTCACCTGCCACCCCCTTGAGCCTTCACAGAATCAGCCTCTCTGCAGATGCCTATCCAGCCTCTGTTTAAAAGTCTCCAAAGATGGATAACCCACCACCTCCCGAGGAAGCCTATTCCACTGAGAAACTGCTCTGACTGTCAGGAACTTCTTTTGGATGTTTAGACAGAATTTCTTTTGAATTAATTTCATCCCATCGGTTCTAGTCTGTCCCTCTGGGGCAAGAGAGAACAACTCTGCTCCATCCTCTATATGGCAGCCTTTTAAATACTTGAAGATGGTTATCAGATCCCCTCTCAGTCGTCTCCTCTCCAGACTAAACAGACCAAGCTCCCCAACCTTTCCTCATACATCTTGGTCTCATACGCTTACCCTCCTCTGGACACGCTACAGTTTGTCCACATCCCTCTTCAACTGTGGTGCCCAAAACTAAACATATGTTCAGTTCCCTGGAGAACCTTTGCTCATTAACCTAGCCAGACTCAAAGATGGAACCAGTAGGGTAGGGATGGACATGAACTGGTCCCTGAGCCAAAATTCAGGCCAATCTTGGGTGGTTCAGGGCTCAGGAATTGTTGCTCGGGGAACGTGCCCATCCCTCATAACCAGCCTGTTTGTGCTCCTTATCTTTCCGAAAAGGCTCTGGGATCTGCAAACCTGACCTCATTTCCTGGCTGGAAGATCTGGATGAGATGTTCCCCCTAGACTCTGGGGAAGCAAAGAATTCAACAGGTACTTCTCTGGACCTATGGAACTACCCTTCTGTGTCGGCAGATTGAGGTTCATGCAGAATATATACATCCCTCATTCTGCCCCTGGGGCTTCCTTACAACCATCCTCTCTTGTCTTGATTTAAAGCCTCTTCTCTTCCAATGTGTGGCTGCCACTGAGACCCACTTTTTTAAAGTCACGGCTGTCTGTCTTCTTTCTTAGATTCTCTTTCTTGCTGGAAGAAGGACTCTCCCTTTGTTTCTGCCAAAGAATACACAATTGTGAGGAGATTTTCTCAGGAAAGCCTTGCCTCAGAAGACACCCCGGAGTCTTCCCTGGGCCCATCTCCAGAGATAATTGTCATCCTGACAGATCTAGCTGAGGGTAAGTTTTATATATGGCCTTGTCAGAGAAACAGACCAGGTGTAACCTGTGAGGATCTCTGCAGTTATGAGAGAGATGCGATGCTGGAAGACCCACAGTGTAGTCTGTACAGAAACTACACAGTCAGTATCCGAAACAGACGCTGTTAGAGAACAAAGCAAGATAGTAAGGGGTAGACCAGGGGTGGGTTAATTGTAGGAGCTCATGGGAATTGTAGTCCATGGACATCTGGAGAGCCACAGTTAGCCCACTCCTGGTGCAGAAGTTCAAGTGCTGAAAAGACCAATGTGGAGATATTATGGCCTTGTCAGGGAAACAGACCAGGTATAACCTGTGAGGATCTCTGCAGTTGTGAGTGAGGTGTCATGCTGGAAGATCCACAGTGGAGTAACATTTTTTCTGTAGAGGTTTGCAACCTTGCCAGTGGGATTCTACGATCTCCTGATGTTTGTGAAGCATGGATCACCACAATGGAGCAAGAAAAAAAATCTTCTGCACATCACGGGGAATAGGTGTTTCTCTTCCACTGTCTTGATTTCTAGCTCCTTAGTAGAACAATACTCAGGCATCCTTCAGCTGCTAGCAGGGATGTGTGGCTCCTGGAGGCGCCCATAAAGAAAAAGGGGCAGGATTTCGCTGGCAGGGGCTCCTGGGAATTGTAGTCCATGGACATCTGGAGAGCTGCAGTTTGACTACCCCTGTTCTAGACGGCTGCATTCCTTCTTGGAATTGAAATGGAATACGTTCTTCCAGCCTGATTCCCCCTTTAAAAAAAACTCAGTTCATAGGGAGTAATTAAAGGTCTGTTCAGAAGCTGTGCAGTAAGGGCAGTTCGGGCTGTGAGACGGTCATTCTGTAGGGTGCTTACTGGGGTGTTCTTTGTATTCCAGCAGGAGAGAAGAGGAAACAATCGTCAGACCGTAGGAAAAGACACTGGGATTTGCAGGAGGACAAAGAATCTTGGAGTAAGAGAAGATTAAAAAGATGTAAGAAGGTGGAAAACCGGAAGCAGAGGATTAAATCAGTTGCCTTTCACAGGAGGGAAATCCTAGCCACCAAAAATTTACAAAGGGGCAGGAGGAAGAAAGACCCTCGGGATGATAAAGGGGCTGGCAACAAGTCCAGTTCGGAGAGCGATCAGAGAACTGTCGCAGGGGACAAGCCCTATGAGTGCTTGGAGTGTGGACGGAGCTTCAACCGGAAGGGCAATTTAGCTTCCCACTGGAGGATTCACACTGGAGAGAAACCATATACATGCCTGGAGTGTGGAAAGAGTCTTAGCTGTAGCAAAAGACTTACTATACACCGGAGGATTCACACAGGGGAGAAACCATTTGGGTGCTTGGAGTGTGGGAAGAATTTTGGTTGCTTCCGATACCTAAAGATTCACCAAAGGATTCACACGGGGGAGAAACCGTATAAATGCCTGGAGTGTGGGAAAGACTTCAGTCAGCGCACGGGCCTTATTTATCACCAGAGATTGCACTCAGGGGAGAAACCATATAAATGCCCGGATTGTGGAAAGACATTCAGTCGGATGGACAAACTGAATTGTCATCGAAGGATTCACGCAGGGGAGAAAGTGTACAAATGCTTCGTATGTGGAAAGAACTTCAATGAAAGTTCGGACCTTATTGTTCACTACAGGCTCCACCCAAAAGAAACGATGTGAATGAAGATTTCCAAAGTCAAGTAGTAGTCATGGCTTTCATATTTTTCACATTTCTGTATCTGAAAGTCCAATTGTATTACTTTTGGACAAAGATTAAGGAGACCTGTGTTCAAATCCTCACTCTGGCATGGATTCTTGCCGGGTGGATCTTGCCCCAGACACTCACTTGTCAGCCAAGCCTACCTCACAGGGTTGTTGGGATAAAACAGGGGAAGAGGTGAACAATTTGGGGTCCCCATTGGTTAGGAAAGCGGAGTATAAATGAATTCAATGATTGTAAGCAAGGATTGTTCGGTAAATCAGGCCTGATTTTTTAGTCTTGTGTAAGTGTGTCATTAATTCAGAACTGTGAGTTAAGCAAACGTGTGAGTCTGAAGGTAAGGAGTGTTTTTTAGTGGTTTTCATTAAAAATATATATATATAGCTTCCTAGTTTCAACTTGGATACATTGGTGGTTGATTTCCTTGCTTTGCGGTTTGGAACTCCACTGTGGCACCAGAGGTTAGAACAGGGGTAGTCAAACGGCGGCCCTCCAGATGTCCATGGACTACAATTCCCAGGAGCCCCTGCCAGCATTCGCAGGGGCTCCTGGGAATTGTAGTCCATGGACATCTGGAGGGCCGCCGTTTGACTACCCCTGGGTTAGAATGTTCCTGGAAGTCTGGAGAGCAAAGGAGTAGATTCACCGTTGAACGTCCTGGGGAAGTTCTGTCTGGCTGCCGTCCTGAGGGGCTTATGTTTTTCTTGATTATTTTGAATTTTACGTAGTTCTCCATACAATGGCCCTCTTGACTCTGGTTCCCCCTGCGCTTCCCAAAATGCCTGCATCATGGAGATCTGCTTGCTATATCTAATTAAGCGGGCCTTAATCCACACTTTGTTATTCTTTTAGGTGCCCATTAGACTCCTGGTTGTTTTTGCTAACACAGCTATCCCTTTGAGTTTAAGCAAGTTTTTAATGGCCACAATCAGCCCCACAGTTCTGTACCCTTTAATGTGGTGTGATCTGCCCTTCAGCGCCAGCTGGAAGCAGTTCCCACTTTCTTATTCAGAGTGCCTTATTTGTGAATTCACCCGCAAATATCAATGAAACTGAAATCCCCCTCCCAGATTTTGACTAGCCTAAATCATACATCCGAAGACTCTGGGAACCGTAGCCTGCCAGAGGGTCTCCCCACTGAATCCTGAGAACTCCTAAACAAGCCAAAGACAAATAATTCTTGTGCAAACTGCAAAACAGCATGTGTGGATTGAAACAGGTTGTGAAATGTTAGGGTAAGAAACTCCATCAAATGCTAAGGAAGGAAGGATTTGAGCAAAGGGGAACGAAGCCTGTACTCAGACTATAGGGGCAACCAATGGACTTCTGACTTATATGGATGACCTGATTTTATGCTATGAAGGCAAGGACATTAAGAGGTCACTGCTGTGGGGAGCCCAAGGTCACCCAGCTGGCTGCATGCGGGAGAGAAGGGGGAAATCAAACCCGGCTCGCCAGATTAGAAGTCTGCACTCCTAACCACTAAGAGCCTCTTGTGGCACAGAGTGGTAAGGCAGCCGTCTGAAAGCTCTGCCCATGAGGCTGGGAGTTCAATCCCAGCAGCCGGCTCAAGGTCGACTCAGCCTTCCATCCTTACGAGGTCGGTAAAATGAGTACCCAGCTTGCTGGGGGGTAAACGGTAATGACTGGGGAAGGCACTGGCAAACCACCCCGTATTGAGTCTGCCATGAAAACGCTGGAGGGCGTCACCCCAAGGGTCAGACATGACTCGGTGCTTGCACAGGGGATACCTTTACCTTTACTCCTAACCACTACACCAACCACTAACCACTGAGGGGATATCAGATATTGGGTGAAGTTTCCTTGTCAGAGGAACTGAGGTGTTTGTACTTTGAACCTGCCTGGCAGAGGGTTTTCCCTGAGGCGTGTACGATATAAAACCTAATATTCTGCAATTCTTGGTTGACTACTAACATTTACCATGGTTTTCTGAGTAAACTTTGTTCCTGGTCACTTTTCAAAAGCAAGCCTTATTGAGCCTGTCGATTCACCCTGATGGTTAATTGAGGCTTGGGTAGGGAGGAGAACGTCCCTCCACTCTGAGCTACACCCTCCCCCCCGGTGGGGAGTTTTGGGGACAAAAAGCCCCCCCCCTGCATTTGTCCTGAGCGGCTTCTTTGTCAGTCACGGGCAAGAGGTTGATTCCTCTTGAGCAGGGGTAGTCAAACTGCGGCCCTCCAGTTGTCCATGGACTACAATTCCCAGGAGCCCTTGCCAGCATTCGCCAGCAAATGCTGGCAAGGGCTCCTGGGAATTGTAGTCCATGGACATCTGGAGGGCCGCAGTTTGACTCCCCCTGCTCTTGAGTGTCGCCCATTTCTTTCAGTGGCTCTTCCGAGTATCCTGCAGAGAACATCAAGTGGGGCCGTCTTACACCTGGGCAGAAATGTCGCCTCTAGGAAGGGTCAGAGAATTGGGGAAGCCAAACACTAGACGATATTTGTGGCAATAACAGGAAGAAAAGGGATGGGTGAACCTTGAGAGCAGGGGGTGGCCAAACTGGCTCTCCGGATGTCCATGAACTACAATTCCCAGGAGCCCTTGCCAGTGCTTGTCAGTGCTGGCAAGGGCTTGTGGGAATTGTAGTCCAGTTTGGCCCACCCCCTCTTGCCTGTGACTGACAGAGAAGCTGCTCAGAGCAAATGTGTGGGTGGGGTGGGGGTTCTGCCCCACAACTCCCAACAGGGGATGTAGCTCAAAGTGGGTGGCCAAACGAGAGAGAATCTCACAGACAGGTGGGCAAACCGAGAGATACTCCCTGGACATGACTGAAACAGGTTCAGCTTCGTCGACCCACTTTCGCTGGCTCCATCTGAAAGGAACTTGCAGGAAAGAGCTCTTAGGTTTTGGGCCTCTTCTTGGGGGGGGGGCACCATTACCTCATGAAAGTAACAAAGGGAAGGAGGCCTGGACAAAAACACAGGGACATGTGACTGAGAGAACGCTGCACCTCGTGTAAATAGTGTAAATAGCCTACCCGGGAATAACACCAGAACAGGATATGTGCAGTGAGGGACAGACACTGAGTAAAGCTTCAACGCTTCCAATGCAATCGATTTTTCTTCCTATTTAACCCCATTTGTTTGAGGTGTGGAGCCTGAGGAGGGTGGGATTTTGGGATATAAAGTCCACCTTCCACATTGGCCATTTTCTGCAGGTGAAGGAAGACCAGCTAAAGACCAGCCACGATTTCGGAAGATCTCCGCCCCCTACCAGCGGGCTTTCCCCCCTAAGTCCCAGCCCCAGATGCCCCAGGATGGCTCTTTCTGGATCCTCAGAACTCAGCACTTCTCTTTCTCCGGTCCAGCCCGGGACATTCGCGCTGATGTTTCCAGCAGCGCCGCATCCTCAAAGCAAAGGGGAAAGGCGCAGCGACGCCTGTTGGTATAATGTACCTAGTGACAGCTAACAGCTTCAAGCTGATCAAACTGATCTAACTGACAGGTACTGATCATGTGAGAAGTGTCAGGTGTACATGAATGACACAGCACAAATGCTTCTATTGGCTGGATAGTGAGCTGATGCAATACTAGAGAAGGTTGCATGTACATAGGTTGTGTATATAAGGAGTGATGGGGGAGCTGTCTCTCTCTCTCTCTGAAATGCCATTGTGCGCGCAGCACTCTGCTGGATAACTTGTAAATATTCTGTACATAAAAAGGCTAAGGACCTACAAACCTGTTTGGCTTGTGTTCTTCTGCCGCGCCGAAGTGACACACCACTACAACGACTTCCGCTTATCTCAGCTAAACCACCCAAAAACGCCCCCACCCCGCCCAGGATCGCGTCTCCAGCGCCAGGATTGGTGCGCGGCCAGCCAATCGGACGGCGTTCCCGTCCTTCGGCGCTCCAGGCGTGCGGAAGGGTCCCCGCGGAGCTTCCGCGCATTGGCCGCGGTTTCTGCGCCTCCTGAATCCGCGGCAGGTAAAGCGCCCCCCCCCCGGTCCCCTCGGAGGCGCCTTTGCCCCCCTCCCTTCCCTGCGGGGTTGTTGTCCGATCGTGGCCCTCCGGGGGAGAGGGGAGCGACTCCCTTCGGAGCCAAAAAGAAGCGCAGCAGCCCCCAGGGCCATTTGCAACTGGGGAGAGCACCTTCGCGGAGTGACTCCGGTTTCTGCTTCTCGGAAGGCATCGCCGGGGCGGCCGCAGTCGTGCCGGGGAGTCCCCAGGAGGGCGGGACGGAGCGCCTCCCCCGTTTGGCTCCCGGCTTCCGAAGGGGATCCTCCGGGTGTTTCCCGGCAGATTTGCAGATAGAGGCCGCCCATTTTGGGGCCTGCTCTTCCCAGCATGCCGCGGGTGCAGCCGAAATCCAGCGCCGGAGGCTGCAAGGCGCTGGTTTGGCTCCGATTTGTTGTCTTGTCTTGCCGATCGAGCCTCTCTGGGGAGCGGGGTCCTTGCGCGCTTTGGGTGCCGGCTGCGCTGTCGGCTGCGCGAGTGTTGGGGGCCGCGGCTGAACGCCGTGGCGGAGCCCCCCAGGTGGACCAGTCGCGTTGCACCTTCTCCCCAAATCGCCCCTGTGAACTAGGGTGGCCGTGCCTTGCAGCCCCTGCATGCTTGCTTGATATTCACCTCTCCAAAGGACTACAATTCCCACGAGTCCCTGCCAGTAGCATCCAGGATAAGGTGACCAGATTGTCCCACTTTTGGAGGGACACCTGGGGGTACCTGGCAAATTGTACTTAGGTTGCAATTAAAAAACATATATTACAATACTATTTTTTCGTTCTATGCGTTCTATGAAACTTTTTGTTATTCCATATGGACCAGTTTTTTTTTTTTAATCAAGAACCCCTGACCTAAGGCTTGTGGCCCGTATACCAAATTTTCCTCCTCCTTTTTTCTTGCTTACAGCAGAAAGATATTTCTGAAAGATACAGCAGAAAGATATTTCTCAGGAGAGGGCAGACTGTCACCACTTTCCAGAGGACTGCAAACAGCCTTTCTGCATACGAATCAGGCCATGGAGAGGAGCAAGGAATGGATCGGGCCCTCCTTTCTTTCTGAAGGGGGCCTTTCTGATAGCACAAGATGTCAAATTGAGGTAGGCCGTGAATGTCTCTCCTTTTTCTCACTTGAAGCACTGGATGAATTTTTTAAAAAATCTCCATATGGGCCATTCTGTTGTCAGCCAAAGCTGCTTTCTCCTTCCAGGGCCCCGTGTCCTTCGAGGAGGTGGCCGTGTATTTCCCAGAGGAGGAGTGGGCTCTGCTGGATCCTGGCCAAAGAGCTCTTTACAGGGAAGTCATGCTGGAGAACTATAGGAGCCTGGTCTCTTTGGGTAAGCAAGGAGTTGGCTGGTGAGTGTATGTATGGAGTAGGATAGCTGAGTGTCTAGAGAATTATCTCAGAGATTCCTATCTGCACTTGATTTCTCCTCCCTTAACATTCAGCTCATTACGTTCACTGGAGAATTAATAAATCATTAACCCAGCCGGACTCAAAGATGGAACCAGTAGGGACATGAACTGGCCCCCGAGCCAAAATTCAGGCCAATCTTGGGTGGTTCAAGGCTCAGGAATTGATGTTCGGGGAAGGTGCATTCACTGAACATGTGCCAGATTTTTGGCCACTTCAGTTTGGATGTTTGGGGCCAGCCATTTAAACCTAACAGCTGAGCAGTGCAAGGTTGTAAGGTTTAAATGGCTTCTGACAACTTCTTGCCACTTTGGAGGATGGGGGTGGGGAGGAGAGCAAAACCAAAGTTTAAATGGCTGCCAGCAGCTGGGAGAAAAAGGGGAACCTAATTTGCCAGTTTGATTCAGGTAGGGCCTGTTTGGTTCCATTAGAGGTTCAGTTTGTGGACTACGCTGAAACAAACCATCTTTTAAAGGTCTGTGCCCATCCCTCATAACCAGCCTGTTTGTTCTCCTTATCTTTTGCAAAAGACTGCTGGATCTGCAAACCTGACCTCATTTCCTGGTTGGAAGACCTGGATGAGATGTTCCCCCAAGGATCTGGGGAAGCAAAGAATTCAACAGGTACTTCTCTGGACCCTTCTCAGCAACCCTTCTGTGCTGGCGAACTGTGGCTCTAATTTGAGAGCACCCAGAATATGTGCCTCATTCTGCCCCTGGGGCTTCCTTACAACCACCCCCGTGGCTTCATTCTCTCTTGTCTTGATTTAAAGCCTCTTCTCTTAAAGTGCTGGTTGCCATTGAGACCCACTTTTTAAAAGTCACAACTGTCTGTCTTCTTTCTTAGATTCTCTTTCTTGCTGGAAGAAAGACTCTCCCTTTGTTTCTGCCAAAGAATACACAATTGTGAGGAGATTTACTCAGGAAAGCCTTGCCTCGGAAGACACACCAGAGTCTTCCCTGGGCCCATCTTCAGAGCTAATTGTCATCCTGACAGATCTGGCTGAGGGTAAGTTTTATATATGGCCTTGTCAGGGAAACAGACCAGGTGTAACCTGTGAGGATTTCTTTAGTTGTGAGAGAGATGCGATGCTGGAAGACCCACAGTTTAGTCTGTGGAGAAACTACACAGTCAGTATTCGAAGAAGACCCTGTTAGAGAACAAAAGCAAGATAGTAAGGCAGGGATAGTCAAACTGCGGCCCTCCAGATGTCCATGGACTACAATTCCCAGGAGTCCCTGCCAGCATTTGCTGGCAGGGGCTCCTGGGAATTGTAGTCCATGGACATCTGGAGGGCCGCAGTTTGACTACCCCTGTAGTAAAGGGTATACCTGGGGTGGGCTACCTGTGGCTCTCCAGATGTCCATAGACATCTGCCAGGGGCTCATGGGAATTGTAGTCCATGGACATCTGGAGAGCCACAGGTAGCCCACCTCTGGTGTAGAGGTTCAAGTGCTGAAAAGACCATTGAGGAGACACTAATTCAGATCTGGATTCAGACATGAAGCTGCCTGGGTCCATCTCCTCAGCCTCTAACCTACCTCTCAAGAGAAAAATACACGTCATCCTGATCTTGGATGAATGGCAGAATCGAACAACAGAGTTTCATAGAGGCTGTTCTACAATGCCCCATGCAACAGGCTCTTAAGAAATATCAGTGTGCTCTTTTTCCTTTGTAAAAAAACATAATTCTACCCCTTCATCTGTAAGTTTTAATCTTTCTTTAGCCCAGGTTCCACCTTTAGCTCTTTAACTCTCAGTTCATAGCGAGAAATTAAAGGTCTCTTCAGGCCTATCCAGAAACTGTGCATTAAGGACAGTTTGGGCTGTGAGACGGTCATTCTGCGGGGTGTTTACTGGGGTGTTCTTTGTATTCCAGCAGGAGCGAAGAGGAAACAATCGTCTGACCGTAGGAAAAGACACTGGGATTTGCAGGAGGGCAAAGAAGCTTTGAGTAAGAGAAGGTTAAAGAGAAGTAAGGTCGTGGAAAACCAGAAGCAGAGGACAAAGTCAGTTGCCTTTCACGGGAGGGAAATCCTAGCCACCCAAAATTTACAAAGGGGCAGGAGGAAGAAAGGCCCTCGGGATGATAAAGGGGCTGGCAACAAGTCCAGTTCGGAGAGCGATCAGAGAACTCTCGCAGGGGACAAGCCCTATGAATGCTTGGAGTGTGGACGGAGCTTCAACCGGAAGGACAATTTAGCTTCCCACTGGAGGATTCACACTGGAGAGAAACCATATACATGCCTGGAGTGTGGAAAGAGTCTTAGCTGTAGCAAAAGACTTACTATACACCGGAGGATTCACACAGGGGAGAAACCCTTTGAATGCTTGGAGTGCGGGAAGAATTTTGGCTGCTTCAGGTACCTAAAGATTCACCAAAGGATTCACACGGGGGAGAAACCGTTTAAATGCTTGGAGTGTGGGAAAGACTTCAGCCAGCGCACGGGCCTTATTTATCACCAGAGATTGCACTCGGGGGAGAAACCATATAAATGCCTGGATTGCGGGAAGAGATTCAGTCGGATGGACAAACTGAATTCTCATCTAAGGACACACACACACGGGAAAAATTGTACAAATGCTTAGAATGTGGAAAGGGTTTCAGTTGTACCTCCAACCTTGCTGATCACTACAGGCTCCACACAAAGGAGAAACCACAGAAATAAAGTTTTCCTCATCCTTGCAATGGTCATTGCTGTCATTGTTTTCACATTCCCACCTTTCGCCTCCAAATGTCCATTGTATTAGTATGGTTTAGTCCAGGGGTAGTCAAACTGCGGCCCTCCAGATGTCCATGGACTACAATTCCCAGGAGCTCCTGCCAGCGAATGCCCCTGCGAATTCCCAGGAGCCCCTGCGAATGCTGGCAGGGGCTCCTGGGAATTGTAGTCCATGGACATCTGGAGGGTCGCAGTTTGACTACCCCTGGTGTAGTGGATGGAGTGTTGGACAAGGATCAAGGTGTGTTTGAATCCTCACTCTGTCATGTGACTCGCTACATGACTGCACAACTTGGTCTCTTAGACAGCAAGAAAGGACAGTTGGCAATCAATTAATTTACGCAATTAATTTGCATGGTTTTCTCTTTGTGATTCCCTAACTTCATCTTGTGCATCTTGGCAGTATTTCTGCATATCTTGTTCTTAAATGCCAATAAAGGCTTCTCTCTATCTTTTTCTATCTCGGCAGTTTTTAAAAACCTGTCATTATTATTATTATTATTATTATTATTGAATTTATTTCCCGCCACTCCCTTGCGGCTCGTGGCGGGTTACAACAATATAAACCCCATAAAATACATTAAAAACCAATTAACATGTCAATATTAATGACTACCTGGCAAGAGCGGCTAATCAACTACCCATTCCCCCTTAGCAAGTGGAGAGGGGATACTGATGGTACTCATGTCTAATCCCAATCCTCAGGTCCCGGGGGGGCGTAGGTGTTAAGCCTGGTCTCAACCGTAAACCTGTGTAACTCTGCACTCTTGTCCCCCAAATGGATCCATCTCAAGCGATTCTTAAGTTTGGCAGCTTGCAGAATAAATTCATTAATTTATTGCAGGTACAACAACACAGGTATCTGTGTTTTTATCTTTTTAAAATAATATTTAAGTTATCAATGATTCTTTTATCTTGTTAATGCCAGATGTTTTTATGTACCTTGTAATTTGACTACTGGTCTAGTACCGTAATAATAAAGACTTGACACAGGTATCTCTTAGCAAGTGACCGCTAAATAATCTTCAGACCTAACAACTGGCGGCATATAGTTATGCTAAGAACGCCAGGTGGTGCTGTAGTGCAGATGGTAAAATTGCTTTGTGAACTGGTTCTTAAAATGCCCCTGTTGCCACTGTGTGATTGTATTCCATTTTGGTTCTTCCCAGTCATTCATGAACAAGCTGAGGAAGACTTCAGAAACTGGCTCCTATCTGTGGTACGAGTTTTCTTGCTCTGTTCTATGCCGTAAAAGTGAAGATGATTTTTTTCCTCTGCTTTATGATGTGATGGTGTCCTCTTTCTTCCAGATGAAATGAAAGGCTGAAATATATTTAATGTGGTTGAAGTCAACACTGCCTCACGGAGAAAGTGTGAGGCTGGCTTTACCAGACACGTAAAAGAAGGGCTGGAGGGTCTCTCCAGAGAAGAGAGCTTTTGAGAACTGGTACAGGAGGGTGTTTCTGTGGGCATCGAAAAAGGCCACTTGTCCCCCGGAATAGTTCAGGCACACCCGGACGATCCTGAGCTCCCCGCTGAGGCAGAGGGGAGAGAAAGGAGGGCGAGTGAGAGCCCTGTATCCACTTTCCCACCTCTCCACACCCCAGGTCCCTTCTTCAGGACTCATGGTGACCAGACCCTTCCTCTTCATAGACTTCCTGGCTACTCCGACAGCCCAGCTTTCCTTGTTTTCCACAAGGACATCCCAGAAATGCCGGCCTGCGGTGAATCCCTCGCGCCCCAGCACAATGAAACGGCTGTCAAATCTCTCGGCGTTGTTGGGCAAATTTCTCTTGCTTCCCAGCCTCACGCTTTTCAGATCCTCAGACAGGACAAGGTAGGGGTTGGCTGTTTCTGGATCCAGAGTCACATGTGCTGTGGAGGGGAAAGGAGACGGGAGACACGAGAAGATCAGCTGGGAGATAAATTCCAGAGCTAAATATTTCACAGTACTGAAAGACCTTTGTGGCGTTTTTACAGGGTTGGACTCTGCTTTGAAATGGCGGGAGTGGCTGCAGGTTGAACCCGTTGGTCACTGTAATGCAGGGGTAGTCAACCTGTGGTCCTCCAGATGTTCATGGACTACAATTCCCATGAGCCCCTGCCAGCATTTGCTGGCAGGGGCTCATGGGAATTGTAGTCCATGGACATCTGGAGGGCCACAGGTTGACTACCCCTGCTGTAATGCACATTTGGGCCCTCGGGGATGAAAGGCCAAGCATATAGGACAGGTCAAGTCACGACCTTTTATATTACGCAAAACCAAAAAGGGAACAAAAACCCAACCTTGACAAAAGTCAGGAACTCAAAAGTTGAGCTATAAAACGATATAAAATTTTAACAATTATTTATTAAAATGCACCAATATTAGGTTAAAAACAAAGTAAAAACTATATAAAAACTGTACAGATCTAGCTGCACACGAACAGACCAAATGCATTTTGACCCTATTGGGTCTTCCCCAGTGGTCAATAATATTAAATAATGCACTCTTATTTAAAGCTTTTCAGACACCCATGAGATGCACTCTCTCTGCAGAGGAAAACAATAGCTGAGAGTGGTGTTTCTTAGGGCTGATCCTGCGTTGAGCAGGGTGTTGGACTAGATGGCCTGTATGGCCCCTTCCAACTCTGATTCTATGATTCTATGATTCTATGATTCTATGATTCTATGACTTCAGTTTAGAATAATTCTCAGGCAGAAGCTAGACCGCCCTCCCCCCCTCCCCTGTAGATACCACCTGGCTATACTGAGTGATCCTACTTTATGTAGAGTAGCGATCCCCAGCCTGTGGGCCACGGACCACATGTGGTCCTTCGACTACTTGGAGGTGGGCCCCGAAGGATGATTCTATGATTCTAGATATTACATATCTTAGAAGGTGGGGCTCCAAAAAGAAACACTAGACCAGTATTTGTTGGGGCTACACTTAACAGATTTCCCTTGACTACCCAGCTGTACTTCATAATTAGTTTTAACCTAATGTTGGTGCACTTTAATAAATAATGGTTAAAATTTTTTTATTGTTTTATAGCTCAACTTTTGAGTTCCTGTCTCCCTCTTTCCTCTTTGCCACTCTTTGTAACTAACTGAAGTATCACAGAATCATAGAATTGGAAGGGGCCATGCAGGCAGTTCAACCCCCTGCTCAGTGCAAGTTAAGCTCCTATCAGCTTTCAAGCTCCTGTGACAGAACACAAGTAGAGTAGTTTTAGACAGGCTCCCCTTCCCGCCTGTGAATTATAGCCTTGGTGGTTCTTCAGAATTTACCTTTTTGCTGCTCAAGTCCAGACAACAGACCATCTGGGGAAGCAAGAGAAGAGGGGATGAGCATCAAACTGAAGAACTTTTAGCCAATTTTCTAACAAAAACAACAATTCACACAATTTTAGATGCTGAAACAGATTTAGTGGAATGTGGGCTGTGTATGACAGTAAATTTCTCACTCTAATTCCCTTGGAAATCTCTAAATTTATCTCTGTGTGATTTTATTTCAGCATTCCAAATTATGGCTTCTGTAGGATTTAGAAAAGAAAAAACCTTTACAAAATATCAAATCTGAAAAACCCAACATCTGGCTTCAAAACTGTTTTGTGCCAAGATCTCATAGATCAAGCCTGGGTATCATTAAGGGCCATTAAATAAGAAGAGTTGGTTTTTGTACCCCGCTCTTCACTGCCTGAAGGAGTCTCAAAGCAGCTTACAATCACCTTCCCTTCCTCTCCCTACAGCAGACACCCTGCGAGGGAGGTGAAGTTGAGAGAGCTCTGACAGGACTGCTCCGTCAGACCAGCACTATCCGGACTGTGACGAGCCCAAGGTCACCCAGCTGGCTGCATGTGGAGGCGCAGGGAATCAAACCTGGCTCACCAGATGAGAAACTGCTGCTCTTAACCACTACACCACACCGACAGTTGAGTTTACTGATAGGCATCTTTGCATGCAAACTGCATTTGACCTCTAATTGTGGGCTTCCTCCATAAAAACCTGGAGCATCTGATTTGGTACATGCACGTGGCAAGTGCTGCCATTGGGGCATAAATAAATTTCCTGGGCGATGCTTATCTGCACTAGGGATGTACGCCTCAGCTGAGCTGCCTCGGCCAACACCGAAGCCCAAGGCGGCACGAGCCAAGGGGCACATCTCCTGTGTTTTTGTGAACCGCAACTGAATTCAAGGGGTCTGATTGGCTGGTTTAGCATGGACCTATCATGTGACTGTGTTTGGATGCTGTGACACAGTTTACTAATGTAACGGGATTAACTTTTGCTTATATATTCCTGCTGTTAGGATGGCCAGTTCATAGTCTGAGGAAGAGTGCTTGCCCTTGAAAGCTCACGCCTTGAATAAATCTTTGTTAGTCTTAAAGGTGCCCCTGGACTCTGATTTTATTGTGCTACTTCAGACCAACAGGGCTACCCACTTGAATCTATCCCTAATCCGGACAGCAGAGGGAGCCAATCCATTCCCCCAGAAGCCACTTCAACTATTCTCAAGCCAGATTCAAATGGGTAGCCATGTTGGGTCTGAAGCAGCACAATGAAATAGGAGGCACCTGCTACTGGACTCTGATTTTATTATCCTCAAGCCAGTCCCAGCTGTTGGCACATCTGTATCAAGTAAATGGTTAAAGACATCTCATTGTGCCTCCAACACGACATACTGTGTGACATCCAGCTGTTCTTTATTACCCTCAAATTCGTTCATGACGCCTTGTAGAAAGGAACTGATATCGCAGACGTCCCACAGCCTCCATCTCAGCTCGGAAGGGAAAGCCGCTGGGCGCTTGACCTGTTTCTTCTCCTCATACCTAGTGAGGAACAGCGTTTTTAATCAGCCAACAAAGTCAGAATCCTTGAGGGGAGCAAATGAACAGAATGGATAATATGCAGGCAACGCACAGCAGTGAGCCTAGAGAAGCTACCGGCAGATGCAGGAATGCGGAGAGGGACAGAAGCGCTTTGGGGAGCAGAGTCTGCTTCACTGAGCTGTGGTGGTATAAAGTGGCATACAAATCTAATAAATAAATAAATGGATAAATGATGGCTGCGAAGACCCCAATCCCAAGCATCAAACTAGAATTGATGAGGAATGAGTAGCCCTTATGCTTGGTGGCAGAGCCAGGGTGGTGTCAGGGTCAAGAGCGGTGGCCTCTAATCTGGAGAGCTGGGCATGATTCCCCACTCTTATACGTGCAGCGAGATGGTTGACCTTGGGCCAGTCCTGGTTCTCAAAGTTCTCTCAGCCCCACTTACCTCACAGGGTGTCCGTTGTGGAGAGAGGAACAGAAGGCGATTGTAAGCTGTTTTGAGATTCCTTTGGGTAGAGAAAAGAGGGATATAAGAACCAACTCTTCTTCTTCTTTGGTAATCTCAGGGCTCCCTCAGCCTCACCTCCCTCACAGGGTGTCCGTTGTGGGGAGAGGAACAGAAGGCGATTGTAAGCCGCTTTGAGATTCCTTTGGGTAGTGGAAAGCAGGATACCAAAAAACCCAAAACAGCTCTCCTTTCCATGGCTGATGGATACCAGCTGCTCATACTTGCCCTTTCTTGTGCTTGAGGTACTGTAAGAAATTGTGCCTAGGAGTCTCCTGCCATGAAGAAGAAGGTTTCAGCCAAACCAGCTTAGTTCTCCTTCCCTCTGTGCTAGGAGAAAGGATTCAGACTCATCGTGCCTGAAACTTTTTAATATTTTGAAAGGTTTTTTTTTAAGATTATATTTTTAAGATTATATTTAGTTGTTCAATTGATCTAAGCCACTGCAGGTGGTTTAAGGATTCTGGGGCTGGTAGCACCAGAGTCAGTTTAAGGATTCACAAGCCCCTTTCTTTTGCTCTTGTGGCCATACAAGTATGAAGACCCCCTAACAATCGCAGTGGGAAAGCCCCCTAACCATATGAGGTCCCTGAAACCGTACTGCCCTTAGCATGCACTACTAGATTAACCACCTCAGCTTGGGGCCCTCTAGCGTTTTCATGGCAGACTCAATACGGGGTGGTTTGCCAGTGCCTTCCCCAGTCATTACCGTTTACCCCCCAGCAAACTGGGTACTCATTTTACCGACCCCGGAAGGATGGGAGGCTGAGTCAACCTTGAGCCGGCTGCTGGAATTGAATTCCCAGCCTCATGGGCAAAGCTTTCAGACTGCATGTCTGCTGCCTTACCACTCTGCGCCACAAGGGGCTCATTGCTGGAAGAGCTATTGCAGAGTAAATTAGTACAATGTGAAGCAGGCAGGGAAGAACAACAGTAAAAGAAGAGCTGTTTTTTCCTACCCTGCTTTTTACTGCCCAAGGGAATCTCAAAGCAGCTTACCAACACCTTTCCCTTCCTCTCCCCACAACCCCCTCTGTGGGGTTGAGAGAGTTCTAACAGAACTGCTATGAGAGCAGCTCTAAGAAAACTGTGAGTAGCCCAAGGTCACCCAGCTGGCTGCATGTGGAGGAACAGCGGGGCATCAAACCCAGCTCGCCAGATTAGAGACGGCTGCTCTTAACCATTACACCAAATGTTGCAATAAAAAATTATTTGGAATTATATACTTGAGAGGTGCCTCAACATTTAGCTTTTTCCTTTATGTTCAGTTTTGGCTATCAATAAGGAAATGATGATTCTATTATTGGTTCTCAAATGAAGGCAGAGGGCCAGTGTTCAGTCCAGGATCCTTGGGAGAAGAACAGAGAGGAGTTCCTAACATGCCGAGGGTCCCTGTTTTGGGTGAAACACTGGAGGGGCTCCTCTTGAGTCCTACATCTTCTCTCTAGAACCCCAGAGGGCACAGGCTCCATATGCTATCTGGATACAGCCCAGCATCTGCAATAGAAAACAAATTTACCTTTGCAAGGTGCTTCTGATATCCTGGGAGGGAAGAGAGAAAGAAGAGGGCATTCAGAGATTGCACAGGAAAGACCCCTCAAACCCCAGGTCATGATGCAGCCTGACTCATTTGCTGTTTTCCTCACCCGTGACACGTCCCTAATCTCCATCAGTTAAGAGGGTTCCTAGTTCCCTTTGTGAAATACTGGTGAAGATCTTCCTGAGATGGAGACGGCAAGCAAAGCACAGCCATTTCAGTGCAGTGCTGCTTTAAATTTTCCTCTGCGACATGCATGATTGATCCGGAGTGACCCTACCTTTCCCGTGCGATATCCATATTTCAAAAATTGGCATCAGTAAATGTGCAGATCTCTGCTTTCTGTGAATTAACTTCCTGCCTCGGGCCTCCAATGCTGCAGCAAAGCAGTCTTCCCTCATTGGCTAGGGCGTCAGTTCAAAGACTTCCTGGTTCCCAGTTGCAAGACTTGTCTTAAAGTGACTGCGCTCCACAAGGCCTAGCTTCTCTCAGCAGAGATTTGCCTCTTGGCTTTATTCCCCCCTCCTCTGCTGTCTCCAATCCTCTGCACCCCCCCTGTTCAAGAAAAAGGAAGAAAGGAAGAAAGGAAGAAAGGAAGAAAGGAAGAAAGGAAGAAAGGAAGAAAGGAAGAAAGAAAGAAAGAAAGAAAGAAAGAAAGAAAGAACGGGAGAAAGGGAGAAAGGGAGAAAGGACTCCTGCTGCACTTGGCTCACCCTTCTCGCTCTGAGCTTCCCCAATCAAGTGCAAAATACTTTCTGTTTCAATGGGGAGGGGGATATGAGCAGGGTATGAGCTTTTAGGAGTCCCTGCTCGCATCTTCAGGTACCAAGATTGATGGATTTCCATTCTGTGTGGCTACATTTTGGGCCTTTCCATCAAGATGGGTTGCTGTGTTAATTTGTCGTAGCAGTAGATAACAGCAAGAGTCCAGTGGCCCCTGAAAGACTTATAAAATTTGGGGCAGGGTATGAACTTCTGTGAGTCCATGCTCAGTTCTTCAGATATAGCTAGAATGTGAGTCTGTCTGTGGATTCATCTGTGAACAGAGGGGCTCACGTTCTAGCTGTATCTGAAGAAGTGAACTCACAAAATTTCATATCCTGACTCAAATTTTGTTTGTCTTTAAGGTGGTGCTGGACTCACACTCTTTTTTTCAGGCAATAGTATTATGGACCTAATAAATTCAGCCTGGCCATCAAGGGCTCATTACCACCTTAACCTCTAATGTAATATATGTCATGGGGAGCCCCCTGGACTTAACGGGAACATTGGCTTCTTATCTCACTACACATGCCAAGGCACTCAGGATCCAGTTACCTGCAGGAATTCACTAGGCGGTTGCTGAATCTTCTCTTCCATCTCCCGGATGAGGCTTTCAAGAGACGAGAGATCTTGGGAGAGTCTGGCCAGGTGCTCGTCCCTTTTTCTGGCTATGTCCTTCTCCACTGCCTCCATCTGAGCCAGCAGGACTTTCTCTCCTTCTTCCAGAAGCTCAGACAGCTGTTTCAACTTGGTCACTGTCTTTTTCCTCTCTGACTTAGTACTTTTCTACAAGAAGCAGAAGGGCAGGGGGGAGGGAAAATGAGAGCAATGTCAGAAATCCCATTGGATTTCTGTAGGGTCAAATGGACTCTTACAAGGAGGTCTTGGGTTTCTGTTTTAGCGGTCGCTTTATCTGCCAGGACTCTCTCTCTTTCTCTCCTCACAGTTTCCAGGCAATTGTAGATCTGATCCTGAAGAGAAGAAAAAAGTTCTGGATGAATTCTCGTTTTGGGGCCCACTACACATATATGTCAAAGAGATTACTCGGAAAGAAGCAGGCAGAACACTGGAATCCCTTGACTAATTCCGCACACTTTGGATAATGCACTTTAGAAGCAGATTTTCCTGTTCCGCACAGGGATATCCAGCTGCAAAAGCACATTGAAAGTGCTTTGTCCAATGTGTGCCTTTTGGGGGGAGTGGCACCTTAGTCCCTGAGGGCTGTTGTCAGGGCCATGCCTAGTGGAATAAGCTCCCTGAAATGCTGTGGGCCCTGTCAGAGCAAGTTCTGCAGGGCTTGCAGAAGGGAGCTCTTCCGCCAGGCATTTGTCTGAGGCCGGGTAGCAGCCCTGGGGATTAAGATCGGGTTCTCCTCTGCCCTTAGGGTCTGGGCCAGTATTAGATTGGTCTGACTTGACAAGTCCCCCGTGACAACATCCCAATTTCCATTGGCCATCTTTGGTCCACCCACTGCGTTTGTGTGAGATATAAATTAAATTGTATCTTGCCATAGAATGTTTATAATGGGGTTTTTATTCTTATTATATATGGATTATACCAAAAATTGTAAACCGCCACAAGCCAGCTCTGGGAGTGGCGGTCATACAAATCCAATTATAAATAAAAATAAACTAAGAATTCTCTCCTGCCATATTAGAGGCAAAATGCACCTTCCTCTGAACACGGAAGGCTTCCGCCAGCAAAGATCCAAATGACTTCCTACCTTATAGAGCTGAACAGCTTGTTCTACGATCAGCATTGTGTGTCCTTTGTGTTCGGGGGACTTCTCACAAACCAAGCAAACTAACATTTCATCTTCTTTGCAGAAGAGGTGGAGTTTCTCTTTGTGGCGCCAACAAAGGTCTTCTTTTTCCACGCTTAGCGCCATCTGTTTGAGTTTTTCTACCACGTTGGCCAGGTGCCAGTTGGGTCGGAACTTCTGTTTCTGGATCTTGGCCTTGCACATGGGGCACTCCGGGACTTCCCCCAGCGCTTCCCACATCTCGTAGTAGCTGGTGATGCAGCTCCGACAGAAGCTGTACCCACAGTCCAGCACCACGGGGTCCGTCAGGCAGCCCAGGCAGATGGGGCACTTGGCCTCATGCTGCAGGTCGGTGGGCGGTGGGGCTGAGGCCATGGCAGGTGGCGTCTCTGTGGTTTAGTGGACGGAAGAGTCAGCTTGCAAGATCTATAGATGAAGAAGAGTTGGTTTTGGTAAGCTGCTTTTCTCTACCCGAAGGAGTCTCAAAGGGGCTTCCAATTGCCTTCCCTTTCCTCTCCCCACAACAGACGCCCTGCGAGGGAGGTGAGGCTGAGAGAGCCCTGAGATTACTGAAGAAGAAGAAGAGTTGGTTCTTATATGCCACTTTTCCCTACCTGAAGGAGTCTCGAAACGGCTTACAGTCGCCTTCCCCTTCCTTTCCCCACAGCAGACACCCTGTGAGGGAGGTGAGGCTGAGAGAGCCCTCAGATTACTGAAGAAGAAGAAGAGTTGGTTCTTATATGCCACTTTTCTCTACCTGAAGGAGTCTCAAAACAGCTTCCAATCACCTTCCCTTACCTCTTCATACAACAGACACCCTACAACAGACGCCTCTCCCCACAACAGACCTTTTAATCCTATTATTTATCATTGTATGTATTAAATTAGGGGAATCGTTGTGCGCCCATTTAAATGTGGAGTTTCCTATTAAAAATTTTTTATAGAAGACTTTCCATGATATGCAACTTGTAAATGTGTTTAGAATTTCTCACTGCCGAATGGAGTGTAGTTACATCTGATTGGGACTATGTCATACCCTGTTTCGTTATGGCATGCACAGCATCAGATTGAGCACAGAATCCAAAGAAACTGGGTACAATCCAAATCCTTCTGTCCCTCTTGCTAAACGTGCCCTACCAGATGTTAAATAAAGGACCACACCTGGAGTACTGTGTGCAGTTCTGGAGGCCTCACTTCAAGAGGGACGTAGATAAAATTGAAAGGGTACAGAGGAGAGCGACGAAGATGATCTGGGGCCAAGGGACCAAGCCCTATGAAGATAGGTTGAGGGACTTGGGAATGTTCAGCCTGGAGAAAAGGAGGTTGAGAGGGGACATGATAGCCCTCTTTAAGTATTTGAAAGGTTGTCACTTAGAGCAGTGGTCCCCAACCTGCGGGCTGCGGCCCGGCGCCGGGCCGCAGCTCCCTCTCCCCGCCCCCCCCCCGCAGTAAAAAACTTCCCCGGCTGCAAGCTTGCGGCCCGGGAAGCTACTTACTGCGGGAGGGCGGGGAGAGGAAATCAGGGCCGGGCTGCGCCCGTGCAGTCCGCGCCCGCGCGGCCCGATCCGCGGGCGTGGCTCGCGGGCGCGGCCCGATCTGCGGACGTGGCTTCTGGGCGTGGCCCGATCCGCGGGCGCGGCTTGCGGGCGCGGCCGGGTGCGGCTCGATGTGCGGGCGCGGCCCGCGGGCGCGGCCAGAAGCGTGGGCGTGGCCCGCGCGGGCGCGGCCCGATGCCCTGCCGGTCCCCAGCCTAATAAAGGTTGGGGACCACTGACTTAGAGGAGGGCAGGATGCTGTTCCCGTTGGCTGCAGAGGAGAGGACACGCAGTAATGGGTTTAAACTTCAAGTACAACGATATAGGCTAGATATCAGGAAAAAGTTTTTCACAGTCAGAGTAGTTCAGCAGTGGAATAGGCTGCCTAAGGAGGTGGTGAGCTCCCCCTCACTGGCAGTCTTCAAGCAAAGGTTGGATGCACACTTTTCTTGGATGCTTTAGGATGCTTAGGGCTGATCCTGCATAGAGCAGGGGGTTGGACTAGATGGCCTGTATGGCCCCTTCCAACTCTATGATTCTATGATTCTATGACAGGCTCCTCTAGATTATAAAAGTTATAGATCTCCATCAATTTTCCATTACCTTAAAGCTTGCTTCAGTTCTCCAGGTGTGCACATGGTCAAAACAGCTGCCTGTTCCCAGACCTCAGAGAGCTCTGTCTCCCTGAAGGGATCCATGCCAAAGAGACCTTCTTCCTGGCTGCCAGGAGTTTTTTTTATCATTTCAGTTTCTCCACCCACTGACCAGCTCAAGAAGCATTCCCTTGTCTCTTTCCTCCTAGTGTAACTGCTACTACCAGCTGACTGTTGTATGGAATTGCCTACTGAGAGGAACAGAACTCCCAGCTTCCCTTTATAACTCTGAGGCCTTGTCTCTGTGTCTCCCACTGCTCAGCACTTGGCCACCACGGGGACAACTTACTCCTGGGTACCTTTCCTGGAGGGTCTCAGGAGTTCCCCTTCCTAGAGACTCCCTAGGAACTTCCAAATCTCTCTTCCCAGCTTGGGGGAAGAGGAGAGCTTGAGTCATCCATTGTCTCTGGCCAGACCTATTAGCATTTGTATGAAGGTCAGCAACTGACTGGCTTACCCCTCCCTGCCTGGATTCGGCCCAGAAAAATAAATCCCGTTAAAATAAATCCCGGGATTGGCCTTGGAAGATGGGCAGTGGCAGCACAGCTGCTGCCTGGGATGTGGGGTTCGTACAACTGCTGCCTCAGCTTTCTCGGCCTCCCTGCCTCTTCTGGGGCGGGACTAGGGACATCTCGTCCGCAGTCATTTTCATTTCAGGGGGCGAAACAGAAGATGTGTTCCACATGAAAAATGGCTGCTTTAGAGGGTGGACTCCATAGTATTTATACTGCCCCCGGGGTCCCTCCCTGCCCCGAATCCCACCCTCTCTCACCTCCACACGCAAAGTCTCCAGGTATTTCCCAACCAAGAGCTAGCAACTCTCTCTGCCCATCAGTTTTGGGGCTCAGTTTTGGGTTGCAAAGTATTGGCTATTACATATCCTTCCTGGCCTTGGAACCTCATACCTGCAGAACCGCCTCTCCTGCTACATCCTAGATAATTTCACTCATCAGAACACGGGTGCCGAGAGCCACCGTGGGAC
Source organism: Paroedura picta (assembly GCF_049243985.1). NCBI lineage: Eukaryota > Metazoa > Chordata > Lepidosauria > Squamata > Gekkonidae > Paroedura > Paroedura picta. The sequence goes on from NC_135371.1 coordinate 8,105,291, forward strand.
CCCAGGCAAGAATTCCATCGCCCCCCCTCAGCATACGACCCTGATTCAAAGCAAATATCATACCAAAGCAGATCACTTGGCTTTCTGTTACCGTGAATGGAAAAGGCATATTTACCTAGGAATAAGCCCTATTGAACTAAGGGAGACATCAGACTCTCTCAAACAGTACCAACCTACAAAAAGGGTGTACAAATATTTGAACCAACCAGGAGAAAAGTAAACTCACAGGATTATGGATGCCAGCCTCCTGCTGGGCCCTGGGGATCCCCAGAATTACAGCTCATCTCCAGGCCACAGAGATGAGTTCCTCTAGAGAAAATGGCTGCTTAGAAGGTGGACTGCAAGGCATTATACCCCATTGAAATCCCTTCCCCTCCCCAGACCCTGCCCTCTGCTGGCTCCACCCCCAAAGTCTCCAAGCCCCTCCCCCCCAGCTGGCCACCCTAACAGGATTCCAAATAGGGGAAAGAAAATGGGTAAGATGTGAGAAGTCAGTTTCATTGTTCCAGGGAGAGGGGGCAGGTGAGCCTGGACTCCAGGTGGTCTTGTCTTCCTGCATCCACAACTAACCTCAGAAAGCGATTCAAGTCCTTCGCATGCTAAAATTGAAGTAGCTCCAGGTCTCTCATCCTGTTCATCCCACCCCGTTCCCTCCTCTCCTGCTGCCACCTTCTTAAAGAGCAAAAAAGAGAGTGAGAAAATCGGGGCAGATTGGGCTAGTGAAATAATCTGGGAAATAATCTCCAGAGTGCCCTATCTATGCTCCTGATCAGGGTGAAGGTCCGGATCCTTAGTGGATCGGCAGATACAGCATCGACGATAACTTTTGGGCACCATCCTAAACCAGTATAGAAGTCCAGTTTTATTCAGTGGGGCTTATCTCCAGTTTTCTGTTTTCCTTGCTTATTAATTAATTAATTAATTATATTTATATATCGCCCTCCCCGGAGGCTCAGGACGGTTTACATAAAACGTATAAAAATACATGAAACATTCCCTTATTATGAGCTTTTAAAAATTTCACCACTTAATTAATTACAAGGGACCATAGCTCTATTGCATGCATCTTAGTAGGAATTAGAGCTGTTTTTCTTCCTTACTGACAAACATTTTTACATGCATGTATAGCAATATCTGCAGACTTGAGAATTCACTGCATGCATAAAATGAAGCAGATTCTCACTGGAACTACAACTGGAACGACATTATTATTATTATTTTTTAATGGTGGCACAATATTCGTTTTTGGTTTTGACATAACAGACTTTGCCTCAAGGATTTGTCTTTCGGCAAAGATCTCACTTAGGACTTAGTCTAAGAGTTCGATTCCAGCCTGGGCTAGGTTGGAGGAAAAAAACAGAAAAGCTTCTGGGCATGGTTCCCTCTCCATTAAATTAACTGCGGTCTCCTTTCTTCCCATACACTTAAATAATTCCGTGGCATACTTAGAGATACAGAGGAAGCAGTGGGATTGCGGAATAATATTTTGAAACCCTCTGTACAGATGAAGATATGGCAAGGACACGCCCTCTGCCTTTCATTAGAGTAACATAAGTGGCTCGCTGGATCACACCAGAGATTTCTCTAGTCCAGTATCCCACTTCGGACATGAACTACCTGGCCAGATGCATCTGGGAATCCCACCAGCAGAGAACAAAGGCAAAAGCTGCCTCCAAGAATTGCTCTCCAAAACTCATTCCAAAAGTATGTTGCTCCTGACCTGAACATGGAGGTTCCATTGGGTCACCACTGCTAACGGCCCCTCGCAGATCATTTTGCTTCCATCAGCTTGTCTTTAGAAGTCTTTAAATCAGTGGATGGTTCCCTCATATAGTTCAATCAATGATCTGACGAAGCAGCAAGTGGTATAACCAGCAGCTAAGGCATTCTGTTAGCTGCCTTCCATATTTTACGTGGCAAGGGGTAATTACGAGAGTGTTTTAAAAATTCTTGGCCAATGCCATCCACAAGCATATTTTCCTAGCTGGTGCGTGCCACATCATAAAAGGGTGAAGGGAGGAAACCAGTTGGCTGGCTTTTTCCTCCTTTGTTTTGCTAATATGGGTGAGGAATCTATTGATGACAAGAACAAAGCTGGAGTCGAAGGGCACCTTTAAGACCAACTAAGGTTAATTTTGGCACAACTTTATTAGTGGCCTCAGACTAAGGTGCCTATTTTTGGCGAGATCTTGTCTACTTTGGCATGTCCTGCTTTGCACATTTGCTTGCTTAAGCAGAAACCAATAACTACTTGCTAGGTAAAGGTAAAGGTATTCCCTGTGCAAGCACCTGGTCATGTCTGACCCTTGGGGTGACACCCTCCAGCGTTTTCATGGCAGACTCAATACAGGGTGGTTTGCCAGTGCCTTCCCCAGTCATTACCGTTTTACCACCTGCTGGGTACTCATTTTACCGACCTCGGAAGGATGGAAGGCTGAGTCGACCTTGAGCCGGCTGCTGGGATTGAACTCCCAGCCTCATGGGCAGAGCTTTCAGACTGCATGTCTGCTGCCTTACCACTCTGCGCCACAAGAGGCTCTTGCTAGGTTTGCATAAAACTACTTGCTAGGCTTGCATAAATCTTCAGCCGAGCCCTGACTTGCAAAATGCATTTACTTTGCCCATCACCTTTGAGAGATCAATAGTCTGACTCAGTGTAAGGAAAATCCATGTGTGTTCATGAATGGCTAAGCAGGAATGTGATTTGGTCAGGTCCAAGTCATCCGCACCCGCTCTCAAAAAAAAAATGTGCCTGGAAAAAAAACAAACAAAAAATGCAACAGAAAGCAAAGGGGGACACACAGACAAACGGGTATACTTAATTTCCAGGACAATTTTGTTCTGCTCATTCATTGATCTGCAGTCTTCTATTAATATATTTATCAGACTATTAAAGCACTATAGCTGCTCAGACAGGTTCCAGAATTAGTAAAACTGATGAGCAAACCCAGGGGCCTAAGTGATTTATGAAGCAATTTTTTCCTTCGAAAAACAGTCATGCTTAAGCTACGTTAGTAATTAAATATGTTTCCTGTTGCTCATAAGTAGATTCAGGTTTTAGTTCAACTTGGTTGTTGTGTTGATTCAAAGACATCTTTAATGTAGTTTTCTTGCGAAGGAAACAAACTTGTGTGCTGCTGTCTCGTGGTGGCTTGCTTGAGGGATTACCTGCTCCTGAAGAAGTGGCAAGAAGTTACTTCTAGGCTGTTTCTGCAGTGACCTTAAAAATTGTGCCTGCTTCTTCCCTCTTGCAGAAAGAAGGGGACCTGCTTGGTGCCTAGAACCTGAGAGCCAGCTACTGGTGGGATGGGGCCAGCACAATTTTGTAAGCCTGCCTCTAGTCTACCTAGTGTTGCTAGCGCCAGGTGGGGAAATAACTGGAGATTTTGTGGGTGGAGCCGGAGGGAAGCTGGGCTGGGGGAGGGGAGGGGCTCCCATGGGTTGGAATGCTGTAGAGCCCCCTTTCCTAAGTGTCCATTTCCTCCAGATGAGCTGATTTCTGTCGCCTGTAGAGTGGTTGTACTCCCAGATCTCCAGCCACCACCTGGAGGTTGGCAGCCTAAACCACACCTGTACACAGGAGCCCTGACATTGAGAGAAAATGGAACTTGTGAAGTTTAACACTTTCAGACACCTTCTTGTGTAATGGTTGTGCTGAGCTTTCCCTGGCTGAAAATATCTTTCTGCAGACACTTCCCACTACATGAGAAAAATCAACCTGCATAATCTCGAGTGTAAACCAGTAGGTTGACCTTTCATGAAGTTCTGATACTTGTGGCAAAATCCACCTTTCAAGGAGCATCCTTTAACTGGACTTATATGTTCAGCTGATCCTCAACCTTTGACCTCCTCCAAAAGAAGTCAAAGGAGTCTAAATCTGTTTGGCAAAGTCTTCATTTGAGGAATTTGTTGCCACCTCCCCCAGGAAGAGCGTATCTGAATGGCTGGAAGGCAAAAGAAACTGGAAGAGAACCAAGAAGCATCCTGATAGAAGATGATTATAACATATTAACTAGAGCAAAAAAAAAAAAACAGTTGATGTCTGATTACCTATTTATATTGTTTTTTGTGCAGTTATTTAACTCATTCCACCTTCTCTAGCTGAGAGACGCTCTCCTTGTTTACTTCGTAAAACTCCTGGTTGGCAGGACATGGATTGGATGGATCCTCTCTCCATATTTTTCCTCTTTGTCCTTACGATAACCTTCCTTTGGAAAACGGGCACTTTCTGGAATGGCAGCAGCCAAAATGTCCCCCCAGGACCGAGGCCGCTCCCGCTTATTGGAAATCTCCACCTCATGGACCTGAAGAAGCCGTACATAACCATGTGCAAGGTAAACATGTGTCATTGTGGCTCCTGTGAAATAGACTGATTATCTCTGTTGGGCAAAGACAACTATAGTGGCTTCCCCCCAAGGGCTGGCTACAGTTTATGAAATAACACATTTGTTTTATTCTTGCTGTTTCATTCTTTGCTGTTTCTGTCTCAAATACATGTGGGGGAGCTATGAGACCCATTGGGGCAGAGGAACAATGGCTCAGGATGATGTTTCTGACTTTTTTTCTTGGTTTATTTTTTAGTTATCCAAACAGTATGGCTCTGTGTTCAGCATTCAGTTGGGATCCCAGAAAACAGTAGTGCTCTCAGGATATGAGACCGTAATGGAGGCTTTGGTGAACCAGGCTGAAGCCTTTGCTGAAAGGCCCATCATCCCAATCTTTGACGAACTTGTGGAGGGTCATGGTGAGGTCCCTCCATTCCTATTGTGGCTACTCTGTATATGAAGCATAACAATGGGAAGCCCTAAAGGACTAGGGGATTTAAACTATCATTTAAGAGTGGTGAGGCAGCCAACATGCTGTCTGAAGCTCTGACCATGAGGCTGGGAGGTCAGTCCCAGCAGCCGGCTCAAGGTTGACTCAGCCTTCCATCCTTCCGAGGTCGGTAAAATGAGTACCCAGCTTGCTGGGGGGTAAACGGTAATGGCTGGGGAAGGCACTGGCAAACCACCCCGTATTGAGTCTGCCATGAAAACGCTGGAGGGCGTCACCCCAAGGGTCAGACATGACTCGGTGCTTGCACAGGGGAGACCTTTACCTTTACCTTAAGAGTAATTGGCTTATTTCCCCACTCTGCTGTGAACATCTGTAGACATCAGCTCTTCTCCATGCCATACAATGAAATTATGCTTAGGGTAGACCCAATACGAAAACTTAGGGACACCCAATGAAGTTGCTGGTTGACAGATTCTGGACAGACAAAAGGAAATAGTTCTTTATTTGATGAGTCCTTAAACTGTGGAATTCACTGCCAGTGGATGTAGTGACAGTAGGGTTGCCAGGTCCACTGGACGGCAGAAGTCCCCTGCTTTCCAGATGCACTGCATTTCCAGATTGCACTGAGTTCTGTGCTATTCAGATAGTAAAGAGGATGCATTATGGGATACAGTTGAGAGTAGCAAAACTGAATCCTCATAGCCCTTTTTCCTATATAAAAGAGCAAGTGTCCTAATGTTCAGCCTATGGATCACAGCAATAAAGTCATATATCACAATAGTAAAAAAATATCCAATAAAAATCCAATACAAAAATCCAAATCCAATTCCCTCTCCACCACTTTCTTAGCCCCCTCATTCGGCTAGCCCAAGCTGGAGATTACAACAATAAACGGGGAGACAAGATAAATGAGAATGGAGGGACAGCCCTGGGCTGAATCTGCACAGAGTTTTTATTTCAATCCCAGGTCGAGTCAATCTCTGCTCTCTACACTGAATGCGATTTTCATTTTGATTGTGGGCGATTTAAACTTTTCATCTGCAACAAGCATGATTGATCCGAAGTGACCCTACCTTTCCCCCGCAATATCCTGGAGTGGATATAACCCTGGATATTTGAAAAATCAGCACGAGTAAGCGTGTAGCTCTTTGCTTTCCTTGAAATAACTTGCTGCAGAGCCTCCAACACTGTAGAAAAGCCTTCATAGGCCAGGGCATCAGTTCCTGGTTCCCAGGTTGCAAGGCCGCCCTTAAAGGGGAACCCCTTACTTCTCTCAGTAGCAGCTCCAGAAGCCCTAACTTCTCTCAGCAGAGATTTTCCTCTTGGATTTATTCGCCCTCTTCTGTTGTCTCCAATCCTCTTCCCCACCCCCTTCAAGAAAGGAAAGAGGCTCCTGCTCCCCCACACTGACCTTCCGTAATCATTTGCAGAACACTTTTCTGTTTCAATGGGGAGGGGGGGCATAGAGGAAGACCGGAGTTCAAATCGATCTGAATTCAGCAAGATCCACAACAGAATAAACCAAGTAAGTGCAGAATCAGCCCTGGTCTCAACTGCAGGCTTGGTGGAAGAGCACCATCTTACAGGCCCTGCAGAACTCCGTCAGGGCCCGGGTCTCCGGCGCAACTCCTTCTACCAGGTGGGAACCAGCAGCGAAATGTCCCTGGCTCTGGTCAAGAGTAGGCGATGGTCCTTGGGGCCAGGGGTCACCAGGAAATTGGTGTTCGCATAGCATGATGCTCTCCAGGGAGCATATTGGGAGAGCTGTCATAGGGGGGAAAGTGAAGTGGAAAACAGGAAAGTAACGTTGTCAAGGAGGGAAATCCTGCCCATTACCTCTGGCATTTGACTGTCCTAAACTCAGTATACATTACACCACACCAGTATACATTACACCAGTATGCATTACACCACAATGTAGTGGTGAAGAGTGCAGGAGTAGTATCTGGGAGATGTGGCCTCAAATCCTCTTGTGCCAACTTGAAATCTGGCTTTCATTCAGGCATTATTTTTGCCCACGGTGAGAACTGGAAAGTGATGCGGCGTTTTACATTAACCACCTTACGGGACTACGGAATGGGCAAGAAGACCATTGAAGACAGGATCATAGAGGAGTGTGGATTCTTGATAAAGAGGTTTGAATCTTATGAAGGTGAGCTGGGGTTTATCTTTTCTGCTCTATCTCCAATGCAAAACAAATTGGTCTTTCAAGATTTATTGGCAGGGCTTTCCCCCCCAAGGAATTCTAGCAACTGTTGCTTGGGAGCTCTGACAGTGTCAGGTATCTCTGGCTTCCAAATGTACATCCTGCAAGGTTCCCTGAGGAGCTATGCTAAGCCCCCTTTGACCACCAGGACATATATCTGTTTACCAGGCTTCTTGTTAAGGAGCTGATCTTGCAACCCTATTTCTTTAGTGCACATTTTAAGTCTGAAAAACTCCTGTTTATGTTGAGCAATGAAAATAAAGGTGCAAGCAGGAACCATTTTGCAAAAAAAATACATTTCAGCCTGGGAAATAGGAGGAGGACTGTGATGCCAGGACTCTCTGAGATCCTCAGCCATTGATAGAACAAAATTCTGTTTTATTCAAGATGTAAGCTTTTGTGTGCACAGCACCCATCCTCAGATGCATGAAAGTTTAAACCTGGCATTTATTTATTTAACATCTATATGCGTCCCCTGGCTCAGCTGGTACGGAGTTATGGGCTTGGGTGTCACCAGTACGCTGATGATACCCAGCTCTATCTCTTGATGGATGGCCGGCCAGATCTCCCCCCAGAAAAATTCGCCAGTTGTTTGGAAGCAGTGGCTGGATGGATCAGGAAGAGCCGCCTGAGACTCAACCCCTCTAAGACGGAGGTCCTTTGGCTAGGCCGAAGGGAGCAGGAACAGGAAGCGCGTCTTCCCTGCCTGGACGGGGTACAATTGTCATCTGTGCCCCAAGCCAGGAATTTGGGAGTGATTCTGGATGCCTCACTTTCCATGGAGGCCCAGGTCACTAAGGTAGCCCGGACGGCGTTTCTCCATCTACGCCAAGCTCGGCTACTAGCGCCCTACCTGCCCCCGGAACACCTGGCCACTGTGATCCATGCAACGGTTACTTCTAGATTAGACTTCTGTAACTCGCTCTACGCGGGCCTACCCTTGTCTCTAACCCGGAAGTTACAGCTGGTACAGAATGCAGCTGAACGGGTCCTCACTAAATCATCTTGGAGGTCCCATGTTCAGCCTCTGCTGAAGCAGCTGCACTGGTTGCCAGTTTGTTTCCGGATTAGGTTCAAGGTTTTGGTATTAACCTTTAAGACTATACGCGGCTTGGGTCCTGCATACTTGAGGGACCGCCTATCTCCTTATGCCCCCCGCAGGGCACTTCGCTCTGCGGGTAAGAATCTGCTGATGATCCCAGGACCCCGGGAGGCACGCCTGGCCTCGACAAGGGCCAGGGCCTTTTCGGTCCTGGCCCCTACCTGGTGGAATGAGCTCCCTGAAGAGCTGCGGGCCCTGTCGGAGCTCTCTGAGTTCCGCAGAGCCTGCAAAACGGAGCTCTTCCGCCAGGCGTTTGTCTAAGGCCGGGTGATGGCCCGGGGCTAAGATCGGACCCCTCTCCCCGGAGGGGGGAGGCCAGTACTAAACTGACCTGGTTCCCCAGAGTGTTCCATCCTATGCCCAATTATCCTCCGTTCCCTTCTACTCATCCAGTGGGCCTGTACGGGAATAGTTTTAATCGCCATCATTGTGACTTAGTCATTGTTTTAATGGGGTTTTAATGGGGAATTTTAATGGTTAATATATTGTATCTGTATCAAAATGTTGTGAACCGCCGCGAGCCGGTTTCCGAGAGCGGCGGTCATACAAATCAAATAAATAATAATAATAATAATAATAAATTAGTGTTTGTCTTAGAGGTGCCACTGGATTCAAAAGTCACAGCTACCCACCTGATCCTATCACAGTGGTAATAGTAAGGCTCTTTCCCAATTGAACCCTCTCTGATTTCTTTATTGGTGTAGGAAAACCGTTTGAGAACACCGAAATCATGAATGCTGCCGTTGCCAATATTATAGTATCGATATTACTCGCCAAACGATTTGAATATGACGATCCCACATTTCTAAGACTCTTGAGCATGCTCAGTGAAAACGTCCGTCTTTCTGGAAGCCCTTCAGTCCAGGTGACTCTTCCATTTTAACACCTGCTAGAGAAGAGTTTCAGGCCTGTTTGGGGTTGCCAATCAAATCCCCCTCCCCTCCAAGGCTCTACCCCAAATCTCCAGGAATGTTTTAACCAGGACTTGGCAACCCTAGTTCTGGTGCTCAGAGGGTAGGGATTCATTGGCCTCACCCCCTATACCTGTTTCCTTCCTTCTTCCCTCCCTCCCTCCCTGAGATGGTGAGGAGTATTCTCAAAAGCTTGTACTCCCAAAATCTTGTTGGTCTCAGAAATGTTACTGGACTTGAGTCTAGCTCTGCTTCAGGAGAACTGGAGCTCTGCTTCAGGAGAACTGGACTTGAGTCTAGCTCTGCTTCATTAATTTCTACAGCCAGAAGTAAAGAAGCCCCACATGGTCTACAGACCCAAGTCTTCCAGGTTCCAGAGCCTTTTCCAAACCCAGCTCCTGGCTGAATTTTCCTATGTCACTCGTGACTCTTTGGAGACAATGAGCCAAGATATTGAAGCAAAAACGCTTTCTCCTGGTTGCCTGAGAAACATTGCTAATCATTGTATTGCTTATCTTTTATTTCCCCCCAGCTGTACAATATGTTTCCTGCTCTGGGCTTCCTTTTGGGAGCTCGTAAGAAAGTCCTGAATAACAGAGACGAGCTCTACGCCTTCATAAAGGCCACCTTCATAGAGCACCTGAAGGAACTGGATGCCAATGACCAAAGAAGCTTGATCGATTCATTTCTTATCCGGCAGCAAGAGGTAACGCCACCTTTTCAAGATATTAGTGGCTGCAGATGAATGTGGAACACCTGAGTCTTAAATATATACTATGCATTTTCTCACTGCAAGCAATGTTACCGAGTGGGCGGGTCCACAGCTCAGCTCCCCAACCATATTCTGCACGATCCCACCACTTCTGGGGTTTCTTGAAGCCCAAAGAAAGTTTCAGGGGATTCTCAACAATAAAAAAGTTGAGAAAGGCTGCTTTAGAGGGACAGGCATATTGCAAAATCCAACACAAAAACCACGTATTTTTATTGGTCCTGATAAAATATATTCGGTGGCTTTTGGTTTTGAGGTTTGGTTTGGATCAGTCTGGTTACCCACAACCGTTTTCTGCTACTGCATATATTGGAGATATATCACTCCTCTCTATTCCTGTCAATGCTGTGAAGCTCTCAGGGCCCTCTTGCGGTTCAGAGCAACCATTTAATTGTAATCATGACTTCATTCTTATCCCTGTAGGAGAAGAACACGATGAATGGCTTTTTCCATAACGAGAACCTGAAAGCCCTGGTGGCCAACTTATTCGGTGCTGGCACAGAGACCACCTCGACGACACTCCGCTGGGGCCTCCTTTTAATGATGAAGTACCCCGAAATCCAGAGTCAGTTGGCTTCTGTTGTCTTGAGCCTGAACTCTGCTCAGGTTTCTGGATGGTTATTATATGCCGTAGGGGTTTGGAACAGAGTGGCTTCAGATGGGAATTGAAAACAAATCAGCCAGCGTCATAATGCTCTTGTGGTGCAGCATTCTTTGGACTTTGGTGTACCGTTCTGGTCAGCGCACCTCAAAAAAAATATTGTCGCATTAGGAAAAGTTCAGAAAAGAGCAACTAAAATGATTAAAGAGATGGAACACTTCCCTTGTGAGGAATAGTTTTAAAAGTTATGGTTCTTTAGCTTGGAGAGCCAACAACCGAGGGGTGACATGATAGAGGTTTACAAAATTATGCACGAGAGGGAGAGAAATAAATATTTTTCGCTTCCTTGCAGTACAAGAATTCATGGGCACTCAATGAAATTAATGAGCAGTAGGTTGAGAACAGATAAAGGGAAGTCCTTCTTCACCCAAAGAGTAATTCACATATGGAATTCGCTGCCACAGGAAGCGGTCTACTAGCCTAGACTGTTTCAGGAGGGGATTGGAGAAACATCTGGAGCAGAGGTTCATCAGCTGCTGTTAGTCACAAGATGGGACACTGTGTTAGGGGCAATGATGCTCTGTGTTTGTGGCGCTTGGGGGGGTAATGAGGGGGGCTTCTAGAGTTCTGGCCCCGATGGTGAACCTCCTGATGGCGCCTAGTTTTTGGCCAGTGTTTGATACAGAGCTTTGGCCTAATTCAAGATGGCTTCACTTATGTTCTTATGATATGGATGGAGCATTACTAAGATTTTTACATAGTATCCTGGGAACTCTGAGATGTGTCATGGGAATAGCGCTGAAAGCCCAGTTTGGAGAATGTCTTTTGAAGCAAAGTCCTGGTGGGGAGCGTTTAATCTGAAATTTAAGATGTTGAAACTGACTGTAGAATCTGGTCTTCTTGAATTAGCTGTGCTGGAGTATGATACCAATGATTGGGTCAAAGAATGGAATTTTAATTATTAACTCTGAACATGACCAGTGATATGATAGAAACTATGATTAGCTGTGTCAGCCAATTAAAAGGAGTATGGGGGACCTTGATTATAAGTGTATGCCGGTTAAAGGTCAGAGTATGGTATTTTCCTAATTAAAATGTCAAACTCCCTGTTTGATCACCTTACCATTGGTGGTGAGGAAGGTTTAATGGTATTCCATATTATAATAGATTCTACAGATGTGCTACTAACCAAATTAACTTCACAGATCAAATTCTTTTGGATTGTCCAGAATTTCCAGATTTGAGAGGTGCATTGATTTTTCCTTTACGAGCCAGAGATTTCCAACCAGGGGTCCAGGGACCCCCCTCCCCCCCCAGCATAACACAGAACCTCTAGAGGGGGGTCTATGGCATTTCCCCTCTTGCTTTGATGGAATTGGCCACAAGCTAGGGTACCAGCCACTTTCATTGCTTCCCCTCCCCCCTCCCAAATTCTCTTTGTTTCTGTACCTGGGAGGGGGTGGAGCCCACACACCTACTCCCGTCTTAAATGCAGCCTGTACCTCCCCACTTCAGTTTTCCTTGAGTGTGCCTGTGAACATGGGTAGTGATGTCATTTGTGGGGGGCATGACCAGCTGACATCACTTCCGGGGCTCATTGAAGCCTGGACAAAAGGATGAAAAAGGCCGACTTAAGCTAAGTCTTCTTGCTTACTAAGAAAGAGATGAAGACAAGTAAGTAATGTTGAGTGTGGCTAAATTTTTGGTAGCTGTAGCAAAATCAAATTGTAGCTCGGGTTGTATATCTTATGCTTCCAGTTCAGTGTTCAACCGTTTGTACTTTATGACTCTAGTTATGAAAACAGTAATCAGGAAGATATATCTATTATGTATTTATAGAAAGGTTTGTATCCCACCCTCTGCCTTTTTTTGAGGGAGTCAGCTTGAAACTGTGAAGTTTATTATCGTGAAATGAAATGTTTTATTTTTCTCAGAAAAAGTCCAGGAAGAAATTGCACAGGTAGTGGGATCTGCTCAGCTACGGACTGAACACCGTGCAAAAATGCCGTACACAGATGCCGTAATCCATGAAGTTCAGAGGTTTGCTAATATTGTCCCTGCAAGCTTGCCACGAGCAACCACGGTGGATGTCACTCTGAAAGGCTACTTCATTCCCAAGGTGATCAGTCTGTCTTCAATGCATTATGACCTTGGCTAAGTTGATTCCGCCATTTCTGTTCATTCATTTATCAGAAAATCCTCTTTGCAAATATTTTGCAGAATTAAGTTAGCTAAATCCGATTGATTTCAGTGGAAGAGCCAAGTGAAACCGCCCAGAGCCGTAGGGAATGGCGGCACAAAATGAATAAACAAATGAATGAATGAATGAATGAATGAATGAATGAATGAGCTAAATCCCATTGGTTTCAATGGAAGAGCCAAGTGAACGTTAATTCCACCTATTCAAAAATGAGATCCTCCTGAGCACTCAATTATCTGGCATGGTGCTAGAATACTAAAATGTGTTTTTAATGAAAAATATGATTTTAATATTTAATGTTATCTATAATTGTATTCATTGACTCCTGTTACGTGACCAGAGCCTAATGGTAAGGGCAGGCTACAGGAATATTCATTCATTTGTTTGTTCATTTGTTCGTTCATTCATTGGCTTTTGGGTCGAAATGATGTGAACATGAACACAGCCAGATGTGGTTAGCTCACGCCAAAATACTTCAAATCTTTTCAGTGTTCTTCATTTAAGTCAAATCTTTACCCTGTTTTCCTTGCACTTGAGTTCACACATAGGTCAACCATGCCTGGTGATTAAGAGCGGAGGTCTCTAATTTGGCAATCCGGGTTTGATTCCTTAGTCCTCTGCCACATGCAGCCAGCTGAGTGACCTTGGCCTAGTCACAGTTCTCTCAGAGCTCTCTCAGCCCCACCTACCTCAGAGGATGTCTATTGTGAGAAGAGGAAGACTATTGTAAGCTACATTGAGACCTCTTTGGGCTGTGAAAGGTAGGGTATGAAACCCGCTCTTCTTATTCGGTATGTGGGCCTGCTGTTTTCTTTCTCTGTAGGGTCATACTCTTTAAGTATTTGAAAGGTTGTCACTTGGAGGAGGGCAGGATGCTGTTTCTGTTGGCTGCAGAGGAGAGGACACGCAGTAATGGGTTTAAACTTCAAGTACAACGATATAGGCTAGAGATCAGGAAAAAAATTTTTCACAGTCAGAGTAGTGCAGCAGTGGAATAGGCTGCGTAGGGAGGTGGTGAGCTCCCCCTCACTGGCAGTCTTCAAGCAAAGGTTGGATACACACTTTTCTTGGATGCTTTAGGATGCTTTGGGTTGATCCTGTGTTGAGCAGGGGGTTGGACTAGATGGCCTGTATGGCCCCTTCCAACTCTATGATTCTATGATTCTATATACTTAGCTAAAAGTATGGCTGGCTTATTAATTTTCTTCATTCCAGTCCAGTTGCTTCTTAGAAACCAACAAGATTTTTAGAGTATAAGCTTTGGAGAGTTAGAATTTCCTTTTGTCAGATTTCACAGAGGGTGCTTTGACTCTCAAAAACTTTATTGAGAAATTCTTGTTTGTCTCTGTGGTGCTCTTGGTCATGAGTTTAGCTTTTCTACTCCAGACCCAACAAGTCTCGCTTCCAGAGTAATGTTCATCCCCCCTCCCAATCCAAAATAAGCTATTGCTTTGCCTTTGCAGGGGACTTACATCATCCCATTACTGGGCTCTGTGCTGCAAGATGAAACTCAGTGGGAGAAACCACTTAAATTCTACCCGGAGCACTTTCTGGACTCGGATGGAAAGTTCGTAAAGAGAGATGCATTCATGCCTTTCTCTGCAGGTATCTACCTCTAGATATTGGTGGGCTTAATTACTGGCTGAGGTGTCTGAATCCTAAGTACCTTGGCTTGGAAGAACGCTATCACCGGTGGCCATTTCTCATTGTGCAGAACCAAAATGTTTGCACTCCTCATTTAGCACTGCAGCAATTCTCTCTATGCCCATTTTGGGCATCTTGTGCTAGGTTTCACTGGGAGTTCATCATTCTTTTACAAACAGTGTTCTCTCTCAGTAACAATAATAATTATAGCAAAGTTTGAGTCCAGGGGCACCTGTATGACCAACAAGGTATTAGTCTCGTTATGAGCTTTTGTGTGCACGCACCCTTCCTCAGATACAGTGGAATGGAAATGAGCCGTTCATACATTGAGGGTAGATGCTAAGTTGTAAAGTAGCATACAACTACTAATGAAAATGTTTAATAGGTTCATCATCATCATCATCATCCTCATCATTATTATTTGAATGTATTTATTGCCACTCAGCAGAGCCGGCTTGTGGTGGGTTACAAGATAAAAATAAAGATACAAGTCTCCTAACACCCCCCCCCCCCTGCGGAAATTACAACAATTAACAGAGATACAGATTCCAATAACAAGCGTGGCGGCAAACCAATCCCCCACCAACCCTCGCTGGGGACTAGGGGAGAACTGCTGTCCACCATTAAAATGTCAAAGACCAAACAGGAATAACAAGCATCAGTTACCATTGGTTTGGGGTTAATTCTGGGGGGAGAGGAGAGGGAAACATAGTGAAGGAAATAAATTTGTCAAAATTGGAGATTGATGGACAGATGTGTCCTTAATTGTGCAATGATCTCAGTAATCAACTGTGACCTTGCCATTACACTCCATCTGCCTCCTCTGAAGCATTGTGGTGACCTTACACCATCTTCTTCTTTGGTGTAGATTTATCTTCCCTCCCACCAGACCACGGAAATATATTCCAGTCAACCATTCCAAACTACGTTACATTCTCTTATTCATTACATGATATTATAATCTACTATTCTGTTATTCCAAAAAAGAAATAAAATATAGAGGACGTATGGCCCGACTGAGGGATTGGTGAGAATACAGACGTAAGGGCTGAATGAAGTTAGCATATGTAGTGAGATAAGAAACCAATATCCCTGTTAAGTCCTACTTTATAAACCCTTTATCAAGAAATTCATTAAACTGGACTTCCTTCTCCATTATTACAGGTCGAAGACTTTGTACAGGGGAAACCCTCGCTAAAATGGAGCTCTTTTTGTTCTTTACAAGCCTTCTCCAGAAATTCACCTTCCAGCAGGCCCCTGGAATGTCTAAAGAGGACCTGGACTTCACAACACTGCTTGGGATAACAGCACCTCCAGTACCTTACATGTGCTGTGCTTTGTCACGTTCCTAAGGTTCAACTCTGCTTAGTTCTCCAGTGTGCTTCCTTAGTCTTTTCTGCAGCTTCTTGCCTGGTGAAGACCTTTCATGGCAGTGACCTCAGAGGATTCATCTTCACAGGATTAGATCCAACCAGTTTTTCCAGTCAGTCTGGCTCTGGATTTCCTTTCTTGCTACACTCTCAATCCAATGTGGGTTGTGTCCATGGAGGTCTCATGATCTCCAGCGTAGACTTTGGGGCAGTCACAACTGACCCCTTTATCACCAGTGGGAAACCTGGTTGGATCCAACCCATCGCCTTGATCTTTAGCTCTTTAGGTGCCAGTCTGCCAAATCAACTCTGAGCCACTGCTGAACTTGAAATCTGAACATCACCATGAGACGTGCGGGCTGGCAAGCAGAACGTCAGCTACAAAAATCCACTGAAAGCGTTAAACCAGCCCACTAAAAAGGCAGGGTAAAGAACTTTGTTGAGGGGTCTTTAGTTGACCCTCCCTGGGCCACACCCTTCTCAGCCGTTGTGCCTGACTTCTCCGTCGCAACCAGGAAACCACAGGAGCCAGAAGACTGATGCAAACCTTGGTCATTCTTCCACCAACAATCACACGTGCTCTGCTGTCTTCCCCCCACCTACTTCCCCTCTGGTGTCTTTTATTTCCCTCTTTGACTCCTCTCCTGCTCATTTGAGGTCTGCGGGTTACACCCCTCCTTCCTGCTTGCCTCTCCACGTTCTAGCTGGTAAGCAATTACTTCTGTTTCTCCCACATGTACACTGATCTTCGCTCTCTTGGTCTGGCCCTTCCCTGAGGCTGGGGTCTTAAGGATGTGTTCTTAACCTCCCCTGGGTCCCACCCTCTCCTACGGGATGCCTGAGAACTTTCTTCTGCGCCCTGTTGAAGCTGTTCCCCTGCTGCAATCATAAACGCACAACTATCTTCTATCCCCTGTCTCTGTCGTCTTCTGTCTTTCTCTCTGGGTGCTTTTGGTGTCTCTTCTGTCCTATTCTGCCCCTGATCGTATCAGCCCCCAAGTCCGGGCGGTTCCCCATTTCTCCCCCCCTCCATCCCATAATTATTCTTCAGCCCTTCATGGGTTAACTCCGCGGCTTTTCGGTCAGCTGCAGGTTCAGCCGCAGCTTGACTTTTTCCTCCTTCTCGGCTGGGCTGAGCGGCTGTGGCTTGACCTCTTTGTAATTGGAGCTCCTTGTAACCCCCTTGATTCCTATCTCCCCCTCCTCCCTTGCTCCCACCTGGACACAGTGAAGACCTTTCATGGCAATGTTCTCAGAGGATTCAGTTTCACAGGGTTAGATTTTAGGGTTAGAAAACCAACCAGTTTTTTCAGTCAGTCTGGCTCTGGATTTCCTTTCTTGCTACAGCCACAATTCTTTATGGGTTTTGTCCATACAGGTATGATCTCCAGTGTAGACTTTGGGGCAGTCACAATTGATCCCCTTACCACCAGTGGAAAACCTGGTTGGATCCAACCCATCGCCTTGAGCTTTGCAATTTATGTGCCAGTCTGCCAAATGAACTCTGAGACACCGCTGAACTTGAAATTTGAACATCATAATAAGATTTGGACTTTGAGTCTTGTTTGTCTCGATGTATATAATGATGATGATGGTCTTTATTTTTCAAATATACCTTCCACTGATCTTCACGGCAGGTAACATCTGTATACTGCACTCCGTGGTATAAATAAAAGGCTAAGGGGGGTGGGGGTGGGCCGAGTCCGTGATCGAAATCAGCGATTGGCCCCTTTATTTTAAATGGGCTTTGAAGCTAGTTAGTGTATAAAACAGTTACAGATAGCATTAAAAATTCCAAAGCAGATATAGAAAAACCAATAAGAATACTGTCTGCTGGTTTTCTTGCATTAACACATTAAAGATGTCTTTGAATGAACACAACAACCAAGTGGAGTTAAACCTTCACCTACTTAAGAGCAACAAGAAACAAATATATTAAATCACCAATGTGAAAAAATTGCTTCATAGATCACTTAGGTCATTGGATTTGCTCAACCTGTTCTAATGGAACCTGTCTGAGCAGGCATATTGCTTTAATAGTCTGATAAATATTTTAATAGAAGATCTCAGCTCTTTGAACGAGTCAGCAGAACTAAGTTGTCCTGGAAATTAAGTACACTCTTTTGTTTGTGTGTCGTTGTCCCCGCTTTGCATTCCGTGTTGCATTTCCCCCCCAGTCACTGTTGGGGGGGGGGGATGACTTGGACCTGACAAAATCACAGTCCTGCTTAGCCACCTGTGAACACACATGGATGTGCCTTGCACTGAGTCAGACCATTGGTCTCTCAAGCTTGAAGGGTTCATTGCAAACGAATGCCATTTGCAAAAGTCAGGGTTCGGCTGGACATTTACGCACACCTAGGAAGTTATTGTTGCATTCTGCATAAGCAAGCAAATTCCAGCAAATATGCCAACAGGATGTGGCAAACTGGGAAAGATGTCTCAAAACATAGCTGATTATGGAAAACAGTAGTGGATTCGCAAGAATACTATGACAGATGTGATTGTAAGAAGAGAAATTAAATATATAGGCACAAAGGAAGGAAAGGTCTGTAGCACAACAAGCATCTGTGGATGTCTAAAAGTTCTGTGCTTCGTGGTATAAAATGCTGATGTTAATGCTGTTTGGCTATGTTCCCTAGTTTTGCTGTGAGAGACCCCCTTATTGCAATAAAGTTGTGTCTGCTTCTGGAATCTCACTGGCTGTGCTCTTTATTGAGAGTTAACAAACCAGGTTAGAAACCCATTTGCCTAACAAAGTTGATGTTTGACTGGCAGCTGATTCCCAGGGCGTCTAGCAGAATTCTTGCACATTAGGTAAAGGTAAAGGTATCCCCTGTGCAAGCACCGAGTCATGTCTGACCCTTGGGGTGACGCCCTCTAGCGTTTTCATGGCAGACTCAATACGGGGTGGTTTGCCAGTGCCTTCCCCAGTCATTACCGTTTACCCCCCAGCAAGCTGGGCACTCATTTTACCGACCTCGGAAGGATGGAAGGCTGAGTCAACCTTGAGCCGGCTGCTGGGATTGAACTCCCAGCCTTATGGGCAAAGCTTTCAGACGGCTGCCTTACCACTCTGCGCCACAAGAGGCTCTTTGTTGTCTCTGTTGTCTTGCACATTACCTACCACCTAATCCTTTTTTCAAACTGGAGATGCTGAGCGTTCTAGACACTTCCCACTACACGAGAGAAATCAACCTACATAATCTCAAGTGCTCCAATAGGATGACAAGCTAGAGGAAAATGCAGGACCTTTCATGAGGTTCTGATACTTGTGGCAGAATCCACCATTCAAGGAGCATCATTTAACTGGACTAATCTGTCCAGCTGATCCTCAACCTTTGGCCTCCTCCAAAAGAAGCCAAAGGAGTCTAAATCTGTTTGGCAAAGTCTTCATTTGAGGAATTCGTTGCCACCTCCCCCAGGAAGAGCATATCTGAATGGCTGGAAGGCAAAAGAAATTGGAGGAGAACCAGGAAGCATTCTGATAGGGGATCATTATAACTTATTAACTTATTAACTGTCTGATTATCTATTTAAATTGTTTATTGTGTGCTTATCTAACTCTTTTCACCTTCTCTAGCTGAAAGACACTCTTCAGTCACTTCGGAAAACTCCTGGTTGGCAGGAAATGGATTGGATAGATCCTCTCTCCATATTTTTCCTCTTCGTCCTTGCGATAACCTTTCTTTGGAAAACGGGCGCTTTCTGGAATGGCAGCAGCCAAAATGTCCCCCCAGGACCAAGGCCGTTCCCGCTTATTGGAAATCTCCACCTCATGGACCTGAAGAAGCCGTACCAAACTATGTGCAAGGTAAACATGTGTCATTGTAGCTCTCGTGACAGTTGTAGATCCATGCTTTTAGACTGGTCATCATTGTTGGGCAAAGACAAGTATTATGGCTTCCTCTCAAGGGCTGGCTACAGTTTGTGAAATAACAGGGGCTTTCCGCACTCGTCCAAAATAGCACAATGGTTACTAATTGAAATCACTACAGTTTTGCCGTTCTGCACAATCCCTTTTTACAGGATGGCCGAGCGCCAAAACGGAGCAATCGATGCATATTTTTATAATACATAATACGATTCTTAAAGGATAACATTTATTTTTGTGGAATTTCAGTAGGGTTTCCTGCTGTTTCCTTTATTGTTTTTCCTATTTTTCACAGATTAATTTCGGTGACGCTTTTATTTATTTTTATTAATTACTTTGATTTTCATTCTGCCCCTCTCAAGCAAGTCGTCCCGGGGCAGTGTAAAACATGCAATCCATGGGCATCAATAATATTTAAATCTGTGTATGTGTTATGCATACCTAGGGTTGCCAACAGGCCTGGAGAAAAATGTCTTGTCCCTTCAATAGCGTGTTTAAACTGCCAGCTAGAACTTTTCATGATGTGGGAGTAAATAGCATCACTGGTTAGATAAAACTCTATTAAATATAGAGTTGCCATCATGTGTTGGGAATACCTGGAAATTTTGGGGGTTGAGTGGGATTTAGGATGAGTGGGATTTAGGATGAGGAAAGACACCAGTGGAGTATTATGCTACCCTCCAAAGCAGTCATTTTCCCCACAGGAACTGATCTCTGTTGTCGGGAGATGAGATGAAAAACCATGGGATTCCCAACTCCTCCCTGGGGACCGGCATCCTGAATTCAAGGGATGTGCCATTTGTTCTCTACGCCTGTTGGCAACCCTGTCTAGACTCCTTGAGGCCGTACAAAAGTAATCAAAGCTATCGAACAAAAGGAATTCCAGACTGGTCAAACGATGGGTGTGAAATTGAGGGGCTGTTTACGCTTAATTGCTCAGGATGACATTTCTGACTTGTTTTCTTGGTTTATTTTTCAGTTATCCAAGCAGTACGGCCCTGTGTTCAGACTTCAGTTGGGATCTCAGAAAATGGTAGTGCTCACAGGGTATGAGACCGTAAAGGAGGCTTTGGTGAACCAGGCGGAGGCCTTTGCTGAGAGGCCCTTCGTCCCAATGTTTGAAGAAGTTGTGGAGGGTCATGGTGAGGTCCCTCCATTCCTATTGTGGCTACTCTGTACATGAAGCATAAGAATGGGAAGTCCTAAAGGACTAGGGGATTTAGACTCTAGCATAAGAGTAATTGGCTTATTTTCCCGCTCTGTGGTGAAGATCTGTAGCCATCAGCTTGTCTCCATGCCACACAATAAAATTATGCTTAGGGTTGGCACAATATGAAAAGGACACCCAATGAAGTTGTTGGTTGACAGACTCTGGGCAGACAAAAGGAAATAGTTCTTTACTTCCTGAGTCCTTAAAGTGTGGAATTCACTGCCAGTGGATGTAGTGATGGTAGGGTTGCCAGGTCCACTGCTTTCCAGACGCACCTCATTTCCAAAATGCACTGAGTTCTGTGCTATTTAGATAGTAAACAGGGTGCATTATGGGATACAGTTGATAGTAGCAAAACTGAATACTCATAACCCTTTTGATTTATGTATAAAGGAACATTTGGTTTTTTGTATAAAGGAGCAACTTATATTATACAAACAACAACAACAACAATTACTACTACTACTACTACTACTACTACTAACTTTCTATAATGCCCCTCCCTATATGGGCTTGGGGTGGTTTACAGCAATAAAGTCACATATGATCGTAAAAAAATTCCAATTAAAATCTAATACTAAAATACAATTTAAAGCCCTATCTCTGCCCCCTCACCCTTTTATCCCCTCCCCCGGTTAGCCCAGGCTGGAGATGACAACAATAAACAGGGGAGCTGAGAGAAAGGAGAATGGAGGGACAGCCCTCGTCTCAACTGTAGGCCTGGTGGAAGATGGCCAACTTACAGGCCCTGCAGAACTTTGACAACTCCATCAAGTCTTGGGTCTCAGCAGCAATTCATTCTACCAGTTTGGAACTAGGGGTGAAATGTCCCTGGCTCTGGTCAAGAGCAGGCAATTGTCCTTGAGGCCAGGGGTCATCAGGAAATTGGTGTTCTCATAGCATGATGGTCCCTGGTGAACATATTGAAGAAGAAGAAGAGTTGGTTCTTATATGCCGCTTTTCCCTACCTGAAGGAGGCTCAAAGCGGTTTACAGTCACCTTCCCATTCCTCTCCCCACAACAGACACCCTGTGAGGTGGGTGAGGCTGAGAGAGCCCTGATATCACTGCTCGGTCAGAACAGTTTTATCAGTGCTGTGGCGAGTCCAAGGTCACCCAGCTAGATGCATGTGGGGGAGTGCAGAATCGAACCCGGCATGCCAGATTAGAAGTCCGCACTCCTAACCACTACACCAAACTGGCTGTCATTGGGAGAGCTGTCATGGGGGGGGGGGAATGAAGAGGCAAACAGGAAGGTGGTAATGTTGTCAAGGGGGAAATCCTGCCTATTACCCCTGACATTTGACTGACCTGGCCTAAACTCAGTATACACTACACCACACCTAGTACAATGTAGTGGTGAAGGGTGTAGGAGTAGTATCTGGGAGATGTGGATTCGAATCCCTGTATGCCATGCCAACTTGTAATCTGGCTTTCATTCAGGCGTTATTTTTGCCCATGGTGAGAACTGGAAAGTGATGCGGCGGTTCACATTAACCACCTTACGGGACTACGGAATGGGCAAGAAGACCATTGAAGACAGGATCATAGAGGAGTGTGGTTTCTTGATAAAGAAGTTTGAATCTTATGAAGGTGAGATGGGGTTTTCTTTTCTGCTCTATCTCCAATGCAAAACAAATTGGTCTCTCAAGATTTATTGGCAGGGCTTCCCCCCACCCCAAGGAATTCTAGCAACTGTTGCTTGGGAGCTCTGACAGTGTCAGGTATCTCTGGCTTCCAAATGTATATCCTGCAAAGTTCCCTGAGGAGCTATGCTAAGCCCCTGAAGAAGAAGAAGAAGAAGAAGAAGAAGAAGAAGAAGAAGAAGAGTTGGTTCTTATATGCCACTTTTTCTACCCAAAGGAGTCTCGAAGTGGCTTACAGTCGCCTTCCCTTTCCTCTCCCCACAACAGACATCTGTGAGGTGGGTGAGGCTGAGGGAGCCCTGATATCACTGCTGAGTCAGAACAGATCCCACGGTTGTCCACCTGATTTTGTCACAGTGGTGCTCTCCCAACTGAATGCTCTCTGCTTTCTTTATTCATGTAGGGAAACCGTTTGAGAACACCAAAATCATGAATGCTGCCGTTGCCAATATTATAGTATCGATATTACTCGCCAAACGATTTGAATATGACGATCCCACATTTCTAAGACTCTTGAGCTTGATCAATGAAAATGTCCAGCTTGCTGCAAGCCCTTCAGTCCAGGTGACTCTTCCATTTTAACACCTGCTAGAGAAGAGTTTCAGGCCTGTTGGGGGTTGCCAACGTCCAAGTCACCGTTCCAGAGAATACAGATCCGTTCCTTTGGAGAAAAGGGCTGCTTTGGAGGATGGACTTTTTGGCATTGCACCCTGTGAAGTGCACTCTGTTCCCAAATCCTCCTCCCCCCCCCCAAATCTCCAGGAATTTTTTAACCTAGTTTTAATCCTGGTGTGCAAAGGTAAGGGATTCATTGGCCTTACCCCCTATACCTGTTTTCTGTTCTGCTTTCTTTTCCTGAGAGTTGGTTTTAATACTCTGCTTTTCACTTATTGAAGGAGTCTCAAGGCAGCTTACAATCGCCTTCCCTTCCTCTCCCCACTACAGATGCCAAGTGAGGCAGGTGGGACTTAGACAGTTCTGAGAGAACTGTACTGGCCCAAGGTGACCCAAGTGGCTTCATTTGGAGGAGTGGAGAATTAAACCTGGTTCTCCAGATTAAAGGTAAAGGTAAAGGTATCCCCTGTGCAAGCACCGGGTCATGTCTGACCCTTGGGGTGATGCCCTCTAGCGTTTTCATGGCAGACTCAATACGGGGTGGTTTGCCAGTGCCTTCCCCAGTCATCACCGTTTACCCCCCAGCAAGCTGGGTACTCATTTTACCAACCTCGGAAGGACGGAAGGCTGAGTCAACCTTGAGCCGGCTGCTGGGATTGAACTCCCAGCCTCATGGGCAGAGCTTTCAGACTGCATGTCTGCTGCCTTACCACTCTGCGCCACAAGAGGCTTTTGTCAATCAGTAAGGTAAAGGTAAAGGTAAAGGTATCCCCTGTCTAAACACCGAGTCATGTCTGACCCTTGGGGTGACGCCCTCTAGCGTTTTCTTGGCAGACTCAATACGGGGTGGTTTGCCAGTGCCTTCCCCAGTCATTACCGTTTACCCCCCAGCAAGCTGGGTACTCATTTTACCGACCTCGGAAGGATGGAAGGCTGAGTCAACCTTGAGCCGGCTGCTGGGATTGAACTCCCAGCCTCATGGGCAAAGCTTTCAGACCGCTGCCTTACCACTCTGCGCCACAAGAGGCTCTCCAGATTAGAGTCCACCAATACATGGATGCTTAATGATGTTGCTGCACACCGTGAGCTGTACAGGAAGGGTGGGCTTGAAAAATAACTGTTTGTTTGTTTATTTGTTTGTTTGTTTACACTACACTGGCTCTGATACTTGACCTTTTCTTCTGGGTAAAGTCTGACTCCCTACGTACTTGGTGTAGTGGTTAAGTACCGTGGCTTCCAGTCTTGAGAGACGAGTTTGATTCCCTGCTCCTCCACATGGAGCCAGCTGGGTGACCTTGGGTTAGTCACAGTCTAGAACTGTTAGAGCTGTTCTCACCACCTACCTCCCAGGGTGTCTTTTGTGGGGAGAGGAAGGGATAACAATTATCAGCGGTTTTGAACTGTGCTTTGACTTTTCAACAGATACACGACAAAGGGAGTTTTGATTCCCAAAAGTTCATACTCCCAAAAAATCTTGTTCGTCTCGGAAATGCTACTGGATTCGAGTCTAGCTCTGCTTCAAGAGCTTCATTCATTTCTACAGCCGGAAGTAAGGAAGCCCCACAGGGTATACAGACCAAGTCTGCTGGGTCCCAGAGCTTTTTCTAAACACAGCCCCCAGCTGAATTTTCTACGTGTCTGGTGATTCTTTGGAGACCACAAGCCAAGATATTGAAGTAAAAACACTTTCCTTTGTTGCCTGAGAAATGTTGCTAATCATTATATTGCTCATCTTCTATTTTTCCCCAGCTGTATAACATGTTTCCTAGTCTGGGCTTCCTTTTGGGAGCTCGTAAGAAAGTCCTGAATAACAGAGATGAACTCTTCGTCTTCATAAAGGCCACCTTCATAGAGCACCTGAAGGAACTGGATGCCAATGACCAAAGAAGCTTGATCGATTCATTCCTTATCCGGCAGCAAGAGGTAACGCCACCTTTTCAAGATATTAGTGGTTGCAAGTGAACATGGAACATTTGAGTTTTAAATATACATTAAGCCAGTTTGGTGTCGTGGTTAGGAGTGCGGACTTCTAATCTGGCATGCCAGGTTCGATTCTGCACTCCCCCACATGCAGCCAGCTGGGTGACTTTGGGCTCGCCACGGCACTGATAAAACTGTTCTGACTGAGCAGGAATATCAGGGCTCTCTCAGCCTCACCCACCCCACAGGGTGTCTGTTGTGGGGAGAGGAAAGGGAAGGCGACTGTAAGCCGCTTTGAGCCTCCTTCGGGTAGGGAAAAGTGGCATATAAGAACCAACTCTTCTTCTTCACGTGAATACATGGCTCATTGGCAAGTCATCTAGCTTTGATAAAGAACTTCCCACCAAACTACCAGAGATTTCCTTATTTTCAGCAGTTGCTGAGATATGACAGGAACTGTTACATGTTACTCATGGGTAAAAAGGGGGACAGGGAATGCCAGGAGAAAACCTCATGTATTCTGCACTCCTCCTTTCTACCAGCTTGGTGCAGACAGTTAGCTTGATGTAGTGGATAAAGGCAGCGGATTCCCCACTTCTCCTCCACATGCAGCCAGTTGGGTAACCTTGAGCCAGTCACAGTTCTCTCAGAGCTCTCTCAACGCTACCTATCTCAGAGGTTGTCTGTTGTGGAGAGAGGAGGGGTAGGTCATTGTAAGCTGCTTTGAGACTCCATCTGGTAGTGAAAAGCAGGGCATAGAAAGAAGCTCTTTTTCATCCTTTGATTTCTTAATCTTCCTCCGCTCTTTCCTTTCCCCTCCCAGGGTCCTTCTCATTTCCTCACTGCAAGCAATGCTACCGAGTGGGCGTGTCCACAGCTATGTTTCCCAATCATATTCTGCATGATCCCACCACTTCTGGGGTTTCTTGAAGCCTGAAGAATGTTTTAGGAGATTCTCAACAATTAAACAAATTGAGAAAGGCTGCTTTAGAGGGACTGGTGTATTGCAGAATCCAACACAAAAGCCACTTAATTGTTATTGGTCCTAATAAAATGTATTGTGTGGCCTTTGGTTTTGGGCTTCCTTTTGGATCAGTCTGGTTACCCACAAGTGTTTTCTGCTACTGCATATCTCAGAGGTCTGTTTCCATTATCACTCCTCTCTATTCCCATCAATGCTGTGAAGTTCTCTCTTGCAGTTGAAAGTAATCATTTGATTCTAATCATGACTTCATTTTTATCGCTGTAGGAGAAGAACAAGACAAATGGCTTTTTCCATAATGAGAACCTGGCGGCCCTGGTGGCCAACTTATTCGGTGCTGGCACAGAGACCACCTCGACGACACTCCGCTGGGCCATCCTTTTAATGATGAAGTACCCCGAAATCCAGAGTCAGTTGGCTCCCATTGTCTTGACCCTGACCTGCTATAGTTTCTGGACAGTTATTACATGTAGTAGGGGTTTGGAACAGAGTGGCAACAGAAGGCAATTGAAAATGAAACCAACCAGTGTCATAATGATCTTGTATAAATCCAAGGTGCAGCCTCGTTTTGACCATGGTGTACCATTCTAGTCAGTGCACCTCCAAAAAGACATTGCCACCTTGGGAAAAGTGCAGGAAAGAGGAAATAAAACGAGAAAGGGGATGGAACACTTCTTTTCTGAAGTTAGGGTTCTTTAGCTTGGAGACCCAATGACTAAGTGATGACACTGAGGTTTAGAAAATTATGCATGAGACAAAGAAGGGAGAGGAAGAAGTATTTTCCAGTGATATGATAGAAACTATGAGGAGTTTAAGAGCCTCTTGTGGCGCAGAGTGGTAAGGCAGCAGTCTGAAAGCTCTGCCCATGAGGCTGGAAGTTCAATCCCAGCAGCTGGCTCAAGGTTGACTCAGCCTTCCATCCTTCCGAGGTCGGTAAAATGAGTATCCAGCTTGCTGGGGGGTCAACGGTAATGACTGGGGAAGGCACTGGCAAACCACCCCGTATTGAGTCTGCCATGAAAACGCTAGAGGGCGTCACCCCAAGGGTCAGACATGACCCGGTGCTTGCATAGGGGATACCTTTACCTTTATGAGGAGTTTGGGAAACCTTGATTATAAGTGTATGCTAGTTAAAGGTATGGTATTTTCCTGATGAAATGTCAAACTCCCTGTTTGAATGATCTGAAGTATAAGGACACTTAAACGTGTGTGTTTCAACACCTTGCCATTGGCATTGTTGTTAGGAAGGTTTAATGGTATTCCATACTATAATAGATTCTGCAGGTATGCTACTAACCAAATTATTCCATAGATCATATTTTTTTTTGGATTGTCCAGAATTTCCAGATTTGAGAGGTGCATTGATATTTCTTTAGCTTACGGCAGGGATCTCCCACCAAGGGGTCCATGGATACCTGCCCCAGCAGAACACGGGACGTCTAGAGGGGGTCCATGGCATTTCCCCTCCATCCTTGATGGAGTTGGCCACAAGCTAGGGTACCAGCCACTGCTTCCATTGATCCCCTCCCCCTCCCAAACATGGGTGAGTTCTCTTTGTTTCTGCACCTGGGAGGGGCGGAGCCCACACACCTACTCCCACCTTAAACTGCATCCTGTACTTCCCCACTTCAGTCTTCCTCAAGCCTCCCTGTTAACATGGGGGGTGATGTCACGTCTGGGGGGCATGACCAGCTGACATCACTTCCGGGGCTCATTGAAGCCCGGACAAAAGGATGAAAAAGGCCGACTTAAGCTAAGTCTTCTTGCTTACTAAGAAAGAGATGAAGACAAGTAAGTAATGTTGAGTGTGGCTAAATTTTTGGTAGCTGTAGCAAAATCAAATTGTAGCTCAGGTTGTATATCTTATGCTTCCAGTACAGTGTTCAACAATTAAGAAGATATATCTGTTATGTATTTATAGAAAGGTTTGTATCCTAAAATCTTCCCTTATTGAGAGAGTAGGCTTGAAACTGTGAAGTTTATTATCGTGAAAAGAAATGTTTTGTTTTTCTCAGAAAAAGTCCAAGAAGAAATTGCACAGGTAGTGGGATCTGCTCAGCCACGGACTGAACACCGTGCAAAAATGCCGTACACAGATGCCGTAATCCATGAGATTCAGAGATTTGGTAACATTGTTCCTACAAACTTGCCACATGCAACCACGGTGGATGTCACTCTTAAAGGCTACTTCATTCCCAAGGTGATCAGTCTTTCTTCTATGCATTATGACCTTGGCTAAGTTGATTCTGGCATGTCTGTTCATTCTGTTCTGTTCATGTCTGTTCATCAAAAGAGCCTCTTTGCAAATACTTTGCAGAATTAAGGCTGTGGATCTCTGGCCGCTGCATCACACTGCCTGCTCATGTTTAGTTTACAATCCACAAGTACCCCAAGGTCTCGTTCACACACAGTGTTACCTAGAAGTGTATCCCCCATCCAGTAGGCATGCTTTTCATTTTTCTGACCCAGATGCAGAACTTTACACTTATCTTTATTAAGTTGCATCTTGTTCTCATTTGCCCATTTTTATTTGTTTGTTTGTTTGTTTATTTATTTATTTATCAATCAATCATACTTCTATACCACCCTCCCCGGAGGCTCATGGCGGTTTACATTATAACAGAGAACAATACATAAAACAGTCTGTAGAACATGTATAACTGATAACTAATAATTGTAACCAAATAACAACACAGTATAACAGTAAACAATATAGTAATACAAACAGGTCCAGGGCTTATTGATGGGATTCTGAGGGGGGGGAGCAGGGGCCCTTGGTCACTGATTGATTACGTCTGGTCTCGGCCAAATGCCTGGTGGAGGAGCTCCTTTTTGCAGGCCCTGCAATTCAGATTCCGTTGAACTCTTGTCTCTATATTCCGGAGTATTTGCCAGTCCTCCCAATTTGGTGTCTTCTGCAAACTTGATGAGTAGTCCCTCCAACCCCTCATCTAGATCATTAATAAATATGTTAAAAAGTACCGGGCGGAGCACCGAACCCTGAGGTACCCCGCTACTCACCTCCCTCCAGTCTGATGAAACACCATTGACAACGACTCTTTGAGTGCAGTTCTCTAACCAATTTCCTATCCACCTAACTATCTGAAAATCCAGATTGCAGTCCTTCAATTTGTCCATCAGAACATCTTGGGGGACCTTATCAAAAGCTTTACTAAAATCCAAGTCTGGTGTCCCCTGGGTTCCCTGGTGTCCCCTCCTGGTGTCCCCTGGGTCCTAGCTAGTGTTTTCTATAATTCTATTCTTTAACCCATCTTACCTGCCCTGAGCCTCACGGTAAGGGCAGGCAACTTCCTTCCTTCCTTCCTTCCTTCCTTCCTTCCTTCCTTCCTTCCTTCCTTCCTTCCTTCCTTCCTTCCTTCCTTGGCTTATTGGTTGAAATTATGTGCACTTGAACACATCAAGATGTGGTTAGTTCATGCCAAAATATTTAAAAACCTTTCTGTGCTCTTCATCAAAGTGAAATTATTACCCTGTTTTCCTTGCACTTGAGATCACACATAGGTCAAGACTGGCTGGAGTTGGGGTTAAGAGCAGAGGCCTCTAATCTGGCAAGCCAGGTTTGGTTCCCCAGTCCTCTGCCACATGCAGCCAGCTGAGTGACCTTGGACAAGTCACAGTTCTCTCAGAGCTCTCTCAGCCCCACCTACCTCAAAGGATGTCTGTTCTGGGAAGAAGAAGGGAAGGCTATTGGAAGCTGCGTTGAGACTCTTTTGGGTAATAAGAAGTGGGGTATGAAACCCACCCTTCTTCTTCAGTATGTGGGCCTGCCGTTTTTTTTTTTTTCTTTGAAGGGTCATCTACTTAGCTAGAATCATTGCTGGGTTATTAATTTTCAGTCGCTCCTTAGTCCAGTCGCTCCTTAGAAACCAACAAGATTTGCTTTGGAGAGTAGGAATGTCCTTTTGTCAGATTTCACAAAGGGCGCTTTGACTCTCGAAAGATTGTATCGAGAAATTCTTGTTCGTTTCTGTGGCACTCTTGGTCTTGAATTTAGCTTTTCTACTGCAGGCCGAACAAGTCTAGCTTCCAGAGTAATGTTCATCCCCCCACATCCAAAATAACCCATTGCTTTGTCTTTGCAGGGGATGTACATCATCCCATTACTGAGCTCTGTGCTGCAAGATGAAACTCAGTGGGAGAAACCACTTAAATTCTACCCGGAGCACTTTCTGGACTCGGATGGAAAGTTCGTAAAGAGAGATGCATTCATGCCTTTCTCTGCAGGTATCTACCTCTAGATATTGGTGGGCTTAATTACTGGCTGAGGTGTCTGAATCCTAAGTACCTTGGCTTGGAAGAACGCCATCACAGTTGGCCATTTCTCATTGTGCAGAACCAAAACGTTTGCCCTTC
Organism: Paroedura picta; assembly: GCF_049243985.1. NCBI lineage: Eukaryota > Metazoa > Chordata > Lepidosauria > Squamata > Gekkonidae > Paroedura > Paroedura picta. Next base: position 8,135,490 of record NC_135371.1, read on the forward strand.
TCATTTAGCACAATTCTCTCTGTGCCCTTTAGGGGCACCATGTGCTAAGTCTCACTGGGAGTTCACCATTCTTTTACAAATAGTCTCCTCTTTCAGGAACAATACAGATATAAGGGCTAAATGAGGTTAGCATATGTAGTGAGATAAGAAACCAATATCCCTGTTAAGTCCTACTTTATAAAACCTTGTCAAGAAATTCATTAAACTGGACTTCCTTCTCCATTATTACAGGTCGAAGAATGTGTGCAGGAGAAAACCTTGCTAAAATGGAGCTCTTCTTGTTCTTCACAAGCCTTCTCCAGAAATTCACTTTCCAGCAGGCCCCTGGAATGTCTAAAGAGGACCTGAACTTTGCAACATTGGTTGCGTTAACGGCGCTTCCAGTACCTTACATGTGCTGTGCTTTGTCACGTTGTTAAGGTTCAACTCTGTCTTGCTTAGTTCTCCAGTGTGCTTCCTTAGTCTTTTCTGCAGCTTCTTGCCTGGTGAAGAATTTTCATGGCAATAGGCTCATAGGATTCATCTTCACAGGGTTAGATCGAATCAGTTTTTCCAGTCAGTCTGGCTCTGGATTTTCTTTCTTGCTACAGTCTCAATTCTATGTGGGTTTTGTCCATGGAGGTCTCATGATCTCCAGCGTAGATTTTGGGGCAGTCACAACTGACCCCTTTATCACCAGTGGGAAACCTGGTTGGCTCCAATCCATCACCTTGATCTTTAGCACTTTAGGTGCCAGTCTGCCAAATGAACTGTGAGCCACTGCTGAACTTGAAATCTGAACATCATCATGAGACGTGCAGGCTGGCAAGCAGAACGTCAGCTACAAAATCCACTGAACATTAAACCAGCCCACTAAAAGAAAGGGGAAAGAACTGTGTTATCTAGACAAGCAAGAAAGCTTTGACCTTGGCCTTGGAAGAGTAAGATCTGGCAAGACTTTTTGGGGGAAGGTTTTCCACGGTTGATTTGGCGTTACAGAGACTATTTCCATTTACCATCATTTCACCTCTGGGGCTCGATGCCCTTCCCTAACGGAACGAATACAGTTTTTCCCTGCAAAAGGGAGCTCCTTCGCTAGGCATTTGGTTGATGTCAACCAAATCTAAACAACATCTACTGGGCCCTAGAACCTCGCTCCCTTGAACTCATGCGACAGATATGACCAACCATGGACCTGTTAGATTGTTTGCTAAGTTAAAATGTTATTTCTCTGCTATTGTTATCTCTGATATTATTGTTATCTCTTATTTGCTATAATAACTGAGTTTGAGATATTCTGTTTAGTCCGGTGTGAACCGCCTTGAGCCTTAGAGGAGGGCGGTATACAAATGCAATAAACAAACAAAATAAACCCAATGAGGCATTCTGTGTCTTCTGTGAGCGGGGATGGGGATTTTAGTCTGCCACTGATCTGTGGTACTATTTTTTAATGGTTTTACATTGTATGGGTATTTTGTTGTGGGCAGTCGATGGGAGTGGCAGGTTTTAAATTATAAATCAGTAAATCAACCTCCTGGTCCAGATAGATTGCCTCCTTATCCCTGTGAGTTTCTGGCTTTCTGAGCTACTCAGTTATGACAAAATAAGCTTTTGTACTACAGTTCCAATTCCTGCGCTCCAAATTTTCAAACGGATGTCATGCATATCAGACTCCGAAAGTACTATCATTCTGCTAAACATGGGAACAGCAAGCCCATAACAGAATGTAACGTATAAACTAAGGTGACCAGATTTTAACATTGGTAAAGCGGGACACCATTGATGGGGGGGCGGGGGGGTCTTGATTAAACATTTGGTCTATATGGAGCAACAAAAAGTTTTGTAGAACGCATAGAATGCAAAAATAGTATTGTAATATATATATTTTTTAAAATTTCAACATAAGTACAATTTGCCAAGTACCCCCAGATGTCCCTCCAAAAGTGGGACAATCTGGTCACCTTAGTATAAACACACATACAAAAACACACAGCTGCGTGCATGTGGGACAGTTTAGAAAAATATTGTAAAGAGTATTCCTGACTGAGATGGAGTTCACCTTCAAATGCTTAAAATGCAGGTACCAGTCTGGCAGAGTGAAAGTTAGGGCCTTTCTGCAGCCATAAATATAGTGAAATGCTTACCTGGTGAAGACACTACCTTTTTGGCATTTCACATGATGTCGCCAGCATCCAGCGTGCTAGCAACAAACTGCTAACTACATCCTCCACTTTAAATTGCTAGATGGGGAATCATATAAAATGGTCCATTCTGCACCTGAGTAAAAAATGAAATACTAACTTTATGCAGATGCTTTTTTTTTTGACGTTTTACATGACATCGTCTGCATCCGGCATCCCAGCAGCAAACTGGCAGCTAAATCCTCCATTTTAAAGCAATAGTTGGGGAATCCCAAAAAGTAGATTCACCCAACCATCTAGCGCTAGTGGGAGGAGAACAAGCAGCAAGCCACACGTCAAGGACATGTGCGTAACCAACGTGGGCAAAGTATTGCAATCTCCATTTTCAGTGCCCGCCCTCAAGCCCCCTCCCTCTCCCTTTTGCCCAAACGGGGCTTAACATTTTTTTTTTTTAGCAAAGAGCCTGGAGCAATGTATATGCATTGCTATGGCCAGGCATAGCCAAGAAATATTTTCCCCACCAGTTAATACGCAGAGCATGTCTCTCAGCCCCCCCACCCAGAAATTGTGAAAACAATTGCTGTTTTTGAGCTTCAAGGCTGTGGGGCGGCATTAAAATAAGTACTAAGCATCTGTGATTAGATGCATAGTCATTGCAATGGAGAAGTTTCACAAAAAATTAATCATTGACCCTTTAAAACAGAGGGAAAGGTTATTGGCTGCCTGCCTGCCATGATTGACAAGTGGGGGGAGAGTCGTGTGTATAGCCTGTTCTTCCCCTCCGCCATTTTAATCAGCGGTGTGGTGTGCCAGGAAGCGGAAGAAAGCAGGAGAAGAAAGCGGCAGAGCAAGAAGGTCAGAAATGGCAGGGGGGCACTTTTGCTGGCATGACGCTATTCTTTTTGATGTGCGGAATTGCCTAGTGGAGTCCCCAACCTAAGAAGCACAAGGTACAAGAGAGCAACCAGCAGGCCACCAGCCAAAGAAATGTATGGAGGTGAAGAAGCGCTATCTCCGCCTCCAATGTCCCGCCCTCGCTTTGTCCTGGAAAAGGTGGAAAAGCCAAAATTCCCATTTTAGTTAACGGAGGAAGGGATTGGCTGCCTGGCTTGATTGACAGGCAGAAGAGAGTCGCGTATACACTGTGTTTTTCTCTCCCACCATTTCCAGCAGCGCTTGTGGAGGGGAAGAAGTATGAAAAGGTGGCAGACTGCAGCGAGACAGCAAGAAGGTGAGGAATGGCCGGAGGCGCGATAATATTTAGCGCTATTGTTAGAGATGTGCAGAAATGCCCTTACTTCTGCTTTCCATCCAATCTCAGTACAGCAGACGCAGTTAACATGTGGACAAAGGGCAAAGGAAGGAACAAACACTCAAAACCTGAGAAGTTTACTATTAGTCGTGAGAACAAATTCCAATTTATGTTGGGTTAATATTTAAACCTTTTAAGACTGATCAGTTATTTACTGGGTCAGAGAGACAAGCACTTTGGTATTGATCTGGCTTAAACTCATTCCCAGCCCTGTCCTCCAAACTGGCAATTTCTAGAACGTATGCATGCAAACGTGCATACAGATGCTGAGGTGATTCAGGCTTCTCTACCCAACCACGGCAGAAAACCCCACATGGGGTAAAACATTCCTGTTCACACATCGCGAGAAGAGCAAGTCAGTGAACAGAAGATAGATCAACACACAGCATAGCCCCCCCAGGTAAAGCCAACTGAAGTAAATAAAAAATCCCAACAGAGGAAAATGAAAGAAAAGTTGTTTTTAACATGCCATTTTTCTCTACCAGGAGTCGCAAAGCAGCTTACAATCGCCTTCCATCTCCTCTTCTCACAACAGACACTCTGTGATGTAGGTGGGGCTTAGAGAGCTCTAATAGAACTGCTCTATGAGAACAGTTCTCAGGGAACTGCGACTAGCCCAGAGTCACCCAGTTGGCTGCCTGTGGAGGAGGGGGGAACAATTAAATCTCCAGATTAGAGTCCACTGCTCTCAACCACAGCACCACGCTGGCTCTCAAGATATAGAAGGAACACCATGTCTGAGGCAGGGATGCTTTGTATTCCTGGTGCTTGGGTGGGGGGGGGAGCAGTGAGGGGACTCCTGTCCCCACCAGTGGACTTTGTGATGGCACCTATTTTTGGGTCACTGTGTGGCACAGGGTGTTGGACTGGACGGGTCATTAGCCTGAACGCACACAGCTTCTCTTATCTTCTGTTCTTAGTACAAAGTCTTAATGATTACCTTGAAATTAGTCCAAAACATTTAGTTGCAGACACAGGCGGAGAGTAGCAATGACTCATCTGTTTTCCAAAAAAAAGCACAATGAAAATATACAAGTTATATGAGCATAAGAAACATGCTCATTACAGAACTTAAAATTGGTTACAAACCTTTGCTAATTAAATATATATTAGCATTGAGCCTATATATATATTGAGCCAAGGGTAGGCTATAAAAATGAAGTAATTATACTCTATTATATTATCATTTCAGCAGGTTGACCAAGAGCCGAATGATGGGTCTGGGGGATAGGAAGGAGAGGGGTCCTGAACTTTGAGATTCTTCTTCTTCTTCTTCTTCTTCTTCTTCTTCTTCTTCTTCTTCTTCTTCTTCTTCTTCTTCTTCTTCTTCTTCTTCTTCTTGAATTTTCCAGACACCTGCTTGTGTAATTGTTGTGCTGAACTTTCCCTGGTTGTAAATATCTTTCTGCAAACACTTCCCACTACATGAGAGAAATCCATCTATAAAATCACGAACATAAATCAGTACGTTGACAAGCGAGAAGAAAATGCAGAACCTTTCATGAGGTTCTGATACTTGTGACAAAATCCACCTTTCAAGGAGCATCATTTAACTGGACTAATCTGTTCAGCTGATCCTCAACCTTTGGTCTCCTCCAAAAGAAGTCAAAGGAGTCTAAATCTGTTTGGCAAAGTTTTCATTTGAGGAACTAGTTGCCACCTCCCCCAGAAACAGCATATCTGGATGGCTGGAAGGCAAAAGAAATTGGAGGAGAACCAAGAAGCATCCTGATAGAAGATGATGATAACATATTAACTAGAGCAAGAAACCCCAGTTGATGTCTGATTACCTATTTATATTGTTTATTGTGCACTTAATTAACTCATTCCACCTTCTCTAGCTGAGAGACGCTCTCCTTGTTCACTTCGGAAAACTCCTGGTCGGCAGGAAATGGATTGGATGGATCCTCTCTCCATATTTTTCCTCTTTGTCCTTGCAATGACCTTCCTTTGGAAAACGGGCACTTTCTGGAATGGCAGCAGCCAAAATGTCCCCCCAGGACCGAGGCCACTCCCGCTTATTGGAAATCTCCACCTCATGGACCTGAAGAAGCCGTACATAACCATGTACAAGGTAAACATGTGTCACTGTGACTCCTGTGACAGTCATAGACTGATCATCTCTGTTGGGCAAAGACGACTGTAATGGCTTTCCCCCAAGGGCTGGCTACAGTTTGTCAAATAACACATTTGTTTTATTCTTGCTCCTTTCATTCTTTGCTGTTTCTGTCTCAAATATAGAGTTTTTCATGTGGGGGAGCTATGAGATCCGTTGGGGCAGAGGAGCAAAGTTTGAGTCCAGCGTCACCTTTAAGACCCACAAATGCTTTGTCAGATACACTCCTTCTGATGCAGACGGTGTGCATGAACACCAAAGCTTATAGGTTGAATAAGAATTCTGTTGGTCTCAAAGGTGCCACTGCACTCTCATTCTGTTCTGCTTCAGACCAACAGGTAACGATTCAAGATCTGACTATCTGCTTAAAGCAGATATCTCCTCAAACAAAGGGAGGAAGGAGAAAACTTCTCTTCCTATTAATCTTGTCGACTTGGTACACAAGCATGAGGCAATGTCTCTTGATAAATAAATCTGCATATCTAAACCCATATGACCCATTTGGCGGTGTCTCCTGTGCGCTGGCGGCGGAGGGGGGACTCATCTTCAGGTCCACGGTGGTGGCGGCGGTGTGTGTGGGGGGGGCGGTGGCGGCGACTCCTGCTTGGCGGCAGCGGGGGGGGGGAGCAGCCTCTTTCCTCTCCCTCCATTCCCTTTCTGCCCCCCCCCGTTGTTGCCGAGGGGGTTGCAGCCGGGCATCCTCACCTGGCCTCCTCCTGTGGTGCAACCCATTGTGCAGGGGGCTGGTGGCACAGGGTGCTTCTTTGGGGGCCTGGCCCTGCCGGCAGTGTGGGGGGCGGCTTTTGAGGCTGCCCACAGCCTGGTGGGACTTTTTTTTAAAGGACTGGGACACAGGACATTTCTTCAAAAAGTGTGATTGTCCTGCGAGATGCGGGATAAATGGGCACCGTATTGAAGGGTCATGGAACTGAGGAGAACGCTGGTGCCTGCAGTTCTTACCTGGCTGTCAGAGACCAGGATGAGCATGGACAGGGCATGCCCAGGCATAGCACCAGGTACAGAATGGCCCTCTGGTCCTCAAGGCGCGCCAGCCACAGCCTCTGCATGCTGGAGTGGAGCCCGGCCTCCAGGTGAGCTATGTGTGGGGTGAGGGAGCAGAGGGCGCGGGCATGGTGGCAGTGTCATCCTCCTCTGGGGCAGAGGGATGGAGAGGAGGAACCGTTCCTTTAAGGGTTGCTCCCGAAGTGCCTCAGAGTGTCCTGAAAAGCGCCTGTGAGGGCCGGCTTTTGGTCTGTGTGGCCATTGGATTTGGCACTTTGGGGTGCCTTGGTGCAATCTGTTTTTCAGCCTTGGCAGCCCGAATTGCACATGCCTAGTCCTGTCCCTTAAATCAGTGGTCCCCCAACCCGTGGTCCCCAACCCGCAGCCCGGTGCCAGGCTGTGAAGGCCATGGCGCCGGGCCGTGGCTCCCTCTCCCCACCCCCCCCCACAGTAAAAAACTTCCCAGGCCGCAAGCTTGCGGCCTGGGAAGCTTCTTACTGTGGGAGGGGGGGGAGAGGGAATCAGGGCCGTGCCCGCGCATTGCGCACGTGCATGCTCAATGCGTGGGCGAGGGCGCATGGGCGCGGCATGCGCGGGCGGGCAGTTGCCCTGCCGGTCCCCAGCCTCAAAAAGGTTGGGGACCACTGCCTTAAATACTGTGTTTAAATGGGCAGTTGGAACTTTTCATGATGTGGAGGTAAATAGCATCACCGGGTACATAAAACTCAATTCAATATAGAGTTGGCAGTTGTGGGTTGGGAAATACCTGGAAATTTTGGGGGTGGAGCCAAGAGTGGGTGGGATTTAGGATGAGGACGGACACCAGCGGAGTATTATGCTATGGGGTCTACCCTCCAAAGCAGCCATTTTCTCCAGGCGAACTGCTCTGTTATTAATTTGTTATTTATTCATTTGATTTATATCCCTGCAGTCTTCATGGACTCGTTGCCTGGAGATGAGCTGTAAAAGCAGGGAATTCCCAATTCCTACCTAGGGACTGCCCTCCTTAATTAAAGGGATGTACCATTGTTCTCTGGGCCTCTTGGTAACCCTGTCAATATTCAACTTGAGGCAGTACAAAAATAATCAAAACTATTGGACAAAAGGAATTCCAGACTGGTCAAACGATGGGTATCAAATTGTTCTCTTGGTTCTGTGAGGGGCTGTTTATGCCTAATGGCTCAGGATGACGTTTCTGACTTGTTTTCTTGGTTTATTTTTCAGTTATCCAAACAGTACGGCCCTGTGTTCAGCCTTCAGTTGGGATCCCAGAAAATGGTAGTGCTTACAGGGTATGAGACCGTAATGGAGGCTTTGGTGAACCAGTCCGAGGCCTTTGCTGAGAGGCCCTTGGTCCCAATATTTGAAGAACTTGTGGAGGGTCATGGTGAGGTCCCTCCATTCCTATTGGGGCTACTCTATATATGAAGCATAACAATGGGAAGTTCTAAAGGACTAGGGGATTTAGTTTAAGAGTAATTGGTTTATTTCCGCAATCTGTTGTGAAGATCTGTAGCCATCAGCTCGTCTCCATCCCATACAAGAAAATTATGTTTAGGGTAGACATGGTATTAAAATTTAGGGACACCCAATGAAGTTGTTGGTAGATGGATTCTGGAGAGACAAAAGGAAATAGTTATTTATTTGATGAGTCCTTAAACTGTGGAATTTACTGCCAGTGGATGTAGTGATGGTTAGTTTGCCAGGACCACTGGACTGGGCAAGAATCCTCTGTGAGGACACAGTTCTGTGCTCTTTAGTTAGTAAAGAGAGTGCATTATGGGATATAGTTTAGAATAGCAAAACTGAAACCTCATAACCCTTTTTACTATATAAAGGAGCAAGTGTCCTAATGTTCAACCTATCTTATTCAAGGAACTACTACTACTACTACTACTACTACTACTACTACTACTACTACTACTACTACTACTACTAGTAGTAGTAGTAGTAGTACAATTTTTTTATACAGCCCCTCCCCATATGGGCTTGAGGTGGTTCACAGCAATAAAGTCACATATCACGAAAGTAAAAAAATTCCAATTAAAATCTAATACTAAAATACATTCTAAAACCCCCATCCCCACCCCCTCACCCTTTTACTCCCATCCCTCTTTAGCCCAGACTGGAAATAAGAATGGAGGGACAGCCCTGGTCTCAACCACAGGCCTAATGACCTGGCCTAAACTCAGTATACACTACACCACACTTAGTACAGTGTAGTGGTGAGGAGTGCAGGAGTAGTATCAGGAAGATGCGGATTCGAATCCCCTTCGTGCCCTTCCAACTGGAAATCTGGCTTTCACTTTCATTCAGGCATTACTTTTGCCCACGGTGAGAACTGGAAAATGATGCGGCGGTTCACATTAACCACCTTACGGGACTACGGAATGGGCAAGAAGACCATTGAAGACAGGATCATAGAGGAGTGTGGATTCTTGATAAAGAGGTTTGAATCTTATGAAGGTGAGCTGGGGTTTATCTTTTATGCTCTCTCTCCAATGCAAAACAAATTGGTCTTTCAAGATTTATTGTCAGGGCTTTCCCCCCAAGGAATTCTAGCAACTGTTTCTTGGGAATCTCTGACAGTGTCACATATCTCTGGCTTCCACATGTACAACTTCCAAGGTTCCCTGTGCTAAGCCCCCTTTTACCACCGGGACACATATCGGTTTACCAGGCTTCTAATTAAGGAGCTGATCTTTCATCCCTATTTTTTTTTAGTGCATGTTTTAAGTCTGAAAACTCCTGTTTATGTGAATACACCCAATTATCCATATTTTTTAGCTTTGGGTTTGTTTTTTAAATCTTGGACTTTAATTAATAATTGGTTTTTGCAGTTTTCTCGGGTTGTCGGGCTGTTTTCTGGTACTTTTTGCTACTAACATTTCACCTGCATCTGTGGCTGACATCTTCAGAGGTATGTCACAGCAAGAAGTGTATATTTCTGTGGCGTGGAGAGATATTCAGACTGTTTCCGCACCAGGAACATTGTTCGGATTTGCATTTTTAAAGGGTCGACTTTTATGTCCGTTTCTGCACTAAAATCGGTTTCTTCGGGCGCAGTCCTGAATTGCCCACTCACTTGCCCCATGGCAAAGGAATCTAAAGGAAACCAGTTTTTCATTTTTTAAAACGGGGTCTAACTGGGTCTAATTTGGGGCTGCCCAGTGCGGAAACGTGTGCTATTGAGTTTTCCCCTGCCCCCAGTGTTCTGAGTTGTTTGGGAATGCCCCTTTCCTCATCGCCGTCCTCCCTCCCCCTCCCCAAAAAAGGGGGTTTTCAATTTTTTTAAAAACAGTCTCGCACAGCTGTGTAACACTGCAAGTCTGTTTTTTTTAAAAAAATTAGAGTTGTAATGTTATAACCCAGGGCTTAAAAAAAAACATTTGGGATACTTTGGTTGGGAGGTGATCAAGTGTGCAGGATGGTGGGATTAAGAGGCGCAATGAAAACAAAAGTGCAGGCAGGCACCATTTTGCAAAGAATACATTTCTAGAAAGGGGGAAGGGAGCAAAGCATGATGGGAGGATGCCTCCGTTGGACGCAGTGCTGAAAGCATGTTGCGAAATTCAGCCTGGGAAATAAGGGGAGGATCATAATGCCAGCTCTTGCTGGGATCCTAAGGCAGTGATAGAACAAAATTCTGTTTTATTCAAGGTGTAAGCCAGGGGTAGTCAAACTGCGGCCCTCCAGATGTCCATGGACTACAATTCCCAGGAGCCCCTGCCAGCATTCGCTGGCAGGGGCTCCTGGGAATTGTAGTCCATAGACATCTGGAGGGCCGCAGTTTGACTACCCCTGGTGTAAGCTTTTGTGTGTGCAGCACCCATCCTTGGGCACATGAAAGCTTACACCTGGCATGAATTAGTATTTGTCTTAAAGGTGCCACTGGATTCAAAAGTTGTTCTGCTGCTCCAGACCCCACAGCTACCCCCTGATCCTATCACAGTGGTAATAGAAAGGCTCTTTCCCAATTGAACCCTCTCTGGTTTCTTTATTCATATAGGAAAACCATTTGAGAACACCGAAATCATGAATGCTGCCGTGGCCAATATTATAGTATCGATATTACTCGCCAAACGATTTGAATACGACGATCCCACATTTCTAAGACTCTTGAGCTTGATCAGTGAAAACGTCCGTCTTTTGGGCAGCCCTTCAGTCCAGGTGATTCTTCCATTTTAACACCTGTTAGAGAAGAGTTTCAGGCCTGTTTAGGGTTGCCAACCAAATCCTCCTCCCCTCCAAGGTTGTACCCCAAATCTCCAGGTATGTTTTAACCTAGAGTTGGCAATCTGTCGGGGACCCGCTTGCTAACTGAAAAAAACAGGGTGCCCCTTTGAAGAAAACGTCACGCCAGGCCTGGTGAACGATACAACAGGAACAAGCTTTATTTCAGCAACGTGGAGTCCGCTGGTATGGAGTAAGAGCTTCCACCGAAACCCAGGTGGAAGCTCCCTTTTATACAAAACCCACCTCCTTAGGCTGTATTGCCCCACCCAGTACTTGCGGAGGGAACATGCTGATACAATCATGACTCATGCACATATGCGAGGTTTTCCGGGGTTCCTGATGGCCCATTTTCCTGGAACAAAGGGCCATCTCCGGGCCCTTGTCAAAAGGTGGAGGGGGACATTGAGGTTCTTTAGCGGCCATTGCCACCTCAACGATCGGGTGGGGCGCCCAGCTGCCGGCTTGCCTATGATCACCATGCCCTACCTCCGTGATCGCGGGCGCCTCTGATGGCGGGGTTCGGTCCGGTTCCCAAGCCACCAAGGACCGAACCACGACACAATCCTAGTTCTGGTGCTCAGAGGGAAGGGATTCATTGGCCTCACCCCCTGTACCTACCTTCCTACCTACCTACCTTCCTTCCTTCCTTCCTTCCTTCCTTCCTTCCTTCCTTCCTTCCTTCCTTCCTTCCTTCCTTGGAGATTTTTAAACAGAGGCTGGGTAGCCATCTGACAGAGAGGCTGATTCTGTGAAGGTTCAAGGGGGTGGCAGGTGACAGTGGATGAGCGATAGGGTTGCGAGTGTCCTGCATAGGGCAGGGAGTTGGACTAGATGATCCAGGAGGTCCCTTCCAACTCTATGATTCTATGATTCTTGTCTTTTTCTTTTATAGACAGAAACTGTTCCGAACTCTTCTAAAACATTTAGAAGCCTTGGTAGAGAAAATACAGATTTTTCTATTAGAAGGGTTATGTCATTTGCATTACTTCTAATTATGTATTCTTCTCCATGGTGTAGGCCAAAAATATTTGGATCTGCCCTTATTTTGTTAGCCAGAGTCTCTAACACCAAATTTAATAACAGTGGTGACAATGGACATCCTTGTCTTGTTCCTTTAGCTTTGATTAGTTTTCCTTGGGATCTATTCCATTCACCTTGGCCTCTTGTCTGGAATAAATTTGAACTGTGCCTTGACTTTCCATCAGATATGGAAACTCCTGACAAAAGGAGTTTGGATTCTCAAAAGCTTGTACTCTCAGGAATCTTGTTGGTCTTGAAAATGCTACTGAATCTCTGCTTCAAGAGTTTCATTCATTTCTACAGCTGGCAGTGAGGAAGCCTCCCGTGGTGGGCAGACCTTCGTGTAGTCTGCATGGGGATTTTTACCCCCTCCCAGATTGACTAAATCCCTGCCGTCTACACTGAATTCGATTTCCATTTTGATTTTTGGCTCTTTAAATTTTCCCTCTGCAACATGCATGACTGATTTGTGGTGACCTTACCTTTCCCCCAATGATATCCTGGGGTGGATATAAGCCTCGGTATTTCAAAAACCGTCATGAGTAAATGTGTAGTTTTTGCTTTTTTCGAAATTATTCAGTGCTCCGTCCCTCAGAGCAAAGAAGTCTTCCCTGATTGGCCAAAGATTTTCTTGTTCCTGGTTGCAAGGCTTGTCTTAAAGTGACTGCGATCCAGAAGCCCTAACTTCTCTCAGCAGAGATTTGCCTCTTTTTATTTTCCTCTCCTCTGCTATCTCCAGTCCTCTCTCCACCCCTTCAAGAAAAAAAGTGACTCTTGCTGCAATTGGCACCTCTTCTCCTTCTGAGCTTCCTTAACCATGTGCAGAACACTTTCTGTTTCAATGGTAGGGGCGGGGGAGGGGATAAAGGAAGACTCAAGTTCCAGTCGATCTGAATTCAGTGGGATCCACAACAGAAAAAAACAAAGTTTGTGCAGAATCAGCACAACCAGTCTGCGGGGTCCCGGAGCCTTTTCCGAACACAGCTCCCAGTTGAAATTTTCTATGTCACTGTTGACCTTGGAAACAATGAGCCAAAATATTGAAGTAAAAACACATTCCCCTTGTTGCTTGAGAAGTGTTGCTAATCATTATATTGTTCATTCTTTATTTCCCCCAGCTGTATAATATGTTTCCTGCTCTGGGCTTGCTTTTGGGGGCTCATAAGAAAATTCTGAATAACAGAGATGAGCTCTACGCCTTCATAAAGGCCACCTTCATAGAGCACCTGAAGGAACTGGATGCCAATGACCAAAGAAGCTTGATCGATTCATTCCTTATCCGGCAGCAAGAGGTAACGCCACCTTTTCAAGATATTAGTGGCTGCAGGTGAAGCTCAGATGTTCCACAAATATACAGTATGCACGTGAATACATGGCTCATTGGCAAGTCATCTAGCTTTGGGAAAAAACATCCCATCAAACCAGCAGGGATTTCCTTATTTTCAGCAGTTGCTGAGATGTGACCAGAACTGTTGTTATAGGTCACATGTTACTTACAGGTAAAAAGGGTGACGGGGAACACCAGGAGAAAACCTCATGTGTCCTGTACTCCTGCTACTTTCTAGCAGCTTGGTGTAGAGAGCCAGCTTGATGTAGTGCTTAAGACCAGTGGCCTCTAATCTAGAGAACTGGGTTTGATTCCCCACTTGGCCTCCACATGCATCCAGTTGGGTGACCTTGGGCCAGTCATAATCCTCTCAGAGCTCTCTCAGCCTCACCTACCTCACAGGGTGTCTGTTGCGGGGAGAGGAAGGGTAGGTCTTTGTAAGTTGCTTTGAGATTCCATCTGGTAGTGAAAAGCAGGGCATAGAAAGAAGCTCTTTTTCATCCTTTGATTTCGTACTCTTCCTCCGCTCTTTCCTTTCCCCTTTCGAGGCTCCCTCTCATTTCCTCACTGCAAGCAGTGCTACCAAGGGGGCGTGTACACAGCTGTTTCCCAATCATATTCTGCAGTTCAAAGTAATCATTTAATTTTAATCACGACTTCATTTTTATTCCTGTAGGAGAAGAACAAGACGAATGGCTTTTTCCGTAACGAAAACCTGAAGGCCCTGGTGGCCAACTTATTCGGTGCTGGCACAGAGACCACCTCGACGACACTCCGCTGGGGCCTCCTTTTAATGATGAAGTACCCCGAAATCCAGAGTCAGTTGCTTTCCATTGTCTTGAGCCTGACCCGCTAAGATTTCCAGATGGTTATTATATGCAGTAGGGGTTTGGAACAGAGTGGCATCAGAAGGGAATTGAAAACAAATCAGCCAGCATCATAATGCTCTTGTATAAATCCATGATGCAGCCTCATTGGGACTACGGTGTACCGTTCTGGTCAGTGCACCTCAAAAAAGATATTGTTGCTGTGGGAAAAGATTTGAGGTTTGAGAAGTGCATTGATTTTTTCCTTTACTTAAGCCAGGGCTTTCGAACCAGGGGTCCCCGTCCCAGCAGGAAACGGGACATCTAGAGGGGGTCCCTGGCATCTCCCCTGCTGACTTGATGGACTTGGCCACAATCTAGGGTACCAGCCACTTCCATTGCTTCCCCTCCCCCCTCCCAAGTTCTCTTCCTTTCTGCACCTGGGAGGGGGCGGAGCCTGCACACCTAGGTAAAGGTAAAGGTATTCCCTGTGCAAGCATCTGACCCTTGGGGTGACACCCTCTAGTGTTTTCATGGCAGACTCAATACGGGGTGGTTTGCCAGTGCCTTCCCCAGTCATTACCGTTTACCCCACAGCAAGCTGGGTACTCATTTTACCGACCTTGGAAGGATGGAAGGCTGAGTCAACCTTGAGCTGGCTGCTGGGATTGAACTCCCAGCCTCATGGGCAGAGCTTCAGACAGTATGTCTGCTGCCTTACCACTCTGCGCCATTCTGCACACCTACTCCTGCCTTAAACTGCATCCTGTCTCTCCCTCCCTCAGTCCTGTTAACCCGGATGATGACATCACTTCTGGTTCCATGTAACTTTGGGGGGTGGGCGTGGCGGGGAGGCATAACCAGCTGACATCACTTCCAGAGGTCATTGAAGCCTCATCAAAAGGCTGACTTAAGCTAAGTCTTCTTACTTACTAAGAAAGAGATGAAGACAAGTGAGTAATGTTGAGTGCAGCTAAATTTTTGGTAGCTGTAGCAAAATCACATTGTAGCTCAGGATGTATATCTTATGCTTCCAGTTCAGCGTGCAGCGGTTTGCAGTTTATGACTTTGGTTGTGAAAACAGTAATTAGGAAGATATATATATTATGTTTTTATAGAAAGGTTTGTATCCCACCATCTTCCCAAATTGAGGGAGTCAATTGAAACCGTGAAGTTTATTATTGTGAAAAGAAATGTTTTATTTTTCTCAGAAAAAGTCCAAGAAGAAATTGCACAGGTAGTGGGATCTGCTCAGCCACGGACAGAACATCGTGCAAAAATGCCATACATAGATGCTGTAATCCATGAGGTTCAGAGGTTTGCTAACATAATCCCTTCAAGCTTGCCACGCGCAACCACAGCGGATGTCACTCTTAAAGGCTACTTCATTCCCAAGGTGATCATTTTACTTCAATGCTCAGTTGAGTCTGGTATGGCTGTTCATTGAGTCATCAGAAAATCCTATTTGCACATATTTTGCAGAATTGTTAGCTAAATCCCATTGATTTTAGTGGAAGAGCCAAGTGAAAGTTAATTCCACCTACTCAAAAATCTGACCCTCCTGAGCACTCAGTTGGCAGTTGTGTTAGGATAATGAAATGTGTTTTTAACATAAAATATGATTTTAACATTTAATGTTATCTATAATTGTATTCATTGACTCATGTTACCTGCCCTGAGCCTCACGGTAAGGGCAGGCAACAGGAATAAAGATTCCTTCCTTTGTTGCCTTTTTGGTTGAAATTATGTGAACACTAGTAATCAAGCCCGCTGCAGGGGAATGCAGCGGGCGCTAGGTCCTAACCTCAGTCAGCGGCGGGCTGGTCGGCGGCGGCGGCGGGCTGGTCCGCGGCGGTGGTGGGCTGGTCGGCGGCGGGCTGGTCCGCGGCGGCGGCGGGCTGGTCCGCGGCGGCGAGCTTCTATCGTTGGCGGCGGGCTGACGCGGCGAGAGGCGCTTTGCGCCTCTCGCTGCGCCAGCCCGCCAGGCAGGGAACCCCCGGCAGCCGCGCTTCGCTGCATCAGGCCGGGAGGAACTGCAAGCCACGCTGCGCGCGGCTCGCAGTTCCTGGAGCTGGGAATCGGAGGGACCAATCGGCAGGCGCGAAGCGCCTGCCGATTGGTCCCTCCGATTGTCTGTCGTGAGGAAGGGTCCAATCCGGACCCTTCCTCATCACGGACACATCCCGCCTCGGCAGGCCTTACCGAATTTAGTCCGTGGCGCCCGTGGCGCCACGGGCGGTTTAAAGATAAACACAGCCAGATGTGGTTAGTTTATGTCAAAATACTTAAAGACTTTTCAGTGTTCTTCATCTAAGTCAAATCTTTACCCCATTTTCCTTGCACTTGAGTTCACATATAGGTCAACCATACCTGGTGTAGTGGTTAAGAGCAGAGGCCTCTAATCTGGCAAGCCAGGTTTAGTTCCCCAGTCCTGTGCCACATGGAGCCAGCTGAGTGAGCTTGGACAAGTCACAGTTCTCTCAGAGCTCTCTCAGCCGCACCTATCTCAAAGGATGTCTGTTCTGGGAAGAAGAAGGGAAGGCTATTGGAAGCTGTGTTGAGACTCCTTTGGATAGTAAGAAGTGGGGTATGAAACCCATCCTCCTTCTTCAGTATGTGGGTCTGCCATTTTGTTTCTTTGAAGGGTCATCTACTTAGCTAAAAGCATGGCTGGTTTATTAATTTTCTTCATTCCTGTCCAGTCACTCCTTAGAAAGCAACAAGATTTTTTGGGGTATAAGCTTTGGAGAGTTAAAATTTCCTTCTGTCAGATTTCACGAAGGGCCCAGTGACTCTTGAAAGCTTGTATTGAGAAATTCTTGTTTATCTCTGTTGCGCTCTTGGTCTTGAATTTAGCTTTTCTAGTGCAGACCCAACAAGTCTAGCTTCCAAAATAATCTTCATCTCCACCCCTCAATAACCCATTGCTTTGCCTTGGCAGGGAATTTACATCATCCCATCACTGGGTTCTGTGCTGCAAGATGAAACTCAGTGGGAGAAACCACTTAAATTCTACCCGGAGCACTTTCTGGATTCTGATGGAAAGTTCCTAAAGAGAGATGCATTCATGCCTTTCTCTGCAGGTATCTTCTAGACATCGGTGGGCTTAATTACTGACTGAGGTGTCTGAATCCTAAGTACCTTGGCTTGGAAGAATGCCATCACAGTTGGCCATTTCTCATTGTGCAGAACCAAAATGTTTACACTTCTCATTTAGCACTGCAACAATTCCCTCTAGGCCCTTTTTGGGCACCTTGTGGTAAGTTTCACTGGGAGTTCATAATTCTTGCACAGTGTTCCCTCTCAGTGACAATGCAGATGAAAGGGCTGAATGCAGTTAGCATTTGTAGTGAGATAAGAAACCAATATCCTCGTTAAGTCCTACTTTATAAAGCCTTATCAAGAAATTCATTAAACTGGACTTCCTTCTCCATTATTACAGGTCGAAGAATTTGTGCAGGAGAAACCCTTGCTAAAATGGAGCTCTTCTTGTTCTTTACAAGCCTTCTCCAGAAATTCACGTTCCAGCAGGCCCCTGGAATGTCTAACGATGACCTGGACTTTGCAACATTAGTTGCGTTAACAGCGCCTCCAGTGCCTTACAAGTGCTGTGCTTTGTCACGTTCTTAAGGTTCAACTCTGTCTTGCTTAGTTCTCCAATGTGCTTCCTTAGTCTTTTCTGCAGCTTCCTGCCTGGTGAAGACCTTTCATGGCAATGGCCTCAGAGGATTCAGCTTCACAGGGTTAGATCCAACCAGTTTTCCCAGTCAGTCTGGCTCTGGATTTTCTTTCTTGCTACAGTTTCAATTCTATGTGGGTTTTGTCCATAGAGGTCTCATGATCTCCAGCATAGACTTTGGGGCAGTCGCAATGGACGTCCTTATCACCAGTGGGAAACCTAGTTGGATCCAACCCATCACCTTGATCATTAGTACTTTATGTGCCAATCGGCCAAATGAACTCTGAGACACTGCTGAAATTTGAACATTATCATGATATTTGGACTTTGAGTCTTGTTTGTCTCGATGTACATAATGATGATGTTGATCTTTATTTTTCAAATCCACCCTTCCCGTGACCCTCAGGGCAGGTTACATCAGGTTATAAAACAGTTATAGATAGCATTAAAAATTCTAAAGCAGATATTGAAAAACCAGTAACAATACTGTCTGCTGGTTTTCTTGCATTAGCACATTAAAGGTGTCTTTGAATCAACACAACCACCAAGTGGAATTACCTTCATCTACTTACGAACAACAGGAAACAAATATATTAAATTACCAATGTGAAAAAATTGCTCCATATATCACTAAGGCCACCGGATTGGCTCAACCTGTTCTAATGGAACCTGTTTGAGCAGACATATTGCTTTAATAGTCTGATAAATATATTAACAGAAGATCTCAGCTCACTGAATGAGTCAGCAGAACAAAGTTGTCCTGGAAATTAGGTATACTCTTTTGTTTGTGTGTCATTGTTACATCTTTCCCCAGTCACTGTTGGGGGGGGGATGACTTGGACCTGACAAAATCACAGTCCTGCTTAGCCACCCATGAACACACATGGATGTGCCTGAGTCAGACCATTGGTCTCATAGAATCATAGAATCACAGAATCATAGAGTTGGAAGGGGCCATACAGGCCATCTAGTCCAACCCCCTGCTCAACGCAGGATCAGCCCTAAGCATCCTAAAGCATCCAAGAAAAGTGTGTCTCCAACCTTTGCTTGAAGACTGCCAGTGAGGGGGAGCTCACCACCTCCTTAGGCAGCCTATTCCACTGCTGAACTACTCTGACTGTGGAATTTTTTTTCCTGATATCTAGCCTATATCGTTGTACTTGAAGTTTAAACCCATTACTGCTTGAAGGGTTCACTGCAAGTGAATTCCATTTGCATAAGTCAGGATTCGGCTGCAAACTTATGCACACCTAGGAAGTTATTGTTGTACTAGCTTCAAAGCCCGTTCGTAAGACCAGGCTTTGAAAGCCCCCCCCCCCACCAGCGAGTGTGCGGCTTCCCCGCACCCCGGGTGTGTTTGGCGAGGCGCGGGGAAGGCACGCACTCACAGGGCCCCCCCCAAGACTTCCCCGCACCCCGCCAATGATGAGAAAAGTCGACAGTCCATTCCCTCACAGATCACTTTCTCAGCTATTCAGAAAAAAATGTTCCACTTCCTCATGACAAAACATTTGGGAACTAACTGGGAAGGAGAGTTCTAAATATTGAAAGGAAGGCAATCATCCAATTCAGCCATTCTCAAGGAGGCCCATATGGCTCCCTGGGGGCCCCTGGCACATTTGAAGAGGGCCACAGAATGAAAAAAAAAACGTGCTTGGCACACAAGAACACACATCAGGTTTTGTTCAAAACCAGAGAAGGTTACTGAAAGCTGTGTTGGAATTCTTGCTTTGCATCCTTGCCTGCCCCCTCTGAGACTGGAGTGATGCATGATGGGAGTGTTCCATTTTGACAGTTAGATTTTGACAGTTGGTTGTTAGTGAGAGATGTGTTAATGTTCAGGTTTTTCTGTCAGAAAATGTAAAGAAATCACTATGTTTGTATTGTGAATATCAAATGAAACAATGTTCTAACCATAGATTCAAATGAGTAGCCGTGTTGGTCTGAAGTAGCCCGATAAAATCAGAGTCCAGTAGCACCTTTCAGACCAACAAGGATTTATTCAAGGCGTGAGCTTTTGAGTGCAGGCACCCTTTGTCAGACTATATATATATTCCCTGTCATGTAAGAAGATCATAGTCTGACGAAGGGTGCTTGCACTGGAAAGCTCACGCCTTGAATAAATCTTTGTTGGTCTTAAAGGTGCTACTGGACTCTGATTTCTAACGTTCTAACTTTATGTGAACAAGGAAAGAAAAAGGAAGTGTTTATCTTAAGACCAGATTTTACCTCAGAGAAAAAGTTACCGCTAAAGATTGTGTTTGTTTGTTTATTTGTTTATTTGTTTATTATTTGGACTTATTGCCTGCCACTCCCATGACTGGCTCGCAGCGGGTTACAGTTTGTCCATATTAAAAACCCCATTAAAACTATATTGGACATACCTCCATATACTCCTAAAAAAACATTTAAAAGACCATGGCAGACTGCGTCCCACTAACCCTTCAAAAGAAAACTAATGCAGGAGCAGGAGGGGAGTTTGACTGTTCTCTACTATGTGAGTAAACATACTCAGGCTTATTACAGAAGATGATGTGCCTTATTATTTGAAATTAGAAAATAACTAAGAACCTGCTGTTATCACCTGGCAACTTTTATGTGCAATTTTCTAACTCTGCTGAACAAACTCTGACTGGGAGATTAGCGTAAATTGACCAGCTTCCACAAATAAGATTTCATATTTTATTTTTCCTCAGCTAAGATATTGATAGATATCAAAATCCCAGTATCAACCTCAATATTTTTGCCATAAAATCCCAATAGGCAGCCCTTGAAAAACCCCTGATCTGTATCAGAACATCCAGTGGCCATGCAAGGGACCTTCACTTGAGCATAGATGTTGGTTTATCACCCTGGTGATTGAAAAATGATATTAAAACATTATGTCTGTGTTTTAAAAACAATACTGTGTGCTTAATATTGACCTCTGAGGTAGACCTGTTCAGGTTGAAACGCATTAAGTCCTTGTTAGGACAGTCAGAACCATTTAAAACTATACAATAATTCAATCAAAGCACATAAACAAAGAAAAGTTGGTTTTTATACCACACTTCTCACAAACCAAAACAGTCTCAAAGAGGCTTACAATTGCCTTCCCTTCTCCCTATGACAGACACCTGGAGAGGCAGATGGGGCTGAGAGAGCTCTGACAGGACTGTTCTGTGAGAACAGCTCTAACAGGATTGTGTCTGGCTGAAGGTCAACCAGCTGGGTGCATGTGGAGAAGGAGGAGGGGTAGGGAATCAAACCCAGCTTGCCGGATTAGAGGCCACTGATCTTTAATCACTACACCAAGCTGGCATAAGAGAAAAACCAAAAAAGAAAAAGTTTTGAATCCCACTTGGACCTTGTTGGTGCATTTGTTGACACTGACCCATCCCTCCATAGCTGAATGAGAAGTTCTGCTAGGGTTGGAGAATTTGGGGGTTGGATCCAGGAGTGTGCAGGAATTGAGGCCTCAATGGAGTATAATGCTATGGAGTCTACCCTCCAAAGCAGCCGTTTTCTCCAGGCAAAGTTATCTCTGTCACTTGGAGATGAGATATCATTCCAGGGTAGGGTTGCCAGCTCAGGGTTGGGAAATACCTGGACACTTTTTGGGAGGAGCCAGGAGTGGGCAGGATTTGGGGTGGGAAACCACCTCAGTGGAGTATAAAGCTATGGAGTCAGAACTGGGTTGGGAAATATCTGAAGACTTTGGGAGTGTGGTGGGATTTGGGGTGGGGAAGGACCTCGAGTAAAATACTATGGAGTCCATCCTCCAAAGCAGCCATTTTCTCCAGGAAAATGGATCTCTTTAGTCTGGAGATTAGCCGTAATTCCAAGGAATCCCCAGGTCTCACCTGGGGACTAGCATCTCTGAGTTCTGCTCCTTCTTAAAACCCTATCCGTCTATCCCTGGCACCCACACTATTCACATATCTACCCTCTAACACCCTGATATTCCTTTCTGACTTGCTTTGTTCTACTCCAGTCCAGTTCTGGGTTTGGTATTTTAACCTCCCACCTCTACCCTCATTTTTCTCCCTCCTCACCTTCCAATGCCTCTAGGGACCTGAGACTTCTAGTTTTCTTGATAAGGAAACAAGCTTGTGTGCTAGGTTTGTGTTGGTTTGCTTGAGGACTTAGCTGCTTCTGAAGAAGTGGATGGACTTCTTTTTGGGTCTGCTTTCTCCCTCCTGCAGACAGTAGGGGACCTGCTTGGTACCCAGAACCTGAGAGCCAGCTACTGGTGGGCTGGGGCCAGCACAATTTTGTAATCCTGCCTCTATTCTACCTACTGTTGCTCGTTCCAGGTGGGGAAATACCAGGAGATTTTGTGGGTGGAGCCAGAGGGGAACCTGGCTTGGGAAGGGGAGGCGTTCCTATGGCATAAAATGCTGTAGAGCCCACCTTCTTGAGTGTCCATTTTTTTCCAGTAGAGATAATCCCTTTCACCTGTAGAGCAGTTGTACTCCCAGGAGATCTCCAGCTACCACATGGTGGTTGGCAGCCTAAACCCCTTGTAGGAGCCCTGGAAGCAAGAGAAATGGGAACTTGTGGAGTTTAACACTTGGGGGCATTTCCCACGGCTTAAAAATAGCACAATGGTTGCTGATTGAAAACGCTACTAATTTGCCATAACGCACGACGTCGTTAACGATCTGCAACAATCCTGAAACCGACCCGCCAAAAGCGCTTCGTTGTAGCGCTTTTAGGGGAATCCAGAAAACTGGATTCACCCTCCGGATAGCGATACACTCCTGCAACCAATCTGCAACAGTAGCGCTAAAGACCTGTGCGTTACCATTGTTGCGGGTTCTTCAAAGTCCCTCCTCCCGAGCCTGTCCTCGAAACTTCCGGCGAACTGTTCGCCATTTTTTTTTTCTCCGAGCGAGCGGGGATCTACGAGGCAACGGGACAGCGACTGGCTTTCAAGCACGATCACTTTAGGAAATTCTGCCCGGACACCACAAGAGTTTTTCACAAGCACAGTGGCACACACCGTCACGTTCCCTAAATTTGGCCAAAGCTTAAAACCCCGTCTACCATCGGCCAGTCCTAGCGGAGTCAACGTACAGGGAGCATTTTAAAAAATTCTCCTCTGAGCGTGCCAACGAACATTCGCCGCTCGCAGTCTCCTGCTTAGCTTAGAGGGGTTCAATAGACATGATTCGTGGTGATATCATGAGGGGCGGCTTATGTGTAGTGGGTCTTTGTGTGGTTCCCGGTGCGTGCTTGTGCTTGGGTGCGGACAACCCCTTCCATTGGCGGCTAGACCTCCGGCAAGCGGAGTTGCCGTCCCCCGTTCATTTTAAAAAATTTTCCTCTGAGCGTGCCAACGAACGGTCGCCGCTCGCAGTCTCCTGCTTAGCTTAGAGGGGTTCAATAGACATGATTCGTGGTGATATCATGAGGGGCGGCTTATGTGTAGTGGGTCTTTGTGTGGTTCCCGGTGCGTGCTTGTGCTTGGGTGCGGACAACCCCTTCCATTGGCAGCTATACCTCCGGCAAGCGGAGTCGCCGTCCCCCGTTCATTTTAAAAAACATTCCTCTGAGCGTGCCAACGAACGTACGCCAGTAACATGTCATGTTTGGTTGATTTATGCTGTGGCTGGTGAATATTATTGGGGAACTGCCGAGTACTGCCGCACTTGCTCTCGGTTGAACACCGGCATGCGTTTGTGTAATGGCGGACATTTTCCTAAAATGGCTCCCGCTGCATGTTCAAACTGCTCTTCTCTCGTGTAAACGAATCAGCGCATGCGTTAAGTCAAACAACAAGGGCGCCAATCTGGCCATTAGGAGCAGATCCTGTTCCCGCGCGAGGAGTTTTGAACGTGACATGTGACCTAATGTGGCCAATGCGCGTGTCCCCTACTGCCCTCTACCAATCAGGAGCCGGCTAGTCCCTTTGTCTTTGTGTGCGGGAAGGTATATGATCCGTTGCACCCTGCACCTTCCACCACCATTTTGCTCAGCTACCAGCGAAAGCAACATGGAATCGTCTTCTCAAGCCTCGTCCGTCCCTGCAACCGGCCGTGGCCCAACTTGGAGGGACGCGGAGATCAGGGACCTGATCGGGATTTTCTCGGAGGAGAAAATCCAGGACGCGTTCCAGTCCTCCCACAGGAATAGGGAGGTATTCGAACAAGTGGCCATTAAGATGCGCGCCCTGGGCCACAACAGGACCGGCCTTGAATGCCGGTCGAAGACCAAGACAATGAGGGCAGAGTATATGCGTGCCGTGAACCATAATAAGGGTTCCGGCAACGAGAAGGTTACCTGCCCCTACTTCGAGGAGCAGCGCCAGCTGTACGGAGACGGGGAAGGATCCGGCAGGCCGAAGCGCGTCGGCCGGAGCCTTAAGGTGGTTCGGAAGCCGGCTGCCCCGGTCGAGGAACCACCCGCTGAGGAGGATCCCGGCGAGGGCACCTCGTCCAGCTTTCGCCCTCCACCCCCCGTCCAGCAACGAGCCGCGGAATCGGTAACGCTGGACCTCATCGCCATCGTTCCTGGGGAGCCAGAGGAGGCTCCTGAGCAAACGCCCCTTGCCTCCGGTAAGTGATTTTATTTTTATTTTATATTTCCTTTTGAGCAAATGTGTGTTCTGACGTTTGGCCATCGTTTTCTCGTCAGTTCGTTGCAACGCATAAGATGGTAGGCTGTGGAGTGCTTGCTGTGTTTACTATTTGAAACGGTTTTAATTTTATAATTTAATTTTAATTTTTAAAAGATTTTAAAAGATGGTAGGCTGTGGAGTGCTTGCTGTGTTTACTATTTGAAACGGTTTTAATTTTATAATTTAATTTTAATTTTTAAAAGATTTTAAAAGATGGTAGGCTGTGGAGTGCTTGCTGTGTTTACTATTTGAAACGGTTTTAATTTTATAATTTAATTTTAATTTTTAAAAGATTTTAAAAGATGGTTGGCTGTGGAGTGCTTGATGTGGTTAGTATTTGAAACGGTCATGTTTAACCAACAGCCCCAAAATATTTGCTGCATGCCTCGCCCATAGGCCTTCTGCAGTACTTTGGCTCACTACTTTGGGAGCTTGCTTTGTGGTTCATGGTGTATGCTTGCTCATTTTTCACTATTTTCTGCTCTTGTCCACAGAGACACAGTTGCCAGGGACGGGGCCCCTCGAGTCTCCAGCAGCACCTGACGTGGATAGTGATTCGGGGGCATCAACTAACATTGGTAAGTATTAGTTAAAATAGGGGGGGGGGCTGTTTTGACTGCTTTGTGCTTTTCTGTTTGTGCAGGGCAGCAGCACTGCTAAGAGAAAGAAGAGAGTCCCTCTGCGTTGCTGGTGTAGCCTTTGAAGCTGGCTTTGCCACCCTTTGGTCCTAGATCTGTTTTTTTTCCTTTTTTTGCAGATTTCATACCCGGAACACAGGAGGAGGAACAGCCTGGGTTGCTTGGACCTCCTGCACGGCGCAGGCGGATACAGATTCAAGATGGTGAGCGTGCATGACCTGTTCCTTTCGAGCCATAGCTGCAGGACAATGTCGCTAGGCACTAACCATGTGCTCCCTTTTAATTGTTGAGAGTCCTGCTGTGAAAGTAGGCAAAAGTAAAAGCACACCATGGGCAAACAAACAATAGCCATGTGCTCGCCGGGGATTGTTTAAATTCTTGGCAGGAAAACACGGGGACAAAAAAGAACACCATGTCCACCATGGTGTGTTTTGACTTTATTGATGTCACTAACAGTTTTGTTTCTCATTTTTTGCCAACAGAGGTTCTTTCAGATGAGGAGGAGGAACCACCCCTGGCTCCAGGCAGCCTACCACCTAGAGGTGCGCTCCCAGCAGAGGAGAGGCTTACGAGGGAACGCGGCAGGCTGAGGCGCGTCTCCGTCTTGACAAGCGTGGGAGAGAGGCTCCTTGAGCACTGCTATGAGGAGTCACGGCGTGCCGCTGCCGCTGACCAAGCCATGCTCACACTCATTGCCCAGGAGGGGAGAAAATTGAGGGCAGTCCTTAGAGAGACAAACCAAATCCTACGCGAAGGCGTGGAGGAGGTGCGACTGATAAGGAGACTCATGGAGAGGGCTGTAGTGGTCATGGAAAGGGCCTACCCTCCACAAATCGCCCCCGCCCCCCCACCACCACCCCCACCACCACCCCCACCACCACCCACACCACCACCCCCACCACCACCCACACCAACACCACCACTTCCAGCACCCACCCCACCGACTCCCTCTCAGAATGCCTCCACCCAAACACGAAGGAGGACTATTCTCGGAAAGAGGAAAATAAAACCAGCAGACAAGTACTCCCCCTCCTAGTTTTGCCCACTTTTTCTATTTCATGTTATCTGTGTTTTGTTGTTTGTTGAATAAAGTTTATATTTTTGACTCTGTCTCTGTGTACCCTACTGTAGAATCTGCAAGGCCGAAAGCGGCCTCTCTAGTGATTGTCTATATTGTGGTACTGCTGTGTGGGTTGGAGGTTGGAGGGGTGTTAGTTCAAGGAGTTTTAGGAGTGTGGTGTGGGGTTAAATATGTGCGAGTTTAAGAAGTCACACTGGAGTCTTGTTATAAAATTTGCAATAACATTTTATTTTAAAAAACATTTTAACAGGGGAAAAACATTAGGGAATGAAACTTGGAGCCCCACCAGCACCACCACCCCCCACCCCCCTGGAAAACCTATTTTTTTTAACAAAACTATACATTTAACAGGGGAAAAACATTAGGGAATGAAACTTGGAGCCCCCCCCCCAACCCCTACCCCAAAACACAAACAGGAAACAAAACTCAGGTCCCACTGCTCCCCTGCCCAGCCCCTTCCATCTCCCTCACTCTCCTGCTCAACCTTCCCACGGACCCCCGGACTTTGCGGCGGAAGAGGTCCTCATCCTCCTTCTTCTTAACTGTGTGGGGAGGGAGAAAAAGTACACATTAGTGCCACACATATTTTCAAATTTCTTTAGTTTACATGCATACACTTTTAAGTGGCCTTAGCCACAGTGTGAGAAGAGTTGGGCAGTGGGGAACATAACCTACGTTCTTCCGCCTCCCTCTGTTGCCTTTGCTGCTCAATCTCCCCTTTCAGCTCTGCCACTTGAGCCTCCAGGGAAGTAACTCTGGCCTCCATCGCACGCAGCCTTGCCTCCACAGTTTCAGCTATAGAAATCAAACAAAGAATTTAATAACACTTCAAATGGGAGCATCACAGCAGGCTCCCATATGGCTCCATGGGGGTACACACACATGGGTCTCCCGCACAGGCATAAAACTCTCACCTGCAGCCTGTCCCGAGGTGGAAGGTCCCTCTTCCTCCCCCTCCTCACGCTCAGGTGCTGTTGCCAGCTTGGATGGTGATTGTGTGGCTGGGCAAAGAAAAAGACAAATCATAATTAAAAGCACACAAAACAGAGATGAAACACAGCTGGTGGACACACCACAGTTAGAGTCTAAGCGCATAACCAAAGTGGTTCTACAGTACTGGCTGGCTAAGTCTGAGGGGGTTGACAGCATCTAAATACTTTCTCGAATTTCATTGGGGACAGTAGGGGAAAGAGGCAGCTAGTCATTCCATGCATGTTTAAGGGTAAAACACAACGAGGGCAGCACTCACCCATATGCCTCCTCATGTCCAGGGGGGGCTTCCCAGCCTTCTCCCATATTTTTACCATCTGGTCGTGGAAGACCGTCCTCCCACTTGGCTGCGGGATCCCCCCCCACTGTTCCAGACTGTTTAGGAAGTCCAGCTTAAGGCGCTTGAATTTTGTCCGGACCTGCTCCCAGGTCCGGACGTAGCCCCTTTCCCTCAGCTTTGAAGCCAACACCAGGTAAGCACCCTTGGTGTGGCAGTGGGTGCTGGCCATAAGGCGGCCAACACTTTTCGATTGGAGCACAAGCTCCAGAAGTGCCTCAGCCTCGGCGCGCTGCCAGAAGGAGCCCTTCCGTGGCTTCGGCATCTTCGGAATGACGGTTAGGGAACGAACGTGCGTTGCTCCGATAGACCACCCCGTTTTTTAAATGTATCAAAGCTGCCCACCAATAAAATTATTCATTGGAACATAAGTGGATTGATCCTCCGGTTTGACAGGGGTCGCCAATACTTCCTGGCTACCCGCCTCCCCGAACTTTCCCCATTCAGCGCTTCCGTATTGTGTTTGTCAATTTCAGTTGGGAGTTAGCATTTAGGGCTGTCAAAGTGCTTTTGGACCAGAGAATCCCCGTTTTTTTGCTGGCAAAGTACACAAACCGCACAAGACAAGGTTAAACAAATAACACAAAACTTTATTCACCAACAAGAGAGTGGGAAAAACAATTAAACACGCCTCCTGTTTCTGTAGATGTGGGTGGCTATGGCGTCCCGAACCTTGCACCCCTCTGCATAGATTCTTCTTCTCCTTGCTTCAGGGATGTCTTGTGTGTCCTCAAGGACAACAGGATCAGGTTCATCCACAGGGAAGGGGATGTTATGTCCCTTGTCCTCGCATATGTTGTGCAAAATGACACACGCGATGATCAGCGGAGTCACATTGTCTATATGCACGTGTAGTCGGGACATCAGGCAACGGAACCGGGACTTCAAACGTCCAAAGGCACGCTCCACTACATTCCTTGCCCGGGAGTGAGTGAGGTTGTAGTGGCTATGCACGTCTGTCCTTGGCCGCTTGTAGGGAGTCATGAGCCAGCGTCGTATTGGGTAGGCTCCGTCCCCGAGCACCAACGGCGGCACACGCACGCCCTCAATGGTGGCGGTGGGGTTTCCTGGAACAAAGACCCCTTCGTCCATGGCTTTCCTGAGGTTGGATTCCCTGAAAACAAGGGCATCATGCCTCCTGCCACTCCACCCCACCTCGGCATCGATAAACCGTCCGGAGAAGTCCACTGTTCCTTGCAGGAGAACAGAGCAAAAGTCCTTCCTGTTCCCGTACTCTTTTATGCTTCCCCCGGGGGCACGGATAGGGATGTGGCTTCCATCGACGGCCGCAAAACAATGCGGGAATCCAAGCCTGGCAAACCCGTCCATACTCTGGAATAAGGGAAAGAAAAGAATATAAGCCATTGCATGTCAGCGTGGGGTGTATCGCGTCTTCGTTGCTGACCTGTCAAACAAGAAAAAAAATTTAAAGGGCAAAGGGGATAGAATGACACTCACCGCTCCAAGCCGGTCTCCGAGGCACACGACTTTGCTGAACAATTCCGCCTCCATGGCGAGGCAGAACTCCTTAAGGATATCGCCAACCGTAGTGACTCCGAGTCCGAATTGCTGGGCTACTGTCCGGAAGTACTGAGGGGTGGCCAAGTACCACAATGCGGCAGCCACCCTTTTTTCAACTGGAACGGGGCGCCGCATGCCAGTGACTTGCCTCTCCATGCGTCCACGTAGAGCCTCCACGAGTTCAAAAAATGTCCCCCTCGACATCCTGAAGTTGGCAATCCAGTGGTCATCATCCCAGCGAGTCCACACAAAATTCTCCCACCAGTCAGAGGATCGTTCGTCCACCCAGAACTGTCTGGGGAACCGGACCTCTGCCAGTGCTTGCCAGCGTTTCTTGGCCGCCATGGTTACCCTTACAGAACGTCTTCTGCTGCTGGTCAGCGTTCCGGGCACCCGTTCTCGGTACTCCGCGATAGCAGACGTCCGACGCGACAAGGCGGTATTCATGCGCTGGAGCACCGCGAGCATGTAAGCCAGCAATTGAAAAATAAGCCTCTCCATTGCAACGTTGACCTGTGCTGCGGGCAGTAGGCTACGCAAACAAAAGAGTGAGGCCGACCGCGTGTCTGCCCAGGTGCATATAAGCAGGTAACCTGTGGGCGTGTACTGTGGGCGGGGATTAACCAATCAAACATGTCAATGCATCTGGTTCCTAGAAAACAATAGAAAACACGTTCCAAGGGCGCCAATGATCGGACGATAACGCGTTGCTACGGGGTTTCCTGGGTTTTTTAAAAAAAAAGGGGACCCCGACAAGTTCGGCTTTAGGGTCGAGGTCAAAGGTGTGCCTGCAGTTTGATTGACGGGCACGGGAGGCCAGAAGCGCTAAAAAGGGACCTCCTTTGTAGCGATAAGACGGAGAACCGGAAGCCTGTGGGTTACGAAAGTGGCGAGAAGTGAAAGTGCCAAATTCCGCAAAAACCGCAGCTGTGCGTTACGGGCACGGCTAGTTACATTTCGCTACTTGAAGTAGCGCTTTCACAAACGGCAACCAAATAGCAACTTTGAGCTCTGTGCGAAATGGCCCTTGATTTTTCCAGACACCTGCTTGTGTAATTGTTGTATTGAGCTTTCCCAGCCCACAAATATCTTTCTTCAGACACTTCCCACTACACGAGTGGAATCAACCTACATAATCTCGAATGCAAACCAGAAGGTTGACAAGCTACAGGACAATGCAGGACCTTTCATGAAGTTCTGAGACGTGTGGCAAAATCCACCTTTCAAGGAGGATCATATCACTGGACTGATCTGTTCAGCTGATCCTCAACCTTTGGCCTCCTCCAAAAGAAGTCAAAGAAGTCTAAATCTGTTTGGCAAAGTTTTCATTTGAGGAACTAGTTGCCACCTCCCCCAGGAAGAGCATATCTGAATGGCCGGAAGCCAAAAGAAACTGGAAGAGAACCAGGAAGCATTCTGATAAGGGATCATTATAACTTATTAACTAGGGAGAAAAATCTCTGTTTTGTCTGATTATCTATTCATATTGTTTACTGTGCAGTTATGTAACTCTTTTCACCGTCTCTAGCTGAAAGACACTCTTTTCAGTCACTTTGGAAAACTCCTGGTTGGCAGGAAATGGATTGGATAGATCCTCTCTCCATATTTTTCCTCTTTGTCCTTACGATAACTTTTCTTTGGAAAACGGGCACTTTCTGGAATGGCAGCAGCCAGAATGTCCCCCCAGGACCAAGACCTTTCCCGCTTATTGGAAATCTCCACCTCATGGACCTGAAGAAGCCGTACATAACCATGTGCAAGGTAAACATGTGTCATTGTGGCTCCTGTGACAGTCGTAGATTCATGTTTTAGGCTGATCATCTTTGTTGGGCAAAGACAACTGTAGTGGCTTCCCTCCAAGGGCTGGCTACAGTTTGTCAAATAACACATTTGTTTTATTCTTGCTCCTTTCATTCTTTTTGCTGTTTCTGTCTGAAATAAGAGTTTGTCGTATGGGGGAACTATGAGATCCAATGGTGCAGAGGAACAAAGTTTGAGTCCAGTGGAACCTTTGTTGTTGTTGTTAGGTGCAAAGTCGTGTCCAGCCTATCGTGACCTCTTGGACAATGATCCTCCAGGCCTTCCTGTCCTCTACCATTCCCCGGAGTCCATTTAAGTTTGCACCGACTGCTTCAGTGATCCCATCCAGTCACCTCATTCTCTGTCGTCCCCTTCTTCTTTTGCCCTCAATCGCTCCCAGCATTAGGCTCTTCTCCAGGGAGTCCTTCCTTCTCATGAGGTGGCCAAAGTATTTGAGTTTCATCTTCAGGATCTGGCCTTCTAAGGAGCAGGCAGAGCTGATCTCCTCTAGGACTGACCGGTTTGTTCGCCTTGCAGTCCAAGGGACTTGTAAGAGTCTTCTCCAGCACCAGAGTTCAAAAGCCTCAATTCTTTGACGCTCGGGCTTCCTTATGGTCCAACTTTCACAGCCATACATTGCAACTGGGAAGACCATAGCCTTGACTAGACGCACTTTAGTTGGCAGGGTGATGTCTCTGCTTTTTAGGATGCTGTCTAGATTTGCCATAGCTTTCCTCCCCAGGAGCAAGTGTCTTTTAATTTCTTTGCTGCAGTCCCCATCTGCAGTGATCTTGGAGCCCAGGAGAATAAAATCTGTCACTACTTCTATTTCTTCCCCATCTATTTGCCAGGAATTGAGAAGGCCAGATGCCATGATCTTCGTTTTCTTGATGTTGAGTTTCAAGCCAACTTTTGCACTCTTCTCCTTCACACGCATCAACAGGCTCTTTAGTTCCTCTTCGCTTTCTGCCATTAGAGTGGTATCATCTTCATATCTGAGGTTGTTGATATTTCTCCCTGCAATCTTGATCCCAATTTTGACTCATCTAACTCCGCCTTTCTCATGATGTACTCCGCATACAAGTTAAATAGGCAAGGCGACAGTATACAGCCTTGCCGAACTCCTTTCTCAGTTTTGAACCAATCAGTGATTCCATGCCCAGTTCTCACTGTTGCTTCTTGACCTGCATATAGGTTTCTCAAGAGACAGATAAGATGCTCTGGTATTCCCAACTCTTTAAGAACTTGCCACAATTTGTTGTGCTCCACACAATCAAAGGCTTTAGCATTGTCAATGAAGCAGAAGTAGATGTTTTTCTGGTACTCCCTAGCTTTCTCCATGATCCAGCGTATGTTGGCAATTTGATCTCTAGGTCCTCTGACTCTTCGAAATCCTGCCTGTACTTCTGGGAGTTCACGATCCACATTTTATTGGAGCCTAGCTTGTAGGATTTTGAGCATAATTTTGGTAGCATGAGAAATGAGTGCAATGGTGCGGTAGTTTGAACATTCTTTGGTATTGCCCTTCTTTGGGATTGGAATGTAAACTGACCTTTTCCAATCCTGTGGCCATTGTTGAGTTTTCCAGTGGCACCTTTACAACCCACAAATTCACACTTTGTCAGATACAGACGGTATGCAGTCCAGACGGTATGCACACCAAAGCTTATAGAGACTCAGTTTGTCTTAAAGGTGCCACTGCACTCCCATTTTGTTCTGCTTCAGAATCATTGCTGAAGAGGGACATTCGCAGGGCTTTGGCAGGACTGACAGTTTGCTGGTCAAATTTATCCCCCCTCTGATCGCATCCAGAAATGACTACTGCAAAGGCATGGTGGACTTTACCCCAGAGCTATTAGGAAAATAACCCAAGATAAATAGAATTGGCCCAAGGACAGTGCCCCTTTGCTCTTTTAAGGCCAGTCCCCTCTACTGCAGTCCTAATCGGCATTATGGCCTGGCCCACCCAGAATCAAAGTCCGGCTGTCAGGGTCAGAAATGTCCCCTTCCACACAACTGCTTGTTAGCCCATCCCCAGGGTGCCGCCTGCTTCTCTGGAACAGCTGCAGTTCTCCAGTAGAAAACACCGCCCTTTTCGGCCCCCTCCTTCACAGGCTTCCAGAGTTTTTCTCCCACTTCCTCTAAAGAAAGATCCCACTAGGCCCTTTTTTCTTATGCCCCCCCCCTCCCCGATCCTTTTTTATGGGATGGCCGGGCTCCAAAGCCTGGAGACACCCTGCAGGTTGGTGGTAGCGGCGGGGGAACAGAGCAATCGATGCATATTTTTATAATACATAATACGATTCTTAAAGGTTAACGTTTATTTTTGCAGAATTTCAGTAGGGTTGCTTGCTGTTTCCTTTACTGTTTTTCCTATTTTTCACAGATTAAATTCGGTGACGCTTTTATTTATTTTTATTAATTACTTTGATTTTCATTCTGCCCCTCTCAAGCAAGTCGTCTCAGGGCAGTGTAAAACATGCAATCCATGGGCATCAATAATATTTAAATCTGTGTAGGTGTTATGCATACCTAGGGTTGCCAACAGGCCTGGAGAAAAATGTGTTTAAATGGCCAGCTAGAACTTTTCATGATGTGGGAGTAAATAGCATCACTGGTTAGATAAAACTCTATTAAATATAGAGTTGCCATTATGTGTTGGGAATACCTGGAAATTTTGGGGGTTGAGTGGGATTTAGGATGAGTGGGATTTAGGATGAGGAAAGACACCAGTGGAGTATTATGCTACCCTCCAAAGCAGTCATTTTCCCCACAGGAACTGATCTCTGTTGTCTGGAGATGATATGAAAAACCATGGGATTCCCAACTCCTCCCTGGGGACTGGCAGCCTTAATTAAAGGATTTGTTCTCTAGGCCTGTCGGCAATCCCATCCATACTCAACTTGAGGCAGTACAAAAATAATCAAAAATATTGGGCAAAAAGAATTCCAGACTGGTCAAACAATGGGTGTGAAATTGCTCTTTTGGTTCTGTGAGGGGCTGCTTACACCTAATGGCTCAGGATGATGTTTCTGACTTGTTTTCTTGATTTATTTTTCAGCTATCCAGAAAGTACGGCCCTGTGTTCAGCCTTCAGTTGGGATCCCAGAAAATGGTAGTGCTCACAGGATATGAGACTGTAAAGGAGGCTTTGGTGAACCAGGCGGAGGCCTTTGCTGAGAGGCCCTTCATCCCAATATTTGACGATCTTGTGGAGGGTCATGGTAATGTCCCCCCATTCCTAGTGTGGTGCTTAATCGTTTACATGCTCTTCAAGTAAAAGGAGGCTGTATTGTGCTCGGGAACTTTAAAGACATTTGCAGAAGGGACCTTTATTTTACTGTTAAGCACTTTTGAATTGCTTGTGGAGGGACTTCAGCCAGAGAAGCCTTGCTTATTCGTTGCTTTCAGCAGTTTAAGGGGAAAAAATGGCGATTGCGTCTCCGGAAGCTCGGGGGTGAGAGCTAGGGAGGACCATTCTTTCTACCGCTATTTTGAGATCGCACATGTCTTTTTCGGATGTGTTGCAGGTTGTTCTCAGGAGTGAAGTGGTTTTTTTTAGGGGGAATCCACTTTTGACGATTCCCCGAAAAGTGCTACATTGAAGCGATTTTCGCGGGAGTGTTGCAGCAGGAGTGTTTCAGATTTGGTACGACGTCGTGCATAACGTTAAAAAAATAGTGTTACACAATGGTAAGACTTCAGCAACATTAACGCTGTGCGGAATGGACCTATTACCACTACTACTAACTTTCTATAATGCCTCTCCCAATACGGGCTTGGGGTGGTTCACAGCAATGAAGTCACATATCATGATGGTAAAAAAATTAAAATTAAAATCTTATACTAAAATTCAATTTAAAGCACTATCTCTGACCCCTCACCCTTTTACCCCCTCCCCCGATTAGCCCAGACTGGAGATGACAACAATAAACAGGGGAGCTGAGAGAAAGGAGAATGGAGGGACAGCCCTCATCTCAACTGTAGGCCTGGTGGAAGATGGCCAACTTACAGGCCCTGCAGAACTTTGACAGCTCCATCAAGTCTTGGGTCTCAGCAGCAACTCATTCTATCAGTTTGGAACTAGGGGTGAAACGTCCCTGGCTCTGGTCAAGAGCAGGCAATTGTCCTTGAGGCTAGGGGTCATCAGGAAATTGGTGTTTGCATGGCAAGATGCTCTCCAGGGAACATACTGGGAAAGCTGTCATGGGGGGGGGGGAAGTGAAGAGGAAAACAGGAAGGTAATGTTGTCAAGGGGGGAAATCCTGCCCATTACCCCTGACATTAGACTGACCTGGCCTAAACTCGGTACACACTACACCACACCTAGTACAATGTAGTGGTGAAGGGTGTAGGAGTAGTATCTAAGAGATGTGGATTCGAATCCCTGTATGCCATGCCAACTTGTAATCTGGTTTTCATTCAGGCATTATTTTTGCCCGCGGTGAGAACTGGAAAGTGATGCGGCGTTTTACATTAACCACCTTACGGGACTACGGAATGGGCAAGAAGACCATTGAAGACAGGATCATAGAGGAGTGTGGTTTCTTGATAAAGAAGTTTGAATCTTATGGAGGTGAGCTGGGGTTTTCTTTTCTGCTCTATTCCAATGCAAAACAAATTGGTTTTCAATAATATATTGGCAGGGCTTTCCCCCCCAAGGAATTCTAGCAATTGTTGCTTGGGAGCTCTGACAATGTCAGGTATCTCTTACGTCCAAATGTACATCCTCCCAGGTTTTCTGAAGAGCTACAGTAAGCCCTTAAAGAAGAAGAAGAGTTGGTTCTTATATGCCGCTTTTCTCTACGCAAAGGAGTCTCAAAGCAGCTTACAGTCGCTTTCCCTTCCGCTCCCCACAACAGACACACTATCAGGTAGGTGGGGTTGAGAGAGCCTGCTCGGTCAGAACAGCTTTATCAGTGCTGTGGCGAACCCAAGGTCACCCAGCTGGCTGCATGTGGGGGAGCGCGGAATCAAATCCGGCTTGCCAGATTAGAAGTCTGTGCTCCTAACCACTACACCAAGCTGGCTCTGTGTACGCAGGCACTGATCTTTCAACCCTATTTTTTAGTGCATGTTTATGAGAAACCACTGAAAACTCCTGTTTATGAGAAATCACTGAATTATCTGGGTTTTTAGTTTTCGGTTTGTTTGTTTTTTTAAATCCTGGGTTCTAATTAATAAATGGGTTTTGTAGTTTTGTCGGGTTGTCAGGCTGTGTTCTGGTCGTTTTTGCTCCTATTGTTTTGCCTGCATCTGTGGCTGGCATCTTGAGAGGTCTATCAGAGCAAGTAGTGTATCTCTCTGTGTCATGGAAAGATACACAGAGAATGTTTCTGCACTAGGGCTATCATACATATTGGCACTTTTAAAGGGTTAACATTTTTGTCTGCTTCTGCACTAAAATTTGCTTCTTTGGGTGCAGTCCTGAATTGCCCCGCAGCAAAGGAATCCTCAGAAAACCAGTTTTCATTTTTTAAAGCGGGATCTAACAGGGTCTAATTCAGAAGGCCCAATGTGGAAATGTGCGTAATCAAGTTTTTCCCCACCCCCACTGTTTTGAGTTTTTCAGGAATGCCCGTCTTTGTTGCAGTCCTCCCCCCCCCAGAAAAATCTCCCTTTTTATAAAAAGGCGGTGATTGCATTATAAAGCTGTTTCAATTTTTTTTTTAAAGCAGACTTGCAGTCTTTCACAGCAGTATTGTGATGTTATAACCTTATCTGTATAAATACAGTGGTATAAATAAAAGAGTAAGGCTAAGGGGGGTGGGCTCAGTTCGGGCTCAGTTCAGGATAGGAAACAGGGGCCAACGATGGGCCCCATGGCCCCGGACTAACGACAGAGGGGCCAATTGGAAGGCACGAGGCGCTCGTGCAGCACCTCCTGACTGCCCAACATGCCCCCGCGACATGCCAAGTAGGCAGCCGGCTGGGGGAGGCTTCCATGCAGACCTTGGAGCTCCGAATCGTGGGGGATGATGGCCGCCTGGGAGAGGTTTCTGTGAGCGCCATCACCCAACCTACAGACCCTTCACCTTGCCCCCCAACCTCCTTCCCCCCGTCCCCCTTTCAAAGTCCATTTATTTTAAATGGGCTTTGAAGCTAGTAACATCATAACACAGCCGTGTAAGACTGCAAGACTGCTTTCTCAAAATTTAGAAACAGAGTTGTAACGTTATAACCCAGGGTTTTTAAAAAAAATTACTTTTGGGATACTTTGGGGGAGAGGTGGGAAGTAGGCTTGTGCGCTTTGGCTGTTTGAGCCCAAAGCTGCTGTGCCGCAGCACATGGGGGGAGGGGCAATGCCAGCACGCCAGTCTGCGTACACACGCTGGCACAGAGCTCTGCACCTGCATGAGGGCACCAGACATGCGCCACTACCAGAGCTGCCCCCACCCCACCCCACCCCACTGTGTTGCTGGGTGCTTTGGGCTCAATTGGCTGTTTCGGCAGCCGAAGTGTACAAGCCTAGAGGGAAGGTGATAAGGTGCGCAGAATGGTCGGATTAAGGGGCACAATGAAAACTGAGCTGCAAGCAGGGATCATTTTGCAAAAAACACATTTTTAGAAAAGGGGAAGGGAGCAAAGCATGATGGGAGGCTGCATGTTGTGAATTTCAATCTGAGAAATAAGGGGAGGACAGTCGTGCCCGCTCTCTATGAGATCCTAAGCCGGTGATAGTAGAACAAATTTAAGTTTTATTCAAAGTGTAAGCTTTTATGTGTGCAGCGCCCTTCCTCAGACACATGAAAGCTTCAACCTGGGAATTAATTTGTGTTCATCTTGGAGGTATCACTGGATTCAAAGGTTGCTCTGCTGCTTCAGATCCCACGGCTTTCCACCTGATTCTGTCACAGTGGTCATAGTAATGCTCTTCCCAACTGAATGCTCTCTGGTTTCTTTATTCATGTAGGAAAACCGTTTGAGAACACCAAAATCATGAATGCTGCCGTTGCCAATATTATAGTATCACTGTTACTTGCCAAACGATTTGAATACGACGATCCCACATTTCTAAGACTCTTGAGCTTGATCAATGAAAACGTCCGGCTTGCTGCAAGCCCTTCAGTCCAGGTGACTCTTCCATTTTAATACCTGCTAGAGAAGAGTTGGGGTTTGGGGTTGCCAATATCCAAGTCACCATTCCAGAGAATACAAATCAGTTCCTTTGGAGAAAAGGGCTGCTTTGGAGGATGGACTTTATGGTATTGCACCCTGTGAAGTGCACTCTGTTCCCAAATCCTCCTCCCCCGCCCCAAATCTCCAGGAATTTTTAAACCTGGGGCCTTCTTGCACGCCTTCAAAATAGCACAATGGTTGCTAATTGAAAACGCTACTGATTTGCAATAACGCACAACGTCGTTGACAATCTGCAACACTCCTGAAACCGATCCGCAAAAAGCGCTTTGTTGTAGCGCTTTCAGGGGAATCCCAAAAAGTGGATTCACCCTCCGGAAAGCGATACACTCTTGCAACCAATCTGCAACACTAGCGATAAAGACCTGTGCGTTAACATTGTTGCGGTTTCTTCGAAGTCCCTCCTCCTGAGCCTGTCCTCCAAACTTCCGGCGAACTGTTCGCCATTTTTTTTTTCTCGGACCGAGCGGGGATAAACGCACCAGCGAGCCTCTTTCTGTTTAGAGGCTTCCCCGGCTTCAGTCCCTCCCCTTTAGTCACTAAGCACAAACCACAGAAAAGCACGTTTGCAGAAGTATTTTCCCTTTATTTTTTAAACATTCATTCAGCCGAAAATCGGGCCGTGAGAGGGGGGGGGTTTACACTCGGAGGAAGCGTGGCAACGATCAAACGATCAAACGATCAAACGATCAAACGACAGCTCAAACACACCAGGCAGCTGTATGGGTCTCTTCGTTGCAACGAATCTACACAGATTCGTTGCTATGGGTCTGTTTTTTTTTTTTTAAACCTTTCTTAAAGGGAAAGGGGCTGTTTGGGAGCATGCTAACGGCTGCCCATTGGCTGCTTGACGGCCAGGGGCGGGACGAGCTTGGCAATAGCGCTTCCTTTCTAGCGATTTCTGCCGAGACCGGAAGCCTGTGGGAAACGCTACAAACCGCAACTGGATTCCACTACAAAGGCAGGTATGCATAACGACGAATTCCACTACTTTAAATGGCGATTTTTCATTCAGTGACCAATTTGCAACAAAGATCCCGGTGCGAAAAGCCCCCTAGTATTAATCCTAGTTCTGGTGTTCAGAGGGATTTTCTATGACTCTGGTGATTCTTTGTAGACCACGAGCCAAGATATTGAAGTAAAAACACTTTCCTTTGTTGCCTGAGAAATGTTGCTAATCATTGTATTGCTCATCTTTTATCTTTCCCCCAGCTGTATAACATGTTTCCTCGTCTGGGCTTCCTTTTGGGAGCTCGTAAGAAAGTCCTGAATAACAGAGATGAACTCTTCGTCTTCATAAAGGCCACCTTCATAGAACACCTGAAGGACCTGGATGCCAATGACCAAAGAAGCTTGATTGATTCATTCCTTATCCGGCAGCATGAGGTAACGCCACCCTTTAAATAAATATATTAGTAGCTGCAGGTGAACATGTTTTAAATATACCCTTTGCACTTGAATGAGTGGCTCATTGGCTCATCTAGCTTTGATAAAGAACTTCCCATCAAACTACCAGAGATTTCCTTATTTTCAGCAGGTGCTGAGATATGACAGGAACTGTTACATGTTACTCATGGGTAAAAAGGGGGACAGGGAATGCCAGGAGAAAACCTCATGTAATCTGCACTCCTCCTTTCTACCAGCTTGGTGTAGACAGCTAGCTTGATGTAGTGGGTAAAGGCAGCGGCTAATCTAGAGAACTGGGTTTGATTCCCCACTTCTCCTCCACATGCAGCCAGTTGGTTGACCTTGGGCCAGTCACAATTTTCTCAGAGCTCTCTCAACGCCATCTATTTCAGAGGTTGTCTGTTGTGGAGAGAGGAGGGGTGGGTCATTGTAAGCTGCTTTGAGACTCCATCTGGTAGTGAAAAGCAGGGCATAGAATGAAGCTCTTCTTCATCCTTTAATTTCTTAATCTTCCCCTGCTCTTTCCTTTCCCCTTCCCAGGGTCCTTCTCATTTCCTCACTGCAAGCAATGCTACCAAGTGGGCGTGTACACAGCTATGTTTCCCAATCGTATTCTGCACAATCGCACCACTTCTGGGGTTTCTTGAAGCCTGAAGAATCTTTCAGGGGATTCTTAACAATAAAAAAGTTGAGAAAGGATGATTTAGAGAGGGACTGGTACATTGCAAATCCAACATAAAAGCCACCTTTTATTGGTCCTAATAAAATGTATTATGTGGCTTTTGGTTTGGGGGTTTCTTTTGGATCAGTCTGATTACCCACAACTGTTTTCTGCTACTGCATATCTCAGAGATCTGTTTCCTTTATCACTCCTCTCTATTCCCGTCAATGCTGTGAAGTTCTCTCTTGCAGGTCAAAGTAATCATTTGATTCTAATCATGACTTCATTTTTATCCTTGTAGGAGAAGAACACGGCAAATGGCTTTTTCCATAATGAGAACCTGACTGCCCTGGTGGCCAACTTATTCGGTGCTGGCACAGAGACCACCTCGACGACACTCCGCTGGGCCCTCCTTTTAATGATGAAGTACCCCGAAATCCAGAGTCAGTTGGTTTCCGCTGTCTTGAGACTGATGTGCTATAGTTTCTGGACAGTTATTATATGCAGTAGGGGTTTGGAACAGAGTGGCAACAGAAGGCAATTGAAAATAAAATCCACCAGTGTCATAATGCTTTTGTATAAATCCAAGGTGCAGCCTCGTTTTGACCATGGTGTACCATTCTAGTCAGTGCACCTCCAAAAAGACATTGCTGCCTTGGGAAAAGTGCAGGAAAGAGCAAATAAAATGAGAAAGGGGATGGAAGATAAATTCTTCTCTTCTGAAGAATAGTTTTAAAAGTTAGGGTTCTTTAGCTTGGAGAGCCAATGACTGAGGGGTCACATTGAGGTTTAGAAAACTGTGCATGAGACAAAGACGGGAGAGGAAGAAGTATTTTCCAGTGATATGATAGAAACTATGAGGAGTTTGTGAGACTTTGGTGTAAACTGCACAGAGCTTTTATTCCAACCCCAGATCGATTCAGTCCCTGCCCTCTAAAAAGAATGCGATTTCCGTTTGGACTTTGGGCAATTTAAATTTTCCTTCTGTAGCAAGAAGGATTGATCCGGAGTGACCCTACCTTTATTGTGAGATATCTTAGAGTGCTTTTAATCCTCAATATCCGGATTGGGAAAGAAAGCTCCGTGGTAGAGAACCTCTGATAGGCTACACCTGGTCATGTGACACACTTGCCTTAAAGGAGAAGCAATTTCTCTCAACCTCTCTCGGTCCTGGATTTTTCCTCCCTCCTCTGCCTTTTTCGATCCTCTCCCCTCCCCTCCAAGAAAAGAAAGAGGCTCCCTGCTTGGCTCTCCCCCCCCCCTTCAAGAAAAGAAAGAAATAGGCTTGGCTCACCCCCCCCCCTTTCTGAGCCTCCCTAACCACGTGCATAAGACTCCTGTTTCAATGGGGGGGGGAGAGGAAGACCCGAGTTCAAAGCGATCTGAATTCAACAGGATTGACAATGGAATAAAGAAAGTAAGTGCAGACTCTGCCCTTGATTATAAGTGTATACTGGTTAAAGGTATGGTATTTTCCTGATGAAAATGTCAAACTCCTTGTTTGAATGATCTCTTCTGAAGTATAAGAACACTTAAAGGTGTGTTTCAACACCTTGCCATTGGCATTGTTTTTAGGAAGGTTTAATGGTATACCATGCTATAATAGTTTCTGTAGGTATGCAACTGACCAAATTATTCCATAGATCATATTCTTTTGGATTGTCCAGAATTTCCAGATTTGAGAGGTGCATTGATTTTTCCTTAGCTTACGGCAGGGATCTCCCACCAAGGGGTCCATGGACCCGTGCCCCAGCAGAACACAGGACCTCTAGAGAGGATTCATGGCATTTCCCCTCCATCCTTGATAGAATTGGCCACAAGCTAGGGTACCAGCCCCTGCTTCCATTGCTTCCCCTCCCCCTCCCAAGCATGGGTGAGTTCTCTTTGTTTCTGCACCTGGGAGGGGAGGAGCCCACACACCTACTCTCACCTTAAACTGCATCCTGAACCTCCCCACTTCAGTCTTCCTCGAGCCTCCCTGTTAACATGGGCGGTGATGTCACTTGTGGGGGGCATGACCAGATGACATCACTTCCGGGGCTCATCAGAGCCTAGACAAAAGGATGAGAAAGGCTGACTTAAGCCAAGTCTTCTTGCTTACAAAGAAAGAAATGAAGACAAGTAAGTAATGTTGAGTGTGGCTAAATTTTTGGTAACTATAGCAAAATCAAATTGTAGCTCAGATTGTGTATCTTATGTTTCCAGTTCAGTGTTCAGCCGTTTGTACATTATGCCTCTAGTTGTGAAAACAATAATTAAGAAGATATATCTATTATGTATTTATAGAAAGGTTTGTATCTTCCCTTATTGAGGGAGTTGGCTTGAAACTGAAGTTTATAATTGTGAAAAGAAATGTTTTATTTTTCTCAGAAAAAGTCCAAGAAGAAATTGCACAGGTAGTGGGATCTGCTCAGCCACGGACTGAACACCGCGCAAAAATGCCGTACACGGATGCCGTAATCCATGAGATTCAGAGGTTTGGTAACATTGTTCCTACAAACTTGCCACACGCAACCACGGTGGATGTCACTCTTAAAGGCTACTTCATTCCCAAGGTGATCAGTCTGTCTTCAATGCATTATGACCTTGGCTAAGTTGATTCTGGCATGGTTTTTCATTCATTCATCAGAAGATCCTCATTGCAAATACTTTGCAGAATTAAGGCTGTGGAAAGCCAGCCCTGAAGAGGCACGTTGGACCTCAACAAGGGCCAGGGCTTTTTCAGTCCTGGTTCCCACCTGGTAGAATGAGCTCCCCAAAGAGATCAGGGCTCTGCCTGAACTTCCACAGTTCCGCAGGGCCGGAAAAAGGGAGCTCCTCCACCAGGCATTTGCTTAAGGCCGACTGACTCAAAACATCTACAGGTCCCACCCCCCCCCCCTCAGACTGAGAGGTTGAACCTACCGAGGGATTGTCAATGTTATTGTTTGTTGAAATGTTGTTCTAGTTTGTATTGTTTTCTATTATATTGATATTGTTCTATGTAAATGTTCTGCAGTATATTATATAAACCGGCCAGAGCCGTAGGGAAGGGTGGCACAAAATGAATGAATTAATGAATGAATTAGCTAAATCCGATTGGTTTCAGTGGAAGAGACAAGTGAAAGTTAATTCCACCTGCTCAAAAATGATACCCTGCTCAGCACTCAGTTAGTTGGCAGTTGTGCAAGGATACTGAAATGTGTTAATGTCAAATACGATTTTAACATGTAATCCTTATCCATGGTTCCTCTATATTTTTCTGAAACAGCTTGGGGGGGTGGGACGTGTCTGGCTGTCCAAGTTGGAATAGGGCCAATCAGGGCCACGTTCCTCTCAGACACACCAGAGACCGAGAGAGACACACAGAGCCCTGCCAGACCGAAAACGAGCCTTCATGCCCTCTTATCACTCCTGCTGCGAGGGAGGCACAGAGAGAGCTGCCCCAACCTACTTACAGCGACACAGAGACCGTTTATGCACTGGGAACTTTACCGCCCCAGCTCCCATGCAGGAGCACTAATCAGGGGCAGATGCGGTGCACCAGGCCAAAAGCTCCCCTGTGTGGATGCAGGAAGAGGTGGGCCAACCTGCCACGACTGAAACTCCAGTCTGCAGCCCAGCATGAAACCTCCAGTGCATAAACGGTCAGAGAGAGCCGCCCCTGCTGCGACGGAGGCAGAGAGAGACAAATAGAAAGAGCTGCTCCAAACTGCACACCAGCCCCCCTTCCTTCCTTCCTTCCTTCCTTCCTTCCTTCCTTCCTTCCTTCCTTCCTTCCTTCCTTCCTTCCTTCCTTCCTTCCTTCCTTCCTTCCTTCCTTAGAATGAGCCTTAATCACCTGCTATGCCTCCCGCTGCGAGGCACACTGAGACACACAGTGAGAGGCGGAGAGAGACACACGGAGAAAGATAGAATCAAAGAATCATAGAATCATAGAGTTGGAAGGGGGCATACAGGCCATCTAGTCCAACCCCCTGCTCAACGCAGGATCAGCCCAGAGCATCCTAAAGCATCCAAGAAAAGTGTGCATCCAACCTTTGCCTTAAGACTGCCAGTGAGGGGGAGCTTTTTGGTTGAAATTATGTGCGCATGAACGCAGCAAGATGTGGTTAGTTCATGCCAAAATATTTTAAAACCTTTCTGTGCTCTTCATCAAAGTGAAATCATTACCCTGTTTTCCTTGCACTTGAGATCACACACAGGTCAAGACTGGCTGGTGTAGTGGTTAAGAGCAGAGGCCTCTAATCTGGCAAGCCAGGTTTGGTTCCCCAGTCCTCTGCCACATGCAACCAGCTGAG
The DNA here is from genome assembly GCF_049243985.1 of Paroedura picta. Lineage (NCBI taxonomy): Eukaryota > Metazoa > Chordata > Lepidosauria > Squamata > Gekkonidae > Paroedura > Paroedura picta. Next base: position 8,179,561 of record NC_135371.1, read on the forward strand.
TGACCTTGGACAAGTCACAGTTCTCTCAGAGCTCTCTCACCCCCACTTACCTCAAAAGATTACAGTTATGGAAAGAGGAATGGAAGGTGATTGGAAGCTGCATTGGGACTCCTTTGGGTAGTAAGAAGTGGGATATGAAGCCGACTCTTCTTCAGTATGTGGGCCTGTTATTTTTATTCTTTGAAGGGTCATCTACTTACCTAAAAGCATTGCTGGCTTATTAATTTTCTTCATTCCAGTCCAGTCGCTCCTTCGAGACCAACAAGATTTTTAGGGTATAAGCTTTGGAGAGTAGGAATTTCCTTTTGTCAGGGCGCTTTGACTCTTGAAAGCTTGTATCAAGAAATTCTTGTTCGTTTCTGTGTTGCCCTTGGTCTTGAATTTAGCTTTCCTAGTGCAGTCTCGCTTCCAGAGTAATGTTCATCCCCCCTCCCAATCCAAAATAACCCATTGCTTTGTCTTTGCAGGGGACTTACATCGTCCCATTACTGAGCTCTGTGCTGCAAGATGAAACTCAGTGGGAGAAACCACTTAAATTCTACCCGGAGCACTTTCTGGACTCAGATGGAAAATTTGTAAAGAGAGATGCATTCATGCCTTTCTCTGCAGGTATCTACATCGGTCACCTTATTTAATGGCTGAGGTGTCTAAATTCTAAGTACATTGACTTTGAAGAACGCATCACAGCTGGCCATTTCTCATTGTGCAGAACCAAAATGTTTGCCCTTCTCATTTAGCACTACAACAATTCTCTGAGCACCATATGCTAAGTCTCACTGGGAGTTCATCATTCTTTTACAAATAGTGTCCTCTTTCAGGAACAATAATTATTTTAACAAAGTCTGAATCCAGGGGCACCGCTACAGCCAACAAAATTTTATTCTCGGTATGAGCTTTTGTGTGCATGTACCCTTCCTCAGATACAATGGAATGGAAATGAGCAGTCCATACATTGTGGGGAGAAGGTGAGCTATAAATTAGCTTACAGGATAATGAAAATGATTTATTGGTTCAAAAACCAAACAGGAATAACAAGCTTTGGTTATATGGCTACCATTGGTTTTGGTTTAGTTCTGCAGAGAGGGAGGGGGGAAAACATAGTGAAGGATATAAACTGGTCAGAGTTGGAGATTGATGGGCAGATGTATCCTTAATTGTGGAACGCTGAGAGTAATCAACTGAGACCCTGCCATTACGCTCCATCTGCCTCCCCTCAGACATGGAGGTGACTTTACAGCATCTTCTTCTGTGAAGTCTGTAGAGTTATTTTCTCTCTTGCCAGACCAGAGAAATATATTCCAACCTACCTTTCCAAATTACATTACATTCTCCTAATCATTATATAAAATTATAACTACTAGTCTAATCTATTATTTCATATAAGAAATAAAATAAAGAGGACTTGGCAACAATACAGATGTAAGGGCTGAATGCCGTTAGCACATGTAGTGAGATAAGAAACCAATATCTCTGTTAAGACCTGCTTTATAAAACCTTATAAAGAAATTCATTAAATTGGACTTCCTTCTCCATTATTACAGGTCGAAGAATGTGTGCAGGAGAAAGCCTTGCTAAAATGGAGCTCTTCTTGTTCTTTACAAGCCTTCTCCAAAAATTCACTTTCCAGCAGGCCCCTGGAATGTCTAAAGAGGACCTGAACTTTGCAACATTGGTTGCGTTAACAGCCCTTCCAGTACCTTACAAGTGCTGTGCTTTGTCACGTTCGTAATGTTCGACTCTGTCTTGCTTAGTTCTCCAGTGTGCTTCCTTAGTCTTTTCTGCAGCTTCTTGCCTGGTGAAGACCTTTCATGGCAGTAGCCTCAGAAGATTCATCTTCATAGGGTTAGATTCAGACAGTTTTTCCCGTCAGTCTGGCTCTGGATTTCCCTTCTTGCTGCAGTCTCAATTCTATGTGGGTTTTGTCCATGGAGGTCTCGTGATCTCCAGCATAGACTCTGGGGCAGTCACTATTGACCCCTTTATCACCAGTGGGAAACCTGGTTGGATCCAACCCATCGTCATGAGCTCTGAGACACGGCTGAACTTGAAATTTGGAAATTATCATGACTTGAGATTTGGACTTTCGGTTTTGTTTGACTTGATGTACATAATAATAATGATAATGATGATAATGCTTATAATAGCCCTGATTTTTCTAATCCACCTTCCCATGAGCCTCAGAGCAGGTAACATCTGTTTATAAAGCTGTCATAAATAGCATTAAAATTTATAAAACAGACTTGGAAAAATCATTAACAATACTGTCTGCTGTTTTTTTTTTTTGTATTCACACATTAAAAATGTCTTTGAATCAACACAGCAACCAAGTGGAGCTTAACCATCATTTACTTTAGTGCAACAGAAAATGAATACATTAAACTTTATGAAACGAAAAAACTGCTTCAAAAATCACTTATGCCACTGGATTTGCTCACCTGCTATTCTGATTCTGGTACCTCTTTGAGAAGACATATTGCTTTAATAGTCTGATCATTATAATAATAGAAGATCACAGCTCATTGAATGAGTCAGCAGAACAAAGCTGTCCTGCAAATTAAGCATACTCTTTTGTCCGTGTGCCCCCCCCCCAGATTTTGTGTTGCATTTTTTGTGTGAATTCAATGGAAAAGATTGAATTTTAAAAAATTAGTGGGCCCTTTAAAGCATCCCCAGTTGAAGAGGGATGTATACAAACCGGAGTGTGTCCAGAGGAGAACAGCAAATATGGTGAGGATTTTGGAGACCAAGACATATGAAGAAAGGTTGGGGGAGCTTGGTCTGTTTAGCCTGGAGAGGAGGTGACTGAGAGGGGATCTGATAACCATCTTCAAGTATTTAAAAGGGTGCCATATAGAGGATGGAGCAGAGTTGTTCTCTCTTGCCCCAGAGGGACGGACCAGAACCAATGGGATGAAATTAAAGCAAAAGAAATTCCATCTAAACCTCCGGAAGAAGTTCCTGACAGTTAGAGTGGTTTCTCAGTGGAAGAGGATTCCTTGAGAAGTGGTGGATTCTCCATATCTGAAAATTTTTAAACAGGCGCTGGATAGCCATCTGATGGAGAGGCTGATTCTGTGAAGGCTTAAGGGGGTGGCAGATTACAGTGGATGAATGATAGGGTTTTGAGTGTCCTGCATAGTGCAGGGGGTTGGACTAGATGACCAATAAGATCCCTTGCAACTCTATTATTCTATATTTCTATGATTCTATGAAAAGGGATTGACAGGCAGAAGAAAGTCACGTATAAACCATGTTGTTCTCTTCAGGCATGTGGAGGGGGAGAAGCGTGGAATGGCGGCAGAGAAGGGCGAGACATCAAAAAGGTGAGGAGGGGCCAGGAGCGTTATATTTCGCGTTACACCATTCATCTGGCATAACGCTATTTTTAACAATGTGCGGAAATGCCCTGAGTTTTCCAGACACCCGTTTGTGTAATTGTTGTCCCAGCCCATAAATATCATTCTGCAAACACTTTTCACTACATGAGAGAAATCAGTCTGCATAATCTCAAATGCAAACCAGTAGGATGTTAAGCTAGCGGAAAATGCAGGTCCTTTCATGAAGTTAGAATCATAGAATCATAGAGTTGGAAGGGGCCATACAGGCCATCTAGTCCAACCCCCTGCTCAACGCAGGATCAGCCCTAAGCATCCTAAAGCAAGTTCTGACACTTGTGGCAAAATCCACCTTTCAAGTAGCATCATTTAACTAAACTAATTTGTTCAGCTGATCCTTAACCCTTGGCCTCCTCCAAAAGAAGACAAAGGAGTCCAGACCTGTTCGGCAAGGTTTTCATTTCAGGAACTCGTTGCGACGCACACCATGAAGAGCATATCTGAATGGCTGGAAGGCAAAACAAACTGGAAGAGAACCAGGATGCATTCTGATAGGGGATGATTATAACTTATTAACTAGAGCAAAAAAACCAGTTGATGTCTGATTATTCATATTGTTTATTGTGCAGTTACGTAACTGTTTTCACCTTCTCTAGCTGAGAGACATTCTCTTCGGTCACTTTGGAAAACTCCTTGACAAGAAATGGATTGGATGGATCCTTTTTCCATATTTTTGCTCTTTGTCCTTGCAATAACCTTTCTTTGGAAAACGGGCGCTTTCTGGAATGGCAGCAGTCAAAATGTCCCCCCAGGACCGAGGCCGTTCCCACTTATTGGAAATCTCCACCTCATAGATCTGAAGAAGCCGCAGCAAACCATATGCAAGGTAAACATGTGTCATTGTGACTCCTGTGACAGTTGTAGATTCATGTTTTAGGCTGGTCATCTCTGTTGGGTAACGACGACTGTAATGGCTTCCCCCCAAGGGCTGGCTACAGTTTGTGAAATAACACATTTGTTTTATTCTTGCTCCTTTCATTCTTTGCTGTTTCTGTCTGAAATATACAGTTTGCTGTGTGGGGGAGCTATGAGATCCATTGGGGCAGAGGAACAAAGTCTAGTCGCACCTTTAAGACCAACAAACGCACACTTCAGATACACACAGTGTGCATGCACATCAAAGCTTATACCTTGAGTAAAAACTCTGTTCAGGTCTCATAGGTGCCTAAGCTCATGCTTTGTTCTGCTGCTTCAGACCAACAAGGCCACCCTTCTGAATCATTGCTGCTGAGAGACATTCACAGGGTCTGTCACCAATTTTGGCAGGATCGACAGTTTGCCTCCTTCCCTGGAAAAACAAGATCTGGTCAAATTTATCCCCACTCTGATCGCATCCAGAGGGCAGGGACTGAATCGATCTGGGGTTGGAATAAAAGCTCCGTGCCGTTTACACCCTAGTCAGAGTCATGGCCTGGCCCACCCAGTAAACCAATTTTACCTCTCCTGAAGTCTGGCTGCCAAAGTCAAAGTCCAGGGCAGAGTCTGCACATACTTTCTTTATTCCATTGTCAATCCTGTTGAGTTCAGATCGCTTTGAACTCAGGTCTTCCTCTCCCCCCTCCTCCACATTGAAATAGGAAAGTCTTCTGCACATGGTTAGGGAGGCTCAGAAGGTGGGGGGGGCTCTTTCTTTTCTTGAAGCCTCTTTCTTTCTTTTCTTGAAGGGAGGGGGGGGGAGAAGCCAAGCAGGGAGCCTCTTTCTGTTCTTGGAGGGGAGGGGGAGAGGATCGAAAAAGGCAGAGGAGGGAGGAAAAATCCACGACCGACAGAGGTTGAGAGAAGTTAGGGGCTTCTCCTTTAAGGCAAGCGTGTCACATGACCAGGTGTGGCCTATCAGAGGTTCTCTACCATGGAGCTTTCTTTATTCAGGATTTTCAGCACTCCAACATATTGCACACTAAAGGTAGGGTCACTCCGGATCAATCCTTCTTGCTGCAGAAGGAAAATTAAAATCGCCCCAAATCCAAATGGAAATCGCATTCTGTGTAGAGGGCAGGGACTGAATCGATCTGGGGCTGGAATAAAAGCTCCGTGCAGTTTACACCTAGCTCTCAGGGTCAGATCCATCCTCTTCCGCCCAACTGCTTGTGAGCACCTCCCCAGGGTGCTGCCTGCTTCTCTGGAACAGCTGCAATTTCCCCAGTAAAAAACACCGCCCTTTTTCAGCTCCCCCCTTCATAGGCTTCTCCCACTTTTATTTATTCAATTTCTTCGATTTTTATTCTGCCCCTCTCAAGCAAGCCATCTCAGGGCAGGACATTCAGTCCATGGAAATCAGTTATATTTTATATCTGCATATGTGTCACGCGTACCTACGGTTGCCAACAGGATCTGGAGAAAAATGTCCTGTCCCTTCAATAAGTGTGTTTAAATGGGCAGCTGGAACTTTTCATGATGCGGAGGTAAATAACATCACTGGGTAGATAAAACTCTATTAAATATAGAGTTGCTAGTCATGGGTTGGGAAATACATGGAAATTCTGTGGTGGAGCCAGGAATGAGTGGGATTTAGAATGAGGAGGCATTCCAGTGGTGTATTATCCCATGGGGTCTAGCCTTCAAAGGAGCCATTTTCTCCAGGCGAACTGATATCTGTTTCCTGGAGATAAACTGTAAACCCAGGGGCCTGATGGGAACCCTGTCCATACTCAACCTGACTAGCAAGCAGGCAGTACAAAAATAATCAAAGCTCTTGGACCAAAGGAATTCCAGACTGGCCAAACAATGGGTGTGAAATGGCTCTCTTGGTTCTGTGCAGGGGCTGTTTACACCTAATGGCTCAGGATGACGTTTCTGACTTGTTTTCTTGGTTTATTTTTCCAGCTATCCAAACAGTACGGCCCTGTGTTCAGCATTCACTTGGGATCCCAGAAAATCATAGTGATCACAGGGTATGAGACTGTAAAGGAGGCTTTGGTGAACCAGGCCGAGGCCTTTGCTGAGAGGCCCTCCGTCCCAATAGTTGACGAAATTCTGGAGAGTCATGGTGAGGTCCCTCCATTCCTATTGTGGATACTCTATATATGAAGCATAATAATGAGAAGTCCTAAAGGACATGGGCATTTAGCTTAACAGTAGTTGCCTTATTTTCCCACTCTGTTGTGAAGATCTGTAGCCATCAGCTTGTCTGCATTCCATACAATAAAATTATGCTTAGGGTAGACACAATACGAAAACTTAGGGATACCCAATGAAGTTGTTGGTTGACCAATTCTAGACAGACAAAAGGAAATCTTTCCTTCATGAGTCCTTAAACTGTGGAATTCACTGCCGGTAGATGTAGTGACAGTAGGATTGCCAGGTCCACCGGACCGGGCAGGAGTCCCCTGCTTTCCAGATGCGCTGCATTTCCAGATTGCACTGAGTTCTGTGCTCTTTAGTTAGTAAAGAGGGTGCATTATGGGATACAGTTGAGAGTAGGAAAACAGAATCCTCATAATCCTTTTTGCTATATAAAGGAGCAAGTTCAACCTATCTTATTAAAGGAACTTCTACTACTACTACTACTACTACTACTACTACTACGATTTTTTTATATAGCTCCTAGCAATATGGGCTTGGAGTGGTTCACAGCAATAAAGTCACATATCACAATGGTAAAAAAAAAATCCAATTAAAATGTAATACTAAAATACATTCTAGAACCCCATTCCCCACCCCCCTCACACTTTTACTCCCATCCCTCTTTAGCCCAGACTGGAGATTAGAACACTAAATGGGGGAGCTGAGAGAAAGGAGAATAGAGGGACAGCCCAGGTCTCAACCACAGGCCCGGTGGAAGAGCGCCATCTTACAGGCCCTGCAGAACATTGATAGTTCCGTCAGGTCCTGGGTGTCTGCAGCGAATGCTTCTACCAGTTTGGAAGTAGGCAAAATGTCCCTGGCTCTAGTCAAGAGCAGGCAATCGTCCTTGGGGCCAGGGGTCACCAGGAAATTGGTGTTTGCATAGCACGATGCTTTCCGGGGAACATACAGGGAGAGCTGTCATTGGGAGAAAAGTGAAGTGCAAAACAGGAAGGTAATGTGGTCAACGGGGGAAATCCTGCCTATTACCCCTGACATTTGACTGACCTGGCCTAAACTCGGTATACACTACACCACAACTAGTACAATGTAGTGGTGAAGGGTGTAGGAGTAGTATCTGGGAGATGTGGATTCGAATCCCTGTATGCCATGCCAACTTGTAATCTGGCTTTCATTCAGGCGTTATTTTTGCCCACGGTGAGAACTGGAAAGTGATGCGGCGGTTCACATTAACCACCTTACGGGACTACGGAATGGGCAAGAAGACGATTGAAGAGAGGATCATAGAAGAGTGTGGTTTCTTGATAAAGAGGTTTGAATCTTATGGAGGTGAGATGGGCTTTTCTGTTCTGTTCTATCTCCAATGCAAAACAAATTGGTTTTCAATAATTTATTGGCAGGGCTTTTCCCCACAAGGAATTCTAGTAACTGTTTCTTGGGAGCTCTGACATAGCTCAGGTGTCATAGAATAATAGAATCATAAAGTTGGAAGGGGCCATACAGGCCATCTAGCCCAACCCCCTGCTCAACGCAGGATCAGCCCTAAGCATCCTAAAGCATCCAAAAAAAAGTGTGTATCCAAGCTTTGTTTGAAGACTGCCAGTGAGGGGGAGTTCACCACCTCCTTAGGCAGCCTATTCCACTGCTGAACTACTCTGACTGTGAACATTTTTTTCCTGATATCTAGCCTATATCGTTGTAAACCCATTACTGCGTGTCCTTTCCTCTGCAGCCAATGGGAACAGCATCCTGCCCTCCTCCAAATGACAACCTTTCAAGTACTTAAAGAGGGCTATCATGTCCCCTCTCAACCTCCTTTTCTCCAGGCTGAACATTCCCAAGTCCCTCAACCTATCTTCATAGGGCTTGGTCCCTTGGCCCCAGATCATCCTCGTCGCTCTCCTCTGTACCCTTTCAATTTTATCTACGTCCCTCTTGAAGTGAGGCCTCCAGAACTGCACACAGTACTCCAGGTGTGGTCTGACCAGTGCCGTATACAATGGGACTATGACATCTTGTGATTTTGATGTGATGCCCCTGTTGATACGGCCCCAAATGGCATTTGCCTTTTTTACCGCTGCATCACACTGCCTGCTCATGTTTAGTTTACAATCCACAAGTACCCCAAGGTCTTGTTCACACACAGTGTTACCTAGAAGCATATCCCCCATCCAGTAGGCATGCTTTTTATTTTTCTGACCCAGATGCAGAACTTTACACTTATCTTTATTAAATTGCATCTTGTTCTCATTTGCCCATTTTTCCATTGTGTTCAGATCTCGTTGAACTCTGTCTCTATCTTCCGGAGTATTTGACCAGTCCTCCCAATTTGGTGTCATCTGCAAACTTGATGAGTAGTCCCTCCACCCCCTCATCTAGATCATTAATAAATATGTTAAAAAGTACCGGGCCGAGCACCGAGCCCTGAGGTACCCCACTACTCATCTCCCTCCAGTCTGATGAAACACTATTGACAACAACTCTTTGAGTGCGGTTCTCTAACCAATTCCCTATCCACCTAACTATCTGAAAATCCAGATTGCAGTCCTTCAATTTATCCATCAGAACATCACGTATCTCTGACTTCCAAATGTATATCCTGCAAGGTTCCCTGAGGAGCTATGCTAAGCCCCCTTTTAACACCAGAACACGTATCTCCTTACCAGGCTTCTAATTAAGGAGCTGATCTTGCAACCCTATATTTATGGTGTATGTTTTAAGACTGAAAAATCCTTTTTTATGTTAAGCCACTCAGTTATCTATGTTTTAACTTTGGGGCCTTTAAAATAAATCTTGCATTTTAATTAATAAATGGGTTTTTGTAGTTTTCTCGGGTTGTCAGGCTGTGTTTTTGCTCCTAATGTTTTGCCTGCATCTGTGGCTGGTATTGTCAGAGGTCTATCACAACAAGAGGTGTATCTCTCTGTGGCATGGAGAAATATACAGAGACTGTTTCCACACTATGGATATTGTACCGATTTGCACAGCTACCCACCTGGTTTTGTCACAGTGGTAATAGTAAGGCTCTTTCCCATTTGAACGCTCTCTGATTTCTTTATTGCTGTAGGAAAACCGTTTGAGAATACCGATATCATGAACGCCGCCGTTGCCAACATAATAGTATCGATATTACTCGCCAAACGTTTTGAATACGACGATCCCACATTTCTAAGACTCTTGAGCTTGTTCAATGAAAACGTCCATCTTTTGGGCAGCCCTGCAGTCCAGGTGATCCTTCCATTTTGACACCTGCTGGAGAAGAGTTCCAGTTCTGTTTGGGGTTGGCAACGTCCAAGTCACCGTTCCAGAGAATACAGATCCGTTTCTTTGGAGAAAGGGGCCGGTTTGGAGGATGGACTCTATGGCACGGCATCCCTGTGAAGTGCACCCTGTTCCCAAATCCTCCCTCCAAATCTCCAGGAAGTTTTCAAACTGGAGTTGGCAACCTTAGGTCCGGTGCTGGCCTCAACCCCCCTGTACTTGTTTTCTGTTCTGCTTTCTTTCCCTGCCTTTCTTCCTTCCTTTTTAAGGATGAACTAGAGATCAGTGGCATCTGCAAGTCCACCACAAGGACGGGCTGCCAAACCGAGGTCAGAAGTTCCCGATGGGAACTCCTTTCAGCAGTGCCACAAAGGCCCGAATTGGCTTGGGGCCACATCACAGGGGGATGGGGGAGAAGTTCTTCCCTTTCTCCTGCACCATTCTCCCCAAGATTAAAGGACACCGGAGGTGCCCCCTGATGAAGCAAATAACATGACCAACTTCATTCCTAAAGAAAACTATGTGTGTTGGGGGGGGGGGTTCAGGTATACTTGCTTCTTCTGGATTTGGAGTCATGTCAACAGATTCATATTGTTGCCTCAGGCTTACCTGAGGGCTGGAGCAAGAGGAAGAGAGAGAAATGTGAAGACTGTACTAATCCTGTATTAATTAAGACAAAGAAGAGTTGGTTTGTCTTCTCTGCTTTTCACTACCCAAAGGAGTCTCAAAGCAGCTTACAATCGTCTTCCCTTCCTCTCCCCACTGCAGTTGCCCTATGAGGAAGGTGGGGCTTAGAGAGCTCTGAGAGAACTGCATTTTCCCAAGGTGACCCAACTAACTTTATTTGGAGGAGAGGGGAATTAAACCTGGTTCTCCAGATTTGATTCCAGCACTTTTAACCCCTTCAAGAGCTTCATTCAGGTCTACAGCTGGCAGTGAGGGAGTCCCACATGGTATACAGGCCAATTCTGCTGGGTCCCAGAGCCTTTTCCAAACGCAATACCCAGCTGAATAGAACGTATGTCTACGTCACAGTGGACTCTTTGGAAACAATGAGCCAAGATATTGAAGTAGAAACACTTTTTCCTTGTTGCCTGAGAAACGTTGCTAATCATTGTATTGCTCATCTTTTATCTTTCCCCCCAGTTGTATAACATGTTTCCTCGTCTGGGCTTCCTTTTGGGGGCTCATAAGAAAGTCCTGAATAACAGAGATGAGCTCTTTGCCTTCATAAAGGCCACCTTCATAGAACACCTGAAGGACCTGGATGCCAATGACCAAAGAAGCTTGATCGATTCATTCCTTATCCGGCAGCAAGAGGTAACGCCACCTTTTCAAGATATTAATGCCATCTGAGTTTTAAGTACACCCTTTGCACTTGAATGCATGGCTCATCTCGCTTTGGGAAAGAACATCCCATCAAACCAGCACGGATTTCCTTATCGTGACCGGAACTGTCTGTATAGGTCACATGTTACTCACAGGTAAAAAGGGAGACAGGGAATGCCAGGAGAAAACCTCACGTGTTCTGCATTCCTGCTCCTTTCTAGCAGCTTGGTGTAGAGAGCCAGCTTGATTTAATGCTTAAGACCAGTTGCCTCTAATCTGGAGAACTGGGTTTGATTCCCTACTTCTCCTCCACATGCAGCCAGCTGGGTAGAATCATAGAATCATAGAGTTAGAAGGGGCCATACAGGCCATCTAGTCCAACCCCCTGCTCAGAATCAGAATCATAGAATCATAGAGTTGGAAGGGGCCATAAAGGCCATCTGGTCCAACCCCCTGCTCAGAATCAGAATCATAGAATCATAGAGTTGGAAGGGGCCATACAGGCCATCTAGTCCAACCCCCTGGGCTGCTCACTGCTTCAATGCTACTATTGTCAACTGGGGCAGAGCTCTGAATGTGAATGATCTGGGGGCAGAGCTCTAGTCTGAGCTAAGGAAGCTCTCAGCCTCACTGATTTAAATCAGGGCTCCCCAATCGTTTTGAACCTGTGGGTCAGTTATTGAATTCTGATACTGGGTGGTGGGCACAAGGACATTTCTGCCTCAGGAGAAAGAACCAGCCACAAAATTTCAGGAAATCAAGTAATGAATAACTGTCCTAATAGCTCTTCTGCATTTAAGGCAGAGACTCTGCATAGCAGGAAGCTTTTTGTGGGCTCTATGGCACCTAGAGCCTCTTGTGGCGCAGAGTGGTAAGGCAGCAGACATGCAGTCTGAAAGCTCTGCCCATGAGGCTGGGGGTTAGATCCCAGCAGCCAGCTCAAGGTTGACTCAGCCTTCCATCCTTCCGAGGTCATTAAATGAGTACCCAGCTTGCTGGGGGGTAAACAGTAATGACTGGGGAAGGCACTGGCAAACCACCCCGTATTGAGTCTGCCATGAAAACGCTAGAGGGCGTTGCCCCAAGGGTCAGACATGACTCGGTGCTTGCACAGGGGATACCTTTACCTTTATCTTTTATGGCACCTAAGGGCGCCAAGTTGGGGTCCCCATATTCATACCCTGCTTTTCTCCCCAATTTGATCATAGGATGAAGTCAGGGCTCTATGGGAACAGGTATTTTTTCAGAGTTTGGATCACCCTGGTTACTCTTTAGTGCAGGCTTTCTCAGTCAGGGTTTTGTGAAATGCTCGGGTTTTCTTGACAGCCCTAGAAGGGTTTCCTGAAGACATGGGACTTAATTAATTTTCTATATATATTTTAAATCTGTTAAACATTGATTGGGTGATATGACCATGCATGGTCATGTTGACTTTTCCCCCCAGCTCAAACACAAAATGGCCAATGATGGGCCTGGAGGGGGTGGGAAGGGGAGGGGCCCATGTGAGCATGTACAGAGCTCTGCTTCCCAACCACATTCTGCACGATCACACCACTTCTGGGGTTTCTTGAAGCCTGAAGAATGTTTCAGGGGTTTCTCGACAATAAGAACGCTGAGAAAGGCTGCATTAGAGGGACTGGCATATGGCAAAATCCAACACAAAAGCCACCTAATTTTTATTGGTCCTAATAAAATGTATTATGTGGCTTTGGGTTTTGAGGTTTCCTTTGAATCAGTCTGGTTACCCACAACTGTTTTCTACTATCGTAAATCTCAGAGATCTGTTTCCATTATCACTTCTCTCCATTCCCGTCAAGGCTGTGAAGCTCTCAGGGCCCTCTTGTGGTTCAAAGCAATCATGACTTCATTTTTATCCCTGTAGGAAAAGGACAAGACGAATGGCTTTTTCCACAACGAAAACCTGATGGCCCTGGTGGCCGACTTATTCGGTGCTGGCACAGAGACCACCTCGACGACACTCCGCTGGGCCCTCCTTTTAATGATGAAGTACCCTGAAATCCAGAGTCAGTTGGCTTCCGTTGTCTTGAGCTTGACCTCTGCTCAGGTTTCTGGATGGTTATTGAATGCAGTAGGGGTTTGGAACAGAGTGGCATCAGAAGGGAATTGAAGTGGTCTACTAGCATAGACCATTTCAAGAGGGGAATGGAGAAACATCTGGAGCAGAGGTTCATCAGCTGCTGTTAGTTGCAAAGATGAAACATTGTGTTTGGGGCAATGATGCTCTGCATTCGTGGTGCTTTGGGGGCAACAGTGGGGGGGCTTCCGGAGTTCTGGCCCCCTGTTTGAATGATCTCTTCTGAATTATAAGGACACAAACTTATATGTTTGAATGCCGTGCCATTGGTGTTATTAGGAAGGTTTAATGGTATTCTATAGTCTTAATCCCATTCCAGGATTGCTGCCTTGTTGTGGTGAAGGGGCTTGCGTAGTTCAGTGAAGCTATGAGCTATACCGTGCAGGGCCACCCAAGATGGACAGGTCATAGCAGAGAGCTCTGACAAAAGGTGATCCACTGGAGAAGGAACTGGCAAGCCACTCCAGTATCTTTGCCATGAAAACTCCATGGACAGTTCCAAAAGGCAAAACGATATGACGCCGGAAGATGAGCCCCTCAGCTCAGAAGGTGTCCAATATGCTACTGGGGATGAGCAGACGGCTAGTATGAGTAGCGCAGGAATGAATGAAGCGACTGGGTCAAAGCCGAAAGGACGCTCAGTTGTGAATGGAACTGGAGGTGAAAAGACAATCCAATGCTGTAAAGAATTTTATTTCATAGGAACCTGGAACATCAGATCCATGAATCAGGGCAAGCTGGATGTGGCCAAACAAGAGATGATAAGACTGAACATCAACATTTTAGGAATCAGTGAACTAAAATGGACAGGAATGGGTAAATTTAATTCAGATGACCATCAGGTATACTACCGTGGGCAATAATCTTACAGAAGAAATGAAGTAGCCTTCATAATCAATAAAAGAGTAGGAAAAGCAGTATTGGGATACAATCCACAAAATGACAGAATGATCTCAGTTCGAATCCAAGGCAAACCATTCAACATCATAGTAATCCAGGTCTATGCCCCAACCACTGCTGCTGAAGAGGATGAAGTTGATGAGTTCTATGAAGCTCTACATCACCTTCTAGAAGCAACGCCCAAAAATGACGTGCTTATCATCATGGGGGATTGGAATGCTAAAGAAGGAAGCCAAAAGTTTACTGGGATAACAGGCAAGTTTGGCCTTGGAGTATACAATGAGGCAGGGCACGGGCTGGTAGAATTCTGTCAAGAGAATACAATGGTCATAGCAAACACTCTTTTCCAAAAACCCAAGAGACGACTACACATGGACAACACCAGACAGTCAACACGGAAATCAGATTGACTGTGTGCTCTGCAGCCAAAGATGGAGAAGTTCTATACAATCAGTAAAAACAAGACCAGGAACTGATTGTGGTTCAGATCATCAGCTTCTTGTTGCAAAATTTAGGCTTAAATTAAATGGAAGAAAGTAGGGAAAAATACTAGACCACTCAGATATGAACTAAATCATATTCCTGACGAATATACAGTAGAGGTGACAAATAGATTTAAGGAATTAGATCTGATAGACAGAGTGCCTTAAGAACTATGGTTGGACGTTCGCAACATTGTACAACTAAGGTAGCAACTAAAACCATCCCAAAGAAAAAGAAATGCAAGAAAGCAAAATGGCCGTTTGAGGAAGCTTTACAAATAGATGAGGAGAGAAGGGAAGTGAGAAGCAAGGGAGAAAGAGAAAGATACACCCAATTGAATGCAGAATTCCAGAGAATAGCTAGGACCGTTTATGCACTGGAGGTTTCATGCCAGGCTGCAGGCTGGAGTTTTAGTCTTGGCAGGTTGCCCCACCTCTTCCTCATTCCAGAGAATAGCTAGGACCGTTTATGCACTGGAGGTTTCATGCCAGGCTGCAGGCTGGAGTTTTAGTCTTGGCAGGTTGCCCCACCTCTTCCTGCACCCACATGGGGGAGCATTTGGCCTGGTGCACCTCATCTGCCCCCGATCAGCCAGCATCATAATGCTGTTGTATCATGGGAGCTTCAGATGGGGTCCGCAGCATTTCCCCTCCTGCCTTAATGGACTTTGCCACAAGCCCTGCCACTTTCATCACTTCCCATCACCACTCCCAAGTGTGAGTTGAGTTCTCTAGTTGTTTCTGCACCTGGGAGGGGGCAGAGCCTGCACACCATCCTATTGTGAAAAGAAATGTTTTATTTCCTCAGACAAAGTCCAAGAAGAAATTGCACAGGTCATGGGATCTGCTCAGCCACGGACAGAGCACCGTGCAAAAATGCCGTACACAGATGCCGTAATCCATGAGGTCCAGAGGTTTGCTAACATTATCCCTGCAGGTGTGTCACGTGCGACCACGGTGGATGTCACTTTTAAAGGCTACTTCATTCCCAAGGTGATCAGTCTTATTTCATTGCATTACAACCTTGGCTCAGTTGGTTCTGGCATGTCTGTTGATTGATTCATCAGAAGAGCCTCTTTGCAAATATTTTGCAGAACTAACATAGCTAAATCCCATTGATTTCAGTGGAAGAGCCAAACAAAAGGTAATTTCACCTACTCAAAAATGAGACCCTCCTCAGCGCTCAGTTGGCGGTTGTGCCTGGATACTGAAACGTGTTTTAAATGTAAAATATAATTTTAACATTTAATGCTATCTATAATTGTATTCAAGAGCCTCTTGTGGCGCAGAGTGGTAAGGCAGCCGTCTGAAAGCTTTGCCCATGAGGCTGGGAGTTCGATCCCAGCAGCCGGCTCAAGGTTGACTCAGCCTTCCATCCTTCCGAGGTCGGTAAAATGAGTACCCAGCTTGCTGGGGGGTAAATGGTAAGGACTGGGGAAGGCACTGGCAAACCACCCCGTATTGAGTCTGCCATGAAAACGCTGGAGGGCGTCACCCCAAGGGTCAGACATGACCCGGTGCTTGCACAGGGGATACCTTTACCTTTACCTCTATAATTGTATTCATTGACTGATGTGACCTTGGCTCAGTTGATTCTGGCATGTCTGTTCATTGATTCCTCAGAAGAGCCTCTTTGCAAATATTTGTAGAACCAAGATAGCTAAATCCCACTGATTGCAGTAGAAGAGCCAAACCAAAGGTAATTCCACCTACTGTATATAGTCACATATAAGCCGACCCGCATATAAGCTGAGGCACTTAAATTTCCTACAAGACATGGGCAAACATTGACTTGCATATAAGCTGAGGGTGGGAAATGCAGCTACTGGTAAATTTACAGGGTGGCCTAAGCGCTTAATCCATGCTCCATCATCACAGGCTCTCCCATCCAGCCTCCCCCCCCAAAACAAATACAGAAAAGTCAAGAGGATGAATAGCTGCTTGTTTTTGTACCCCGCTTTCCACTAACCAAAGGAGTCTCAAAGCGGCTTACAATCGCCTTCCCTTCTTCTCTTGATGCCAGACACCCCGAGAGAGAGCACTGACAGATCTGCTCTGTGAGAACAGCTCTGGAAGGAGAAACAAACAGTGCCCCACATGCCAGCAAACCAGAGCAGAACAACAGTACCTGAAGTTGGCAGCCTACTACAACAAGTACAACAGCTACCAAACTGAGAGAATGGACAACTCTAACTACAGCTACAGTGCCTCCCACCCGAACAAAACACTGAAATAAAGAAATGTAAAACTGAAAACTGAAAGAACTGTAAAAATCAGCTTTTAAAAGAAACACAACCCCAAGAAGAAAAGGCAAACAATGCTGCCCCTCAGATAAAAGAAGAAAGAAACACTAGGAGAAAGAAACAGTAAATCCCAAAGCAACCCCAAAACCCACCCCACCCCACCCACAGAAGCCAAAAGAATAGTTTGGAAGAAGTGATTAGGAAAAGAAGGGGGGGAAAGATCAGAGTCCCTCAGGCAAACTGTTGATGTCCTACAAGCTGCCAGAGCAAGCTCAGATTTCAAGATCTTTGCAGAAGGCAATGCTACGACTGGCGGGCTGTGAGCAGGCTGTTATTTCAGTTACCCATGTATAAGCCAAGGACGCTTTTTCAGTGTTAAAAACTGTGCTGAAAAACCCGGCTTATATGCGAGTTTATACGGTATTCAAAAATGCGACCCTCCTCAGCACTCAAATAGCTAGCATAGTGCTAGGATACTGAAATGTGTTTTAAATGTAAAATATCACGTTAACACTTAATGTTATCTATAATTGTATGCATTGGCTAATGTGACCTGCCCTGAACCGCACAGTAAAGGCAGGCTACGAGAATGAAGATTCATTCATTCATTCCTTGGCTTGTGGGTTGAAATGATAGGCACATGAACACAGCCAGATGTGGTTAGCTCCTGCCGAAATATTTTAAAACTCTTCTGTGTTCTACATGCAATCAACTCCTTACCTTGTTTTTACCTTGTAAAAAGTGGGGTATGAAAAACACTTCCATCTTCTTCATTATGCAGGGCCGTTTTCGTTCTCTGTAGGGTTCTCTGTACTTAGCTAAAAGTATGGCTGGCTTATTAATTTTTTCATTCCAGTCCAATCGCTCCTTAGAAGCCAACAAGGTTTTTAGTGTAGAAGCTTTGGAGAGGTAAACTGTCCTTTTGTCAGATATCACAAAGGGTGCTTTGACTCTCGAAAGCTTGTACTGAGAAATTCTTGTTGGTCTCTGTGATGCTCTTGGTCTTGAATTTCTACTCAGACTCAACAAGTCTAGCTTCCAAAATAATCTTCACTCCCCCCCCCCCAATAACCCATTGCTTTGTCTTTGCAGGGGACTTACATCCTCCCATCACTGGGTTCTGTGCTGCAAGATGAAACTCAGTGGGAGAAACCACTTAAATTCTACCCGGAGCATTTTCTGGACTCGAATGGAAAGTTCATAAAGAGAGATGAGTTCTTGCCTTTCTCTGCAGGTATCTACCTCTAGATATTGGTGGGCTTAATTACTGGCTGAGGTATCTGAATTCTAAGTACCTTGGCTTGGAAGAACGCCATCACTGGTGGCCATTTCTCATTGTGCAGAACCAAAATGTTTGCAGTTCTCAATTAGCACTGCCCTTTTGGGGCACCATATGCTAAATTGCACTGGGAATTCATCATTCCTTTACAGTGTTCTCTCTCAGTAACAATAATTATTAAATCAAAGTTTGAGTGAAGGGGCACCTTTAAGACCAACCAAGTTTTATTCTAGGTATGAGCTTTTGTGTGTACGCACCCTTCCTCAGATCCAATGGAATGGATATGACCAGTCCCTACATTGTGGGTAGAGGGTGAACTGTAAATTAGTGTACAGCATAATCTAAACATTTTATAGATTCAAGGACCAAACAGAAAACACAAGCCTCATGTATATGGTTACCATTGGTTTGGATTTACTTCTGGGGCGGGAGGAAAGAGTGAAGGAAATACATTTGGAGATTGATGGGCAGATGTATCCTTAATTATGGAACACTGAGAGTAATCAACTGAGATCCTGCCATTACGCTCCATCTATCAAGCATGGAGGTGACCTTACAGCATCTTCTTCTGTGAAGTCTGTAGAATTATCTTCCCTCTCACCAGACCAGAGAAATATTTCCCAATCTAATATTCCCCTACTCATTACATGATATTATAATCTACTATTCCAATCTATCGTTCCAAATCCTAACCATTTGCTGGCTCTAATATTTCGGAAAAGGCACAGTGGGCGGATCACTGACTGGGACACCTCTGGGTATCCCACCTGTGATTCTGCCTGCATAGGCCAATCTGGACACGCCCGGATTGAGCGGACTCCTAGACCACTCAGCTCCAGAAGCTGGCCGCAAGGCTGCTTTGCGGCCAAATGCTGCCTGGCCAACAAGAAGGGCGCTCCAACTGCGCTGTGCCTTCACCGCCGATTGACCCGCCCGCCGCCAGCCATGGCAGCCGAATAAGCAGCACAGCTGTCACCCCACCCGCCAGCGCACCTACCACCTTGGACGGCGAAAGCCAGGACGACCAGCTGTGGGGACGTTCCCCACACACCAGCGCGATGCCCCGCTCAAGCACCGCACGCCCTCTGCCTGCCTGCCAACCTGCTGGCCCCACTGTGAGCTGCTATGGTAGGTTGCGCACCAGCTGCTCCCTCTGAGGCTGTGTGCCACTGGCGCCCGTTGCATTCCTGGACGCAACGGGCTTGAAGGCTAGTAAGAAATAAAATAAAGAGGACGTCTGGCCCTACTGGAGTATCAGGAAGCATTCTGATAGGCCTGAATGAGGTTAGCATTTGTAGGGAGATAAGAAACCAATATCCCTCTTGAGTCCTACTTCATAAAGCCTTATCAATACATTCATTAAACTGGACTTCCTTCTCCATTATTACAGGTCGAAGAATGTGTGCAGGGGAAACCCTTGCTAAAATGGAGCTCTTCTTGTTCTTTACAAGCCTTCTCCAGAAATTCACTTTCCAGCAGGCCCCTGGAATTTCTAAAGATGACCTGGACTTGACACCATTGGTTGGGTTAACAGCGCCTCCAGTGCCTTACATGTGCTGTGCTTTGTCACGTTCGTAAGGTTCAGCTCTGTCTTGCTCAGTTCTCCAGTGTGCTTCCTTAGTCTTTTCTGCAGCTTCTTGCCTGGTGAAGACCTTTCATGGCAATGGCCTCAGGGGATTCAGCTTCACAGGGTCAGATCTAACCAGGTTTTCCAGTCACTTCTGGCTCTGAACTTCCTTTCTTGCTACAGCCTATGTGGGTTTTGTCCATGCAGGTTCCCAGCACAGACTTTGGGGTGGTTGCAATCGACCCCCTTATCACCAGTGGGAAACCTGGTTGGATCCAACCCAACATCATGAGCTCTGAGATGCTGCAGAACTTAACATTTGGACATCATCATGACATGAGATTTGGACTTTGGGCCTTGTTTGTCTTGATGTACATAATAATAATAATTATAATGATAACTAGAAAATAAGCCCGCTGCAGGCTTAATGCAGCGGGCGCTAGCGGGGCTGGGGAGGCGCGGTGGGGCTGGGGCGGCTCAGGCTGGGCGGCGCGGGCTACCTTGTGGTGATGGAGCCTGGGTGTGGGCGGCTGGGTCGGCCGCGAGGCGGTCGGTGTCGGCAGTGGAGGGTGGGAGGGCGGGCGGGCCGCACGGCCACGGGGCAGGGGCCGGCGCCAGAGTTGCTGTTGCGGCAGCGGACAGCGGCCGGTGCGGCGGGTGGGGTGGCGGTGCGCTGCTGTTGGTGTGGTGGAGGGCCAGGCGTCACGGAGGATGCCGGCGGGCCGCGGCAGCTTGCGTAGGCAGGGTGCTTCGCAAGGCAGCGGCCGTCCGGGCCGCATCGGAGCGAGGAAATGGGAGCGAGCGCCGGCAGGTAGGGAAGCTTCGCACCTCCTGATTGGTCAGGGCAGAGGCAAGGGACCAATCGAGAGCCGTTCTGCGCGCGGCTCACGATTGGTCCCTTGCCGGCGGACTGACACTCGGAGGGCTTCTCTTTTTTATTTCCCTTTTAAAAAAAATACTGGGCTAAAGTAAATGTCATGATAAAGGGGCTTTTTTCCTTTTTGGTTTTCTTTTCATAAATACTAGATTAAAGTTCATATTGTTTTATAAGAAATGCTTAATGTTAAGTACTTAAAATATGTTGTTGTAAACAAGTGCGGGAACCAGCTGATTTCCTAGCTTAAGGATATGCCTTAGTTCGAGTCTAAGGGCAATTTTTATAACACCTGTAGACTGTAAGTGCTGGAAATGTTACGTTAAAGTGGGATTTTTTTGTTGTGGCTTTGTTTTTATTTTTACAGGCAACAGACATCTACAGTATTCAGCAATGCAAAGCTTCAAGCAAACGGGGAATTTGGGGGTAGAGGGAGGGATGATATTGTAATATTGTAATCAAAGATATTTTTCCTTGTTCTTTTCTATATATATATATATAAAAAAAACAATACTGTCTGCTGGTTTTCTTGTATCCACACATTAAAGATGTCAACACAGCAACCAAATACAGCTAAAGCTTCATCTACTTATGAGCAACAGAAAACAAATATTTCTCTGGTCTGGTGAGAGGGAAGATAATTCTACAGACTTCACAGAAGAAGATGCTGTAAGGTCACCTCCATGCTTGAGAGGAGCCCCCGGGGAGGGCAGTATATAAATAAATATAATAATAAATAAAATACATTAAAATACCAGTGTAGCTTTTACTGTTTAGAAAGTGGAAAAACTGCTTCATAGATAATTCAGGCCACTGGATTTGCTCACCTGTTCTTCTCATTCTGGAAGCTGTTTTGATGGAGTGGGGTGGGGGGATGACTTGGACCTGACAGAATCACATTCCTGCTTGGCCACCCATGAACACACATGAATTTTCCATACCCTGAGTTAGACCATTGGTCTCTTGAGATTGAAGGGTTCATTGCCAATGAATGCCATTTGCAAAAGTCAGGGTTCAGCTGCAAATTTATGGATAACTAGCAAATAATTGTTGTATTCTGCTTAAGCCAATGTATTCTGTGAAAGCAAGCAAATATGCAGAAGAGGACATGGCAAATTGGGAAAGGTATCTCAGAACATAGCTGATTATGCAAAACAGCTGTTTGAGGGAAAGGGAAGTTCATTCACAAGAATATGACGACAAATGTGCTTGTAAGAAGAGAAATATATGGTTCATTATATATATAGATATAAAGGCAGGCAAAGGTCTGTAGCACAACAGATATCTGCGCATGTCTAAAAGTTGTGTGCTTCATGATATAAAATGCTGATGCTAATGCTGTTCGGCTGCCTTCCCAAGTTTTGCTGCCAGGGACCCCTTTATTGCCATAAAGTTTAGTTTGCTTCCGGAATCTCATTGGCTGTGCTCTTCATCGAGCATTGACCCCCCTGGCAAGAAACCCATTTGCCAAACAAGGTCAGTATTTTCAAGCATTCTTACCTGTGCTGTAAGTCCCATCAAGTCACTGATGAATGATACCGACCCTATGAATTAATTACTTCCAAAAAGTCATCTCTGTCACCTGGAGATGAGCTATAATTCCAGGGTAGGGTTGCCAGTTCGGGGTTGGGAAATACCTGGAGACTTTTTGGGTGGAGCCAGGAGTGGTTGGGATTTAGGGCAGGAAATGACAGCGGAGTATAAAGCTATGGTGTCAGGTCTGGCAGCTCTGCATTGGGAAATATCTGGAGACTTAGGGAGTAACCCGAGGGCTCGAGACGGGTTACAATTTTAGGTTAAAAACCCCATAAAACCCCTTAGGCATATAAAAAAAATCCCTTAAATACGATATAAAAGCCTGAAAAGGAAAAACCAGAAAAGATGCTGTGGCAGAAAATACATACCCAACCTAACAATCCCCTAAAACGCACACTAATAGGGAGAGGGTGCAGATGTACCTCGCTACCGCCACTCTTGTAGGGAGGGCCCAGATCTTCCTTGCTGCCCAGCCTCAACTGTAGACCTGGTGGAAGAGCTCTGTTTTGCAGGCCCTGCGGAACGCCGAAAGATCCTGCAGTGATGGTGCAGCCTCGTTTGGACTGTGGTGTACAGACCTGGTCAGAGCACCTGGAAAAAGATCTTGTCATCTTGGCAAAGTGCAGGAAAGAGCAACGAGGAAGGGGAACGGAACACTTCCCTGGTGGAGAACAGTTTTAAAAGTTAGGGCTCTTTCGCTTGGAGAGCCAACGACCAAGGGGTGACATAGAGGTTTACAAAATTATGCATGAGCCATAGAAGGTAGAGGAAGAAGCATTTTCCCCTTTCACACGATACAAGAATTCATGGGCACTCAGTGAAATTAATGAGCAGTAGGTCGAGAACAGATAATGGGAAGACCTTCTTCACCCAATGAGTAATTAACATATCACTGCCACAGGAAGTGGTCTACTAGCATAGACAGTTTCAGGAGGGGATTGGAGAAACATCTGGAGCAGAGGTTCATCAGGTGGAACACTGTGATGCTCTGTTGCTTGGGGGGCAACAGTGGGGGGGGGACTTCTGGAGTTCTGGCCCCGGTGGCGAACCTCCTGATGGCGCCTAGTTTTTGGCCAGTGTTTGATACAGAGCATTCACCTGATCCAATATGGCTTCACTGAAGTTTTTATTATATGGATGGAGTGTTACTAAGATTTTTACGTAGTATCCTGGGAACTCCGAGATGTGTCATGGGAATAGCACTGAAAGCCCAGTTTGGGGGATGTCTTTTGAAGCAAACTTCTGGTGGAGAGCGTTTAACCTGAAAATTAAGATGTTGAAACTGATTATAGAATGAGGTCTTCTTGAATTAGTTCTGCTGAATCATGATACAAGTGATTGGGACAGTTACTGGAATTTTAATTATTAACTCTGAACATGACCAGTGTTACGATCGAAACTATGAGTAGCTGTGTCAGGCAATTTAAAGGAGTTTTGTGACCTGGATTATAAGTTCATACTGGTTAAAGGTCAAAATACGTTGCTCCTTTTCAATTGGTATTTTCCCGATTAAAATGTCAAACTCATGGTTTGAATGATCTCTTCTGAAGTATGACACTTAAACTTGTGTGTTTGAGCACCTTTCCATTGGTGTAGTTATGAGGAAGGTTTAATGGTATTCCATACTCTTAACAGATTCTGCAGATCTGCTACAAACCAAATTAACCCCATAGGTCATGTTCTTTTGGATTGTCCAGAATTTCCAGATTTGGGAGGTGCATTGATTTTTCTTTAGCTTAAGGCAGGGATTTCCAACCAGGTGTTCATGGACCCCTAGCAGAATGCAGGAGCTTGAATGGGGATCCGCGGCATGTACCCTCCAGCCTTAATGGACTTGGCCACAAGCTAGGGTACCAGCCTCTTCCATTGATTCCCCTCCCCACTCTTGAGTGAGTTCTCTCATTGTTTCTGAACCAGGGAGGGGGCGGAGCCTGCGCAACTCCTTTCGCCTTAAACTGCATCCTGTACCTCCCCCTTTCAGTCTTCCTCGAGCCTGCCTGGTAACACGGGTGGTGATGTCACTTCTGGGTGTCATGACCAGCTGACATCACTTCCGGGGCTCCTCAAAGCCTGGTCAAAAGGATGAAAAAGGCCAGCTTAAGCTAAATCCTCTTGCTTACTAAGAAAGAGATGAAGACAAACGAGTAATGTTGAGTGTGGCTAACATTTTGGTCGCTGTAATAAAATCACATTGTAGCTCGGGTAGTATATCTTACGCTTCCATTTCGGTGTGCAACGGTTTGCAGTTTATGACTTTGGTTGTGAAAACTGTAATTAGGAAGATATATCCATTATCAATCTATAAAGGTAAAGGTATCCCCTGTGCAAGCACCGGGTCATGTCTGACCCTTGGGGTGACGCCCTCTAGCGTTTTCATGGCAGACTCAATACCGGGTGGTTTGCCAGTCATTACCGTTTACCCCCCAGCAAGCTGGGTACTCATTTTACCAACCTCGGAAGGATGGAAGGCTGAGTCAACCTTGAGCTGGCTGCTGGGATCGAACTCCCAGCCTCATGGGCAGACAGCTTCGGACAGCATTTCTGCTGCCTTACCACTCTGTGCCACAAGAGGCTCTTTATCAATCTGTAGAAAGGTTCCTATCCCATCTTGTTCCCTCTCTCAGTCCTATCTACCTCCCATCCTGTTCCCTTATTCAGGGAGTCAGCTCAAAACTGTGACGTTTATTTTTGTGAAAATAAATATCTTATTTCCTCAGACAAAGTCCAGGAAGAAATTGCACAGGTAGTGGGATCTGCTCAGCCACGGACTGAACACCGTGCAAAAATGCCGTACACAGATGCCGTAATCCACGAGGTTCAGAGGTTTGCTAACATTATCCCTACAGGTGTGGCACATGCGACCATGGTGGATGTCACTCTTAAAGGCTACTTCATTCCCAAGGTGATCAGTCTGTCTTCTATGCATTAAAACCTTGGCTCAGTTGGTTCTGGCATGTCTGTTCATTGATTCATCAGAAGAGCCTCTTTGCAAATATTTTGCAGAACTAACAGAGCTAAACCCCATTGATTTCAGCGGAAGAGCCAAAGAAAAGGTAATTTCACCTACTCAAAAATGAGACCCTCCTCAGCACTCAGTTGGCGGTTGTGCTTGGATACTGAAATGTGTTTTAAATGTAAAATATAATTTTAACATTTAATGCTATCTATAATTGTATTCGAGCCTCTTGTGGCGCAGAGTGATAAGGCAGCCATCTGAAAGCTTTGCCCATGAGGTTGGGAGTTCAATCCCAGCAGCCGGCTCAAGGTTGACTCAGCCTTCCATCCTTCCGAGGTCGGTAAAATGAGTACCCAGCTTGCTGGGGGGTAAACGGTGATGACTGGGGAAGGCACTGGCAAACCACCCCGTATTGAGTCTGCCATGAAAACGCTAGAGGGCGTCACCCCAAGGGTCAGACATGACTCAGTGCTTGCACAGGGGATACCTTTACCTTTACCTTTATAATTGTATTCATTGACTGATGTGACCTGCCCTGAATTACACAGTAAAGGCAGGCCTCAAGAATGAAGATTCATTCATTCCTTGGCTGTTTGGTTGAAATGATGTGAACATGAACACAACCAGATGTGGTTAGTTCATGCCAAGATATTTTTAAACTTTTCAGGGTTCTTCATCCCAGTCAAATCTTTGCCTCGTTTTTTAGCTTTTCTACACAACCAGATGTGGTTAGCTCATGCCAAAATATTTTTAAACTTTTCAGGGTTCTTCATCCCAGTCAAATCTTTGCCTGGTTTTTTAGCTTTTCTACACAACCAGATGTGGTTAGCTCATGCCAAAATATTTTTAAACTTTTCAGGGTTCTTCATCCCAGTCAAATCTTTGCCTCGTTTTTCTTGCACTTGAGTTCACACATAGGTCAACCACACCTGGTGTAGTGGTTAAGAGCAGAGGCCTCTAAACTGGCGACCAGGGTTTGATTCCCCAGCCCTTCTCCACATGCAGCCAGCAGGGTGAACTTGGGCTAGTCACCGTTCTCTCAGAGCTCTCTCAGTCCTATCTTCCTCACAGGAAGGAAAGGAATGGAAGGTGATTGTAAACAGCTTTGGGATTCCTTTGGGTAGTAAAAAGTGAGGTATGAAAACGACATACTCGTCTTCTCCAGTATGCAGGGCTGCCATTCTCTTTCTTTGAAGGGTCACATACTTGGCTAAAAGCATGGCTGGCTTATTAATATTCTGTATTCCAGCCCAGTTGCTCCTTAGAAATCAACAAGGTTTTTAGGGTATAAGTTTGGAGAGTAAAGGAAAAACAATTCCTTTTGTCAGAATTCACAAAGGGCGCTTTGACTCTCGAAAGCTTGTATTGAGAAATTCTTGTTGGTCTCTGTGGCGTTCTTGAACTTGAATTTAGCTTTTCTACTGCAGACCTAATAAGTCTAGCTTCCAGAGTAATCCAAAATGACCCATTGCTTTGCCTTTGCAGGGGTCTTACGTCTTCCCATCACTGGGCTCTGCGCTGCAAGATGAAACTCAGTGGGAGAAACCACTTAAATTCTACCCGGAGCACTTTCTGGACTCGGATGGAAAGTTCGTAAAGAGAGATGCATTCTTGCCTTTCTCTGCAGGTATCTACCTCTAGATATTGGTGGGCTTAATTACTGGCTGAGGTGTCTGAGTCCTAAGTACTTTGGCTTGGGAGAACACCATCACCGGTGGCCATATCTCATTGTGCAGAATCAAAATGTTTGCACTTCTCATTTTGTATTTCCGTTTTGGGGCACTATATACTAAATTACACTGGGAATTCATCTTTCTTTCACAAACAGCATTCTCTCTCAATAACAATAATTATTTTAACAAAATTTGAGTCCAGGGGCACTGTTAAGACCAACAAAGTTTTATTCTAGGTATGAGCTTTTGTGTGCACGCACCCTTCCTCAGATACAATTGAATGGAAATGACCAGTCCCTACATTGTGGGCAGAGGGTGAGCTGTAAATTAGCGTACAGCATAATCTAAACATTTTATAGATTCAAGGACCAAACAGAAAACACAAGCTTCGTTTATATGGTTACCATTGGTTTGGATTTACTTCTGGGGCGGGAGGAAACAGTGAAGGAAATACATTTGGAGATTGATGGGCAGATGTATCCTTAATTATGGAACACTGAGAGTAATCAACTGAGACCCTGCCATTACGCTCCATCTGTCTCCTCTCAAGCATGGAGGTGACCTTACAGCATCTTCTTCTGTGAAGCCTGTAGAATTAACTTTCCTCTCACCAGACCAGAGAAATATTTTCCAATCAAATATCATACACCTTTCCTCAGATACAATGGAATGGAAATGACCAGTTCATACATTGTGGGTTGAGGGTGAGCTGAAAATTAGCATATAGCATAATGAAAATGTTTTATAGATTCAAGGACCAAACAGGAATAACAAGCTTAATTTAGATGGTTACCATTAGTTTGGATTTACCTCTGGGGCGGGTGGGGGGGAAACATAGTGAAGGAAATAAATCTAGAGTTTGATGCACAGATATAACCTTAAGTGTGGAATGCTGAGAGTAGTCAACTGAGACCCTGCCATTATGCTCCATCTGCCTCCTCTCAAGCATGGTGATGACCTTACAACATCGTCTTCTGTAAAATTATCTTCCCTCTCACCAGACCAGAGAAATATATTCCAATCTACCATTCCAAATTACATAACATTCTCCTACTCATTACATGGTTTTATAATCTACTATTCTAATATATTATTGCAAATAAGAAATAAAATAAAGAGGACGTATGGCCCTACTGGGGGATTGGCGAGAATACAGATGAAAGGGCTGAATGAGGGCCTTTTCGCACAGGGATCTTTGTTGCAAATTGTTTGCGGAATGAAAAATCGCCATTTAAAATAGTGGAATTCGTCGTTATGCATACCTGCCTTTGTAGTGGAATCAGTTGCGTTTTTTAGCGTTTCCCACAGGCTTCCGGTCTCGGCAGAAATCGCTAGAAAGGAAGCGCTATTGCCAAGCTCGTCCCGCCCCTGGCCGTCAAGCAGCCAATGGGCAGCCGTTAGCATGCTCCCAAACAGCCCCTTTCCCTTTAAGAAAGGTTTTTTAAAAAAAAAAACCGACCCATAGCAACGAATCTGTGTAGATTCGTTGCTACGGAGAGACCCATCCAGCTGCCTAATGTGAGCTGTCGTTTGATTGTATGATCGTTTGCACGCTGCCTCGAGTGATAAAAAAAAAATCCCCCCCCCCCTCTCACGGGCCCGATTTTCGGCTGAATTTATTTGTAAAAAATAAAGGGACTTTATTTCAGCAAACGGGCTTTTCAGTGGTTTGTGCTTAGTGACTAAAGGTGAAGGACTGAAGCCAGGGAAGCCTCTAAACAGAAAGAGGCTCACCGGTGCGTTTATCCCCGCTCGCTCGGAGAAAAAAAAATGGCGATCGCTTCGCCGGAAGTTTGGAGGAGAGAGCCAGGGGGAGGGACTTTGAAGAACCAGCAACAATGGTAACGCACAGGTCTTTAGCGCTACTGTTGCAGATTGGTTGCAGGAGTGTATCGCTATCCGGAGGGTGAATCCACTTTTCTGGATTCCCCTGAAAGCGCCACAACGAAGCGCTTTTTGCTGATTGGTTTCAGGATTGTTGCAGATTGTCTACGACGTCGTGGGTTATGGCAAATTAGTAGCGTTTCCAAATAGCAACCATTCTGCTACTTTGAAGCCGTGCAAAATGGCCCTGAGAATGTATGTAGTGAGATAAGAAACCAATATCCCTGTTAAGTCCTACTTTATAAACCCTTTATCAAGAAATTCATTGGACTTCTTTCTCCATTATTACAGGTCGAAGTATTTGTGCAGGGGAAACCCTTGCTAAAATGGAGCTCTTCTTGTTCTTTACAAGCCTTCTCCAGAAATTCACTTTTCAGCAAGCCCCTGGAATGTCTAAAGAGGACCTGGACTTCACAACACTGCTTGGGATAACAGCACCTCCAGTACCTTACATGTGCTGTGCTTTGTCACGTTCGTAAGGTTCAACTTGGTCTTGCTTAGTTCTCCAGTGTGCTTCCTTAGTCTTTTCTGCAGCTTCTTTCCTGGTGAAGACCTTTCATGGCAATGGCCTCAGAGGATTCAGCTTCACAGGGTCAGATCCAGTCAGTTATTCCAGTCAGTCTGGCTCTGGATTTCCTTTCTTGCTACAGTCGCAATCCTATGTCAGTTTTGTCCATGGAGGTCTCATAATCTCCAGCATAGACTTTGGGGCAGTCACAATTGACCCCTTTATCACCAGTGGAAAGCCTGGTAGGATCCAACCCATCGTCATGAGCTCTGAGACACGGCTGAACTTGAAATTTGGACGTCATCATGACTTGAGATTTGGACTTTGGGCCTTGTTTGTCTTGATGTACATAATACATCATCTCACTTCAAGAAGGACGTAGATAAAATTGAAAGGGTACAGAGGAGAGCGACAAGGATGATCTGGGGCCAAGGGAACAAGCCCTATGAAGATAGGTTGAGGGACTTGGGAATGTTCAGCCTGGAGAAAAGGAGGTTGAGAAGGGACATGATAGCCCTCTTTAAGTATTTGAAAGGTTGTCACTTGGAGGAGGGCAGGATGCTGTTCCCATTGGCTGCAGAGGAAAGGACGCGCAGTAATGGGTTTAAACTTCAAGTACAACGATATAGGCTAGATATCAGGAAAAAAATTTCACAGTCAGAGTAGTTCAGCAGTGGAATAGGCTGCCTAAGGAGGTGGTGAGCTCCTGCTCACTGGCAGTTTTCAAGCAAAGGTTGGATACACACTTTTCTTGGATGCTTCAGGATGCTTTGGGCTGATCCTGCGTTGAGCAGGGGGTTGGACTAGATGGCCTGTATGGCCTGTATGGCCCCTTCCAACTCTATGATTCTATGATTCTAGTAATTATAATGATGATAATGATAATAATAATCCTTATTTTTCTAATCCACCCTTCCCATGAGCCTCAGGGCAGGTAACATCTGTTTATAAAATAGTCATGGATAGCATTAAAAATTATAAAACAGACTTAGAAAAATCACTAACAATACTGTCTGCTGGTTTTCTTGTATTCACACATTAAAGATGTCTTTGAATCAACACAACCATCAAGTGCATTTAAACCTTCATCTACTTATGAGCAACAGAAAACAAATACATTAAAATACCAATGTAACTTCACTGTTTATCAACGGAAAAAACTGCTTCATAGATAATTCAGGCCACTGGATTTGTTCACCTGTTCTTCTCCTTCTGGAAGCTGTTTTGGTGGGGTGGGTTGAGGAGATGACTTGGACAAAATCACATTCCTGCTTAGTCACCCATGAACACATATAAAGTTCCCTTACCCTGAGTCAGACCATTGGTCTCTCGAGCTTTAAGGGTTCATTGCAAACGAATGCCATTTGCAAAAGCCAGGGTTCAGCTACAAATTTATGCATACCTAGCAAATTATTGTTGTATTCTGCTTAAGCAGATGTATTCTGTGTAAGCAAGCAAATTTCAGCAAATATGCAAAACAGGACATGGCAAATTGGGAAAGGTATCTCAGAACATAGCTGATTATGCAAAACAGCTGTTTGGGGGAAAGGCAAGTGGATTCGCAAGAATATGATGACAAATGTGCTTTCGCAAGAATAGGATGACAAATGTGCTTGTAAGAATAGAAATGTATGGTTCATTTTATATGAACCATATATATATATATATCCCCTGGTCGAAATCCATTAGGTCCTTTGGATATTAAGCTATAACTAATTTATATATGTGTGACCTGTTGAAAAAATATCACTCTCCGCTTTTTTAGTGTTTTGATACTTTTATATATTTGAGCACCATAAATACAATCCAAACGAAATAGGTTTATGGCATAT
Source organism: Paroedura picta (assembly GCF_049243985.1). Classification (NCBI taxonomy): domain Eukaryota; kingdom Metazoa; phylum Chordata; class Lepidosauria; order Squamata; family Gekkonidae; genus Paroedura; species Paroedura picta. The sequence goes on from NC_135371.1 coordinate 8,210,399, forward strand.
AAAATCGCAGCTTTCTCAACCTTTTTAGGTTCTCAGCTGATAGGCTTCACCTAATCGGTTTTCGTGCTTCAGATCTTCTAACACAGCGGTTCTCAACCTTCCCGCCGCTGCTACCCCTGCTGCCGCGGCCCAAAGGGGGTGGTAGGGTTGCGTGCTCTGCCACGCTGGCAGTCATGGAAGGCCGAGGCGGTCAGCGCCGCAGTGTGCCGTGGCATGGCATTGGCTCCCCTCCCTGCTGCGGCACTGGTTGCCTCGTCCTTCCATGACTGCCAGTGTGGCAGAGCACGCAACCCTACAATCCCCTTTGGGTCGCTGAGGCCGCTGCCGCAGGAGCAGGTAAACCAGCAGTTCTCAACCGTGCACTTTGGGTTGCTGACCTCAGTGGAATATAAAGCGATGGGGTCAGGTCTGGCAGCTCTGGGTTGGGAAATATCTGGAGACTCTGGCAGTGGGGGAGGGATTTGGGTTGGGAAAGGACCTTGAGTAGAATGCTATGGAGGCCATTTCCTCCAGGAAAATGGATCTCTTTAGTCTGGGGATGAGCTGTAATTCCAGGGGACCCCCAGGTCCCACCTGGGGACTGGCATCCCTAAATTCTGCCCCTCTTAAAATCCCATCTGTCTATTCCTGGCACCCGCACTATTCACCTTTCAACCCTCCAACACCCTGATTTTCCTTTCTGACCTGCTTCTACTCCAGTCCAATTCTGGTTTTGGTGTTTTAACCTCCCACCTCTACCCTCATTTTTCTCCCTCCTCGCCTTCCAATGCCACTAGGGGCCCTGGGAGTTGTAGTTTTCTCGCTAAAGAAACAAGCTGCCATGCTGCTGCCTCGTGGTGGTTCGCTTGAGGGCTTCCCTGCCTCTGAAGAAGAGGAAGGACTTCTTATCGGGTCCGCCACCTCCCTCCTGCAGACAGTAGGGGACCCGCTTGGTACCCAGAACCAGCCTACTGGTGGGCTGGGGCCAGCACAATTCTGTAACCCTGCCTCTATTCTACCTAGTGTTGCTAGCACCAGGTGGGGAAATACCTGGAGGTTATGTGGGTGGAGCCGGAGGGGAGCTAGGCTTGGGGAGGGAAGGGAAGGGACTCCCATGGGGTAGAATGCTGTAGAGCCCACCTTCCTAAGTGTCAATTTCCTCTACATGAGCTGATCTCTGACGCCTGTAGAGCGGTTGTACTCCCAGGAGATCTCCAGCCACCACCTGGAGGTTGGCAGCCTAAACGCCACTTGCTTGCAGGAGCCCTAGCAGCGAGAGAAAAGGGAACTTGTGGCGTTTAACACTTGAGCTTTCGCATTCCTTGCCGTGACGAAGGGGCGAACTAGCCTATTGCAGAGGCACAAGCTCTGGAGGATTTACCCCACGACATCTTTGCCTGCTTACTTTATGCTCAACCCGGAGCCAAATTCCTCAATGAGACCTTACGGGGTTCTAACCTTCACTCCGTTGCTGAAAAGATAATCTATCTTTTATCTGACCAGGTTGATGATGTAACATACAAAACCGCCCTATTTGCCTTGGCTGCAAGGAAAATAAGGGCCAATGTTACAACCACTAAGGCAGCCTCTTAACACTCTTGCACTTTGTATGCTGTTTCGGTTTTTTGGTCTTAAATTTTATATTTTTATACAGTTCCTTTTATTCTATTTTACTGTTTGTAAATTTATATTTTATACTTCGTAAAGGCCTATGGCTATGTACAAATAAATGTATCTTCTTCTTCTTCTTCTTCTTCACTTGAGCTTTCCAGACGCCTGCTTGTATAATTGTTGTGCTGAACTTTCCCACCCCACAAATATCTTTCTTCAGACACTTTCCATTATATAAGAGGAATCAACCTACCTACATAATCCTGAGTGCAAACCTGTAGGATGACAAGCTAGGATGACAGAAGACAATACGGGACCTTTCATGAAGTTCTGATCCTTGAGGCCAAATCCACCTTTCAAGAAGCAGCATTTAGCTCAACTAATCTGTTCAGCTGATTCTCAACCCTCGGCCTCCACCAAAAGAAATCAAAGTTTTCATTCAAGAAATACATTGCCACTTATGCCAGCAAGAGCGTATCTGAATGGCCGGAAGCCAAAACAAACTGGAAGAGAACCAGGAAGCGTTCTGATAAGGGATCATTATAACTTATTAACGAGAGCAAAAAAAAAAAACCCATTTGATATCTGATTATCTGTTCATATTGTTTATTGTGCAGTTACTTAACTCATTCCACCTTCTCTAGCTGAGAGACGCTCTCCTTGTTCACTTCGGAAAACTCCTGGTGGGCAGGAAATGGATTGGATGGATCCTTTCACCATATTTCTCCTCTTTGTCCTTGCGATAATCTTTCTTTGGAAAAGGGGCGCTTTCTGGAATGGCAGCAGCCAAAATGTCCCCCCAGGACCGAGGCCGCTCCCGCTTATTGGAAATCTCCACCTCATGGACCTGAAGAAGCCGTACATAACCATGTGCAAGGTAAACATGTGTCATTGTGGCTCCTGTGACAGTTGTAGATTCATGTTTTAGACTGGTCATCTTTGTTGGGCAAAGACAACTGTAGTGGCTTCCCCCCAAGGGCTGGCTACAGTTTGTGAAATAACACATTTGTTTTATTCTTGCTCCTTTGCTGTTTCTGTCTGAAATATAGAGTTCGTTGTATGGGGGAGCTCTGAGATTCATTGGTGCAGAGGAGCAAAGTTTGAGTCCAGTGGCACCTTTAAGACCCACAAATGCATATTTTGTCCGATAGACTCCTTCAGATACAGACGCTGTGCATGCACACCAAAGCTTATACCTGGAGTAAAAACTCTGTTGGTCTTAAAGGTGCCACGGGACTTACATTTTGTTCTGCTGCTTCAGACCAACAGGGCTACCCACCTGAATTATTGCTGCAGAGAGACTGACCGTTTGCCTCCTTTCCGGGAAAAGCAAGATCTGGTCAAATTTATCCCCACTCTGATCGCATCCAGAAACGACTAGTGCAAAGGCATGGGGTTGGACTTTGCCCCAGAGCTGTTAGGAAAATAACCCAAGATAAACAGAGTTGGTCCTGTCCCTTCAATAGCGTGTTTAAATGGGCAGCTGGAACATTTCATGATGTGGAGGTAAACAGCATCACTGGGTAGATAAAACTCTATTAGGTATAGAGTTGCCAGTTATAGCTTGGGCAAGACCTGGAATTTCGGGGGGTGGAGCCAGGAGTGGGTAAGATTTAGGACGAGGAGAGACCCCAGTGGAGTATTATGCTACCCTCCAACGTAGTCATTTTCCCCACAGGAACTGATCTCTGTTGCCTGGAGATGAGATGAAAAACCATGGGATTCCCAACTCCTCCCTGGGGACCGGCATCCTGAATTCAAGGGATGTGCCGTTTGTTCTCTAGGCTTATCCATGCTCAACTTGAGGCAGTACAAGAATAAACAAATATACTGGGCAAAAAAAATTCCAGACTGGTCAAATGTTGGGTGTGAAATTGCTCTCTTGGTTTTGTGAGGGGCTGCTTACACCTAATGGCTCGGGATGACATTTCTGACTTGTTTTCTTGGTTTATTTTTCCAGCTATCCAAAAAGTACGGCCCCGTGTTCAGCCTTCAGTTGGGATCCCAGAAAATGGTAGTGCTCACAGGATATGAGACCGTAAAGGAGGCTTTGGTGAACCAGGCCGAGGCCTTTGCTGAGAGGCCCTTCGTCCCAATGTTTGATGACGTTGTGGAGGGTCATGGTAAGGTCCCTCCATTCCTATTGTGGATACTCTATACAGGAAGCATAACAATGGGAAGTCCTAAAGGACATGGGAATTTAGCTTAAGAGTAATTGGCTTGTTTTCCCGCTCTGTGGTGAAGATCTGTAGCCATCAGCATGTCACAATAAAACTATGCTTAGGGTATGAAAACACAGTATGAAAACATAGGGACACCCAATGAAGTTGTTGGTTGACAGACTCTGGGCAGACAAAAGGAAATAGTTCTTTACTTCATGAGTCCTTACTGTGGAATTCACTGCCAGTGGATATAATGTCGGTAGGGTTGCCAGGTCCACTGGACTGGGCAGGAGTCCCCTGCTTTCCAGATGCACTGCATTTCCAGATTGCACTGAGTTCTGTGCTATTCAGTTAGTAAAGAGGGTGCATTATGGGATACAGTTGAGAGTAGCAAAACTGAATCCTCATACCCCTTTTTCCTATATAAGGGAGCAGCTGTCATAATGTTCAACCTATATGATTCAAGGAACAACAACAACTACTACTACTACTACTACTACTACTACTACTACTACTACTACTACTACTACTACTACTACAGTTTGGTGTAGTGGTTAGGAGTGCGGACTTCTAATCTGGCGAGCCGGGTTCGATTCTGCACTCCCCCACATGCAGCCAGCTGGGTGACCTTGGGCTCGCCACGGCACTGAGAAAGCTGTTCTGGCAGAGCAGTGATATCAGGGCTGTCTGTTGTGGGGAGAGGAAAGGGAAGGCAACTGTATGCCGCTTTGAGTCTCCTTCAGGTAGAGAAAAGCGGCATATAAGAACCAACTCTTCTTCTTCTTCTTCTTTCTAAACCGCCCCTCACCATATGGGCTTGGGCTGGTTCACAGCAATAAAGTCACATATCATGATACTGAACAAATTCCAATTACAATCTAATACTAAAATACATTTAAACCCTCCCTTCCACACACCCTCACCTTTTTACCCCCATCCCCCAGCTAGCCCAGACTGGAGACAACAATGGGAGAGCTGAGAGAAAGGAGAATGGGGGAGGAGCCTGGAGCCTCTTTCTTTTCTTGAAGGGAGGTGGTGGTGGAGAGGATTGGAGACAGCAGAGGAGGAATAAAAAAAAACAAGAGGCAAATCTCTGCCAAGAGAAGTTAGAGCTTTTCCTTTAAGGCAAGCTTGCAACCTGGGAATGAGGAACCCTTGAACTGATGTCTTGGCCCATCAGGGCTTTTCTACGAGGCTCAGCAGCAAGTTATTTCAGGGTAAAGCAGAGAGTTGCATGCTTTCTCATGCTGATTTTTCAACGAGGGTTATATCCACTCCAGGATATTGCGAGAAAGAGATAGGGTCACTCTGGCTCAATCATGCTTGTTGCAGAGGGAAAATTTATATTGGACAAAATCAAAATGGAAATTGCATTCAGTGGAGATGGCAGGGACTGAATCGACAGGGATTGGAATAAAAGCTCTGTGCAGATTCAGCCCAGGTCTCAACCACAGGCCTGGTGGAAGATGGCCATTTTGCTGACAATGCAGAACTTTGACAGCTCCGTCAGGACCCGGGTTTCCACAGCAACTCCTACCAGTTTGAAATCAGGAACGAAATGTCCCTGGCTCTGGTCAAGAGCAGGCAATCGTCCTTGGGGGCCAAGGGTCACCAGGAAATTGGTGTTCTCATAGCATGATGCTCTCCCAGGAGCATATTGGGAGAGCTGTCGTTGGGGGAAAGTAAAATGAAAAAAGGAAAGTAATGTTATCAAGGAGGGAAATCCTGCCCATTACCCCTGACATTTGTGTGACATTTGTGTGGCCTAAACCAGGGGTCCTCAACTCCTGGTCCGCAAAGGCCATGGTACCGGGCCACCAGTGGCCGCGCCTTCCTCCCCCCCCCACAGCGAGAGGGGGGGAAGAAGCAGGCACAGCCACCGGCACGCCAGCGACGCAAAGTCCCCTCATGCCATGCCAACTTGAAATCTGGCCTTCACTTTCATTCAGGCGTTATTTTTTCCCGCGGTGAGAACTGGAAAGTGATGCGGCGTTTTGCATTAACCACCTTACGGGACTACGGAATGGGCAAGAAGACCATTGAAGACAGGATCATAGAGGAGTGTGGTTTCTTGATAGAGAAGTTTGAATCTTATGAAGGTGAGATGGGCTTTTCTTTTCTGCTCTGACTCCACAGGAAAACCAACTGTTTTTCAATAATTTATTGGCAGGGCTTTCTCCCCAAGGAATTCTAGCAACTGTTGCTTGGGAGCTCTGACAATGTTCAATATCTCTGACTTCCAAATGTACATCCCCCTGAAGAGCTATGCTAATCCCCTTTAGCCACGAATCTGTTTACTCCAGGCTTCTAATTAAGGTGCTGATCCGTCATCCCTATTTTAAGTGCATGTTTTAAGTCTGAAAACTCCTGTTTATGTTAAGCCACTCAATTATCTATGTTTTTTAGCTTTGGGTTTGTTTGTTTGTTTTATAAATCTTGGATTTTAATTAATAAATGGGTTTTGTAGTTTTCTTGGGTTTCCCCATCTCCCCCTCCCGAAAAATCTACCTTAAAAAAACAAAAAAATGCAGTGATTGCATTTCAGTGCTGTTTCTGATTGTTATAAAGGCAGACTTGCAGTCTTGCACAGCAGTATTATGATGTTATAACCTTATAACATCATAACACAGCCACATAAGACTGCAGGACTGCTTGTTCAAAAATTAGAAACAGAGTTCTAACGCTATAACCCACGGTTTTAAATAACATTATTTTTGGGACACTTTGGGGGGAAGTGGGAAGGTGATCAAGTGCACAGAATGGTGGGATTGTATGGCGCAATGAAAATAAAGGTGCAAGCAGGCACTATTTTGCAAAAAACATATTTTTAGAAAAGGGGGAGGGAGAAAAGCATGATGGGAGGCTGCCTCCGTTGGACTCCGTGCAGAAAGCATGTTATGAAGTTCAGCCTGGAAAATAAGGGGAGGACCATAGTGCCCGCCCTTGCTGGGATCCTAAGATAGTGATAGTAGAACAAAATTCTGTTTTATTCAAGGTTTTGTGTGTGCAGCACCCATGCTCGCACACATGAAAGCTTACACCTGGGAATATATTTGTTTTGGGCTTAGATGTGCCACTGGATTCAAATGCTGTTCTGCTCCAGGCCCCACGCCTACCCACCTGATTCTGCCACAGTGGCTCTATCCCAATTGAACGCTCTCTGATTTCTTTATTGATGTAGGAAAACCATTTGAGAACACCAAAATCATGAACGCTGCCGTTGCGAATATTATAGTATCGATATTACTCACCAAACGATATGAATACGACGATCCCACATTTCTAAGACTCCTGAGCTTGTTCAATGAAAACATCCATCTTTTTGCAAGCCCTTCAGTCCAGGTGATTCTTCACTTTTAACACCTGTTTCAGTTCTGTTTCTGTTCTGTTTGGGGTTGGCAACATCCAAGTCACCATTCCAGAGAATACAGATCAGTTCCTTTGGAGGAAAGGGCTGGTTTGGAGGATGGACTCTATGGCATGGCATCCCTGTGAAGGGCACTCTGTTCCCAAATCCTCCCTCCAAATCTCCAGGAAGTTTTCAACCTGGAGTTGCCAACGCTAGTTTTGGTGCTAAGAGGGAAGGTATTCATTGGCCTCACCCCCTATACGTGTTTTCTGTTGTGCTTTCCTTCCTACCTTCCTTCCTTCCTTCCTTCCTTCCTTCCTTCCTTCCTTCCTTCCTTCCTTCCTTCCTTCCTTCCTCCTTCCTTTCCTTCTTCCTTCCTTCCTTCCTTCCTCCTTCCTTCATTCCTCCTTCCTTTCCTTTCCTTCTTCCTTCTTCCTTCCTTCTTCCTTCCTTCCTTCCTTCCTTCCTCCTTCCTTCCTTTCCTCCTTCCTTCCTTCCTTCCTTCCTTCCTTCCTTCCTTCCTTCCTCCTTCCTTCATTCCTCCTTCCTTTCCTTTCCTTTCCTTTCCTTTCCTTTCCTTTCCTTTCCTTTCCTTTCCTTTCCTTTCCTTTCCTTTCCTTTTCTTTCCTTCTTCCTTCCTTCTTCCTTCCTTCCTTCCTTCCTTCCTCCTTCCTTCCTTTCCTTCTTCCTTCCTTCCTTCCTTCCTTCCTTCCTTCCTTCCTTACTTACTTACTTACTTACTTAGGATGAACTAGACATCAGTGGCATCTGCAAGTCTACCACAAGGATGGGCTGCCAGACTGAGGGCAGAAGTTCCTGGTTGGAACTCCTTTCAACAGTGCCACAAGGGCCCAATGTGGCTTGGGGCCACAGCACAGGGGGATGGGGGGAAAGTTCTTCCCTCTCTCCTGCACCATTTTCCGAAGCTGAAACTTTACCAGGAGGTAGCCCCTGATGGGGTAAATTTATTTGTTTGTTTGTTTGTTTATTTAATTCACATTTATATACTGCCCTCCCCATGGCAGTTTACATAGAACTGTAAACTATACAAGAAACCATACATATAAATAACTATAACATTAATAGCTAATAATAACAGGGTAACAGTATAACATTAAACAATAATAATACAAACAGCTCTAGGAGTCTTGATGGATTTCTGTGGTGGGGGAGGGAGGCAGGGGTCCTGCAGATGTTGTTGGTTGTGCCTGGTCTCAACCAAACACCTGGTGAAGGAGCTCCCTTTTGCAGGCCCTGCAGAACTGTTTTAGTTCCGGTGGAGCTCATTCCACCAGGTGGAGGCCAGGAAAGAGAAGGCTCTGGTCCTGGTTGAGGCCAGGCAGACTTCATTAGGGCCAGGGACCATTAGCTAATTGGTGGCAGCAGACCGTAGAGCTCTTTTGGGGACATAGGCAGGGAGGCGGTCCCTCAGGTACACTGGGCCCTGACCGCGTATGGCCTTGAAGGTGATTACCAGAACTTTTAGCCTGATCTGGAATTCAACTGGCAACCACTGCAGTTGGTGGAGAATGGGCCAGGTGTGGGATCTCCATGGTGTTGCTGTGAGGATCCTGGCCGCTGCGTTTTGGACCACCTATAGTTTCCGGGTCAAGGCTGCACAGAGCGAGTTACAGAAATCCAGTCTGTAGGTGACCATTGCGTGGATCACTGTGGCTAGGTGTTCCGGGGCGCTAATAAGGCGCTAGTCGCTTGACTTGGCGGAGATGGTAAAATGCCAGCCGTGCTACCTTCGTGACTTGGGCTTCCATTGTGAGAGAAGCATCCAGAATCACGCCCAGGTTCCTAGAGGAGTGAGCCGTAGAGAGCTCTACACCAGTGGTCCCCAACCTGCGGGCCGTGGCCCGGCGCCGGGCCGCAAAGGCCATGGCGCCGGGCCGCGGCTCCCTCTCCCCGCCCCCCCCCCGCAGTAAAAAACTTCCCAGGCCGCAAGCTTGCGGCCCGGGAAGCTACTTACTGCGGGAGGGCGGGGAGAGGGTATCAGGGCCGGGCCGCGCCCGTGCAGGCCGCGCCCGCTCGGCCCGATCCGCGGGCACGGCCCGCGGGCGCGGCCCGATACGTGGGTGCGGCCGGGCGCGGCTCGCGGGTGCGGCCCGCGGGCGCGGCCCGAAGCATGGGCGTGGCCCGCGCGGGCGCGGTCCCTGTGGGCGCGACCCGATGCCCTGCCGGTCCCCAGCCTAATAAAGGTTGGGGACCACTGCTCTACACCATCCAGGGTGGGCAGGCGCGCTTCCTCACATGGGCCCCTCTTACCCAGCCACAGGACCTCCATCTTTGAAGGATTGAGCTTCAGGTGACTCTGCTTGAGCCACCTCGTCACTGCTTCCAGGCCCAGCCTCATTCCCTCTGAAGAAAACAGTTTGTGTTGGGGTGTGTGTGCCAAGTATACTTCCTTCTTCTGGATTTGGAGCCATATCAACAGATTCCTATTGTTTCCTCAGGCTTACCTGAGGGCTAGAGGGAGAGGGAGGGAGAGGAATGTGAAGATCGTGTTAACCCTGTATTAATCTCTGCCATGAAGAGTTAGCTTTGATACTCTGCTTTTCACTACTTGAAGGAGTCTCAAAGCAGCTTACAATCGTCTTCCCTTCCTCTCCCCTCTCCCGTGAGGTAAGGTGGGGCTTAGAGAGTTCTGAGAGAACTGCGCTGGTCCAAGGTGACCCAACTGACTTCATTTGGAGGAGAAGGGAAATTAACCTGGTTCTCCAGATTAGAGTCCCCCACTTTTAACCACTGCATGATGTTTAATGATGTTGCCCGCCCTGAGCTGTATTGGAGAGGCCAGGCTAGAAAAATAACTATTTATTTATAGAACACTGCTTCTGTTACTTGACCTTGGTGTAATGGTTAAGAGTGATGGCTTCGAATCAAATTCAAATTCAAAAACCTTTAACGGCATATAAAACGTCTATAGAAAAGAAGGCGTTGATCATTAATAATTCGAAACGATTACATAGTTATAAAATAAAAACAAATAGGTGAAATAAACTAATATTAATCAAATATCTCAGCCCCACCTACCTCACAGAGTGTCTTTTGTGGGGAGGGGAAGGTAATTGTCAGCAGCTTTGAGACTCCTTCTGGGAGTGAAAAGGGGAATGTAAAAACCGACCTTCTCCTCCCTACTCTTGACTATATTTCTGTTTGGCCGTGGACTGACCACACAGATCCTGCTTTCTGCCCTGACCCTGACTTTATTCTCCTGTGTCTTCATCACCTGTGGCCTCTCTCTGCTCCTCCAGCACTTTGAACTGTGCCTTGACTTTTCGCCAGATATCCGACAAAGGGAGTTTTGATTCCCAAAAGCTCTTACTCCCCCAAAAATCTTGTTGGTCTCCGAAATACTACCGGACTCAAGTCTAGCTCTGCTTCAAGAATTTCATCCATTTCTACAGGTGCAATGAGGGAGCCTGACAGGGTGGGCAGACCCAGCTCCCAGCTGAATTTTTCCAAACCCAGCTCCCAGCTGAATTTACTATGTCTCTGGTGACTCCTGGGCAGCAATGAACCAAGATATTGAAGTAAAAACACTTTCCTTTGTTGCCTGAGAAACGTTGCTAATCATTGTATTGCTCATCTTTTATCTTCCCCCAGCTGTATAACGTGTTTCCTGCTCTGGGCTTCCTTTTGGGGGCTCGTAAAAAGGTCCTGAATAACCGAGATGAACTCTTCGTCTTCATAAAGGCCACCTTCATAGAGCACCTGAAGGACCTGGATGCCAATGACCAAAGAAGCTTGATCGATTCATTCCTTGTCCGGCAGCAAGAGGTGACGCCACCCTTTAAATAAATATATTAGTAGCTGCAGGTGGACTGTGAGGGCATTTCCGCACCTGTTAAATGTAGTGAAATGCTTACCTTACGTAGTCATTATATTCCGGCCCCTCCATATGATATCTCCAACATCCAGCGTCTGGGCAGTAACCGGCTGGCTACATCCTCCATTTTAAAGTGAGAGCTGCCTCGTTCCACCCTCGCACCCACCTCCCTCTCCATTGTTCCTGGGGATGGGAACATCCTGGAGCAACGAGTAGGTGGACAAGCATGCAGGCAATGCCAGAAATAAAAGAATCTTTTCCCACAGTTGTAACACAAAGCATGCCTCTCTAAAGTCCCCCTCTCCCCAGAGAAATCAGGAGCAAGATCAGTTTTTAAAAGAATCAAAAGACCGGTGATTCCATAAGGGGTGGCATTGAAAAAGAACTATGCATCTATGATTATATGCATAGGTGTTTCAACAGAGAAGTATGAATTTAAGAATTAGCATGGAGAAAGGGGATTGGTTGCTTGGAGTGATTGACAGGCGGTCGGGAGTATAAAGCACGTTGCTCCCTTCCACCATTTCCAGCAGCAGATGTGGAGGGTGAGAAGCATGAAAATTTGGCAGACAAAAGTGAGACAGCAAAAAGGTGAAGAGGGGGCAGGAGGCGTGATATGCCACTCAGCTGGCGTAACGCTGTTTTTACTGATGTGCAGAAATTGTCTGAGCATCTGAGTTTTAAATATACACTTTGCACTTGAGCGCATGGATCATTGGCAAGTCATCTAGTGTTGGGAAAGAACTCCCCATTACCCAAAACGAATTTCCTTATTTTCAGCAGTTGCTGAGATGTGACCAGAACTGTTTGTATAGGTCACATGTTACTCACAGGTAAAAAGAAGGACAGGGAACGCCAGGAGAAAACCTCATGTGTTCTGCACTCCTGCTGCTTTCTACCAGCTTGGTGTAGAGAGCTAGGTTGGTGTAGTGGTTAAGAGCAATGGCCTCTAATCTAGAGAGCTGGGTTTGATTATCTACTTCTCCATGTGCAGCTAGTTGTGTGACCTTGGGCCAGTCACAATTTTCTCAGAGCTCTCTCAGCCTCACCTAACTCACAGGGTGTCTGTTGTGGGGAGAGGAGGGGTAGGTCATTGTAAGTTGCTTTGAGGCTCCATCTGGTAGTGAAAAGCAGGGCATAGAAAGCGCAGAGATCTGAGCTAAGGAAGCTTTCAGCCTCACTGATTTAGATCAGGGGTCCCCAGTTGTTTTGAGCCTGTGGCCGGCTTTGGAATCCTGATAAAGCATGGTGGGCCCAAGGACAAAATGGCTGCCTGAGGAGAAAGTGCCAACCACATAATTTGGAGTAATTAAATAATGAATAACTGTCATAGTAACTCTTCCACATTTAAGGAAGAGACTCTGCATAGGAGGATGCCCTTTTGAGCACTATGGCCCCTACTGACACCACAGTGGGATCCCCGATTTCGATATTCATACCCTGCCTTTCCCCCCAATTTGACCATAGGATGCAGTCAGGGCTCTATAGGAGCAGGTATTTTTTTCAGGGTTTGGATCACTCTGGTTACTCTTTAGGGTAGGTTTTCTAAGCCAGGGTTTTGTGACACTCTGGGTTTTCTTGACAGCCCTGGAAGGGTTTCCTGAAGGCGTGGGAGTTAATATATATTTAAAATTTGTTAAACATTGATTGGGTGATATGATTATACATGGTCATGTTGACCTTCCCCACCCCCACCCCCGCCCCCACAAACACAAAATGGCTAATGATGGGCCTGGAGGGGGTGGAAGGGCAGGGGCCCATATAGGCGTGTACAGAGCTATGTTTCCCAACCATATTCTGCACGATCGTACCATTTCTGGGGCTTCTTGAAGCCTGAAGAATGTTTCAGGGTTTTTTTAACAGCCAAAACGTTGAGAAAGGCTGCTTTGGAGGGACTGGCATATGGCAAAAGCCAACACAAAAGCCACCTATTTTTAATTGGTCCTAATAAAATATGTGGCTTTTGGTTTTGGGGTTTCCTTTGGATTTGTCTGGTTACCCACAACCATTTTCTGCTACTGCATATCTCAGAGATCTGTTTACATGATCACTCCTGCCCATTCCTGTCAATGCTGTGCTCAGGGCCCTCTTGCAGTTCAAAGCAATCATTGGATTTTGATCATGACTTCATTTTTATCCCTGTAGGAGAAGGACAAGACGAATGGCTTTTTCCATAACGAAAACCTGAAGACCCTGGTGGGTGACTTATTCGGAGCTGGCACAGAGACCTCTTCAACGACGCTTCGCTGGGCCCTCCTTTTAATGATGAAGTACCCCCGAAATCCAAAGTCAGTTGCTTTCCGTTGTCTTGAGCTTGACCTGCTAAGATTTCCAGATGGTTATTGTATGCAGTAGGGGTTTGGAACAGAGTGGCATCAGAAGGGAATTGAAAACAAATCAGCCAGCATCAGAATGCTCTTGTATAAATCCATGGTGCAGCCTCGTTTGGGCTACGGTGTACAGATCTGGTCAGTGCACCTCAAAAAAGATATTGTCACCTTGGGAAAAGTGCTGGAAAGGGCAACTAAAATAATTAAGGGGATGGAACACTTCGCTTGTGAAGAATAGTTTTGAAAGTTAGGGCTCTTTAGCTTGGAGAGCCAATGACCGAAGGGTGACATGATGGAGGTGTACAAAATTATGAATGAGATAGAAAAGGGAGAGAAAGAAGTATTTTTCGCTTCCCTGTAATACAAAAATTCATGGGTACTCAATGAAATTAGTGGGCAGTAGGTTGAGAACAGATAAAGTGAAGTCCTTTATTGCTTCCGCTTCCCCCTCCCAAGTTCTCTTTGTTTCTGTACCTGGGAGGGGGCAGATCCTGTACACCTATTCCTGCCTTAAACTGCATCCTCTCCCCCCCTCCAGTCCTCCTTGAGCCTGTCTGTTAACACAGGTGATGACATCACTTCTGGTTCCATGTAACTTTGGGGGGTGGGCGTGACAGGGAGGCGTGACCAGTTGACGTCACTTCTGGGACTCATCGAAGCCTGGTCAAACAGATGAAAAAGGCTGACAAGCTAAGTCTTTTTGCTTACTAAGAAAGAGATGAAGATAAGTAAGTAATGTTGAGTGTGGCTAAATTTTTGGTAGCTGTAACAAAATCACACTGTAGTGCAATGGTTTGCAATTTATGACTCTAACAGGAATTAGGAAAATACGTCTATTATGTATTTATAGAAAGGTTTGTCTTCCCTTATTGAGTCAGCTTGAAACCATGAAGTTTATTATTGTGAAAAGAAATGTTTTATTTTTCTCAGAAAAAGTCCAGGAAGAAATTGCACAGGTAGTGGGATCTGCTCAGCCACGGACTGAACACCGTGCAAAAATGCCGTACACGGATGCCGTAATCCACGAAGTTCAGAGGTTCGCTAACGTTGTTCCTACAAACTTGCCACGCGCAACCACAGTGGATGTCACTCTTAAAGGCTACTTCATTCCCAAGGTGATCAGTCTGTCTTCAATGCATTATGACCTTGACTCAGTTGATTCTGCCATGTCTGTTCATTGAGTCCTCAGAAGATCCTCTTTGCAAATATCTTGTAGAATTGTTGGCTAAATCCCATTGATCTCACTGGAAGAGCCAAGTGAAAGTTAATTCCACTTACTCAAAAATGATACACTCCTCGGCACTCAGTTAGTTGGCGGTTGTGTTAGGATACTGAAATGTGTTTTTAACATAAAAATATGATTTTAACGTGTAATGTTATATATAATTGTATTCATTGATTCATGTTACCTGCCCTGAGCCTCACGGTATTGGCAGGCAACAGGAATAAAGGTTCCTTCCTTCCTTCCTTCCTTCCTTCCTTCCTTCCTTCCTTCCTTCCTTCCTTCCTTCCTTCTTGGCTTTTTAGTTGAAATGATGTGAACATGAAAACAGCCAGATGTAGTTAGCTCATGCCAAAATATTTAAAGACTTATCAGTGTTATTCATTTAAGAAGAAGAAGAAGAGTTGGTTCTTATATGCCGCTTTTCCCTACCCAAAGGAGGCTCAAAGCGGCTTACAGTCACCTTCCCTTTTCTCTCCCCACAACAGGCACCCTGTGGGGTGGGTGAGGCTGAGAGAGCCCTGATATCACTGCTCGGTCAGAACAGTTTTATCAGTGCCGTGGCGAGCCCAAGGTCACCCAGATGGTTGCATGTGGGGGAGTGCAGAATCGAACCCGGCATGCCAGATTAGAAGTCCGCACTCCTAACCACTACACCAAACTGGCTCTCAAATCTTTACCCCATTTTCCTTGAACTTGAGTTCACACAGGTCAATTCTGCCTGGTGTAGTGGTCAAGATTGGAGGCCTCTAATCTAGCAAACCAGGTTTGATTCCCCAGTCCTCCGTGGACAAGTCACAGTTCTCTCAGAGCTCTCTCAGCCCCACCTAGTTCAAAGGAAGTCTATTGTGGGAAGACGAAGGGAAGCTGTGTTGGGATTCCTTTGGGTAGTGGGGTATGAAACCCGCTCTTTTTCTTTAGTGTGCGGGCCTGCTCTTTTGTTTCTTTGAAGGTTGATATACTTAGCTAAAAGCATGGCTGTCTTATTAATTTTCTTCATTCCAGTCCAGTCATTCCTAAGAAACCAACAAGATTTGGAGAGTTAGAATTGCCTTTTGTCAGATTTCCCAAAGGGGGCTTTGACTCTTGAAAGCTTGTATCTAGAAATGCTTGTTGGTCTCTGTGGAGCTCTTGGTCTTGAATTTAGCTTTTCTACTGCAGACCCAACAAGTCTCGCTTCCAAAATAATCTTCATCCCCCCCCCCCCCCAATAACCCATTGCGTTGCCTTTGCAGGGGACTTACATCCTCCCATTACTGAGCTCTGTGCTGCAAGATGAAACTCAGTGGGAGAAACCACTTAAATTCTACCCGGAGCACTTTCTGGACTCGAATGGAAAGTTCGTAAAGAGAGATGCGTTCTTGCCTTTCTCTGCAGGTATCTACCTCTAGATATTGGTCGTCTTAATTACTGGCTGAGGTGTCTGAATCCTAAGTACCTTGGCTTGGAAGAACGCCATAAATGGTGGCGATTTCTCATTGTGCAGAACCAAAATGTTTGCACTTCTCATTTCGCACTGCCCTTTTGGGGCACCATGTGCTAAGTCTCACTGGGAATTAATCTTTCTTTCACAAACAGTGTTCTCTCTCAGTAACAATAATTATTTTAAAAAGTCCAGGGGCCCCGTTAAGACCAACAAAGTTTTTAGTCTAGGTATGGCCATTTCTCATTTAGCACTGCAGCAATTCTCCCTATGGAATGTTTTGGCACCTTGTGCTAAGTTTCACTGGGAGTTCATCATTCTTTTACAAACAGTGTTCTCTTTGGCCCATTATGCACGGAGTGGAAAGTCTGCATTCGGGGTGGAATGGCGGCGGCTAAAATTACCAATTATGCACGCTGCAGGCGGCAACCGGGTGCAGAGTCAACTTATGCCGCCGAAAAAGCCTGATTAGCGAGATGCAGAAGAATGTGGAGCTTCCTGGGACCAGGGCGCAACCAGAAGCGGCTCCGGAGTAGCCCTGTGCATAATCGGATACTCTGGGTTTTGCCGCCATTGTGTTCTGTCCCATGCATAATCGGTTTGCTTCGCTTCTTCCTCCTCCTTGTTCTCCATGCCACCGTTTCAGCGGCCGTGCATAATAGGCCTTTCAGGGACAATAAGTATTGACTCCAAGGGCACCATTAAGAGTTTTTATTCTCGGTTTGAGCTTTTGTGTGCACGCTCCCTTCCTCAGATCCAATGGAAATGAGCAGTTCATACATTGTGGGTAGAGAGTGAGCTGTAAATTAGCATACAGGATAATGAAAATAACAACCTCTTGTGGCGCAGAGTGGTAAGGCAGCCGAAATGTTGTCTGAAAGTTCTGCCCATGAGGTTGGGAGTTCGATCCCAGCAGCCGGCTCAAGGTTGACTCCGCCTTCCATCCTTCCGAGGTCGGTAAAATGAGTACCCAGCTTGCTGGGGGGTAAACGGTAATGACTGGGGAAGGCACTGGCAAACCACCCCGTATTGAGTCTGCCATGAAAACGCTAGAGGGCGTCACCCCAAGGGTCAGACATGACTCGGTGCTTGCACAGGGGATACCTTTACCTTTTACCTTATAATGAAAATGATTCATAGGTTCAAGGACCACACAGGAATAACAAGCCTCAGCTACCATCGGTTTGGGTGTAATCCTGGGGGGAGGGGAGAGGGAAACATAGTGAAGGAAATAATTTGGTCAGAATTGGAGATTGATGGACAGATGTTTCCTTAATTGTGAGAGTAATCAACTGAGATCCTTCCATTACACTCCATCTGCCTCCTCTCAAGCATTGTGGTGATTTTACACCATCTTCTTCTTTGAAGTGTGAAGAATTATCTTCCCTCTCCTTCCCTACTAAGGAGTCTTAGTAGACCTTACATTGAACGTGAGTCAACAGTGTGACTCGATGGCTAAAAAGGCAAATGGGATTTTGGGCTGTATCAAACAGAGTATTGTGTCCAGATCAAGGGAGGTGATGGTATTGCTTTACTCTGCTCTGGTTTAGCCTCACTTGGAGTACTGTGTTCAGTTTTGGGCACCCCAGTTGAAGAGGGATGTAGACAAAGTGGAGCATGACCAGAGGAGGGCAACAAAGATGGTGAGGGGTTTGGAGACCAAGACGTATGAAGAAAGGTTGAGGGAGCTTGGTCTATTTAGGCTGTAGAGGAGACAACTGAGAGGGGATTTGATAACCATATTCAAGTATTTAAAAGGCTGCCATGAGGATGGAGCAGAGTTGTTCTCTCTTGCCCCAGAGGGACGGACCAGAACAAATGGGATGAAATTAATTCAAAAGAAGTTCCGTCTGAACATCAGGAAGAAGTTCCTGACAGATAGAGCCGTTTCTCAGTGGAACAGGCTTCCTCGGGAGGTGGTGGGTTCTCCATCTTTGGAAATTTTTAAACAGAGACTAGATAGCTATCTGACAGAGAGGCTGATTCTGTGAAGGTTAAAGGGGGTGGCAGGTTATGAGCAATAGGGTTGTGAGTATCCTACATAGTGCAGGGGGTTGGACTAGATGATCCATGAGGTCCCTTCCAACTTCATTATTCTATGATTCTCACCAGACCAGAGAAATATATTCCAATCTACCATTTCAAATGACATTACATTTGCCTACTCATTACATGACATTATAATCTACTATTCTAATCTATTATTCCAAATAAGAAATAAAAGAAAGAGGGCATATGGCCCTACTGGGGGATTGGTGAGAATACAGATGTAAGGTCGGAATGAAGTCACCATATGTAGTGAGATAAGAAACCAATATCCCTGTTAAGTCCTACTTTATAAAACCTTGTTAAGAAATTCATTAAACTGGACTTCCTTCTCTGTTGTTACAGGTCGAAGAATGTGTGCAGGGGAAACCCTTGCTAAAATGGAGCTCTTCTTGTTCTTTACAAGCCTTCTCCAGAAATTCACTTTCCAGCAGGCCCCTGGAATGTCTAAAGATGACCTGGACTTGACACCATTGGTTGGGTTAACAACACCTCCAATACCTTACATGTGCTGTGCTTTGTCACGTTCGTAAGGTTCAACTCTGTCTTGCTTAGTTCTCCAGTGTGCTTCCTTAGTCTTTTCTACAGCCGGTGAAGACCTTTCATGGCAATGGCCTCAGGGGATTCAGTTTCACAGAGTTAGATCCAACCAGTTTTCCCAGTCAGTCTGGCTCTGGATTTCCTTTCTTGCTGCACTCTCAATTCTATGTGGGTTTTGTCCATGGAGGTCTCATGATCTCCAGCATAGACTTTGGGGCAGTCACAATTGACCCCTTTATCACCAGTGGGAAACCTGGTTGGATCCAGCCCATCACCTTGATCTTTAGCACTTTACATGCCAGTCTGCCAAATGAACTCTGAGACACTGCAGAACTTGAAATTTGGACATCATCACGAGATTTGGACTTTGAGTCTTGATTGTCTCAATGTACATAATGATAATGACGATGGCCCAGGACCTGGTCTGGGCCATTTGGGATTTTTTGCCTAGTGTGCAGCACCCAAATAGAATGACCACTAGACTGGCAGACCTTTATGATTTTATTCAACTGCAGAAGAACAAAATGACACAGGTGGGTTGGTCCCAAAAGAGCCTATGTGTAGAATAACAGAGTAACATCAAATTAAATAACTTCACACTGGAGGAGGGAGAAGGTGATGCCCTTACCGGTCAAACCAATAACCTAAGGTCTCCACCCTTTGCACATTCCCCTGGGACCACCCTTATGCCATTTTGCTAAGTCACCGGAAAGGTCCCTAAAAGGCGATATCCGTTCTTCCCAGGCCTCCGCCCGACTGCAATGGTTTAGTATCAACAATTCTAGTGGCCTTGGAAATAGGCCATCCTGGTGCATCAACATTGGGATTATTTGGCAGCATTTCAAGAGATGGTCAAGTACATCCTTCTCACAAGGCCTTCTGATTAAGACATAGTTCCAGAAGCTAAGTTACAGAGACAAAATATTACAGAACTTTGCATTGTCACATACAATGTTTAAGCAAAAATGATCACAGGGTAGGACCCTGTGAAGGATCAGATACAAAACAAGTATTGAGGCACTGGGATACCAAGGTGGCAAATAAAATATCCAAAATAGACTTCTGTGGAGTCTTCAATCTTCTGTTATTTCTTTATTCTTTTATATGTTTCATGTATCGTTGATTAGTTTTAATGTAAACCGCCCTGAGCCTTCGGGGAGGGCGGTATATAAATCTAAATAAATAAATAAATAAATAAATATTCAAAACAGTCCCAGCGCATTTCGCCCACTAGCTTTGTCAAGGGACATAAATTCTTAGAAAATATAAAGGCACAGTTAGTGGTTGTACAACAGTAATTAGTAAATAAATAGAATACATATAAAAGATAAATGTCATGAATACATACTTATTGTTTTCAGACTAACTTCAATTTTGCAAATATATCTCTTAAATAGAGTGTCTAGAACAGAAAAAGAACATTCCAATTATTATAGCAGGAATCTAGTACATTACTAAGACATTACCAAATGACCACAGCCTATATTATTATTATTTAAACTTTTAGAAAACAAAACAGAACGGAGACTTACAAGGTCGTTATAACAAGAGCTACTTGTAGCTTATGGCTTTCCGGACGCACCTGAATCAAGGTGAAGGGAATGCTCAATACTATCTATAATTGCCCACAGCTGGGACACTGCAAAACACCGATAGGTCAAAAGTTACAGTAGTTACAGAAAGCAGCGAAAGTCCAACAAGTTATTCAACTTTTTAAGGTTCCATAATTCCAATTTTAAAAATAGCTCGAGTTTCCTCCTGTTCTAGTAATTTATTAGCATCTAGTTTCTTAAAGCTTTCTGTTTCAAACTTTTTAAACACATAACAATGGAATTGTTCCCATTTATGATTTTTAATTAGACAATGTTCGACAATGTTATCCAGGGCTATTGTCACAAGAGTAATGTGGAGAAGGAGGCACAAGGCAGAGATGACTGCAGGGTGGATTCCCAGTATTTCCTGCCTACATGTTTATATTGCATTGAAGGCAGTCCTAGACCTTCACATATTGCTGTCCCAGAATTTCATTTGGCCCATTTTATAGCACACTCACTCACACACACACAGTACCTTTATTGGCATAAAGCAGATTAGCAAAATGAACAGAGATAGTCAGGATACATCAAGCAGTTTAAGTTTAAAAACTGAAGATAAAAATTCAGCCGTAATAAAGGTGACATTGGCATCCTTATCGCTCAACAAAAATTGGCAGATCAGGTCTTTTGAATGATTTCTCCATTTGGGTATGACGTTCCTTCGCTGGACAATAAACAAGGGACAATCCAGTAAGATATGTTGCATGGTGTCAGGAGTGTTTAATTCACAGGGACATAGTCTATTTTTGAAAGGAAACTTGGCAAATCTCCCTTGTAATACTTTGGATGGAAAGGCGTTGAGCCGCGCAAGCAAAAACGCTCTGCGATAAAGGGGATTTGCCAAATTAAAGAAGTTACCCGGCATTATCCCATGCTTCACTTGGAGACCAAGAGCACGGGGAGAGCAAATTGCCGGGACAGTAGGCTGGACTTTTTGGAATTCCTGATCGAGGAGCCTTTGTTTAATTCGGCGCATAATGGAAGATTCATTCAGAGATAAGATGTAATTGTAGTCAATGCCAATTTGTTGGAGTGTAATAGCACACTCAAACGGTAGAGTGACATGGAAGGCAGACACAGAAGTCACCTGAGGGAATGACTTCAGAGTCACAAGCTGATGTGACTCCCAGCCTGTGCTTCCTCCCATATGGAGAACTGTCATGCTTCCATAGCTCAAGAAATGATTGTGCAGAAAGGCCCTCAGTTTTGAGACCAAGCGCCAGTTTGTCTCTTATTTAAACGGGCCAATGATGAGAGAAGTAGGCAGTCCATTCCCTCACAGATCACTTTCTCGGCTATTCAGAAGAAAATGTTCCACTTCTTCATGACAAAACATTTGGGAACTAACTGGGAAAGAGAATTCTAGATATTGAAAGGAAGGCAATCATCCAATTCAGCCATTCTCGGGGGGGGGGGGGCATATGGCTCCCTGGGGGCCCCTAGCACGTTTGAAGAGGGCCACAGAATGGGGGGGGGAAATGTGCTTGGCACACAAGAACACACATTTGGTTTTGTTCAAAACCAGAGAAGGTTACTGGAGGCAGTGTTGGAATTCTTGCTTCGTATCCTTGCATCCCCCCTCTGAGGCTGAAGTGATGCATGATGGGAGTGTTCCATTTTGACAGTTAGCTTTTGACAGTTGGTTGTTAGTGAGAGGGACTGACTTGAGTCTCTCTCTTTGTTAAGATTCAGGTTCATCTGTAAGATAACGTAAAGAAATCACTATGTCGTGAATATCAAATGAAACAATGTTCTAAGCAGACTGTTAACTTTATGTGAATAAGGCAAGAAAAAGAAAGTGCTTAAGACCAGATTTTACCTCAGAGGAAAGGTTACTGTTAAAGATTGTGTTTGACTGTTTTCTAGTGTCTGAGTAAACATATCCAAGTCTTACTACAGAAGATGATGTACCTTATTATTTGATATAAGAAGAAAATCACCTGGCAGCTTTTATATGCATTTTTCTCTCCACTGAACAAACTGACTCCCATAATTGACCAGCTTCCACAAATAAGATTTCATATTTTATTTTTCCTTATCTAAGATATTGATAGATATCAAAATCCCAGTATCAACCTCAATATTTTTACCATAAAATCCCAACAGGCAGCCCTTGAAAAAAAACCAATCTGTATCAGAACTTTTAATATCCAGTAGCCATGCAAGGGACCTTCACTTGATTATAGATGTTGGTTTACCCCCCAGGTGACTGAAAAACATATTTTATGTATATCTGTGTGTTTTTAAAACAATAAAGTAAAGGTAAAGGTATCCCCTGTGCAAGCACCGAGTCATGTCTGACCCTTGGGGTGACGCCCTCCAGCGTTTTCATGGCATACTCAATACGGGGTGGTTTGCCAGTGCCTTCCCCAGTCATGACCGTTTACCCCCCAGCAAGCTGGGTACTCATTTTACCGACCTCGGAAGGATGGAAGGCTGAGTCAACCTTGAGCCGGCTGCTGGGATTGAACTCCCAGCCTCATGGGCAAAGCTTACAGACAGCTGCCTTACCACTCTGCGCCACAAGAGGCTCTTTTTAAAACAATAGGTAAAGGTAAAGGTATCCCCTGTGCAAGCACCGAGTCATGTCTGACCCTTGGGGTGACGCCCTCTAGCGTTTTCATGGCAGACTCAATACGGGGTGGTTTGCCAGTGCCTTCCCCAGTCATTACCGTTTTACCCCCCAGCAGCAAGCTGGGTACTCATTTTACCGACCTCGGAAGGATGGAAGGCTGAGTCAACCTTGAGCCGGCTGCTGGGATCGAACTCCCAGCCTCATGGGCAAAGCTTTCAGATGGCTGCCTTACCACTCTGCGCTACAAGAGGCTCATTTTAAAACAATAGTGTGTGCTTAATATTGACCTCTGAGGTAGACCTGTACAAATTGAAACGCATTAGGTCCTTTGAATGTTAGGATACCCAAAAGCATTTAAAACCATGCAATAATTCAATAAAAGCACATAATCAAAGATGAAGATTTGGTTTTAATACCCCGCTTTTCACGACCTGAAGGAGTCTCAAAGGGGCTTACAATTGCCTTCCCTTCTCCCTACGACAGACACCCTGAGAGGCAGGTGGGGCTGCGAGAGCTCTGACAAGGACTGTTCTGTGAGAACAGCACTAACAGGACTGTGACTGGCCGAATGTCACCCAGCTGGCTGCATGTGGAGAAGGAGGAGGGGTAAGCAATCCAACCCAGCTTGCCAGATTAGAGTAAGATGACCAGGTGTCCCGACTCTGGCGGGACAGCCATGCCTTTTGGGGCAAAGTCAAGCCGCTCTGGTGCAGAGAGGGATTTACTTGCTGCCGATACTAGGAGCTCTTCCCCCACCTCTCTCTCCTCTGGGCAGGCAATGCAGCCGCAGTAGCGTCGAGAGGAGTGAGCGGGGTTGAGTCAACACGTGCACTGCTCAGGGAGTTGTGGCTTCGTCGCTTACTTTCCGCTCCCAGACCCTTGTTGGTTATCATTCCGGTAGAAGGATCCGCCCTGGGTGGGGACGACGAGGGACCCTGGGGCCCACTGCATGAGGGGATTCAGAGCACACCGGTGGGGCCCGGGCAGAGTCGCGCATGCCTTCTCTCCCACTGACCCACCGTGAGTGACGGGCTGCCTGAGCTCCAGAAAGTGCAGAGGACAAAAGGAGTTCTGTTGCTTCGCCAGAACCCTGGACTGCACCAGCAGCCGGCCTCCCCTCTCAGGCTCTTGAAATTTGTAAATTTGTAAAGAGCCAGTTTGGTGTAGTGGTTAGGAGTGCGGACTTCTAATCTGGCATGCCAGGTTCGATTCTGCGCTCCCCCACATGCAGCCAGCTGGGTGACCTTGAGCTCGCCACAGCACTGATAAAACTGTTATGACCGAGCAGTGATATCAGGGCTCTCTCAGCCTCACCTCCCTCACAGGGTGTCTGTTGTGGGGAGAGGAAAGGGAAGACGACTGTAAGCCGCTTTGAGCCTCCTTCGGGTAGAGAAAAGCGGCATATAAGAACCAACTCTTCTTCTTCTTCTTCTTCTTCTTCTTCTTCTTCTTCTTCTTCTTCTTCTTCTTCTTCTTCTTCTTCTTCTTCTTCTAAACCCTCCCCCCTCCCCCCTTTCTTCCACGTACTTGCAAGTATTTCTTCTAAAACAGCTTGTTGCCCAACAAGGGGGGAAATTCCTGGAATTTTGCATTGGAAGGTTTTCTGGATTGTTGTCAGTGTAGCTTGTTGCGTAGTTGTGCACATCCTTTTCTAATTTGTGGTGTCAGAAGGAGAAGAGTGGATGCCTCCTTGAAGGCTTTGTAAAAACACGTGTGATGGATTACTCAAGCCAGTGTGTTCCTTATCTCACCCGCCCCAAACTGGGGCTAAAGAAAACAAGCCTCCTTTCAAGTTAACAAATGCAGGGGGAGGAGCGATTTATTTAGTTAGTCGGGCTACATGCAAGTCAAGGCGTCTATTCACGTGGCTTACTCAGTATTCTTCTTGCTGATCGGTTGGATCCTCCACTTGTATGCCTCCAAGTAAGAATTATTTTTAGGTTCTTGGTCACTCCATGCTAAAATGCTGAATGAACATAATAGTAACTGGCAAACTGGCAAAATTGTATCGGTCACTGGGAAATAATTCCAGCTTAATCGTGTTTATCGTTTTGGTGAAGGGGAAAAGAGTTTAATTTTACTTTACAGGCTCTTGCTGTATCTCAGCATCTGTACTAGATCAAAGCAAGATTCCCAAGTGTTAAGCTATTTTAATAAGATTTCTGACACTTGTAAATAAAGTGTAGGAAAGCAATCTGTGTTGGCTAGAATGAGCATTCCTGAAGCAAAATATTTGTTGTACATTTTATATGTTATCTGTACCTGTTTTTTGTTCCCTGTAAACTGAGCCTTCAGGGGAGGGCGGTATATAAATATAAAAATAAATAAATAAATAAATAAATAAAGGAATGCGCAAGGATTGTGTCACTATATGTTTCCTTACTTAGGGCCATTATAAACTATATCTAAGATATTGGTGACCTTGAATATAGTTTTATATTATTACTTGGTATGGAATTGTTTGTCTCTAGTGCATTGTGTTTGCCAAATGATGTATGCCTATAACTTTAATATCTGCTTATTGTGCGTTTTCTGGGCTGTGTGGCTGTGGTCGGGTAGTTTTAGTCTGTGACCTTTGGCCAGTTACAGTGGCTGGCATCCAGGCCATGTCTGGAGGTTGGCAACCCCCCTTATGTCCCTCTGTACAAGTCTTAAAATCTGGTCACCTTAGATTAGCGGCCAGTGCTCTTTAATCACTACACCAAGCTCAGCACATGAGAAAACCCAAAAAAGAGAAAGTGCCACATTTGAATCCCACCTGCATATGTCATCATTGTCCCATCCCTTCACAGCTGAATGAGACATTCTTCTAGGGTTGGAGACTTTGGGGGTGGAGCCAGGAGAGTACAGAATTTGGGGCAGGAAAGGACTTCAATGGAGTAGAATGCTATGGAGTCCACCCTCCAAAGCAGCCATTTTTTCCAGGGAAACGAAATGTTCCAAAATGTTTTACGTAAACTGCCCAAAGCCGTAGGGAAGAGCGATATAAAAATCTAGATGGATGGATGGATAGATGGATAGATGGAATTCCAGGGTAGGGTTGCCAGCTTGGGTTTGGGAAATACCTGGGGACTTTTTGGGTAGAGCCAGGAGTGGGCAGGGTTTGGGGTGGGAAATGACCTCAGTGGAGTATAAAACTATGGGGTCAGGTCTAGCAGCTCTGGGTTGGGAAATATCTGGAGACTTTGGCAGTGGGGGCGGGATATGGATAGAGAAGGACCGCAAGTAAAATGCTATGGAGTTCATCTTGCAAAGCAACCAAAGATCCAGGAAAATGGATCTCTTTAGTCTGGAGATGAACTGTAATTCCCACCTGGGGACTGGCTTCCCTAAGTTCTGCCCCGCTTAAAACCCTATATGTCTATCCCTTGAACCCATTCTATTCACCTTTACACCCCCCCCCAACACCCTTTAAGGAAGGTTTTTTTAAAAAAACACACACGTTGCAACGAATCTGCGTTGATTCGTTGCAGGTGATGTTTGAGCTGCCGTTTCATCGTTGCCATGCTTCCCCAGAGTGAAAAAAAAATACCCCCCCCCCCGCACGGGTGCGATTTTCGGCCGAAAACAGAGTGAAAAATAAAGGGAAAATAAACCAGCAAACGGGGCTGTGTGTTGCTTGTGCTTGGTGACTTAAAACAGCTCTGGGGAGGGACTGCAGCCAGGGAAGCCTCGCTGGGTAAACGAAGGCTCGCCGGTGCATTTATTTCCACTCGCTCGGAGAAAAAAAAATGGCGATCGCTTCGCCGGAAGATCAGAGGAGAGAGCCAGGGGGAGGGACTTTGCAGAAACCGCAACAATGGTAACGCACAGAATTTTCTTGCTAGTGTTGCAGATTGGTTACAAGAGTGTAGCGCTTTCCGGAGGGTGAATCCACTTTTTGGGATTTCCCTGAAAGCGCTACAACGAAGCGCTTTTTGCGGATCGGTTTCAGGAGTGTTGCAGATTGTCAACGACGTTGTGCATAACAGCAAAACAGCGATTTCAATTTGCAACCATTGTGCAATTTTGAACAAGTGCGGAATGGCCCTCATTGTTCTCCCTCCTTGCCTTCCAGTGCCACTAGGGGCACTGGAAGTTGTAGTTTTCTTGCTAAAGAAACAAGCTTGCATGCTGCTGTCTTGTGGTGGTTTGCTTGAGGGCTTCCCTGCTTCTGAAGAAGTGGACTTCTAGTTGGGTCTGATTCCTCTTGCAGATAGTAGGGGACCCACTTGGTACCCAGAACCTGAGAGCCAGTTACTGGTGGACTGGGGCCAGCACAATTTTGTAACCCTGCCTCTAGTCCATCTAGTGTTGCAAGCGCCAGGTGGGGAAATACCTGGAGGCTTTGTGGGTGGAGCCGGAGGGGAGCTTAGCTTGGGGAGGGGCGGGGTGGGGCTCCCATGGCATAGAATGCTGTAGAGCCCACATTCCTAAGTGTCCATTTCCTCCAGCTGAGATGATCTTTGACGCCAGTAGAACAGTCGTACTCCCAGGACATCTCCAGCCACCACCTGGAGGTTGGCAGCCTAAACCACACTGGCATGCAGGAGCTCTGACAGCAAGAGAAAAGGGAACTTGTGGAGTTTAACATTTGAGTTTTCGAGACACCTGCTTGTGTAATTGTTGTGCTGAACTTTCCCGGCCCACAAATATCTTTCTGCTGACACTTCTCACTACATGAGGAATCAAGCTACGTAATCTTGAGTGCAAACCAGCAGTAGGTTGACAAGCGAGAGGAAAATGCAGGACCTTTCATGAAGTTCTGATACTTGTGGCAAAATCCGCCTTTCAAGGAGCATCATTTCACTGGACTGATCTGTTCAGCTGATCCTCAACCTTTGGCCTCCTCCAAAAGAAGTCAAAGGAGTCTAAATCTGTTTGGCCAAGTTTTCATTTGAGGACTTCGTTGCCACCTCCCCCAGGAAGAGCGTATCTGAATGGCTGGAAGGCAAAAGAAACTGGAGGAGAACCAGGACGCATTCTGATTGGTGATCATTATAACTTATTAACTAGAGCAAAACAAACAAACACACACAAAAAAAACCCCAACCCAGTTTATATTGTTTGTGGTGCAGTTACCTAACTCTTTCCACCTTCTCTAGCTGAGAGACACTCTCCTCGATCATTTCAGAAAACGCCTGGTTGGCAGGAAATAGATCGGATGGATCCTCTCTCCATATTTCTCCTCTTTGTCCTTACGATAACCTTTCTTTGGAAAAGGGGCGCTTTCCGGAATGGCAGCAGCCAAAATGTCCCCCCAGGACCGAGGCCACTCCCGCTTATTGGAAATCTCCACCTCATGGACCTGAAGAAGCCGTACATAACCATGTACAAGGTAAACATGTGTCATTGTGGCTCCTGTGACAGTTGTAGATTCATGTTTTAGACTGGTCATCTCTGTTGGGCAAAGACGATTGTAATGGCTTCCCCCCAAGGGCTGGCTACAGTTTGTCAAATAATCTATTTTTTAATTCTTTCCCCTTTAATTCTTTGCTGTTTCTGTCTGCCATGTGGGGGAACTATGAGATCCATTGGTGCAGAGGAACAAAGTTTGAATCCAGTGGCACCTTCAAGACCCACAAATGTCCACTTTGTCAGATAGACTCTTTCAGATACAGATGGTGTGCATGCACACCAAAGCTTATACCTTAAATATAGACTCTGTTGGTCTTCAAGGTGCCACTGCACTCATGTTTTGTTCTGCTGCTTCAGTCCAACAGAGCTACCCCTCTGAATCATTGCTGCATACAGACATTCGCAGGGCCTCTCAACTTTGGCAGGACTGACAGTTTGCCTCCTTTCCTGGAAAAACAAGATCTGGTCAAATTTATCCCCACTCTGATCGCATCCAGAAACGACTACTGCAAAGGCATGGAGTGGGCTTTAGCCCAGAGCCGTTAGGAAAATAACGCAAAATAAATAGAGTTGGCCCAAAGTCAGACATCGCCCCTTTGCTCTTCTAAGGCTATTTGAAGCCAGCCCCCCAATCTCTTGCACTGAACCGCCTTCAGGGAGTGCTGTTTGCCCCACCCAGGTAATGAATAGGGGCCCCAGGATAAAATGTTGAGTAAACAGCTGGAGAAATTGGAGGGCAAAGCAGAAAGTCATCCTCCCCCTCTGCTGCAGTCCTAATCAGAGTTATGGCCTGGCCCACCCAGAAAACCAATTGTGCCTCTCCTGAAGTCAGGCTGCCAGAGTCAAAGTCCAACAAAGGGGAAAAAAGTGGAAAAACCTGTCCCATGACTTAGGATAATAGATATTAATATAATACAGGACCCCAGCAAAGTATTCTTTGAATCTACCCTTTGAATCTACCCTCCAAAGCAGCCATCTTCTCCAGGGGAAGTGATCTCTGTTGCCTGGAGATGAGTTGTCCTCTCTGGGGACTGGCATCCTTAATTAAAGGGAAATGCCATGTGTTCTCTAGGCCTGTTGGCAACCCTGTCCGTACTCAAATCGAGGCAGTACAAAAATAATCAAAACTACTGGACAAAAGGCATACCAGACTGGTCAGACGATGGGTGTGAAATTGCTCTCTTGGTTCTGTGAGGGGCTGTTTATACGTAATGGCTCAGGATGACGCTTCTGACTTGTTTCCTTGGATTATTTTTCAGCTATCCAAAGTGTACGGCCCTGTGTTCAGCATTCAGTTGGGATCCCAGAAAATCGTAGTGCTCATAGGGTATGAGACCGTAAAGGAGGCTTTGGTGAAGCAGGCCAAGGCCTTTGATGAGAGGCCCCTCATCCCGATGTTTGAAGAATTTCTGGGGGGTCATGGTGAGGTCCCTCCATTCCTATTGTGGCTACTCTGTACATGAAGCATAAGAATGGGAAGTCCTAAAGGACTAGGGGATTTAGACTATAGCATAAGAGTAATTGGCTTATTTTCCCGCTCTGTGGTGAAGATCTGTAGCCATCAGCTGGTCTCCATGCCACACAATAAAATTATGCTTAGGATAGACACAGTATTAAAACTTAGGGACACCCAATGAAGTTGTTGGTTGACAAATTCTGGGCAGACAAAAGGAAATAGTTCTTTATTTGATGAGTCCTTAAAATGTGGAATTCACTGCCAGTGGATGTAGTGACGGTAGGGTTGCCAGGTCCACTGGACTGGGCAGGAGCCCCCTGCTTTTCAGATGCACTGCATTTCCAGATTGATCTGAGTTCTGTGGTATTTAGATAGTAAGCAGGGTACATTATGGGATACAGTTGAGAGTAGCAAAACTGAATTGTCATACCCGTTTTTGCTATATAAAGGAGCATCTGTCATAATGTTCAACCTATATGATCCAAGGAAGAACTGAAGAACTACTACTACTACTACTACTACTACTACTACTACTACTACCTTTCAGAGAATCATAGAATTATAGAGTTGGAAGGGGCCATACAGGCCATCTAGTCCAACCCCCTGCTCAACTCAGGATCAGCCCTAAGCATCCTAAAGCATCCAAGAAAAGTGTGTATCCAACCTTTGCTTGAAGACTGCCAGTGAGGGGGAGCTCACCACCTCCTTAGGCAGCTTATTCTACTGCTGAGCTTTCAATACTGCCCTTTCCAGTATTGGGGTGGATCACAGCAATAATTTTTTTTACGATAGTAAAAAAATTCCAATTCCAATCTAATACTAAAATACATTTTTAAACCCCCATCCCCCACCCCACTAGCCCAGACTGGAGATGACAATGGGGGAGCTGAGAGAAAGGAGAATGGAGGGACAGCCCTGGTCTCAACCGTCGGCCTGATGGAAGAGCGCCATCTTACAGGCCCTGCAGAGAACTTTGATAGCTCCAGGAACCACGGGCGAAATGTCCCTGGCTCTGGTCAAGAGCAGGCAATCGTCCTTGGGGCCAGGGGTCACCAGGAAATTGGTGTTCGCATAGCATGATGCTCTCCGGTGATCATATCGGGAAAGCTGTCATAGGTGGTAAAGTGAAGTGGGAAACAGGAAGGCAATGTTGTCAAGGATGCCCATTACCCCTGGCATTTGACTGAACTGGCCTAAACTCAGTATCTACTACACCACACTTAGCACAGTGTAGTGGTGAAGAGGGCAGGAGTAGTATCGGGAAAATGCGGATTCGAATCCCCTCGTGCCCTGCCAACTGGAAATCTGGCCTTCACTTTCATTCAGGTGTTATTTTTGGTCATGGTGAGAGCTGGAAACTGATGCGGCGGTTTGCATTAACCAACTTACGGGACTACGGAATGGGCAGGAAGACCATTGAAGACAAGATCATAGAGGAGTGTGGTTTCTTGGTAGAGAGGTTTGAATCTTATGAAGGTGAGCTGGGGTTTTCTTTTCTGCTCTGACTCCACAGGAGAACAAACTGGTTTTCAATAATTTATTGACAGGGCCTTCGCCCCAAGGAATTCTAGCAACTGTCTAGAGGTGTATCACAGCAAGAGGTGTATCTCCTTGGGGCATGGAAAGATACACAGAGACTGTTTCCACACCAGGGATATTGTACAGATTTGCATTTTTAAGGGGTCGATTTTTTTTGTTTGTTTCTGCAGTTATGTTTGTTTCTTCGGGCGCATTCCTGAATTGTTCCCTTACTTGCCCCACAGCAAAAGAATCCTCAGAAAACCAGTTTTAATTTTTTAAAGCAGGGTCTGTGTCTAATTTGAGGCTGCCCAATGCGGAAATATGCGCCATTGAGTTTTTCCCTGCCCGCACTGTTTCCTCATTGCTGTCCTCCCTCCCCCTCCCGAAAAAGGGGGTGATTTCATTACAATGCTGTCACTGTCCTCCCCCCTCCCCTTTCCCCATCTTCCCCTCCCAAAAAATCTGCTTTAAAAAAAAAAGGGGGGGGGGGTTGCATTTCAATGCTGTTTCTAATATTTTTAAAGCAGACTTGCAGGCTTGTACAGCAGTATTATGATGTTATAACCTTATAATATCATAACACAAAAATTAGAAGCACATTTTTAGAAAAGGGGAGGGGAGCAAAGCATGGTGGGAGGCTGCCTCGGTTGGACGCAGTGCAGAAAGCATGTTGCGAAGTTCAGCCTGGGAAATAAGGAGAGAACCATAGTGCCCGCTCTCTCTGAGATCCTAAGCCAATGATAGTAGAACAAAATTCTGGTTTATTCAAGGTGTAAACTTTTGTGTGCTCAGCACCCACCCTCAGACACCTGAAAGCTAACACCTGGAATAAATCTGTGTTCGTCTCAGAGGTGCCACTGGATTCAAATGTTGTTCTGCTGCTTCAGTCCCCACGGCTGCCCACTTGATCCTATCACAATGGTAACAGTAATGCTCTTTCCCAATTGAATGTTCTCTGATTCCTTTATTGGTGTACGTAGGAAAACCATTTGAGAACACCGAAGTCATGAATGCTGCCGCTTCCAATATTATAATATCGATATTATTCTCCCAGAGATTTGAATATGACAATCCCTTGTTTCTAAAACTGTTGAGCATGATCAATGAGATCTTCCAGCTTGTTGCAAGCCCTTCAGTCCAGGTGAGGCGATTCTTCCCTTTTAACATCTGTTTCAGTTCTGTTTCAGTTCTGTTTGGGGTTGCCAGCTTCCAAGTCACAATTCCAGAGACTACAGATCAGTTCCTTTGGAGAAAAGGGCTGGTTTGGAGCCCTCATCACCTGTGGCCTCTCTCTGCTCCTCCAGCAATTTGAACTGTGCCTTGACTTTTCCCCAGATATCTGACAAAGACTATTTATACTGCTCATCTTCTGTTTTTTCCCCAGCTTTATAATGTGTTTCCTGCTCTGGGCTTCCTTTCTGGGGCTCGTAAGAAAATTCTGAATAACAGAGATGAACTCTTTGACTTCCTGAAGTCTATCTTCACAGAACACCTGAAGGAACTGGATGCCAATGACCAAAGAAACCTGACCGATTCATTCCTTGTCCGGCAGCAAGAGGTAATGCCACCCTTTAAATAAATCTATTAGTTGCTGCAGGTGAACAGTGAGGGCATTTCCGCACCTGTTAAATGTAGTGAAATGCTTACCTTAGGTAGTCGTTATATTCCGGCCGCTCCATATGACGTCACTGACATTCAGCGTCTGGGCAGTAACCGGCTGACTACATCCTCCATTTTAAAGCGCCGTTTGGGGAATCGCATAAACTGGATTCACCAACTTATTTAGAGCTAGCTTCTGAAAAGCCACCAGCAGAGGGAAGTTCTGGAGGCTAAAATGTGCTAAAGGTGCCTGCCTTGTCCTACCCTTGCACCCCACCTCCCTCTCTATTATTCCGGGGGATGGCAGTTTCTTTTTTAAAATGGTTAACATCCTGGAGCAACGAGTAGGTGGACAAGCGTGCAGGCGATGGCAGAAATAAAAGAATCTTTTTCCACAGTTGTAACACAAAGGATGCCTCTCTAAAGTCCGCCCCCCCAAAAAAAATCAGGCGCAAGGGTAATTTTTAAAAGAATCAAAAGACTTGCGATTCCATAAGGGGGGGGGCATTGAAAAAGAACTACGCATCTATGATTTATATGCATAAGCGTTTCAATGGAGAAGTATGAATTTTTTTTTAAAACTTTAGCAGGATCAGGGACCTTTAAAACATGGAGAAAGGGGATTGGTTCCCTGGATTGATTGACAGGCAGAAAGCACGTTGCTCTCTTCTGCCATTTCAAGCCACAGATGTGGAGGGGAGAAGCATGAAAAGGCGGCAGACAAATGTGAGATAGCAAAAAGGTGAGGAGGATCCGGGAGGTGTGATATGAATTAGCGCTATGCCAATCAGCGAGTGTAACGCTATTTTTACTGATGGGCGGAAATTGCCTGAGCATCTGAGTTTTAAATATACACTTTGCACTTGAACGCATCGCTCATTGGCAAGTCATCTAGCGTTGGGAAAGAACTTCCCATCAAACCAGCAGAGATTTCCTTATTTTCAGTAGTTGCTGAGATGTGACCAGAACTGTCTGTATCGCATGTTACTCACAGGTAAAAAGGGGGACAGAGAATGCCAGGAGAAAACCTCATGTGTTCTGCATTCCTGCTCCTTTCTACCAGCTTGGTGTAGAGAACCAGCTTGATGTAGTGGTTAAGAGCAGTGGCCTCTAATCAACTGGGTTTGATTCTCTACTTCTTCTCCACATGCAGCCAGTTGGGTGACCTTGGGCCAGTCAGTTCTCTCAACCCCACCTGTCTCACAGGGTGAGAAGAAAGAAATTTGGGGTAATTAAATAATG
Source organism: Paroedura picta (assembly GCF_049243985.1). Lineage (NCBI taxonomy): Eukaryota > Metazoa > Chordata > Lepidosauria > Squamata > Gekkonidae > Paroedura > Paroedura picta. Next base: position 8,244,221 of record NC_135371.1, read on the forward strand.
AATAACTGTCATAGACCCATTATGCACGGGGCTGGAAATCCTGGATGGCAGCAACAAGGCAACCCTGATTATGCACCCTGCTGCCACCATCCCAGCCCTGGCCGGGCGCAGTGCCCCAGAAGACCTGTGACAAGGGAACGCGGAAACGTCCCCTTGTTAATTAATTTTTATATATTAATTAATGGGAGTTAATTAATTTGTAATATATTTTTTGAAATTTGTTAAACATTGATCGGGTGATATGATCATACATGGTAATGTTGACCTTCCCCCCCACAAACCCAAAATGGCCAATGATGGGCCTGGAGGGGGTGGAAGGGGAGGGGCCCTGGGTGGGCATGTCCACAGCTCTGCTTCCCAGCCATATTCTGCATGATCGCACCACTTCTGGGTTTTCTTGGAGACTGAAGAATGTTTCAGGGGCTTCTCAAAAGCAAAAAAATTGAGAAAGGCTGCTTTAGAGGGACTTGGTATACGGCAAAATCCAACACAAAAGCCACCTATTTTTTTTATTGGTCCTAATAAAATGTATTATGTGGCTTCTGGTTTTGGGGATTCCTTTGGATCAGTCTGGTTACCCACAGCCATTTTCTGCTACTACGTATCTCAGAGATCTGTTTCCTGTCAATGCTGTGAAGTTCTCAGGGCCGTCTTGCGGTTCGAAGCAATCCTTTAATTTTGATCATGACTTCATTTTTATCCCTGTAGGATAAGAACAAGATGAATGGCTTTTTCCATACCGAAAACCTGAAGGCCGTGGTGGCTGACTTATTCAGTGCTGGCACATTGACCACCTCAACGACAATTCGCTGGGGCCTCCTTTTAATGATGAAGTACCCCGAAATCCAGAGTCAGTTGCTTTCCATTGTCTTGAGCCTGAACTCTGTTCAGGTTTCTGGATGGTTATTATATGCAGTAGGGGTTTGAAAGAGAGTGGCATCGGGAGGGAATTGAAAACAAAATCAGCCAGTGTCATAATGCTCTTGTATAAATCCATGATGCAGCATCCTTTGGACTACGGTGTACAGATCTGGTCAGTGCACCTCAAAAAAGATATTGTCACCTTGGGAAGAATGCATGAAAGGACAACTAAAATAATTAGTTTTATTTTCCCTTGTGAAGGTTTAAAAGTTAGGGTTCTTTAGCTTGGAGAGCCAATGACCGAGGAGTGACATGATAGAGGTTTACAAAATTATGAATGAGATAGAAAAGGGAGAGAAAGAAGCATTTTTCTGTTCCTTGCAATACAAACAATTCATAGGGACTCAATGAAATTAGTGAGCAGTAGGTTGAGAACAGATAAAGGGAAGTCCTTCTTCACCCAAAGAGTAATTAACATATGGAATTCACTGCCACAGGAAGTGGTCTACTAGCCTGGACCATTTCAAGAGGGGATTGGAGAAACATCTGGAGTAGAGGTTCATCAGCTGCTGTTAGTCACAGGATGGAACACTGTGATGTTCTTCGCTCGTGGTGCTTGGGGGGCCACAGGTAGAGTTTTGGCCCCACAGGGGGACCTCCTGAAGATACTTGGTTTTTGTCCAATCAGTATCACAGAGCATTTGCTTGATACAACATGGCTTCTCTTATGTTCTTACAATATGGATGGAGTGTTACTAAGATTTGTGTTACTAAGATGGAGTGTTACTAAGATACATGAACATGACCAGTGATAAGATAGAAACTATGAGTAGCAGTGTCAGCCAATTAAAAAGGAGTTTGGGGGACCTTGATTTATAGGTGTATGCTGGTTAAAGGTCAGAATACATTGCTCCTTTTCAGTTGGCATTTTCCTGATTAAAAGGTCAAACCCCTTGTTCGAATGATCTCTTCTGAAGTATAAGGACATTTAAACTTGTGTGTTTGAACACTTTGCCATTGGTGGTGTTGTTAGGAAGGTTTAATGGTATTCCATAGTATAATAGATTCTGCAGGTGTGCTACTAACCAAATTAACTCCATAGATCATATTCTTTTGGATTGTCCAGAATTTCCAGATTTGAGAGCTGCATTGATTTTTCCTTTACTTAAGCCTGGGATTTCCAACCAGGGGTCCATGGAATTCCCCACAGCAGAACACGGGACCTCTAGAAGAGGGTCCATGGCATTTCCCCTCCTGCCTTGATGGAGTTGGCCACAATCTAGGGTACCAGCCACTTCCATTGCTTCCCCTCCCCCCTCCCGAGTTCTCCTTGTTTCTGCACCCGGGAGGGGGCAGATCCTGCATACCTACTCTGGCCCTAAACTACATCCTGTCTCTCCCCCCCCCCCAATCCTCCTTGAGCCTGTCTGTTAACACGGTTGGAGATGTCACTTGTGAGGGGAATGACCAGTTGACATCACTTCCAGAGCTCCTCGAAGCCTCAAAAGGATGAAAAAGGCTGACAAGCTAAGTCTTCTTGCTTGCTAAGAAAAAGATGAAGACAAATAAGTAACGTTGAGTGTGGCTAAATTTTTGGTAGCTGTAGCAAAATCACATTGTAGCTCAGGCAGTCTATCTTATGCTTCCAGTTCAGTGTTCAACCCTTTGCAGTTTATGACTCTAGTTGTGAAAACAGTAATCAGGAAGATATATCTATTATGTATCTATAGAAAGGTATCCCACCATCTTCCCTTATTGATGGAGTCAGATGGAAACTGTGAAGTTTATTATTTTGAAAAGAAATGTTTTATTATTCTCAGAAAAAGTCCAAGAAGAAATTGCACAGGTAGTGGGATCTGCTCAGCCACGGACAGAACACCGTGCAAAAATGCCATACACAGATGCCGTAATCCATGAAATTCAGAGGTTCGCTAGCATTGTCCCTACAAACATCGCACACGCAACCACCGTGGATGTCACTCTTAAAGGCTACTTCATTCCCAGGGTACTCACTTTTACTTGAATACATTATGACCTTGGCTCAGTTGAATCTGGCATGATTGGTTCATTGAGTCTTCAGAAGATCCTCTTTATAAATATTTTGCAGAATTTTGCAGTACGCTGATGACACCCAGCTCTTTCTCCTCATGGATGGCCACCCGGACTCCCCCCCAGATCCATTTGCCAGATGTTTGGAAGCCGTAGCTGGATGGCTCGAGCAGAGTCGCCTGAAACTCAACCCCTCCAAGACGGAGGTTCTGTGGTTGGGCCGTAGGGGGGCAGATCAGGAAGCGCGCTTACCCTTTCTGGCCGGGACGCAACTTAATATCGCATCTCAGGCCAGGAATTTAGGGGTGACCATTGATGCCTCACTAACACTCGAGGCACAGGTTAAACAGGTAGCTAGCCGGGCATTTTTCCATCTTCGCCAGGCTCGGCTACTAGCGCCCTATCTGTCCTCCGAACACCTGGCCACAGTGATCCATGCGACGGTCACCTCTAGACTAGATTTCTGTAACTCGCTCTACACCGGCCTGCCTCTGGGCTTGATCCGGAAACTGCAACTCGTCCAAAATGCGGCTGCTAGAGTCCTCACAGCTACACCATGGAGGGCTCACATCCAGCCAGTTCTGAGGCAGCTGCATTGGTTACCGGTCGCCTTCCGGATCAGGTTCAAGGTTTTGGTTTTGACCTTCAAGGCCATCCGTGGTCTAGGCCCAGTATATATGAGGGACCGCCTTTTGCCCTATATCCCCCGCAGGGCTTTACGCTCTGCGGGGGCTAACCTTCTGGTCGTTCCTGGCCCCAAGGAAGCCCGCCTGGCCTCGACTAGGGCCAGGGCCTTTTCGGTCCTGGCCCCAACCTGGTGGAATGAGCTCCCGGAAGAGCTGAGGGCCCTGCGGGAATTACCAGCATTCCGCAGGGCCTGTAAGACGGAGCTCTTCCGCCAGGCTTATAACTGAGGCCGGGCGGAAAGAAGATCAGCCCCCCCCTCACAAACTGGCGGTAGAGAGCGTCACCCCCCGCCGTAGATGAGGATGCGGAGAGCAAATGAGTAGATTACGCCAGTGGTCCCCAACCTGCGGGCCGCGGCCCGCCGCCGGGCCGCAAAGGCCAAGGCGCCAGGCCGCGGCTCCCTCTCCCCGCCCCCCCGCAGTAAAAAACCCCCGCAGTAAAAAACCCGGGAAGCTACTTACTGCGGGGAGGGCCGGCCGCGCCCGCGCGGCCCGCGGGTACGGCCCGATCAACGGGCGCGGCCGGGCGCGGCTCACGGGCGCGGCCCGATCCGCGGGTGCGGCCCACGGGCGCGGCTGGGCGCGGCTCGCGGGCGCGGCCGATCCGCGGGTGCGGCCCGCGGGTGCGGCTGGGCGCGGCCCGAAGCGTGGGCGTGGCCGCGGGCCCTGCGGGCGCGGCCCGATGCCCTGCCGGTCCCCAGCCTAATAAAGGTTGGGGACCACTGGATTACGCCATCGCTGTTACAATTACTGTAAATTATTGGTTTTTATTGTCATTTTATGGTTTTAGGGGACGGGGTTATGTAAGCCGCCTCGAGCCTTCGGGGGGAGGCGGGGTATAAATATAAATATAATAATAATAATAATAATAATAATAATAATAATAATAATAATAATAATAATAAAGTTAGCTAAATCCCATTGATTTCAGTGGAAGAGCCAAGTGAAAGTTAATTCCACCAACTCAAAAATTATACCCTCCTCAGCACTCATTTAGTTGGTGGTTGTGCTAGGATACTGAAATGTGGTTTTAATGTAAAATATGATTTTAACATTTAATGTTATCTATAATTGTATTCATTGACTCATGTTACCTGCCCTGAGCCTCATGGTAAAGGCAGGCAGCAGGAATAAAGGTTCCTCCCTCCCTCCCTCCCTCCCTTCCTTCCTTCCTTCCTTGCCTTTTTGGTTGAAATGATGTGAACATGAACACAGCCAGATGTGGTTAGCTCCTGCCAAAATATTTTAAAACTTTTCAGTGTTCTTCATCTAAGTCAAATCTTTATCCCATTTTCCTTACCCTTGAGTTCACACATAGGTCAAGGCCGCCTGGTGTAGTGGTTAATAGTGGAGGCATCCAATCTGCTGAGCTAGGCTTGATTCCTCAGTCCTCTGCCACATGCAGCCAGCTGAGTGACCTTGGGCTACTCACAGTTTTCTCAGAGCTCTCTCAGCCCCACCTACCTCAAAGGATGTCTGTTGTGGGAAGAGGAAGGGAAGGTGATTGTAAGCTGCATTGGGACTCCTTTGGGTAGTGAAAAGTGGAGTATGAAACCCGCTCTTCTTCTTCGGTATGAGGGCCTGCCATATTGTTTCTCTGAAGGCTGATATACTTAGATAAAACCAGGGCTGGTTTATTAATGTTTTTCATTCCAGTCCAGTCACTCCATAGAAACCAAGTCGACTTGGAGAGTTAAAATGTCCTTTTGTCAGATTTCCCAAAGGGTGCTTTGACTCTCGAAAACTTGTATCTAGAAATATTTGTTGGTCTCTGTGGCTCTCTTGGACTTTAATCTAGCTTTTCTACTGCAGACTAGCTTCCAAAATAATCTTCATTCCCCCCCCCCAATAACCCATTGCTTTGCCTTTGCAGGGGACTTACATCATCCCATTCCTGAGCTCTGTGCTGCAAGATGAAACTCAGTGGGAGAAACCATTTAAATTCTACCCGGAGCACTTTCTGGACTCGGATGGAAAGTTCGTAAAGAGAGATGCGTTCTTGCCTTTCTCTGCAGGTATCTACTTCTAGATAATGGTGGGCTTAATTACTGACTGAGGTGTCTGAATCCTAAGTACCTTAGCTTGGAAGAACGCCATCACAGGTGGCTGTTTCTCATTGTGCAGGACCAGGCCACAGAAATATATTCCAATCTGCATTACATTAATTACATGACATTATAATCTACTATTCTAATCTATTATTCCAAATAAGGAATAAAATAAAGAGGACGTATGGCCCAATTGGGGGATTGGAAGAATACAGATGTAAGGGCTGAATTAGGTTAGCATATGTAGTGAGATAAGAAACCAATATCCCTGTTAAGTCCTACTTTATAAAAACTTATCAAGACAAGAAATTCATTAAACTGGACTTCCTTCTCCATTGTTATAGGTCGAAGAATTTGTGCAGGGGAAACCCTCGCTAAAATGGAGCTCTTTTTGTTCTTTACAAGCCTTCTCCAGAAATTCACTTTCCAGCTGGCCCCTGGAATGTCTAAAGATGACCTGGACTTTACACCATTGGTTGGATTAATAGCACTTCCAGTACCTTACAAGTGCTGTGCTTTGTCACGTTCGTAAGGTTCAGGTCTGTCTTGTTTAGTTCCCCAGTGTGCTTCCTTAGTCTTTTCTGCAGCTTCTTGCCTGGTGAAGACCTTTCATGGCAATGGCCTCAGAGGATTCAGTTTCATAGGGTTAGATCCAACCAGGTTTTCCAGTCTGTCTGGCTCTGGATTTCCTTTCTTGCTACACTCTCAATTCTATGTGGGTTTTGTCCATGGAGGTCTTATGATTTCCAGCGGAGACTTTGGGGAAGTCACAATTGACCCCCTTTATCACCAGCAGGAAACCTGGTTGGATCCAGCCCATCGCCTTGATTTTTAGCACTTTGCCAGTCTGCCAAATGATCTCTGAGACACCGCTGAACTTGAAATATGAACATCATCATGAGATTTGGACTCTGAGTCTTGTTTGTCTCAATGTACACAATGAAGATGATGATAATAATAATAATCTTTTGTAATCCACTCTTCCTGTGAGCCTCAGGGCAGGGAACATCTTTAACCGCTCCTAGCGGAGCGGATTAAATATTTCGTTAAGGGCACCAAAGGCGGGCCCTGTCCGTGATGAGGAAGGGTGCGCATAGGCCCCTTCCTCTGGAATGACAATCGGGGGGCCCAATCGGCAGGTGCAAAGCGCCTGCAGATTGGGCCCTCCAATTGTCAGTCCGGCGGCAAGAGACCAATTGGGAGCCGCGCGCAGTGCAGCTCCCAATTGGTCCCTTGCCGCCGGACTGACTAATCGGGAAGCGCGAGGCGCCTCCCGATCCACCCATCTCGTCCTCGCTCGCAGCTGCCCGCCCCAGGCCCATAACTACCCTCACCTCCACCAGGCCCGCTCGCCGCCTCGCCGTGCAGCCTCGAGACGGCCCCAGGTAGCCGCCCACGCGGCCGCGGAGCCACAACAACATGCACCGCACTGCGCCGCCCCACGCCCACATTGCCACCGACGACTACCGTGACCCGGGCGAGCCGCCAAGCGCTGCGCAGTCCCGCCCCACTGACTCCCGAGCCCCACTCTTCCTGTGAGCCTCAGGGCAGGGAACATCTTTAACCGCTCCTAGTGGAGCGGATTAAATATTTCATTAAGGGCATCAAAGGCGGGCCCTGTTCGTGATGAGGAAGGGAGCCCATAGGCCCCTTCCTCTGGAATGACAATCGGGGGGCCTAATCGGCAGGCACGAAGCGCCTGCCGATTGGGCCCTCCGATTGTCAGTCCGGCGGCAAGAGACCAATTGGGAGCTGTGCGCAGCTTGCCGCCGGACTGACTAATCGGGAAGCGCAAGGCGCCTCCCGATCCGCCCCCCTCGTCCTCGCTCGCAGCCGCCCGCCCGCCGCCATAACTACCCTCAGCTCCACCAGACAATCGGGTCATTCAAACTCCGATTGTCAGTCCGCCGGCAAGAGACCAATTGGGAGCCGCGCGCAGCGAAGCTCCCAATTGGTACCTTGCCGCCGGACTGACTATTCAGGAAGCGTGAGGCGCCTCCCGATCCACCCCCCCCCCGTCCTCGCTTGCAGTCGCCCGCCCACTGCCATAACTACCCTCACCTCCACAAGGCCTGCTTGTCGCCGTGCAGCCGCTGCACTACGAGCTTCGAGACGGCCCCAGGTAGCCGCCCACCCGACCATGGGGCCTCAACGACCCGCGCCGCACTGCGCCGCCCCATGCCCACATCACCACCAACAACTACCGCAACCCGGGCGAGCCGCCAAGCGCCGCGTAGCCCCGCCCCACCGACTCCCGGGCCCCACTCTTCCTGTGAGCCTCAGGGCAGGGAACATCTTTAACCGCTCCTAGCGGAGCAGATTAAATATTTTGTTAAGGGCACCAAAGGCGGGGCCTGACCGTGATGAGGAAGGGTGTCCATAGGCCCCTTCCTCTGGACTGACAATCGGGTCATTCAAACTCCGATTATCAGTCTTGCGGCAAGAGACCGGACTGCAAGAGACCGGCGACAAACTCCGATTGTCAGTCCGGCGGCAAGAGACCAATTGGGAGCCGCGCGCAGCTCCCAATTAGTACCTTGCCGCCGGACTGACTAATTGGGAAGTGCGAGGCGCCTCCCGATCCACCCCCCCTCGTCCTCGCTCGCAGCCGCCCGCCTGCTGCCATAACTAACCTCACCTCCACCAGGCCCGCTCGCCGCCTCGTCGTGCCGCCGCTACACTACGAGCCTCGAGACGGCCCCAGGTAGCCGCCCACGCGCCCACGGGGCCTCGACGACCCGCACCGCACTGCGCTGCCCCACGCCCACATCACCACCAACGACTACCACGACCCGGGCGAGCCGCCAAGCGCTGCACAGCCCCGCCCCACCAACTCCCGGGCCCCGCTCACGCCCTGGACCATGGCTGCACCCGACTAGCTGGCCCCGACGACTCCGAAGCCCCGCTAGTGCCCGCTGAATTAAGACTGCAGCGGGCTTATTTACTAGTCAATTTATAAAACAATCATAGCATTATAAATTCTAAAGCAGATATAGAAAACCAGTAACAATACTGTCTGCTGTTTTTTCCTGCATTAGCACATTAAAGATGTCTTTGACACAACATTACTAACGAGCAACAAGAAACAAATGTATTAAGCCAGTTTGGTGTAGTGGTTAGGAGTGCGTTCTAATCTGGAGCCAGGTTCGATTCTGCGCTCCCCCACATGCAGCCAGCTTGGTGACCTTGGGTTCGCCACGGCACTGATAAAACTGCTCTGACCGAGCTGGAATATCAGGGCTGATTCTGCACTTACTTTGTTTTTTTCGGTGTGGATCCTGCTGAATTCAGATCGATTTGAACTCGGGTCTTCCTCTTCCCCCCCTCCCCACTGAAACAGAAAAGTGTTCTGCGCTTGATTGGGAAAATTCAAAACGGGAGGGAGCCAAGCCCAGACAGAGCCTATTTCTTTCTTTCTTTTCTTGAATGGGGGGGGGGGGGGGCTTGAAGACAACAGAGAAGGGAGAAAAAAAAAAACAAGAGGCAAATCTCTATCCACAGAAGGGCTTCTGCAGCTTCTACAGAAAGAAAATTAGGGCTTCCTCTTTTTTAAAAAAACAGTCTTGGCTGGCTTCGCAGGTTTAGCCAATCAGAGCTTCTGTATCACAGAGTCAGCTGGCCAGTCAGAACTGCTCTACCACGGAGTCAGCCGGCCAATCAGAACTGCTCTACCACGGAGGGAGTGCTTTCTCATGCTTTCTCATGCTTTCTGAGCCACAATATCCCAATATCGAGGATTAAAAGCACTCCTGGATATTGCGAAGAAATGGTAGGGTGACTCCGGATCAATTCTCCTTGGTGCAGAGGGAAAATTAAAATCGCCCAAAATCAAAACAGAAATCGCATTCTGTGTAGAGGGCAGGGATTGAATCCATCTGGGGTTGGAATAAAAGCTCCATGCAGTTTACACCCAGGGCTCTCTCAGCCTCACCTTCCTCACAGGGTGTCTGTTATTGGGAGAAGAAGGGGAAGATGACTGTAAGCCACTTTGAGACTCCTTCGTGTATGTGGTGCTGGCCTAGTGTGCGTGTGTGTGTGTGTATTGCTAAAATGTACTGCTGAGCAAAGTGTTATCGCAATGCAAGTAGAGAGCACAAAGAACAACAGAGCTTGTATTCAGATGCTTACATGCAAAAAGCTTCTGTGCTGGATGGAGTACAGGTTTGAAGGACAAAAGAGAGACATGGATACATGTTATGTGCAAGAGGTGGGAATAAAGGGTGCTGTTCTTTTCGGGGGGAGCTCAGCAGAAAGTCGGCAGACTTTGCTTACCCTCAGATATCTGTGTGTGTGTCTGAATCTCTCTCATCCCAAGAAGGGAACCAACTTCTTCTTAAATTACCAATGTGAGAAAAAAAAACTGCTTCATAGGCCACTGGATTTGCTCACCTGTTTTAATAGTCTGATAAATATATTAATAGAAGATTTCAACTCATTGAATGAGTCAACAGAACAAAGTTGTCCTGGAAATTAAGTATACTCTTATTTGTATATCACCCCCCTTGTATTCTGTGTTGCATTTTTTTTCCAGTCACTGTTGGGGGTGTGGGGTGGGATGACTTGGACCTGACAAAATCACATTCCTGCTTAGCCACCATGAACACACATGAATGTGCCTTGCACTGAGTCAGACCATTGGTCTCTCAAGCTTGAAGGGTTCATGGCAAATGAATGCCATTTGCAAAAGTCAGGATTTGGCTGCACATTTATGCACACCTAGCAAGTTATTGTTGTATTCTGCTTAAGCAGATGTATTCTGCGTAAGCAAGCAAATTCTATCAAATATGCAACACAGGATGTGGCAAACTGGGAAAGACGTCTCAAAACATAGCTGATTATGCAAAACAGCTACTTGTGAAAAAGAGAAGCGGATTCAGAAGGATACTATGACAAGTGTGCTTGTAAGAGGAATTAAATGTATAGGCATAAAGGAAGGAAAAAAAGCACAACACATCTGTGCATGTCTAAAAGTTCTATGCTTCATGGTATAAAATGCTGATGCTAATGCTGTTCGGCTGCAGTTGGGACCCCCTTATTGCAATAAAGTATATGCTTCTGGAATCTCACTGGCTGTGCTGTTCATTGAGAGTTGGAAAAAACCATTTGCCTAACAAGGTCGGTGTTTTCTATCCTAACTGGCAGCTGATTTCCAGGGTGTCTAGCAGAATTCTTTCACATTACATATCCTTTTTTCAAACTGGATATGCTGGGGATTTAACCTAGGATTCTATGATTCTAGGCTCTTCTGTATGGCAAGCAGATACTCTGCCCCTGAGCTCTCCCCCAACACAGAGGTTAATTGGGGCCACACTCCTACCTTTCATCATCTTTTTCAATCTTTATTATATGTCAGTTAACATGATCTTTTATAAAGACTTATTAAGCTAATGGGGCTCAGATAATCAAGCACTCTTACGTGTGTTGAGAGTTAAGTGCCGTCAAATCGTTTATGATTGACATGTTAGTTAATGACATCCCAAAATCTGGAGGCCTCACTTCAAGAAGGACATAGTTAAAATTGAAAGGGTACAGAAGAGAGCGACGAGGATGATCTGGGGCCAAGGGACCAAGCCCTATGAAGATAGGTTGAGGGACTTGGGAATGTTCAGCCTGGAGAAAAGGAGGTTGAGAGGGGAGATGATAGCCCTCTCTAAGTATTTGAAAGGTTGTCACTTGGAGGAGAGCAGGATGCTGTTTCTGTTGGCTGCAGAGGAGAGGACACGCAGTAAAGGGGTTAAACTACAAGTACGATATAGGCTAGATGTCAAGAAAAGAATTTTCACAGTCAGAGTAGTTCAGCAGTGGAATAGGCTGCCTAAGGAGGTTCTGAGCTCCCCCTCACTGGCAGTCTTCAAACAAAGGTTGGATACACACTTTTCTTGGATGCTTTGGGCTGATCCTGCGTTGAGCAGGGGGTTGGACTAGATGGCCTGTATGGCCCCTTCCAACTCTATGGGGCTTTCCGCACTCCTTCAAAATCGCACAATGGTTGCCAATTGAAAACGCTACTGATTTGCCATTATGCACAACGTCATTGACAATCTGCCACACAACTGAAACCGATCTGCAAAAAGCGCTTCGTTGTAGCGCTTTCAGGGAAATCCCCAAAAGTGGATTCACCCTCCGGAAAGCGCTACACTCCTGCAACCAATCTGCAACACTAGCGGGAAAGTTCTGTGCGTTACCATTGTTGTGGTTTCTACGAAGTCCCTCCCCCTGGCTCTCTCTTCTGATCTTCCGGTGAAGCGATCACCATTTTTTTTTCTCCGAGGGAGCAGAGATCAACGCACCGGTGAGCCTCCAGCTTCAGCCCCGGCTTCAGTCCCTCCCCAGAGCTGTTTAGTCACTAAGCACAAACAACAGAGAAGCCCGTTTGCTGATGTATTTTCCCTTTATTTTTCACACTGTTTTTGGCTGATAATTGCACCCGTGGGGGGCGGGATTTTTTTTTCACTCGGGAGGAGCGTGGCAACGATGAAATGGCAGCTCAAACACACCTGCCAGCTGGATGGGTCTCTCCGTTGCAACGAATCAATGCAGATTCGTTGCAACGGGTTTGTGTGTGTGTGGTTTTTTTTTACCTTTCTTAAAGGGAAAGGGGCTGTTTGGGAGCATGCTAACCGCCGCCCATTGGCTGCTTGACTGCCAGAGGCGGGACGAGCTTGGCAATAGCGCTTCCTTTCTAGCGATTTTTGCCGAGACCGGAATCCTGTGGGAAACGATAGAAACGCGACTGGATTCCACTACAAAGGCAGGTATGCATAACGACGAATTCCACTATTTAAAATGGCGATTTTTCATTCAGCAAACAATTTGCTACAAGGATCCCGGTGCGGAAAGCCCCTATGATTCTACGATTCAAAATCTTGTTAACAGCCTTGCACAGGTCTTGCAAACTGAGGGCTGTGGATTTCTTGATTGAGTCAATCCATCTCTTGTTGGGTCCTTGACTTTTCCTGCTACCTTCGGCTCTTTCTAGCATTGATTCAAATGAGTAGCCGGGTTGGTCTGAAGTAGCCCAATAAAATCAGAGTCCAGGGGCACCTTTAAGATCAACAAATATTTATTCAAGGCGTGAGCTTTCGAGCACTCTCCCTCAGACTATGAACTACCATCATGACAGTGGGATTATAAAGCAAAAATTAATTCTGTTAAATTAGTAAACTGTGTCACAACATCCAAATACAGCCATATGATAATTCTTTGCCAAAACAGCCAATCAGTCCCCTTGAATTTTGTGAACTACACTGAGGCTGAAGTGATGCATGATGGGAGTGTTCCATTTGACAGTTAGCTTTTGACAGTTGGTTGTTAGTGAGCGCCTGACTGAGACTCTCTTTGCTAAAATTCAGGTTATTCTGTCAGAAAATGTAAAGAAATCACCATGTCTGTGTTGTGAATCTCAAATGAAATAATGTTCTAACCAGATTATTAACGTTATATGTGAACAAGGAAAGAAAAAGAAAGAGTTTATCTTAAGTCCAGATTTTACCTCAGAGGAAAGGTTACAGTTAAAGATTGTGTTTGACTGTTCTTTAGTGTGTGAGTAAACATATTCAGTTTTACCACAGAAGAAGACGGTGTGCCTTATTATTTGAAATAAGAAGAGAATAACTAAGGACCTGCTGTTATCACCTGGCAGCTTTTATATGCAATTTTCTCACTCAGCCGAACAAATTTTGACTGAGAGATTAGCGTAAATTGACCAGCTTCCACAAATAAGATTTCATGCTTTATTTTTCCTCAGCTGGGACATTGATAGAAAACAAAATCCCAGTATCAATCTCAATATTTTTACCATAAAATCCCAATAGGCTACCCTTGAAAAAAACTGATCTGTATCAGAATGTTTAACATCCAGTGGCCATTTAATACCCCACATTAGGTCCTCTGAATGTTAGGATAGTCAGAAGCATTTAAAACTGTACAATAATTCAATAAAAGCACATAAAGAAGAAGAAGAAGAGTTGTTTTTGATACCCCGCATTAGGTCCTTTGAATGTTAGGATAGTAAGAAAAATTGTATTCCCCATAACAAGCTATGGATGCGAAAACTGGACCCTTAAGAAATAAGACAGTAGGAGAATAGATGCTTTTGAATTATGGTGTTGGAGACGAATGCTGCAAATCCCATTGACAAGTTACCAACCAACTATGTCATTAGAAGGCAAGATATTATGGCTAAAGCTCACTTACTTTGGACACATCATGCGATCAAATGCATTAGAAAAATCATTAATGCTCGGTATGGTCAGCGGCAAAAGGAAATGTGGTCGCCAAAGGATCCGCTGGTCTGACAGGGATGACCATGAACCAACTAAAAGAGGCAGTCATTGACAGAAACATATGGGGGGAAAATTCCTACAGAATCGCTGAGGGTCGGACAAGACTGAACACATAACATCATCACAACTCAGTCAAAAGCATTTAAAACGATACAATAATTCAATCAAAGTACATAAAGAAGAAGAAGAAGAAGAAGAAGAAGAAGAAGAAGAAGAAGAAGAAGAAGAAGAAGAAGAAGAAGAAGAAGAAGAAGAGTTGGTTTTAATACCCTGTTTTTTATGACTTGAAGGAGTCTCAAAGTGGCTAACAATTGCCTTCCCTTCTCCCTACCACAGACACCCTGAGAGGTAAATGGAGCTGGGAGAGCTCTGACAGCACTGTTCTGTGAGAACAGCTCTAACAGACCCAAGGTCACCCAGCTGGCTGCATGTGAAGAAGGTGGAGGGGTAGGGAATCAAACCCAGCTTGCCAGATTAGAGGCCACTGCTCTTTAATCACTACACCAAGCTGGCATAAGAGAACCCCCCAAAAAGAGAAAGTGCCACATTTGAATACCACCTGGACCTTTTTGGTGCATATGTTGTCATTGTCCCATCACACCGTAACTGAATAAGAAATTCTGCTAGGTTTGCCAGCTCTGGATGGGGGGACTACCTGGGGACTTTGTGGGTGGAGCCAGGAGTGTGCAGGATTTGGGAGCAGGAAAGGACTTCAGTGGAGTATAATGCTATGGAGTCCACCCTCCAAAGTAGCCATTTTCTCCACAGAAAGTCATTTCTGTCACCTGGAGATAAACTATAATTCCAGGTAGGGTTGCCAGCTCGGGACTGGGAAATACCTGGAGACTTTTTGGGTGGAGCCAGGAGTGGTTGGGAATTGGGGCAGGAAATGAACTTGGTGGAGTATAAAGCTATGGGGTCAGGTCTGGTAAGCTCTGGGTTGGGAAATATCTAGAGACTTTGGTAGTGGGGGCAGGATTTGGGGTGGGGAAGGACCTCGAGTCGAATGCTATGGAGGCCATTTCCTCCAGGAAAATTGATCTCTTTAGTCTGGAGGTGAGCTGTAATTCCAGGGGACCCCCAGGTAGTCCCTAAATTCTGCCCCTCTTAAAACCCTTTCCATCTATTCCTGGCACCCGCATTATTCACCTTTCTCCCCCCCCCAACACCCTAATTTTCCTTTCTGGCCTGTTTTCTCCTACTCCGGTCCATCTCTGGGTTGGGTATTTTAACCTCCCGCCTCTGCTCTCATTTTCCTCCATCCTTGCCTTCCAATGCCCCTAGAGAATCCGGGAGTTGTAGATTTCTCAGGTCCCAGAATGACAGACCCTGGGAGTACCACTTTGGGGCCTGTCATTCCAGTCCTAAATCCCCCACGGCAGGGGTAGTCAACCTGTGGTCCTCCAGATGTCCATGGACTACAATTCCCATGAGCCCCTGCCAGCAGGGGCTCATGGGAATTGTAGTCTATGGACACCTGGAGGACCACAGGTTGACTACCCCTGCCCCACGGTACTCCCAGGGGCTGTCATTCCACTCTGGGACCTGTCATTCCAGACCCTGAAGAGTCTGTCTTATTGTAATGGAAAATCCCTTCCATGTTTTCCCTGCAACTCTTTTCCTACTATAATGTATTTCAATGGAGCCATGCAAGTCAATTCGCATTTGTGACGCCCATTATTCGTGATAGATCGATCGTTAGTGCGCATGTGCAGAGAAGGGAAAAAGGGGCGGGGGTGGCTCCAGGAAGACCACCGACCGGAGGTTAATGCGAAGGGAGGAACCGAAGCTTATCCACAGATCTGTGCTTTGGAGGCAAATACTGCAAACAGCCAGGCGCCAAAGTGATTTGCCTCCCCAGAGACCAATACGAGGGATACCCGGAGAATACGGACAACTGCGGAAACGGCCCAGGGCGTTCTTGTGGGTGGAGCCAGAGGTGAGCTTGGCTTGGGGAGGGAAGGTTTACCTATGGGGTAAAACGCTGTAGAGCCCACCTTCCTAAGTCTCCATTTCCTCCAGATGAGCTGATCTCTTTTGCCTGTAGAGCGGTTGTACTCCCAAAATATCTCCAGCTACCACCCGGATATTGGCAGCCTAAACCCCTCCTACATGCAGGAGCTCTGACAGCAAGAGAAATGGGAACTGGTGGAGTTTAACACTTGAGTTTTCCAGACACCTGCTTGTGTAATTGTTGTACTGAGCTTTCCCAGCCCACAAATATATTTCTGCTAACACTTCTCACTACATGAGAGGAATCAACCTACATGTAGGTCCTACATAATCTTGAGTGCAAACCAGCAGTAGGTTGACAAGCTGAGCTTTCCCTGGCCGTAAATATCAAGCTAGAGGAAAATGCAGGACCTTTCATGAAGTTCTGAGACCTGTGGCAAAATCCACCTTTCAAGGAGCATCATTTATCTGGACTAATCTCTTCAGCTGATCCTCAACCCTCGGCCTCCTCCAGAAGAAGCCAAAGGAGTCTAAATCTGTTTGGCAAAGTCTTCATTTGAGGAACTAGTTGCCACCTCCCCCAGGAAGAGCATATCTGAATGGCTGGAAGCCAAAAGAAACTGGAAGAGAACCAGAAAGCATTCTGATAGGGGAATCATTATAACTTATTAACTAGAGCAAAAAACCCATTTGATGTCTGATTACCTATTTATATAGTTTATTGTGCACTTAATTAACTCATTCCACCTTCTCTAGCTGAGAGACACTCTCCTTGTTTACTTCGTAAAACTCCTGGTTGGCAGGAAATGGATTGGATGGATCCTCTCTCCATATTTTTCCTCTTTGTCCTTGCGATAACCTTTCTTTGGAAAACGGGCGCTTTCCGGAATGGCAGCAGCCAAAACGTCCCCCCAGGACCGAGGCCGCTCCCGCTTATTGGAAATCTCCACCTCATGGACCTGAAGAAGCCGTACATAACCATGTGCAAGGTAAACATGTGTCATTGTGGCTCCTGTGACAGTTGTAGATTCATGTTTTAGACTGGTCATTTCTGTTGGGCAAAGACGACTGT
Organism: Paroedura picta; assembly: GCF_049243985.1. Lineage (NCBI taxonomy): Eukaryota > Metazoa > Chordata > Lepidosauria > Squamata > Gekkonidae > Paroedura > Paroedura picta. The sequence goes on from NC_135371.1 coordinate 8,261,175, forward strand.
AGTGGCTTCCCCCCCCAAGGGCTGGCTACAGTTTGTGAAATAACACATTTGCTCTTTAATTCTTTGCTGTTTCTGTCTGAAATATAGAGTTCGTTGTATGGGGGAGCTATGAGATTCATTGGTGCAGAGGAGCAAAGTGAGTCCAGTGGCACCTTTAAGACCCACAAATGCATATGTTGTCAGATAGACTCCTTCAGATACAGACGCTGTGCATGCACACCAAAGCTTATACCTGGAGTAAAAACTCTGTTGGTCTTAAAGGTGCCACAGGACTCACATTTTGTTTTGCTGCTTCAGACCAACAGGGCTACCCCTCTGAATCATTGCTGCATAGAAACATTTTCAGGGCCTGTCACCAACTTTGGCAGGGCTGACAGTTTGCTGGTCATATTTATCCCCACTCTGAGCGCACCCAGAAATGACTATTGCAAAGGCATGGTGGACTTTACCCCAGAGCTGTAAGGAAAGTAATGCAAGATAAATCGAGTTGCCCCAAGGACAGTGCCCCTTTCCTCTTTTAAGGTCATTTTAAGGAAGTGAGCTGTTTAGGGTTGTCCTGTTAATATCTGGGTTTTGATCACAAAGTCCAGCAGGGTCACCTTATGGAGTCCAGTCCCCCCCCTCTCCCCGGCACTGAAAACGGCTTCAAGGAGTGCTGTTTCCCCCACCCAGGGATAGGAGCCCCAGGAGGAAATGTAGAGTAAACAGCTGGGGAAATGGGAGGAAGAAGCAAAAGTCCCCCCCCCCCGCTGCAGTCCTAATCGGAGTCATGGCCTGGCCCACCCAGAAAACCAAATTTTGCCTCTCTGAAGTCTGGCTGTCATGATCAGATCCGTCCTCTTCCTCCCAGCTGCTTGTGAGCCCCTCCCCAGGGTGTCGCCTGCTTCTCTGGAACTGCTGCAGTTCTCCAGTAGAAAATTTTCAGCTCCCTCCTTCATAGGCTTCTTCCAGAGTGTTTCTCCCACTTCCTCCCATGAGGGCCTCCTTTTTCTAATCCCCCCTCCCCTCCATAGATCCCTTTTTACAGAATGGCAAGATTACAAACCTGGAAGCCTTCCTGAAGGGCGGGGAAGGGGGGGGGGAAACGGAGCAATCTATGCATATTTTAATAATAATACATAATACTATTCTCAATGGTTATCATTTGGATCTGTGGTAGTTCACTACGGTTGCTTGCTGTTTCCTTTATTGATTTTTCTAGTTTTAACGTTTGGTTTTTTTCTCCCAAAGGATGCTTTAATAATGCTTCTTTATTTCCTCTAGCTTTGTGCCACCCCTCTCAAGCCGGTCATCTCAGGGCAGGGTAACGACATTCAGTCCATGGAAATCAGTTATATCTTATATCTGTGTATGTGTTATTTGCTCTTGGCTCTTTCTGTTCAAATCCTTGCTTTGCATCCTTGCCTGCCCCCTCTGAGGCTGGAGTGATGCATGATGGGAGTGTTCCATTTTGACAGTTAGCTTTTGACAGTTGGTTGTTAGAGAGAGCCTGACTGAGACTCTCTGTGTTAATGTTCAGTTTATTCTGTCAGAAAATGTAAAGAAATCACTATGTCTGTGTTGTGAATATCAAATGAAGAAGAAGAAGAAGAGTTGGTTCTTATATGCTGCTTTTCCCTACCCGAAGGAGACTCAAAGCGGCTTACGGTCGCCTTCCCTTTCCTTTCCTCTCCCCACAACAGACACCCTGTGGGGTGGGTGAGGCTGAGAGAGCCCTGATATTAAGGCTCGGTCAGAACAGTTTTATCAGTGCCGTGGCGAGCCCAGGGTCACCCAGCTGGTTGCATGTGGGGGAGCGCAGAATCGAACCCGGCATGCCAGATTAGAAATCTGCACTCCTAACCACAACACCAAACTGGCGTAGAAACAATGTTCTAACCAGATTGGTAACTTTATGTGAACAAGGATAGAAAAAGAGTTTATCTTAAGACCAGATTTTACCTCAGAGGAAAGGTTACTGTTCAAGATTGTGTTTGACTGTTGTTTAGTGTGTGAGTAAACATATTCAGTTTTACTACAGAAGATGATGTGCCTTATTATTTGAAATAAGAAGAAAATAGCTAAGAACCTGCTGTTATCACCTGGCAGCTTTTATCTACAATTTTCTCACACCGCTGAACAAACTGACTGGGAGATTAGTGTAGGTTGACCAGCTTCCACAAAAGGTTTAATCATATTTTATTTTTCCCAGTTAAGATATTGATAGAAATCAAAATCCCAGTGATATCCTCAATATTTTTTTACCATCAAACCCCAATATTTTTACGGCCATTTTAAGCCAGTGAGTTGTTTAGGGTTGTCCTGTTAATATTTGGGTTCTGATCACAAAGTCCAGCAGGGTCACATTCAGGGGTCCAGCCCCCCAACCCCCACACTATTTTCCCAGCCTGAAAGGACTTCAGGGAGTGCTGTTTGCTCCACCCAGGTGAGGAATAGGAGCCCCAGGAGGAAATGTTGCAGAAACAGCTGGGGAAATGTGGGGGAGAACCAGAAGGCCCTTCTCTCCCTCTGCTGCAGTCCTAATCGGAGTCATGGCCTGGCCCACCCATAAAACCAGTTTTGCCTCTCCTGTAGTCAGGCTGCCAGAGTCAAAGTCCGGCTGTCAGGGTCAGATCCATTCTCTCCTGCCCAACTGCTTCTTAGCCCCTCCCCAGGGTGGCACCTTCTTCTCTGGAACTGCTGCAGTTTTCCCAGTAGAAAACACCACCCTTTTCAGCTCCCTCCTTCACAAGCTTCTTCCAGAGTTTTTCTCCCATTTACTTTCAAGAGTGGCCTCCTTTTTCTAATCCCACCCCCCTCCAAATATCCCTTTTTACAGGATGGCGAGGTTACGTGCATATTTTAATAATAATAATACATAATCCGATTCTTAAAGGTTAACGTTTGTATCTGTGGTAGTTCACTAGGTTGCTTGCTGTTTCCTTTATTGTTTAAGAGCCCCCCCCCGCAGTGATGCTTTAACATATTCTTTATTTCCTCTATCTTTATTCCACCCCCTCTCAAGCAAGTAATCTCAGGGCAGTGTATAACATTAAATCCATGGAAATGAGTTATATTTTATATCTGTGGGTGTGTCATGCATGCCTAGGGTTGCCAACAGGCCTGGAGAAAAATGTCCTGTCCCTTTAATAATGTATTGAAATGGGCAGCTGAAATTTTTCATGCTGTGGAGGTAAATAACATCACCTGGTAGATAAAACTCTATAACAATAACAACAACAACCTTTATTTGCATTAAAAAAACCTATAAAATATAGAGTTGCCAGTTATGGGTTGGGAAATACCTGGAAATTATGCAGGTGGAGCCGGGAGTGGATGGGATTTAGGATGAGGACAGACACCAGCGGAGAATTATACTATGGAGTCTACGCTCCCAAGCAGCCTTTTTCTCCAGGCGAATTGATATCTGCTATTAATTTGTTATTTATTAATTTACTATATATCCTGCCACTCTCCATGGACTCGTTGCCTGGAAATGAGCTGTAAAAGCAGGGGATTCCCAGGTCCTCCCTGGGGACTGGCAGCCTTAATTAAAGGGATGTGCCATTTGTTCTCTAGGCCTGTTGGAACCCTGTCCATTCTCAACCTGACTAGGAAGCAGGCAGTACAAAAATAATTAAAACTATTGGACAAAAGGAATTCCAGACTGCTCAAACGATGGGTGTGAAATTGCTCTCTTGGTTCTGTGATGGGCTGTTTATACCTAATGGCTCAGGATGATGTTTCTGACTTGTTTTCTTGGGTTTTTCTGTTTTTTTTTCAGCTATCCAAACAGTACGGCCCGGTATTCACTCTTCAGTTTGGATCCCAGAAAATGGTAGTGCTCACAGGGTATGAGACCGTAAAGGAAGCTTTGGTGAACCAGGCCGAGGCCTTTGCTGAGAGGCCCTTCGTCCCAATATTTGATGATATTCTGGAGGGTCATGGTGAGGTCCCTCCATTCCTATTGTGGCTACTCTATATATGAAACATAACAATGGGAAGTCATAAAGGACTAAGGGATTTAGCTTAAGAGTAATTGGCTTATTTTCCCACTCTGTTGTGAAGATCTGTAGCCATCAGCTAGTCTTCATGCCATACAATAAAATTATGCTTAGGGTTGGCACAGTAAGAAAACCTAGGGGACACCCAAGGAAGTTGTTGGTTGACAGACTCTGGGCAGACAAAAGGAAATAGTTCTTTACTTCATGAGTCCTTAAACTCTGGAATTCACTGCCAGTGGATGTAGTGACAGTAGGGTTGCCAGGTCCACTGGACTGGGCAGGAGTCCCCTGCTTTCCAGATGCGCTGCATTTCCAGATTGCACTGAGTTCTGTGCTATTCAGTTAGTAAAGAGCGTACATTATGGGATACAGTTGCGAGTAGGAAAACAGAATCCTCATAACCCTTTTTACTATATAAAGGAGCAAGTGTCCCAATGTTCAACCTATCTTATCCAAGGAACTATTAATATTAATAATTTTAATAACTATTTTTCTTTCTTTACTGCCCCTCCCCATGTGGGATCAGGGTGATTAAAAGCAATAAAGTCACATATCACAATAGTAAAAAAAAGTATCCAATAAAAATCTACTACTAAAATACATTTTAAACCCCCATCCCTGCACGCCTCTACCTCTTAGCCCCCTCCCCCAGCTAGCCCAGACTGGAAATGACAGCAATAAACAGGGAGCCGAGAGAAAGGAGAACAGAGGAAGCTCCCTGGTCTCAACTGTAGGCCTAGTGGAAGAACGCCATTTTACAGGCCCTGTGGAACTTTGACAGCTCTGTCAGGTCCTGGCTCTCCCCAGCGAAATGTCCCTGGCTCTGGTCAAGAGCAGGCAATTGTCCCTGGAGCAAGGGATCACTAGGAAATTGGTGTTCGCATAGCATGATGGTCTCCGGGGAGCATGCTGGGAGAACTGTCATAGGGGGGAAAGTAAAGTGGAAAACAGGTAATGTTGTCAAGGAGGGAAATCCTGCCCATTACCTCTGACATTTGAGTGACCTGCTTCCTAAACACGGCACTTAGTACAGTGTAGTGGTGAAGAGTGTAGGAGTAGTATTTTGGAGATGCGGACTTCAATCCCCTCATGCCATGCCAACTTGAAATCTGGCCATCACTTTCATTCAGGTATTGTTTTTGCCCACGGTGAGAACTGGAAAGTGATGCGACGGTTTACATTAACCACCTTACGGGACTACGGAATGGGCAAGAAGACCATTGAAGACAGGATCGTAGAGGAGTGTGGTTTCTTGATAGAGAGATTTGAATCTTATGGAGGTGAGCTGGGGTTTTCTGCTGTATCTCCACAAACTGGTTTTTAATAACTTATTGGTAGGACTTTCCCAAGGAATTTTAGCAACTGTTGCTTGGGAGCTCTGACAATATCACATATCTCTGACTTCCAAATGTACATCCTCCAAGGTTCCCTTAGGAGCTATGCTAAGCCCCCTTAGCTACCAGGACACATTTCTATTTACCAGGCTTCCTATTAAGGAGCTGATCTTTCAACCCTATCTTTATGGTGCGTGTTTTAAGTCTGAAAACTCCGTTAAGCCACTCAATTATGTTTTTAACTTTGGGACCTTTAAAATAAATCTTTGATTTTAATTAATAAATGGGTTTTGTAGTTTGCTCAGGTTGTGGGGCCATGTTCTGTTAGTTTTTGCTCCTAGTGTTTTGCCTGCAATTTGTGCCTGGCATTTTCAGAGGTCTGTCAAAACAAGACACTTATCTTTCTGTGGCATGGAGAGATACATGGAGACTGTTTCTGCACTGGGGATATCATTCAGATTTGCATTTTTAAAGGGTTATCTTTTTTGTCCGTTTCTTCACATTTGCTTCTACAGGCACAGATCCAAATTGCCCTTTAAATTCCATTCTGGACAATTTGTGGGGAACTGAGGGAGGTTATCAAGGACGCTGAATGTGGGATTAAGGGGCACAATGAAAGCAAAGGTCAAAGCAGGCGCCATTAAATAAAACACACTTTTTGGAAAAGGGGAAGGGAGCAATGCATGATGAGAGGCCGCCTCTGTTGAACTCGGTGCTGAAAGCATGTCGCACATTTCAGCCTGGGAAATAAGGGGAGGAAAGCCCAAATGTGGAAAGGCTAGAGTCGACTCACAGCATCCCGCAGGAATACTAAGTAAGGCAAAAACAAGGTATGTCTCCTAATGTGGAAACAGTCTAAGAGTTGCACATCTTGTTGTGACAAACCTCTGAAGATGCCAGCCACAGATCCAGGTGAAATCTTAGGGGCAAAAACTACCAGAACATGGTCCCACAACCAAGAATACTACAAGTGCCAGTTTATTCTGGTCCTGAAAGTCTTTGACAATGCATTTAATTAATAATCTTTAAACATTTGATTTATTGGCCATCCCTCTCGGGCAACAGACTTGTGGTGACTAACAAGAATAAAAACCCATACATAATAGATGCACAACTATTAAAGTTTTAAAACTCAGTGCCCAATTAAAAGCGCTTCAGCATTGTCCAATGGATCAGAATAATTTAGGATTAGATTGTATATCCAGGTTCAGATGGGAAGGGAGGTGAAGAAGTGCGGAGGGGCCTTTTCCGATGTCATCCTGTGTTTACACAAACTTCAAAATGTGATTAAGTCGTGGAACAAAAAGGCTCTTCCTGTTTCCCGAAGCAGCCGACGGTGCAGAGTGGCGATTGGCTGGCCTCTTGGTGTCCACAGTGCCACTTGTCCATCTTGCCCTGAGCAATCCTTTGCGTTCTTCTAAAGCAGAGTGGCTGACAAGAAGGGCTCCGGACAGACATTCCCATGGAATAAATATGCTGTTTACAAAGATTTCAAGCTCTGCCCAAAGTATACGGAGTACAAAAATCAATGCCAGACTCAGGCAAGGGCCAGAGAGGGGGAAACAACTGGCTCTGTGGCAGGAAAGAACACCACTTGTGGTCTTGGAGGAGCTTTTACTCTTCCCTTATCACTAATGGGAGCTAGGGTTGGACGCTTTGGCATCTGCAGCCAGCGCTGCGGGAGGAGGGGAGGTGTGGATGTCGGCACACCTGTGGGCGCACACACACAGGTGCACAGCTCTGCGCCTGCATGTGTGTGCCCGCCGGCACCCGCGCCTCCACCCCCCCCCCCGTGGCGTGGCACTGGCTGCTTCGAGCACGAATGGCCACTTCGGACACTGAAGCACCCAACCCTAGTGTCCACTCTCTCTGGGATCCCAAGCCAAAGAAAGGCAATGGTAATAGGACAAAGTTCTAGCTTATTCAAGGTGTAGGATTTTGTGTGCACAGCGCCCTTCCTCGCACACACGAGGAAAGCTTACACCTGGAATAAATTTGGGTTGGCCTTAGAGGTGCCCCTGGACTCAAAACGTTATTCTACGACCCCACGGTTACCAATCTAATTCTGTCACAGTGGTAATAGTAAGGCTCTTTCCCAATTGAACACTCTCTGATTTCTTTATTGGTGTAGGAAAACCATTTGAGAACACTGAAATCATGAACACTGCCGTTTCCAATATTATAGTATCGATATTACTCGCCAAACGATTTGAATACGACGATCCCACATTTCTAAGACTCTTGAGTATGCTCAGTGAAAACGGCCGGCTTGCTGGAAGCCCTTCAGTCCAGGTGACCCTTCCGCTTCAACATCTCTTAGAGAAGTGTTTCCAGTTCTGTTTAAGGTTGCCAACCTCTAAGTCATGATTCCAGGCAACAGAGATCAATTCCTTTGGAGAAAAGGGCTGCTATGGAGGACAAACTCTGTGGCATTGCACCCCTGCTTAGCATACTCTGTTCCCAAATCCCCATCCCCTCCAGGGCTCTACCCCAAATCTCCAGGAATGCTTTAACCTGGAGTTGGCAACCCTAGTTCTGGTGCTCAGAGGGAAGGGATGCATTCACCTCCCTAAACCTGTTTTCTGTTCTGCTTTCTTTCCTTGCCTTCTTTCCGATGAACTAGACATCAGTGGCATCTACAACTCCACCACAAGGATGGGCTGCCAGACTGAGGGCAGGAGTTTCAACAGTGCCACAAGGGCCCAATATGGCTTTGGGCCATAGCACGGGGGGTGGGGGAGAAGTTCTTCCCTCTCTTCTGCACCATTTTTGCTAAGATGAAAGGACACCAGAAGGTGCCCCCTGATGGGGCAAATAACACCCCCATCCTCATTCCCTCTGAAGAAAATGGTGTGTGTTGGGGGTGTCAAGTATACCCTATATACTCGCATATAAGCCTAGTTTTTCACACTGAAAAAGCCCTCTTCGGCTTATACACAGGTATATATGGTAATTGAAATAAAAGTCTACTCCAGCCATTCAGTCGTTGCATTGCTGTTTGCAAATATGTACTGCAAGCTGAGCTTGCTCTGGCATCTTGTAGGACATCAACAATTTGACTGAGGGATTCTTACCTTTTTTTTCCTTTTGCCTTCAGTTCTTCCTCTTCTTAATCACATCTTCCAAACTATTCATTTGGTTTCTGTGGGTGGGGTGGGGTGGGTTTTGGGGGTACTTTAGGATTTACTGTTTCTTTCTCCTAGTGTTTCTTTTTTTCTTTTATCTGAGGGGTAGCATTTGCCTATTTTTCTTGGGGTTGTGTTTCTTTTAAAACTTGATGTTTACAGTTCTTACAATGTACAGTTTTACAGTTCTTTATTTCAGTGTTTTGTTCTGGGGGCACTGCAGTTGTAGTTAGAGTTGTCCATGCTCCCAGTTTGGTAGCTGTTGTACTTGTTGTAGTAGGTTGCCAACTTCTGCTCTGGTATGCTGGCCTGGGGGGCACTGTTTGGTTCTCCTGCTAGAGCTATTTTCATGGAACAGTTCTGTCAGAGCTCTCTCAGGGTGTCTGGCATCAAGAAAGGAAGGGAAGGCAATTGTAAGCCACTTTGAGACTCCTTTGGTTAGTGAAAAGCGGGGTACAAAAGCCAGCAGCTATTCATCTCCTTGACTTTTCTGTATTTGTTGGGGGGGGGAGAAGGCTGGATGTGAGAGTCTGTGATGATGGAGCATTTCCCATCCTCAGTTTATATGCGAGTCAAAAAGTCTACCCAGATTTTGTGGTAAAATTAGGTGCTTCGACTTATGTGGTGGTTGGCTTATATGCAGGACTCACTTCTTCTGGATTTGGAGCCATGTCAACAGATTCGTATTGTCCCAGGCTAATAGATAAGTATTACTAATTAGGTGCTCTTGAGGGCTGGAGTGAGAGGGAGAGAGGGAAATTGTGTTAACCCTGTATTCATCTCTACCGGATTGAAGAAGAGGACGATGAAGAGTTGTGTTTTATACCCCGCTTTTCACTACCTGCAGGAGTCTCAAAGCAGCTTACAATCGCCTTCCCCTCCTCTCCCCACTACGGATGTCCTATGAGGTAGGTGGGATTGAGGAAACTCTGAGAGAACTATGACTGGCCCAAGGTCACCAAACAGGCTTAGTTTGGAGGAGATGGGAATCAAATTCTGGTTCTGATTGGCGTCCACCACCAAATGATGTATAATGATGTTGTTCCCCCCCCCCCCGAGCTGTAGTAGAAGGATAGGCAAGAAAAATAAAGATTTACTTATTTATTTACACCACACTGACTCTCATACTTGACCTTTTCTTCTTGGTAGAGTTTGACTTCACACCTACTAGGTACAGTGCTTAAGAGTGGTGGCTTCTAATCTGGAGAAGCAGGTTGGATTTCCCGCTCCTCCTCCACAGCCAGCCAGCTGGGGGACCTCGGGCTGGTCACAGTCCTCTTAGAGCTGTTCTCACACAGTAGTTCTGTCAGAGCTCTCTGAACCCCACCTACCTCACAGGGTGTCTGTTGCGGGGAAGCAGCTTCAAGACTCCTTCAGGTAGTGAAAAGCAGGGTATAAAACCCAACTCCTCTTCTTCTCCCTACCTTTGTCTATATTTCTGTTTGGCCATGGACTCTCCAAACAGATCCTGGTTTCTGTCCTGATCCTGACTTTATTCTCCTGTGTCCTCATCACCTGTGGCCTCTCTCTGCTCCTCCAGCAATTTGAACTGTGCCTTGACCTTTCACCAGATACATGACAAAGGGAGTTTTGATATTCAAAAGCTTGTATTCCAGAAAATCTTGTTGGTCTCTGAAATGCTACTGGAGTCTAGCTCTGCTTGAGTCTAGCTCTGCTTCAAGAGCTTCATTCATTTCTACAGCCGGAAGTAAGGAAGCCCCACAGGGTATACAGACCAAGTCAGCTGGGTCACAGAGCCTTTTCCAGACACAGCTGCCAGCTGAATATTCTATGTCTCTGGTGACTCTTTGGACACAATGAGCCAAGATATTGAAGTAAAAACACTTTTCCCTTGTTGCCTGAGAAACGTTGCTAATCATTGTATTGCTCATCTTTTATCTCCCCCCCCCCCAGCTGTATAACGTGTTTCCTGCTCTGGGCTTGCTTTTGGGGGCTCGTAAGAAACTTTTGAAAAACAGAGATGAATTCTATGACTTCATAAAGGCCACCTTCATAGAACACCTGAAGGAACTGGATGCCAATGACCAAAGAAGCTTGATCGATTCATTCCTTATCCGGCAGCAAGAGGTAATGCCACCTTTTAAATATATTAATAGCTGCAGGTGAACAGTGAGCATCTGAGTTTTAAGTACACCCTTTGTGCATGAATGCATGGCTCATCTAGCTTTGGGAAAGAACATCCGATCAAACCAGCATGGATTTCCTTATTTTCAGCAGTTGCTGACTTGTGACCGGAACTGTCTGTATAGGTCACATGTTACTCACAGGTAAAAAGGGGGACAGGGAACACCAGGAGAAAACCTCATGTGTTCTGCACTCCTGCTCCTTCCTATCAGCTTGGTGTAGAGAGCTAGTTTGATGAAGTGGTTAAGAGCAATGGCCTCTAATCTAGAGAGCTTGGTTTGATTCCCTACTTCTCCTCCAGATGCAGCCAGTTGGGTGACCTTGGGCCAGTCACAGTTCTCTCAGAGCTCTCTCAGCCCCACCTACCTCACAGGGTGTCTGTTATGGGGAGAGGAGGGGTAGGTCATTGTAAGCTGCTTTGAGATTCCATCTGGTAGTGAAGAGCAGGGCGCAGAAAGAAGCTCTTCTTCATCCTTTGATTTCTTAATTTCCCTCTGCTCTTTCTTTTCCCCTTCCCAGGGTCATCATTTCCTCACTGCAAGCAATGCTACTGTTGTCACCTGGGGCAGAGCTCTGAGACAGTGAAACTCAGGCTCAGTGATTTCGATCACGGGTCCCCAGTAGTTTGAGCCTATGGGCAGCTTTGGCATTCTGGCACAGGGTGGTGGGCCCAAGGACAAAATGGCTGTCTGGGGAGGCAGAGCAAAGCACACAATTCCAGAGAGTGAAGTTATGAATAACTGTCATAGTAACTCATCAACATTTAAGGCAGAGACTCTGCATAGCAGGATACCTTTGTGGGCACTGTGACCCCTACTGGCACCATGTTGGGGTCCCCAATTTAGATATCCATACCCTGCCTTTGTCCCCAATGAGATCAAGGGATGCAGGCAGGGCTCTATGGTAACAGGTGGTTTCCCAAACTTGGATCACATCAGTTGCTCTTTAGAGGGACTGGCATATGGCAAAATCCAACACAAAAGCCACCTATGTATTATGTGGCTGTTGGTTTTGAGGTTTGCTTTGGATCAGTCTGGTTACCCATAACCATTTTCTGCTTCTGCATGTCTCAGAGATTTGTTTCCATTATCACTCCTCTCTATTCCTGTCAATGGGACGTTCGCCTGGCCTCGACCAGGGCCAGGGCCTTTTCGATCCTGGCCCCAGCCTGGTGGAATGAGCTCCCAGAGGAGCTAAGGGCCCTGTTGGAATTAACATCTTTCTGCAGGGCCTGTAAGACAGAGCTCTTCCGCCAGGCATATGGTTGAGGCCAGGGCAGAGCCCGGGTTCCATCCAAGATCCCTAATCCATCGGCCAGTCTTTCTCTCCTCTCTCTCTTACAGAATTAATGGCCGACATCTCTCTGAACAAGCGGGGAAAGTGGGGAAAGTTATAGAATAGAATGCCATCTTTTATTGTAATAATGGGGTATTTATGGGATTTTATGTGATTTTACTTAGATTTTATATTTTATTGTGAACCGCCGTGAGACCTTTTGGCGAATGGCGGTATATAAATCCAATTATAAATAAATAAATAAATAAATAAATGCTGTGGAGTTCTTTCTAGCCGTTCAAAGTAATCATGACTTCATTTTTATCCCTGTAGGAGAAGAACAAGACGGATAACGGCTTTTTCCATAACGAGAACCTGACAGCCCTGGTGGCCAACTTATTCGGTGCTGGCACAGAGACCACCTCGACGACACTCCGCTGGGGCCTCCTTTTAATGATGAAGTACCCCGAAATCCAGAGTCAGTTGGTTTCCATTGTATTGAGCCCAACCTGCTAAGGTTTCTGGACTGTAATTATATGCAGTAGGGGTTTGGAATAGAGTAGCATCAGAAGGGTATTGAAAACAAATCAGCCAGCATCATAATGCTGTTGTATCATGGGAGCTTCAGATGTGGGCCGCAGCATTTCCCCTCCTGCCTTAATGGACTTTGCCACAAGCCCTGCCAGTTCCACCGCTTCCCATCACCACTCCCAAGTGTGAGTTGAGTTCTCTAGTTGTTTCTGCACCTGGGAGGGGGCAGAGCCTGCATACCATCCTATTGTGAAAAGAAATGTTTTATTTCCTCAGACAAAGTCCAAGAAGAAATTGCACAGGTAGTGGGATCTGCTCAGCCACGGACAGAGCACCGTGCAAAAATGCCGTACACGGATGCCGTAATCCATGAGGTTCAGAGGTTTGCTAACATTATCCCTACAAACGTGCCACGCGCAACCACGGTGGATGTCACTCTTAAAGGCTACAACATTCCCAAGGTGATCAGTCTTATTTCATTGCTTTCCAATCCTGGCTCAGTTGATTCTGCCATGTTTGTTCATTGATTCATCAGAAGAGCCTCTTTGCAAATATTTTGCAGAATTAAGTTAACCCAAGCTAAATCTCATTAATACTAATGGAGGAGCCATGCCAAAGGTAATTCCACCTACTCAAAAATGAGACCCCCCCTCAGCACTCAATTCGTTTGGTTGTGCTAGGAAACTGAAATGTGTTTTTAACATAAAATATGATTTTAACATTTAATGTTATCAATAATTGTATTCATTGACTGATGTGACCTGCCCTGAGCTGAACAGTAAAGGCAGACTACAAGAATAAAGCTTCATTCATTCCTTGCCCTTTTGGTTGAAATGATGTGAACATAAACACAGCCAGATGTAGTTAATGCATGCCAAAATACTATACATTTTTCAGTGTTCTTCATTCAAGGCAAATCCTTACCTGGTTTTCCTTGCACTTGAGTTCACAAGTAGGTCAAGCCAGCTTGGTGCTGTGGTTAAAAGCAGAGGCCTCTAATCTGGCGAGCTGGGTTTGATTCCCCAGTCCTCCACATGCAGCCAGCTGGGTGACCTTAGACTAGACAGTTCTTTCAGAGCTCTCTGAGCCCTACCAACCTCACAGGGTGCCTGTCGTGGGAAGAGGAATGGAAGGTAATTGTAAACTGCTTTAGGCCTCCTTTTGGTAGTGAAAAGTGGGGTAAGAAAATCAACTTGTTAAATACGCAAGGCTGCCATTTTCTTTCTTTGAGGGGTCATATACTTAGCTAAAAGCATGGCTAGCTTATTTATTTTCTTGATTCCAGTCCAGTCACTCCTTAGAAACTAGCAAGTTTTTTAGGGCAGCTATGGAGAGTCAAAGTTCCCTTTGTCAGAGTTCATGAAGGGAGCTTTGAGTCTCGAAAGCTTGTATCTATAAATTCTTGTTTGTCTCTATGGTGCTCTTGGCCTTGAATTTAGCTTTTCTACTGCAGACCAAACAAGTCTAGTTTCCAAAGTGATCTTAATTCCCACCTGACCAATAACCCACTGCTTTGTCTTTGCAGGGGACTTACATCCTCCCATTGCTGGGCTCTGTGCTGCAAGATGAAACTCAGTGGGAGAAACCACTTAAATTCTACCCTGAGCATTTTCTGGACTCTGATGGAAAGTTCATAAAGAGAGATGCATTCATGCCTTTCTCTGCAGGTATCTACATCTAGACATTGATCAGCTTAATTACTGGCTAAGGTGTCTGAATCCTAAGTACGTTGACTTGGAAGAATGCCATAACAGATGGCCATTTCTCATTCTGCAGAACCAGGCCAGAGAAATATATTCCAATCTACCATTCGAAACTACATTACATTCATTACAGGACATTATAAGCTACTATTCTAATCTATTATTCCAAACTAGGGGCAAAGCCTGTTGTATCCAAGAATACAACAGGTGCTAGAGTGGGGCAGTAGGAAGAGGAAGGGGAGGAGTTGTCCAGTCTGTGGGGTTGAATGTGTGCGTTGTGTGGGAGGTTGTTGTGGTGTGGTGACAAATGAGGGGCATGGGTGTAGAGATATGGGTGTCAAGAACCTGTCAAGAATCACAAGCCCCAATTGGGCCCTGCCTCTGACAGGCCACGCCCACTTAGCCCTTAGCAAGTTATTATAACAGCAAGTCCGCTGTTACAGATAAATAAAGAGGATGTATGGACCTACTGGGTGTTTGGCGAGAATACAGACCTAAGGGCTGAATGAGGTTAGCATATGTAGTGATATAAGAAACCAATATCCCTTTTAAGTCCTACTTTATAAAACCTTGTCAAAAATTCATTAAACTGGACTTCCTTCTCTGTTGTTACAGGTCGAAGAATTTGTGCAGGGGAAACCCTTGCTAAGATGGAGCTCTTCTTGTTCTTTACAAGCCTTCTCCAGAAATTCACTTTCCAGCTGGCCCCTGGAATGTCTAAAGATGACCTGGACTTCACACCATTGGTTGGGTTAATGGCACTTCCAGTACCTTACATGTGCTGTGCTTTGTCACGTTCGTAAGGTTCAACTCTGTCTTGCTTAGTTCTTCCAGTGTGCTTCCTTAGTCTTTTCTGCAGCTCCATGCCTGGTGAAGACCTTTCATGGCAGTGGCCTCAGAGGAATCAGCTTCACAGGGTCAGATCCAACCAGTTTTCCCAGTCAGTCTGGCTCTGGATTTCCTATCCGTATCCCATATCAGGCGAGACTCTGTCCATGCAGTTCTGGCTGCCCTGACTCCATCTCCCACATTTTGTTAGACTGCCCTTTATATGAGCAATGTCGGGATGACAGTTTTGTTTCCTTGCTGGGAAACAAGCCTTCTGTAAGTAAGGCTTGCAATTTCTGCTCTCTGACAGAGATCCAGAGGTAACCATTACAGTCACCGGAGTCTAAGATGCTTTTATAATATGCTGCCTGTTTTGTATTCTATATTTTACCATTTTAAGATTTGTTTGGTTATATAACCCCATGGCCTATATTTTATTATCTCGTTGCTTTTCTAAGCCCTATTTCTATATGTTTTACACTTATTTTATGCCAATAAAAGGTTACTGACTGACTGACTGCTACAGTCTCAATCCTACATGGGTTTTGTTTATGCAGGTCTCTTGATTTCTAGCACAGACTTTGGGACAGTCACAATTGACGGCTTTATCAACAATGGAATACCTGGTTGGATCCAACCCATCACCTTGATTTTGAGCCCTTTATGTGCCAGTCGGATCCCATTAAGTAGCCCTGGGACAGTGCTGAAGTTGAAATTTGAAAAAGTTGAAAACATCATGACTTGACATTTGAAATTTGGGTCCTGTTTGTTTTGATGTACATAATCATCATCATCTATATTTTTCTAACCCATCCTTCCTGTGAGCGTTAGCACAGGTAACATCGGGGGGGGGGTGCCCAGCCTGGGGGGGAGGGGGGGGCCCTCCCGCACCCAGCCACCTGCCCGCTAGCGGCCGCTGTATTTGGGCTACAGCGGGCCTTAATCCTAGTTATACAATAATTCAGTAAAAGCACAGAAACAAAAAAGGTTTGTATATACCCCGCTTTTCACTACCCGGGGGAGTCTCAAAGCGGCTTACAATTGCCTTTCCTTCTCCCTACGACACCCTGCGAGGCAGGTGGGGCTGAGAACACTCTGATAGGACTGGTCTGTGAGATCATCTCTAACAGGACTGTGACTGGCCCAAGATGGATGAAGAGGGGTGGGGAATCAAACCTTGCTTGCCAGATTAGAGGCCACCACTCTTTAATACCTACAGCAAGCTTGCTTTCTGTGATAAGTACCTGTCCAGCCACTCCTTAAAAACTGCCCATGAGGGGGAGCTCACCACTTCCTTAGGCAGCCCATTCCACTGCTGAATTACTGGAACTATGAAATTCCACACATGCACACATACCGGATATCTAGTCTGTACTGCCCGATGTATAATTTAAAATTATTACTGTGGGTCCTCTCTGCTACCACGGAACTGCTCCCTGTCTTCCTACAAGTGAGAATTTTTCAAATACTTAAGGACAGCCATCCTGTCCCCTCTCCACCTCCTCTTCTCCAGGCTGAACATCCCCAAGTCCCCCAGCCTTTCCTCACAGGGCTTGGTCCCCCAGCCCTGGATCATCCTCTCCACTCTTCTCTGCACCCCTTCCATTTTATCCATGTCCTTTCTGAAGCGAGGCCTCCAGAACCACACACGGGACTTCCGGTGGGGTCGGAGCATCCAGCTCAGAGCAGGTAACAAAATTTTCCATTTAGCTCCGGGCGGGTAACCACAAAATTGTACAAAGCTATAAGCTTCACATACTTAAAATAGTTATTACATACATTCGGGTTAAAATTACTTTGTGGAAAGAGCCCTCCTAAAACATTCTGGGAGATCCCCAGGCGCCACCTGGAGGTTGGCAGCGCTAGTTTCAGGCCATTTCCAGAAGCCTTCTCTCACGAGGTAAAGGTAAAGGTATCCCCTGTGCAAGCACCGAGTCATGTCTGACCCTTGGGGTGACGCCCTCCAGCGTTTTCATGGCAGACTCAATACGGGGTGGTTTGCCAGTGCCTTCCCCAGTCATGACCGTTTACCCCCCAGCAAGCTGGGTACTCATTTTACCGACCTCGGAAGGATGGAAGGCTGAGTCAACCTTGAGCCGGCTGCTGGGATTGAACTCCCAGCCTCATGGGCAAAGCTTTCAGACGGCTGCCTTACCACTCTGCGCCACAAGAGGCTCTCTCACGAGACAAGCACCAATTTTCTCCATTCACTGGACGTTGCCAGCCTGCTCTCCGCAGCGCAAATCAAAGTGAAAGGCCGCGCCTGCGCTCCTTGCAATTTGTGCAGCGCGCAGCTGCGCTCTTCGATTCCCGAGACTTGGTGAATTTCGTCCCTCCTTCCCTGTCTCAGTCAGTAGGGGGCGCTTTTAAAACCTTTGCTGGCTCCACGCGCCCTCTTTTTCTCGCTTAAGCAAATGCTGCACCAGAACCGCTTGGGGTCTTCATAGAATCATAGAATTGGGAGGGACCTCCTGGGTCATCTAGTCCGACCCCCCGCACAATGCAGGTCACTCACAACTCGCCTTCATTACTGCCAGCCTCAATTTCCCAACAAAGCCGAAAATCTAAGTTGCACTCCGTTCCTTACCTCTTTGGCTCTATGGGCGCGCACGCCGGGATGAACTCACCGGATAGGTAAAAGAAGAGGCGGGGCGGGGCGTTCCGGAGCTGCTGATTGGCTGCCTTCTGGCGTTGGGCCCGCCCATCTCCACCTGTCTGCCAGGTGGGGAGCGGCAACCTTAATAAGCTCCCGCTGTGGCTGGCTGTCCTGGCTCGTTCGCGTTCTTTGCACTGAGCGTTCGTGCTTGAGAAGCCCCCTTTCCAAGGCGACTTGCCCTGGCCCGAAATCGCTCCGTCTGCAGGTAACGCAGAGGAAAGGGAGACAGTTTGCAGCCCGCTTCTACTGGCTTACTTTTATAGCTTAGTCCTGTTGTGCTCAATGCATGCTCAACCTGGTAGAGGCACATGGTGAAATGAGTTTGCACAGTGTTAAGTGGTGGTCGTGATGGGAACTGTACCCCCCCCCCCCATAGTGCAGAGGAAATAGTCTATTTCTGGAGTTCTCCTTCCATTATTAGGCTTAAGAGAATAGCTAGTGCAGCAGATAAAGGGGTTTAGTGGAAGCCCTTTTCCTCCAAGTACTTTGGCTACAGGGAGTCTTCAGGTAGTGGGGGGACTGAAATGGGAATGGTACAAACTAGTTCCGCTACTCCTTCTAATCTGGCATGCCAGGTTCGATTCTGCGCTCCCCCACATGCAACCAGCTGGGTGACCTTGGGCTCGCCACAGCACTGATAAAGCTGTCCTGACCAAGCAGTGATATCAGCGCTCTCTCAGCCTCACCTACCTCACTGGGTGTCTGTTGTGGGGAGAAGAAAGGGAAGGCGACTGTAAGCCGCTTTGAGCCTCCTTTGGGTAGGGAAAAGCGGCATATAAGAACCAACTCTTCTTCTTCTTCTTATAGGATCCTTTTGGGTCTGTGGTGCGTGTTCACTTGAGGGAGAGATGTTAGTGTCTTTCTCTTTCGAGGGGCTTTCTCTTCTCTTTATTCTGGGAAAGAGTAAAAAGTCCTGAAACTGTTTTAAAAACTGAAATGTTCCCCTGAAATCGTCTGTTTTTCATGACAGAATATTTCGGTCTGTCTGTGGAGGCAAAAACAGTGTTATAGTGTTCTAAAAACTTATTGCTCTCATGGGTTAAAACCGTCTTCATTAAAGTGATGTGAAGCTGAAGTAACAACCAAAATGTTAGATGCAAATGGGCAGCCGTGTAGGTCTGAAGTAGCACAATAAAACCAGACTCCAAGGGCACCTTTAAGACCAACAAAGATTTATTCAAGGCGTGAGCTTTTGAGTGCAAGCACCCTTCCTCAGACCAATCTTTGTTGGTCTTAAAGGTGCTACTGGACTCTGATTTTATTGAAATGTTGTTTTAACCCATGAAGGGCGATGCTGCTGTAAGCCTGTTGGTCTTTGAGGTGCCATAAATCCATTTTTGTGGAAATAAGAACCTCTTCAGCAGCTGGCGATGATTTCATTTAGTTCAAGTGAAAAATATTTGTGCTACTGCTGCCTTTGGATGCTTTCCCCGATAAACTAGAATTTGTTTTGCGTGAATGTTCAGTTCCCTGATTAAGTTTTCTTCCCAGATTGGAATTGTGTTCCTTCTGAGCTTCCAGGGAGGAGAGAACTTTACCTTATTTCAGGCGGGGCAGCAACTGAGCACCGGATAAAGGACACGGTACTTCTGCAGGTGTGAAGAGATGGCTGCTCAGAATCCCGATAAGAAGCTTTGGTACGAAGCAGCTTGCCCCATCTGCCTTGGCTGTTTTGCAGAGCCCGTGACGCTGGACTGTGGGCATAATTTCTGCCAAGCCTGCATCACCAGAAGATGGGAGGAGCCTGGCAGGGATGCCACCTGCCCTCAGTGCAGAAAGGACGTGGCCAGGGATTTCAAGCCCAACAGGTGTCTAGCCACCATGGTGGAAATAGCCAAACAGCTGGGCTTGCCGACAGTGAGGGGGGCAGGACCAATCGAACCGGAGTGCCCGAAACACCATGAACCCCAGCACCTCTTCTGCAAAGAAGATGCGATCTCTCTCTGCGTGATCTGCGGCCTCTCTGAGGAGCACAGAAACCACCGTGTGATCCCTGTGGAGGAGGCAGCGCAAGAATACAAGGTAAGAATGATTGAAATTTAAACCAGGGGTCTCCTGTGTGTGGTGCCCGTGAGCAGGATGTACCTGCCAACACCTTTCCTGTGCTCACCAAGTCTGCTTTATTAGAATGTGGGTGGAGCCAGTTGAAGAATTTCCCCAGCATTGCTTCTGATTGGCTACTTGGATAGACAGACATCTTCTTAAACAGAGCTTCTGCCTTAATTGCTGAGGGTTTACTGTGAGAGTTGTGCATAACCTCAGTCCTTAATTTATGCCAATAAGGACTTCTATATCTATCTCAGTCCTTAACATTCTGTGGTTGGCTCCGCCTCTTTTGGCAGCCATTTTGTGGTTGCTTCAACCAGCACATGTCAAGGTTTTGAATGTGTCTGCGCACTCAAAAAGGGTGAGGGGTCGTGATTTAGAATTCAGAAATTAACCAAAGTGTATCCTGTTTATGAATATTCTCTTCCAGGGATGGCCGAATCATGGCTCTCCAGATGTCCTTGGACTTGTAATTGTAATCCATGGACATCTGGAGAGCCCAGGTGAAGGAGATTGATATCTTGTGGGGTGCTCCCAACCCAGCTTGGAATTGTCTGCTCTGGTGAAAACATTCCAGAGGTTTACCTGGCAGTAGGATTGGTCACTATTTGGGGAAGGGGGTTCCAACCCCCCAATATTGAGACGTAATCCAACTGGATATATCATCCTGTTGGTACTGTTTGTATACCACAATGGAAAATACACAAAGTGCACACATGTCTACACCCCTCAAAGAGCCTTACGCTCTGCTACTACCAACTGCCTAGTGATCCCTGGTCCCAAGGAAGCTCCCTTGACCTCAACCAGGGCCAGAGCTTTTTCCATCCTGGCCCCCATTTGGTGGAACAAGCTCCTAGAGGAGATCAGAGCCTCAGCGGAACTTAAACAGTTCCGCAGAGCCTGCAAGAGGGAGCTCTTCCGCCAGGCTTTTGGTTGAGGTCAGCCTGAATTCAATCACTTCCCACTTGCCCCTGAGCCCCCCCCCTCCATGAAAACCACCACCGACATGTCCATCCCATGGAGCTGTCAGTTAAAATGGATGTTCTCACCGTGTTTGTTCCATTATGTTATCGTTCTCCTGTTATGTCTGTATCACTATTGTTCACTTTATCATATTATCTGTATTATTTTTCTCCAGTTCCATGTAAAACCACCCTTAGCCTCAGGGGAGGGCGGTATATAAATATAAATAAATAAATATAATAAATACATACAAAATAGAGAAGCTGCATATACGTTAGACTATAACTTTCTCTTAGCTAATATGACTTGGCGGTTAAGAGCCTCTAATCTGGAGGACCAGCTTTGATTTCACCCAACTCTCTTCCACATGCATCCAGCTGGGTGACTCTGGGCTGATCAGTTCTGAGGGTTCTCTCAGCCCCCACCTGCCTCATAGGGCATCTCTTGCGGGGAGAGGAAGGGAAAGGCCGCTCTGAGGCTCCATCGGGCAGTGAAAAGAGGGATATTTTTCTTCTTCTTAGGGGGAGCTGCAGTCCTGCCTGGATGGCCTGAGAAAGAAGAGAGAGAATATTCTGGAGTGTAAAGTGGACGCAGAGAAGGAAGGCCAAGACCTGCTTGTAAGTATCGCTTAGGGCAGAGTTGTTCGAACTCTTTGGTTCGAGGGCTGGACCTGACGTGTCACTTTGTCAGGTCTGGCCATGTGTAGCAAAATAATGGCTTCATGTGTTTCTGCTTCGGTTAAAACTTTGGTTCAGGCCTGCACGTGCCTGGAGCAGGCCACCAAAAGAATCTTTGTTCCTGTGCAAGTAAGTGTCCCCCAGTTAGGCCTTACCCTTGTGTCCTTGGGGAAACTAACTCTGATAAGGTAATGACTTGCTGTGAGGATTGGGCTTCTAGCTAGATGAACTTGCCTTCCATTTCCTGGCCTAGGATTGGCTCTTCTCATGTCTTCTGCCCTGACATCAGCAATTCTATATTGGCTTAATAATAAATTGGCAAATAGACCTGGTTGGCTTTTGGGTCTAGAATCCCATGTGGGAATAAACCATGAAGAAACCTAATTTACTACACCATTTTGTCATGCCCTACCTGTACCTGCAACCTGCATGTGGTTTGACCCTTCTGTACCTATGGACTCTGGACTTTGAAACTCTGCTTATGAACTTTGCTGTTCCTACCTTGGAGGTGTGTATAATGTGTTAGCTAGAGATATTTCACAATGGTCTTATTTTTCACTGCTTATTTATCATATGTGCACCTTAATAAACAAAGTAATTTTTAAAACTTTTGTCTGATTCTTGAACAAGTTAAGCGGTAACCTGTGCCTCGTTTTGTGTTACTCTGCCAATTCCCTGTTGTGTTTTTTTGGCTCTGAACTGAGTCAGATCTCCTGTTAATTCCCTGACAGGCCTCAAGAATTGCCTCTGGGTCTTGAAAGCCTGGGGAACAATTCAGAGGTGGTGGCAGTCCTACCTAGCAGGGAGGGTGGGTTATCCAGCTCCTTGGCTTTTGTAGTCTTAACTTTTTGTTTCATCTCATGCACATCCCTTCAGTTGGGGTCTGAGGACTTGGCTTGCCTGAGTGGGGTATGACCATACCATGTATGACAAAAAATGCACTGGAGGTATAAACATTATAAAAATGAACTCAGATGCCGAATGGCAATAGCAGGTGAACGACAATAATACGCTTGATTGGATTAGGTGTGCTATGCGGAAGGGTAGTAGGCCTGGAGATATCAGCATTAGTAATGAGACAGGAAACCTAGCTCTCTGTTTGGTCCAGAAGGATTCAATCCAGGAATATGCAAAGAACAAATGGATGTAAGTCTGACATTAGGCACCACAACGTTCAAAAACCAGTGGGAGAACATTTTAACTTTCCAGGATGTTCAATTGCTGACCTGAGAGTAGCTGGTTCTCTTACAAAGGAATTTCAAAAAGGGATTAGAAAGGGAGAATGCTGAATGGCAACTGATAATAAAGCTCAAGACATTACCAATGCCTGCTATTATAGCTGGCACCTGAAATCGCTCCAATATTATAAGGACAGAGGGACTCACAGTCTAGCTGTACCTGAAGAAGTGAGCAGTGACTCAACGAAAGCTCATGCCCTGCCACAAATTTTGTTAATCATTAAGGTTCTACTGGACTCATGCTCCCTCCCACCCATAAAGATGGCAAGTTCTACTGTTAGGGTTTCTCTTTTTTCCTTCATCTGTTAGGATTGGAGTGGAGGAATCACTCGTGTTGATATGAGAAATAACGGGTTGATCTTAGACTGGGCAAAATCCACTAGGAGTGATAATGAAAGAGCTAAAAAAAAAGAGGAAGTGGGGCTGAAATTAATGTGAGGAAGCCAGCCAGAATGCTGGGGGGGGGGGGGGGGGAAGAGAGAGGGAGACGTGTTGCTGGAACTCTATAAATAAATAATAAATACCTGGATTAAGCAATTTTTAATTTTTATTTGATTTTTTTGGCTGCCGGTCCCTGCATAGCAGGCTCAAGGTGGTTATACATCAGAGGTTTAATGCCCGGTTAAAAAGATATAAACACCATTTAAAACGATTCAAAAAACTCTCTGTGGCTCTTTCCCGCCAGTTTGGTGTAGCGGTTAGGAGTGTGGACTTCTAATCTGGCATGCCGGGTTCGATTCTGCGCTCCCCCACATGCAGCCAGCTGGGTGACCTTGGGCTCGCCACGGCACTGATAAAGCTGTTCTGACCGGGCAGTGATATCAGCGCTCTCTCAGCCTCACCTCCCTCACAGGGTGTCTGTTGTGGGGAGAGGAAAGGGAAGGAGACTGTAAGCCGCTTTGAGCCTCCTTCGGGTAGGGAAAAGTGGCAGATAAGAACCAACTCTTCTTCTTTCTTCTTCCTCTTCCTCCTCCTTCCTCCTCCTTCTTTCTTTTTTCTTCCTCCTTTTCAGCTTCAGTCAGGAAGAAGAGGGAGGAGACCTCAGTCTTTTAAGGGAAGGAGGCTTTGTATTTTTGCTGGTCTTAAAGGTGCTACTGGACTCTGATTTTTATTGTGCTACTTCAGACCAACACGGCTACCCATTTGAATCTCCCCTTGTGATGGAGGAAGACAAAATGCAAGCTGCCACACAAGCACCCCAGAGAAGGAAGCAAGAGAGAGCCAGTTTGCTTGGGAGTGGGATAAAGCCCCTTGGTGGGCTGGCTCTGTTTGCTTGCAAGATGTCTGACACCCCTGACTTAGGTGAAGCAGTGAAGGATCGCAGCTAAAACTCTACATCCAAAGGGGAATGTTTCAAAAACCAGGCAGCCGTTCTACTAAGCTTGCCTATTATATGAAATAGCTTGTTTCCCAATATGAGATTTATTTTGAAAGGTAATTCTAAGCATCCTCCCTTCTGAGAGTTCATGGAAGCCTTTTCCTTGTGGGATATTGTCCCTTGGGAGGGTCGGGTGAGCCTTCCCGCTACAGCAGAGACCAACTGCACCTGCTGAGTTTGGCCTGTTTCTCTCCTCTGCAGAAACACCTGGATGCAGAGGGCATCAAGGCGAAGGCTGAATTCAGAGACTTCTGCCGGTTTCTAGAACGACAAGAGAAGTTTTTCCTGGGTCAGATGAGAGAGCTGCAGAAGGAGGTCAAAAAAGAAAGGGACGCAAACGTGGACAAACTCCTCAAGGAGCTCTCTTCTGTCGACAGTGTCCTCCAGGAGGTGGAGGCGGAGATGCAGCAGCCGACCAGAGAGCTCCTGCAGGTGAGAGGAAGGTGGAGGCAGCTCAGAAACAGCCAGAGTCCTTCACTTCCTAAGAAGTCTTCGGAGTATGCGCGCTGTCAGGCACTGAGATTTTTGTCTTTTCTCTAGGGTGTTAGAAACTCCTTGGAGAGGTATGCAGCTACCACCCTTAGTTTCCTGATACTGGGATGGGTTGGTGACGTGTCAAGGAAGCAACTTGGTGTAGGGGTTTGAGGAGCGTGGACTTCTAATCTGGAGAGCCGGGTTTGATTCCCCATGCCCCCACATGCAGCCAGCTGGGTGACCTTGGGCTTTCCACAGCACTGATAAAGTAGTAATATCAGGGCTCTCAGCCTCACCTACCTCACTGGGTGTCTGTTGTGGGGAGAGGGAAGGGAAGGCAACTGGAAGCCGCTTTGAGACTCCTTCGGGTAGAGAAAAGTGGCATATAAGAACCACCTTCTCCTTCTCCTCCTCCTCCTCCTCAAAACCACCCATTTCTGGGGGGATGACTGGTATAAGGGGGGGAAGGGTAGGTTAAACCCTTTCCTCATTCTGTTTCTGAGCTGATACTTCCCTCACCATATTACTTTTGCAACTCCTACGGAAAATTTACTGTCACATCTGGTTTGTGGGGCTTGGAAGCGACAATAACGGAGAAATTCTACACCAAAGTAATCCCATCATTTTCTGGCCTTTGGCACTTACACCCCCCATGTTTCTGGGCTTCTTCGTGGTTTGCCTCTGGTGTTGTTTCTTAGATCGCTAGGGGTTCTGAATTGATTTTGGTTTAACAGTCCTGTTCCTCCCAGGTGTGAGCGGGTGTTTGAGATTCCGACAGTCTTTCCTCCGGATCTGAGACAGAGGATTATGAAACTCTGTGATATAAGCCCCTTCTTGACGGATGCCTTGCAGCACCTCAAAGGTAAGGAATTGCTGCATGGTTTTTAATCTAGACAAGGGGTCCCTAAATCTTTTGAGCAGGTGGGCACCTTTGGTGTTCTGACACTGTAGGGCAAGGGTAGTCAACCTGTGGTCCTCCAGATGTCCATGGACTACAATTCCCATGAGCCCCTGCCAGAAAACGCTGGCAGGGGCTCATGGGAATTGTAGTTCATGGACATCTGGAGGACCACAGGTTGACTACCCCTGCTGTAGGGGGCTCAACCACAAAATGGCTGCCACAAGAGGCCACAAAATCTTAGGAAGTGAAGTCACGCATAAGTCTAATTCTTCAACATTTCTGGAAGAAGCTCAGTTTTGCAGGGTGCCTTTTAAAAGGAACATATTGTTTTAAAAAATATTCTTGCATACAGAGTTTACCGTTATCCATTTAAGTTAGTCTTAAATCTCTGTGAAATCCAGAGGGATTTAGTTGTGAGTCATTTGATGCTGGCAGAGTTTAAATATGAAAAGAGATGCAGAGAACTGAGCTCCTTGAGAGAATAAAACAGCTTCATTGTAAAGAGAAACACAGTTTGTCTTTACAATTATTTTATGCCAATAAAAGGCTACTGACTGACTGACACTTTAAAATTACAAAAATGGGGCATAATGCTTTTGTTAAATCTGATTTTAGCTACAGTTTGGAAAAACTAAAGATTCCGTGGCTCTTCATTTGGTATTGCTTGACATTCTTTTCCCAGGAGGCTTAACTGCTCCTGCCAGATTTCTGACTATCCTTAACTATTCCATATTTGCTAGGTTCCGAGCTGGCTATGTTTTCTATTTTCTATAACCAAAAGCAACCACAACTGGAGATTTGGGGGGGAGGGTGGAATGAATTATTTCCATAGATGACATATCTGAACATTTTCATGCAAATAAACATTGGAGATTAAATCTGTTCCAGCTCCCCACTTAATGTATGATTTGCAAATTGGAAGGAAATATGGAGGTGTTCTACTGTTCTTTTTGTTGCCCAGTCTTAGGTGCTCTTCTCCTTTTATTTTCACAGACTCTTTATCCGAATTCAAGCCTGCGAAACCTAATGGAAGGCCCAGCTTGTAGGTGGGCTGAAGGGCTCTCCGTAATAGTCCCTGTGGGTTTCCTGGAGGTTTTAAAAGGTTCTGTCCTGTGGGCTGTGATTTTAGATGTGTTGACCGAATAAAGGCAAACAAGTAAACACTTTCCTGTACGTCTCTGTCATGTCACTCCGTGCTGCTTCTCTTTCTCAGTCTCTAATTGGAGACTAGGGGGACATATTGACTGGAATATGTGTAAAATAGTTTTGAAAACCTTTGTTGTTGTTGTTGTTGGACTACACTGTCTTACCACTTACACTGTCCTCCCCTCCGGGGAGGGCGGTATAGAAGTATGATTAATAAATAAATAAATAGAAGTATGATTAATAAACCAAGGTGCTTAGAAGTACGCTCGCCTGAGAGCAGTGCTGCATTGAGCTTCCATCACTATTGAAATCTTCTTCCTGATTTTATTCAGCCCGCCAGTGTGATATGAAGAAGAATTGGTTCTTATACGCTGCTTTTGGAGTCTCAAAGCGGCTTCGAGTCGCCTTCCCTTTCCTCTCCCCACAACAGACACCCTGTGCGGTGGGTGAGGCTGAGAGAGCCCTGAGATCACTGCTCAGTCAGAACAGCTTTATCAGTGCTGTGGCAAGCCCAAAGTTCACCTAGCTTGGCTGCATGTGGAGGAGCAGGGAATCAAACCCAGCTTGCCAGATTAGAAGTCCACACTGCTAATCCCTACCCCATATCATGATTGCACTGTAGAATTAGGATCTAGGAGGGCCAGGTGGCTGTGCCAAATGCACGGGGTGATTTGGTTTTGTGGATTCCACCTCCATTACCTCACACCTCCAGAGCCCCTCTGCAGACATAGATAGGGAATTTCCCTATGGTGACGTCGCCCCGTTAGGCTCCTCCTCTGTCCACACCTCTACTCACGAGGAATGGGAGGGGGGCTAGATCCTGTAACGACTCTCCCAGCACTTCCTCAGCAGAGGGGAGGCCTTGGGCCCCCCCCAACCATGTGCTCCTTTCCTTTTTGCCCAATAGAATCTCCAGGAGCAGCAGGTAGTTGCTCATCACTTATCACACAATAGACAAAAGATATTAAAGGGTTTTGTTTTTTTGCCAGCTGCTAGCGTTCATTTGGAATACCTGTCAGGAAGTCAAAAGGCAACTAAGTCATGGGATAGATTTGTTGCCCTGATGTATTTAGGGCTGGCAGCTCCTCCTTGGCCACCAGCGAGGGATGGGGTGGGTAGGGGCCTGGGCAAGGAGAAGTACCTGGGTGGGGCACAAGGCCACAAAGTCCAGAGAGGAGCCGTAATCCCAGGGTGACGCCAGGCAGATGTTCCTGTCAACATCCCTGCAGTTAAGGCCGAGCAGAGGCATCTGGGTAGAAAGTGGGGTGGGTGGGGGAGAAATTGTCTTTTTTTTTTTTTGCCCAGCCCCTCTACTAAACAAGGAACTCTTTCACCACAGTGTGGGTGAAGCGGGGATTTCCTCCACGCCTTGTGGCTGGCCCCTGGCCTCCAAACTCTGGGCGCACAGTCTGATCCTTGGCTTGAACAGGCTTCCCCCCCCTCCCGTTAGGCTCAAACGCTCCTTTCTCCATTGCTTTAAAGAAAAAACATTGGTAAAGCGGGACACCATTGACCGGTGTGTGGGGGGGTGTCTCTTGATTAAAATTTGGTCGATACGGAGGAATAAAAACTTTCATAGAACGTATAAATAGTATTGCAATATATATATTTTTACTTTCAACGCAAGTGCAATTTGCCAGGTGCCCCCAGATGCCCCTCCAAAAGTGGGGCAATCGGGTCACCTTCTCCTTCCCTCCTCTGGACCCCGCAGTGGCCACACGCCGCGGCTTCTGGGTCGGCACCGGCGGGAAGTGACATTCCCAGCGCCTGTTGCGCAAAGGGCGAGAAGTGAAAGTGGCCGCGATCCCGCCCTCCCTCCCTTCGGTGCGCCCGGCAGGCACAGGCAGGCGGCCATGGCGTCGGGGGGCGCCGTCCAGGAGCTCTCCGAGGAGCTCAGCTGCCCCATCTGCCTGGACTTCTTCAGGGACCCGGTGACGGTGGGCGACTGCGGCCACAACTTCTGCCGCGCCTGCGTGGCCGGCTGCTGGGGAGACCCGCGGGAAGCGCCTTCGTGCCCGCTGTGCAGGGATCCCGCCCAGCCCGAGGCCCTCCGCCCCAACCGGCAGCTGGCCAACGTGGTGGAGATCGTGAAGAAGATCCAGCCGGAGCGCGGGAGCGGCGGGGAGGCGGCCAAGGGGGAGCTCTGCCCGAAGCACCAGGAGCGGCTCAACCTCTTCTGCTGCCACGACGCCAGCCTCATCTGCGTGGTGTGCGGGATCGCCAGGGAGCACCGGGCGCACCGGGCCATCCCCGCCGAGGAGGCTGCCGAGGAGTACAAGGTGCGGGATCCGGGGCTTGCTTTCTGCGGGTGGCCAGCCTCCAGGTGGTGGCTGGAGTTTTCTCGCAGAACGGATGTCTCCATTCGGCACACGTTGGATAATGCACTTTCCGTGCACTTTAGATGTAGATTTTCCTGTTCTGCACAGGGAAATCCGGCTGCCAAAGCATATTGGAAGTGGATTATCCGACGTGTGCAGAATGGGCCCAGGAGACAGTGGCTCCGGTGGAAGGTGGACTCCAGGGCAGGATATCCAGTTGAAGTCCTGCCTATAACTCTGCCTTCCTCAGGTTCCACCCTCAAAATCTCCAGGTATTTCGCAACCTGGAGCTGGCAACCGGCTCCCCTTCCACTCTTGAGTTGTCATTCCGGCTCCTGAGTAGCGTTAGCTAAATCTGTTCTATGTTTTCATGGCGCTACTTTGGTGTGCTTTAGTGGAGCCCATGCTAATCAGTTGCCATAGGTGGCTTCCACTATATTGAATGGTCTCCAGGCATCTCCCATTGTTCCCAGTGGGCAGTCCTGTCATTCCTTTTATTACAACCCTCCCTCCAGACTGGGGGGGTGCATCTTTGGGCAGCACAAATGCAAGACAACTGGAAGTCATTATAATTTGGTTAGGGCAAGAGCTGGTGCTGGGGGGGGGGCAACTGTGGGAGGGTCTTCTGGATTTCTGGCTCTCCTGGTGGCACCTGATTTGCCCACTGTGTGGCATGGAACAGGGGTAATCAACCTGTGGTCCTCCAGATGTTCATGAACTACAATTCCCATGAGCCCCTGCCAGCGTTTGCTGGCAGGGGCTCGTGGGAATTGTAGTCCATGGACATCTGGAGGACCACAGGTTGACTACCCCTGGCGTAGAACATGCTGCCCAAGCAGGTCAGGTGTGACACCGCAGCAGCAGTGCTGGTTCACAGGAGATCTTGAACTGGAGCAGCTGCCGAACACCATCTGAAAGTGGAAGTGGAGTTCCTGCAGTCACGAGCTGCACTGAAAGGAGTGTCCCAATTCTCTGAGTCATAAACAAGCCAGGGAGTCAACATGAGGGGCTGTCCAGAAGCAAGCTGAGCAGTCAGAGCTGTATAATCAAGGTGCCAGTCAAGGAGTTTCCAAATACAAGGTCAAGGTTCCAGGCCAGGGTCATCAGGGGTTCAAGGGATGCAGGTGGAATCCAGCTGACACATCTTTGCTTCCATACCATGTGTGTCTTCCTGGGCACGCCTGAACTCCAGTGTGCCATTTTCCTGGGGATGGCTTCTGCAACTACTCAGAGATTGCTTCCCGCAAGCTGCACCAGCTTTGCAGATTTTTGCCTGTTCTGTAATTCTGCCCTAAGCTTCCATCTGCACCTACAGCTGGAGCAGAGGAGTCAGAACTGCCAGGGTCTGAAGCCTGATGGATTGCCTCCATCTGAGCATTCTCCATCTCAAATTCCCTGCTGCTCATTTCAGGCTGGGCTGGAAGCTGATTAATGTCTCTGCAGCCTCTTGTGGCGCAGAGTGGTAAGGCAGCCGTCTGAAAACTTTGCCCATGAGGCTGGGAGTCCAATCCCAGCAGCCGGCTCAAGGTTGACTTGGCCTTCCATCCTTCCGAGGTCGGTAAAATGAGTACCCAGCTTGCTGGGGGGTAAACGGTCATGACTGGGGAAGGCACTGGCAAACCACCCCGTATTGAGTCTGCCATGAAAACGCTGGAGGGCGTCACCCCAAGGGTCAGACATGACTCGGTGCTTACACAGGGGATACCTTTACCTTTAGACATATCCAGCTCTTCCTCAGAGGAGCGCTCATAGACAGCAGGAGGGGGCGTGGCAGATTGTTGGCCTGGAGGGGCCACTGGCTTGATCCAACATGGCTTCCCTGTATTCTTGGAGCTTGGGGGGCTATAGTGGGAGGGCTTCTGGAGTTCTAGTCCCGCTGGGGCACCAGGGTCTGGAGACAGTGTGCTGATTTCCCCCCCAAGTTAAATCCAGCCTTTGCCCACTTTTTCCATCTACTTGCCCCGATGCATTATTCAGCCTGGCTCCCACTTAGCCCTCTTTGGATTTGCAATAATAAACCCAAGCTGAATTTTCATTTTGTTTTCAGGACGTGTTCTGTAACTGCCTGGAATCTCTGAAGGAGAAGAGACAAAGAATCCTGGCGTGTAAAGCAGACGTGGAAAAGGAAAGCCGAGAGCTGCTTGTAAGTGTCCCTATTACTGGGAAGTAGAAACCTGAATAGAGAGGGTGGTAGGGCTGTGGGTGGGATTATTTGCCCCCCTAGAGATGCCATCCTGAAGCAATTCACACCGAAACCTGAACAAAGGCAAAGAAACTATCCTCACCTTGGTGTCTTGGTTAGGAGCACGGACTTCTAATCTGGTGAGTTTAGTTTGATTCCCTGCTCCCCCAACATGCAGCCAGCTGGGTGACCTTGGGCTTGCCACAGCCCTGATAAAGCTGTTCTGACCAAGCAGGAATATCAAGGCTCTCTCAGCCTCACCCACCTCACAGGGTGTCTGTTGTGGGGAGAGGAAAGAGAAGGCGACTGTAAGCTGCTTTGAGACTCCTTCAGGTAGAGAAAAGCGGCATATAAGCACCAACTCTTCTTCTTCTTCAGTAATCTCAGGGCTCCCTCAGCCTCACCTCCCTCACAGGGTGTCTGTTGTGGGGAGAGGAAAGGGAAGGCCCGAATGTAAGCCGCTTTGAGACCCCTTCGGGTAGAGAATAGTGGCATATAAGAACCAGCTCTTCTTCTTCCGTAATATCAGGGCTCCCTCAGCCTCACCTCCCTCACAGGGTGTCTGTTGTGGGGAGAGTTGCTTTGAGAGGCCTTTGGTTAGTGAAAAGTGGGGTATAAAAATCAGCCCTTCTTCTTAGAGTCCATTTTCCCCCCATGGAAACTGATCTCTGTACTCTGGAGATATGTTTGAATTCCTGGAGGTCTCTAGGCCCCATGTAAAGACTGCCAACTCTAGTCAAAACATACTGTAGGAAGGATTTTAAAATATCCTCAGTTCCTGGCTGGTGTGGAACAGTGGTTAACTAACACCTCACTTAAAGGCTTCCGCCCTAGAGGGACCAGCAGCTTAACTGCAGTGGCCTTTTTATGACAATTTTTTTGTAAGTCCATACCGAGCAGCTCTTTCCCTCTGAAGCGCTGATGTGATCCTTCTGAGGAAAAGGCCAGAAGGATCCTACTAGGGGACCGTCACGATTTTTCATATTCCTGACATGGGCTGCCTCCCCCCTCCCCAATCTGTGTGCCACAGGAGCAGACAGGAATGGAGAAGAAAGAGATCGTGGCTGAATGCAGAGAACTGCACCAGTTTTTGGAGGAACGAGAGAAGCGCCTGCTGGCCCAGGTGGAAGAGGTGGAGGAGGAGATTTGGAGAGAAAAGGACGAGCATCTAGAAAGACTCTCCGTGGAACTGTCCTCTCTTGAAAATATCATCCAGGAGATAGAGGAGAAGGTTCACCAGCCAGCATCTGAACTCCTACAGGTAAGGGTGTCAGTCCTGCTCTCCAGAAAAATCCAGAGCTTTGTATGTTGTTGTCCAGCATTACTGCTCCTAATCATTTTGGAAACTGTGTTCTCAGATTTGTGGGTTCCCATTCAGCATGTGATCACATAAGCCATTTCGGCCTCTTCTTTGTTTTGAAAATACTTCCCCCCCCCCCAGCCTATGGTAATCTGAGCTCCAGTTATAGCAGATTTTAGTAACTTTCAAGATTTGCCAGCTATCCGGGGGGAAAATGGCAGTATGAAATATTTACTGCAACTCTTCATGAGACAGCATTGGGGTCGGAACATCCTCAGTAAATACGTACAATAGCTTAAGTTTTGGCCTCCCTGCATTGTATTTCAGTGGCACCACCTGAGGGGGATAAACCAAATGGACAGAGCACCTCACCCTGCCCGTCTGAGGTGTATGGTCTGTGGCAGGCACTAATTTGCCACTTTTCTCTCTTCCTCCTCCAGGATGTCAGAAGCACCATGCAGAGGTAAGTGGACTGCACTCATTTTTCTTCCTGCCTACACCCTCCTTCTGGCCCTAATTTACCTCCCTCTTTCTCTGTCCTTTTTGCCACTTAAGAATTCTGGGCCAGATAGATGGCCGATTAACCTTATTTCTCTCCAGGTTTGAGGAGAAAAGCATGGAGAAGTTTGAGGACCCAGTGGCTTTTCCTCCCGCACTGAAGTGGAAAATCTGGGACATCTGGGACCTCAACGTCTTACTGAAAGGGGTGGTGAAGCAGTTCAAAGGTAATGAGGAGGCAAGGATTCAACATTAAATTCAGGTCATGTATATGATTTGAGTGCTAATTTAGAAGATTAACCAGGATACTACCTTGCTTACATTTGTTCCTGCTTGCTTTACTTCAGAGTTAAATTTTCTGAGATTTTCCCAAAACAATGATCTTCTTTTGAACCTCCAGTATCCCTGCCCTGTATAGAGTCAAGGATGACAAAGGGCATCCAGTAAGAAAGGAAAGGGTGAATTTGACTCTTCCAGGAAATCCTTACAGATTGATAATAACATCGTGATTCCTTTCAGGTCCACACAAACTTTCTCTGTGGTATATCAATGGGACCAAATTGGACCTTTTAAAAGTCAGAACCAAGTTTGAGTCCAGGGGCACCTTTAAGACGAGCAGTGTTTAATTCAAGGTTAAGTTTTGTGTGCAAGCATGCTTCCTCAGATACACTGGAACAGAATTTCCCTAACAATTACATATACGGGTGGATGGTAAATTAACATACAGCATAATGAAGACATTTAAGTTTCAAGGGCCCAACAGAAATAAAGCAGAAATAGCAAGGTGACCTTATAAGATTATCATTTGTTTGGGTTTAATTCTGGGAAAAAACATAGTGAAGGAAATAAGTTTCTCTGAATTGGAGATTAATGGGCAGGTGTACCCCTAATTGTAGAATGCTCAGAGTAATTCACTGACCCTGCCATAACATGGCATCCAACTCCTCTCAAATGCATCTTTAAAGCATTTTCTTCTTTGAAGCCACAGTGAATAAGTCCCAAAGCAGTTTGCAAACACTTTTCCCTCCTCTCCACACAACAGACAGTTAGGTGGGGCTGAGAGAGCGCTAAGAGAATTTATCTGTGAGAATGGCTCTAAGAGAACTGTTCTGTGAGATCTGCTCCAAGAGAACTGTGACTGGCCCAAGGTCACCCAACTGCCTGCAACTGAGGGCCTGATTTGGGCCAGACCGGCATTGGTGTCAACTGGAAGGGGGGATTAACGCAATGCTAAACAGGTGCTGGTCTGGTCTTTTCCCCCCCGTGCGGAAAAGGTCTAGGATACACAGGCAGGCAGGGTATGGTTGGAAAAGGAGATGCAAGGGTGGGGGTGTGGTTTTAGGCAGAGGCGGGGCATGGACATTCTCTGCTCAATGCCCTGCTGTGTATACTTCCTCCAAAGTAAGAGCCAGATAATTCCAGAAGACTTTCTTTTGGATAACCATGTCCAGATCACTCTTAATTGTTTTCAGTAATGTTAAGTGCCTCACCCCCCCCCTTTTTCTCTCTTTGTTTTCTCCGTCCTCCTTTGTTATCTTTACCCAGTGGCAACCATCATTGGGGAGGGTGAACAAATGCACACTGAGAAAAAAACACAAATTATAGAACTTTTAGAAGTATGACCGGGGGAAGGAGAGATTTATTTCCTGGCCGCCGCTTTCTCACCTTTAACTCAGTCCTTCCCCTAAAATAAAGACAGGACAGAACAATTTATTTATTCACCGATTTGTGTTACCAAGTTTATTGAAAGCCAAAGGATGTGCCTCTCATATGCTTCTCTCTCTTCTTTTTTTTTTCTCCCCAGACACTCTGATCTCTGGCCTCCCACTACACAAAGGTACATTTCTCTTCATGCAGTAGCCATTGATACTAAGATGCATTAAACAGAGTTACAAAAGAGGGACCTTTAAAAAAAATGATGGGACTATGAGCAGGTTCAAGGGGGTGTCAGATGACAGTGGATGAGCAAGATGGTTGTGAGTGTCCTGCATAGTGCAGGGGGTTGGACTAGATGACCCAGGGGGTCCCTTCCTACTCTATGATTCTATGAGACCCCCCCCCCAGGTGTGAGGCATAGACCACGCCCTTGGGCCCAAAGCATCTGCCTCCCTACAGACAGTGGCATGGAAACAATAGCAATTTATATCAAATTAGGGGTCAAGCCCATTGCATTCAGGAATACAATGGGTGCTAGATTGGGGAGTGGGGGGTGGAAGAACTCTGCAGATGGCCTCCCCCCTCCCCAGAACCTGGAAAGGCTGCAGGCAGCTGTTAGGGAACTCACTGGCAGGGGCAGATCTCACGCAGCAGGGATCTGCAGCCTCCGAGCCTCGGAGGGAAGTGGAAGGAGGAGGCGGTGGTCAGGGGTAGGGGGCGGAAGGTGATTGGCTGGTCGCTGGACAGACAGGCATCCCAGTTGGAGGAGGAGGCACTCAGGGGCGGGACAGCTGCCCTGAGTGGGTGTTAAGCGCTGAGTGGCACTTAAGCCATGAGACCAGCTCCTCCTCCAAGCCCTTACCAGGAATATTAAGTGGAGCAGATGTTACAAAGGAGATTCCTTCTTATGTCTACTAAGGGTTTCAGCTTTTCCCCAAGATCGCATCGCATACAAAAGAAAACAAACAAACCCCCCACAAACTGAGGTATTCCTTTAAAATCAGAACTATTCAGGATTGGGGTTTTCTAAAGGCCGTGGAGCGTCTGCGGTGTGGTAGTTCAGTGAGGCTCAGACGTGTTGCAATTGATGATAAGAGATAACCAATCGATTCTCTTTTGGTCTCCTCATTTGTCCCCAACAGCAAAAGTGACCCTGAATCCCGACACGGCCCATCCTCAACTCATCTTGTCCGAAGATCAGAAAAGCCTGACGTGGCAACGGACAGCTCAAGATCTGCCGGACAACCCTGAAAGATTTGCCTCCTATTCTAGTGCGCTGGGACGTGAGGGGTTCACAGGAGGACGACATTTCTGGGAAGTCACTGTGGGAAGGGAGGGAACCTGGGCTGTGGGTGTTGCTAGGCCGTCTGTGGAGAAGAAAAAAGAGCACGTCTGTTGTCCTGAGACTGGCTATTGGGTGATAGGAAAAGTCGACGGGTTGTATTTGGCTACTTGTCCCCTGCCCCTGAGTTCAGACCCGCAAAGGATCAGAGTGTCTCTCAACTATGTTGGGGGGCAGGTGGCCTTTTTCGATGCCGACAAAGCGACCCTTCTCTCCCTGTATTCAGAGGCTTTCTTCTCTCGAGAGACCCTTCACCCCTACTTTTCAGTGATTCAAAAAGGTTACCTCAGCATCTCTCCTTAAGAGACTTACGTCCCTTACGGGCCCTGCGTGGGCTGTTGGTGAGACCAACGTGATTAATGAAAATATCTGATGTGTTTTTCCCGAGAGCTGTTTTTCTGGACCTCTACAGTTTGCTGGTCTTTCGGGGCCAATATAGACAAGATGGAAAGCTGACTCCTGCATTAGAAGAAAAAGCAAACAACAGTGCAGCTGGTGGTGACATAGAGGTGGATTGATTGATTGATTGATTGATTGATTGATTGATTGATTGATTGATTGATTGATTGATTGATTGATTGGGTTTATAAACCACCCCTCTCAGCACAGCTGTCTCCAGACGGTGTACAACAGTGGATCTCAACCTTCCTGCTGCCATGACAATACCCTTTCCTCATGTTGTGGTGACCCCCAACCCTAAAATCATGCAAGTGTTGTCTCACAGAAATTAAACCAAAACTGACCAATGGCGCGATCCATTGTTTATGATTGGATATAAATTTTCCCCCCAGGGTTTCTCAGTTCAGTTCTGCCTCTTGTCCCACCATGCTGATTTCGCTCTTTTCCGCTGCTCCAGACAGATGAACGCTCTATCAGTCTACCCCGCAAGGCTGTTGTGTGGATGGCGCCCCACCCCCTGCTTGCCCTGTTGCACCCCTTTGAAAGGATCGTTCGACCCCCAAAGGGGTCCCAACCCCCAGGTTGAGAACCACTGCCTTAAGTAGAAGAAAGGAAGAAGAGTTGGTTCTTATATGAAATAGTTCCAACTGTTCTTGTAGCGGGAGGGTTGATGTTACTCAAAATGTTTCAGGAGCGGGTGTCCCTGGGCTGGCTGCAGAGAGACCTCCCACTGAGCACCATCCCCCAAGAGGCAGAACTTGATTCAGTATTCAAACTACCCTTCAATATTGCAATAATCCGACCCTATGGGGTCGGAGAGCTGTCTAAGCCGGCAGGCCACGAGGACACAATGTGATCTGATGGAGCGTGGGCATTCGAATACTCATTCCCAGAAAATTATGTTGATCTCCTCTAATGTGCTACTGAACTTGAATCTAGCAATAAAATCCATTCTAATATTGGTATCCTTGGCTGATTGCAGTGTGTTGTTAGTTGAATCATTAAGCTTACGGAATAGACAACCTTGAGGACTACAGTCCTTTTCCAGTTTCCGTAAATGATCGATATATTAGCAGCTCTGCATGAACTTGCGTTGTGGGATGGATTGAGAAGACGGTATGAAGGATGGGCCCATCATGCGTGAGCAGTGATAACGTAATAGAACCTCCATGTCCAAGATGAGTATACTGCTTCTGAAGAGTGGTCACACCAGGAGGGGATGGACTATGTCTAACCTTGTGGGGCTCCTCTTCACACCTAGGTAGGACTATACCCCTCTCCCTCCACAATCGCTGGGTTTCGTGGCCTTTGGACACCATCTGAAGGTGATGTGTGGTCTGTATCAAATCCTGTTCACTGTCTCTTACAGTCTTGTAGTGTGAAGGACCTCTCAAGAGGGAAGTCACCTCCTACCTGGACTCCATGGCAAAATGGACCCTTCCTTAGCTTGACATCTTTAACACTCCAGGGAAAACCAGGGGATTGGAAGGGCTAAAGTTGCGACCATTGTTTGCCCTGCAAAATCTCAAGTGGAAGCTACTTCATGTTTCCCTGGGAAGCTTCTCCTCCCCCATGTTTGTTTGGTTTTTTTGATGGCTACACACTCAAAATGAAATATAGCCAAAAATATAGCCAATAGGTACAAAATAATAGATTTATTGCATATAGCTCCTTTTGAATCATGAATAATACTGCAGGATAATTAGTATAATCTGTTTTAATGTGAACCAAAACATTGACGTCTGTGACTGGCATCTCTTGGGCAGAGCTGGAATCCAGACACGCGTTCCAGAGAACGGGGCAGAGGGCAATTTCCCCATAAGTCTCAACGGAGTGCCACTCAATGGGAAGAGGTTCTATGAGGCCCCATTTTGGAGACCGTCTCAGCTGGCAAGACAAGACTATTGGGAGGGTCACAGCCAACTCCATGCTGCATCCTTCACAGAAATAAAAAAGGGATCCAAAGGGCGGGGAGGGAAGGAAGGAAAGGACTATGGTCGCCCAGCAACTGCACTGGAATGTTCTGGATCCGATCCATGGCTCGGCTTCTCCAAGAGACCAGCTGGAGAAAAGCAAAAATGGGAGGTAAGCAGGGATCATGGACTCCTCTCTGCTGGCATCCTCCAGGGACTTCCACGGCCTTCAGTTGGCCAACTTCCACTGGTGCCCGCTTGTGGCATCCATGGACTTCAACCTGGGAATGGCTGCTGGGCCCATTCATCCATCCTCACTCACCCATCATCCATTCAGGCCAGTGCCCAATGCTGATGGTGGAAAGCCCCTGAGCAGTGAAACACCCCATTCACACACACATTCATTCTCACACTGACTCTCACATTCACTCACACACACATTCACACTCCCCAGCTGCCATTCACCAGTTTCCGCCCCCTTCCGCCAGCCGAGTTCTGCCAGCTTCCATCAGCTAACTTCCGACCAAGGCACTCCGCCAGCTTCGAGTTGCCAGTTACCACTGCTTTGGGCGCCTCTCCCTTCCGCAGGATCAGCCTCTCTTCTCTGCCTTCTGTCTCCTCCTCTGGCAGCCAACTGGGCCCAGGTGCTTGCCGGTGCCTTGGGGAGAAACAGAGAGAGATTCTGGCCTTGAAGGCCAGTCTGAGATCTCAGGGGCAGCTGGACTGCAGCCAGTGGGATGATCCTCCCAACTGCCCTTCCCTACTCCCCACCAGCTGTGCAGGCCCTGCATGCCCCTGCCCTGGCCACCCTGTGAACAGTATTCCCACGGCAACCAGGCCTCCTTGGGGGATCTGGAACTGTGATGTCACAAAAGGCCATGGCCATGAGCCCCTCCTCATCCTCCCTCTGGCCTCCCCCCCCCCCAGCAAGGTTGATTGTTCATGAGGTGTTTAGGGCCAAGAGAATTGGGAGCGACTTCCAGTGTCCTATCCTTGCTGTTCTGTTTGGGGTCAGTGTACCTCTGCCTCTGGAGTGGGGGTCACAAGGGATGGACTAAGCTCACTCTGATCTGGCCGGGCTCCTCTTCACTCATGATTCACTAAAATCACAGAACAGCCAATCTTAATCCCTACATTTCCCGTTTCCTGTAGCGATCCATATTCTAGCAGCTGTGAATAAACTTGAGGCGATTTATTAGAGAAATGAGTGGAGGGTGGGCCTCCGAAACTGTACATAAGAGACAGTATTGACCGAATTTCGCTCGAGCATAAAAACCCCTTAAATCAGAAAATAATGACACAAGAAAATGTTCCTGACCCAGATGCCTTGACGGGGATTCATTAGAAATCCTGTGGATGTTATATGGTTGGTAAATCTCCATTTGCTGGCAATGAATAGGGGAGGGATGGCCATGGAGGCCAAGATCACGGCCTCTTCATGGGGATGATGACTCCAAATCCACATGGGCATTCAACCCTTGGCCTTCCCTCCCCTCGTGGGGGGGGGGAGAGCCCCCTATCTCCTTCCTGGGGGGGGGGGAGGCAAGAGGGATGCCCTTTTGTGACATCACAGTTCCAGCTCACCCAAGGAGGCCTGGTTGCCGTGGGGACGCTGGTCACTTCAGAGGACAGCCAGGGCAGGGGGGACTCAGCCAGCCATGGGGCGAGGGGCAAGGAGGGATGCTGGGAGGAGGAATTTCAGGATGGGAGGCCCAAGAGATCCACCCCCAGCTTCAAGGAGCTGGGATCCCATGGCTACCAAGGGATCTGGAACGAATACTTCGATAAGGTCCCTGCTCAGCTGGTGGGGTGCTCTTCCTTCCAAGGGGCAGGGAAGGGAGCTTGGGAGGATCATCCACTGGCTAAGGTCCAGCTGATTTCAGATAGGCCTCCAAGTTCAGAATCTCTCTTTTTCTCACCCAGTCAGAGGCAAAAATGCAGATCCAGGAAGCTGGCTGAGGAGGAGGGAGAAGAGAGGCTGATCCTGCAGAGGGGAGAGGCACAGGAAGGCAAGTTGTCCCGGAAATGTGGGCGAATTTGCAGCGTAAGCAGTGGTAACTGGCAACTCGAAGCTGGACAGGAACCCCTGTTTATTTTTTTTGGGGGGGGGGAGAGAGAGCTGTTCCAGCTGTGAGTGAAGAGTCCCGCCAGATAAGCCCATTTCAACTATCCTCTTTCTTTGTGACCAATAACGTGACATTTTGACTCCCAGTCCCCTGGCTCTAAACCCCTCAAGTATTAGCTTGTTCCCTGACTCAGAGAGGTGTCGTCTATCCTAAATCTGAGAGGGAAAATTCAAGAGGGAGTATTTTTCTTTCTCCGACTAGATTCGAATTCAGCTCTTGTACTCCAGACCAGTGGTTCTCAATCGCTCTGAGTTGGCGAGCCCAACTGTGGCAACGGCACTTTCGACGTGTGCAGATGCATGGGTACCGCGTATGCACGAGCACGCATACAGGTGCACCACGATCAGGCAGCGTGGAGGCAGCCATTGCCATGGCTCCTCCCCCACCAGCCACTGCCTGCTGCCACCACCTGCCGCCACCCGCCACCCGCCACTGCCACCGTCTCCGTTTTCGGTCGCCACTGCCAGCCACCGCCATCTTCATTGAATGTACATAGGGGAAATTGGGACTGGAATTATGACGTATTGTATGATGTATAATGTATGATGTCATTGGGGATTTTATGGGGGATTTGATTGTGTTTTAATTGTTTTATGTTGTACGCCATGAGACCTAATTGGGGAACGGTGGTCTATAAATCAAATCATAAATAAAAATAAAATCTGCTGCTGCCAAGGCAGCAACCAACCTGGGGGACCCCCCAGAAGGGGCCAGGTGACCCCAAATGGCCACAGGCTCACATAGGTATGGGGATACCAGTCTGTATTGACACGTTCCCCAATACAGACTGGTATCCCCATACCTATGTGAACCTGTGGCCAGTATTATACTATTAACATATATAAGGACTTGTCACTGATGAAAGAACTGAAAACGGAGATTACCTGGATTCCGTTTTGACAGAAGTCCTAAAGAATAAAGAAACAAGGAAAAACCATAAAAATAGGACATTTTTCTTTATTTATCATATTGCCAGTGGATAGGTCTGTTTCTCTCTGTTTGCTTTAATTATTAGACCGTCCTTCATATACTCTTGTGTGCTTTTTGACAGCTCAGTCTGTGGCAGTTACACCAATAAGGGGTCTTCTGGGACC
The DNA here is from genome assembly GCF_049243985.1 of Paroedura picta. Lineage (NCBI taxonomy): Eukaryota > Metazoa > Chordata > Lepidosauria > Squamata > Gekkonidae > Paroedura > Paroedura picta. The sequence goes on from NC_135371.1 coordinate 8,302,406, forward strand.
TTAACTGATGAAGCATGTCATCCATTTTCATAGAATGCAGCTTTCTTCCGAAAATACCTGATCTGTATTTTCACTGGTGCGCACATCCTACACGTTCACAAGAAGAAAACACGGGGTCAGAAATATACAGAATGCAAGAATGAAATGAACCGTAGAATTCAAATGGACTTTGGAGTCATAAACCTAACACCTGTTCCATAGGTATTGTTTCTGAAAAAAAAAACAATGTAATTTCAGCTTTGTTTGTCTACTGATGTCTTAAATTCAGTCACGGGAATCAAAGTGAATTTTCCAACACTTGGCTTCCTGAAGTAGCGAGGGGAACAATCTCCAGGGAAGCGTGGGGGGCCAGCTGCCAAGGGGACCTCAAATCTCCTTTTCATCGACTCTCCAGAGACGCATGAAGAGTGTGAGAGCTCAGAAGCGAGGCAGGTGACTGTTGTGCCAGCAGGTAATTCTTGCATCATGGATGAGTTGGTTGGTAGAGAACAAGGAGACAGAACTTCTACTTACAATGTGCTTGGGTCCCTCCGCCAGAGAATACCACTGATATAGTCTCAGGTGGGAAAGGGGAGAAGAAGGGAACATTCAGCTAAAAAATGGTGCTTGGAGGGATGAACGGCAGACAAAAGGCAAACTAGAGGTCAGGGGAGTTGGCAACTGAGGCACAGGGCAGGAAAGCAGCCAGGGAAAGGGGCGGGGAGTATAGCATTGGAGGGGTCATGAACAGAGGATTTGTGAAGAATATAACAGCCAAAGGGAAAACTCCACTGTACCCACTTGGTCTAGCTCAAGCAGGCAATATGCCACCTACCTTTTCCATTCATCATCATAGAATCATAGAATCATAGAGTTGGAAGGGGCCATACAGGCCATCTAGTCATAGAATCATAGAGTTGGAAGGGGCCGACAGGCTATCTAGTCATAGAATCATAGAATTGGAAGGGGCCATACAGGCCATCTAGTCCAACCCCCTGCTCAACGCAGGATCAGCCCAAAGCATCCTAAAGCATCCAAGAAAAGTGTGTATCCAACCTTTGCTTGAAGACTGCCAGTGATCTCCAAGGGGACACATTTCTCAAGCATGTGGAAAGCTAATTTGGATCATTTATTTACCGTATGGCATCTGTAGGGTAGCCAGGCAAGGGGCATTCAAAGGTGGTTTGTCATTGCTTCCCTCCATGTCATGACCCCTAGTGTTCACTGAAGGAACTCCATCCAAATACTTGGAGGTCTCCCATCCAAATTCTAGCCAGGTTCCCCGGATCTGATGGAATGAAGCTGGCCTGGGCTAGCCAGGTGAGGGCTTATTTGGATTGGGACCAGGTGTCTCCTACAGGGAACTAGACCCAGGAGGTATTATTTACCCTGATAGGGAGCTCTGTAGCTGCTCATGATCTACATAGATATGTAGTTTCCTCAACAGAAACAGATGCAAAGAATTCGTTTGGTTTAGCTGACATCCCCCCCCCCCCCAATCTTTCTGAAGCAATCTTCATATTAAAGAAGGAAAAAAGCTCTTGGATCAGGGTATCAAATTCTTCAGGCTCCCACCTGACCTCCATTGAGTCCTATGGTGGGAAACGGGGAATTCTATTGCGGGAAAAGAGAGCACCAATCAGTGCAGGGACACCCACTCCAGGTGCAAGCTTCAGGTGACGCGTGAAGGGAGGAGACTGGTCGGACACAACTTCGCAACTAACAACAACACCGCCCTCCCCTGAGTCTCAGGGCGGTTTACATAGAACGTAGAACAATACAAGGAACTTAGTTTTTGCATAACATATAGATAACCACCACAATAATAATATTAACATTAATAACTGTAACAAAGGTAAGCATAACAATGCGAACAGGTCCAGGGGCAGAACGCATGAGTGGATTTCTGGGAGGGAGGGATCAGGGGGCCTGCAGCTGTCTCTGGTTTCGCTCAGCCTCAACCAAAATGCCTGGCAGAAGAGCTCCCTTATGCAGGCCCTGCGGAACTGTTGAGGCAGTGGGGAACTGACAATAAAAATGCAATCTATTCCAAAATAAATTCAAATGGTGACAGTCTAAAATTCAAAACCTTCTTTCTTTTCTGCTGCCCTTTGACAGGTCTGACAAGCTGCCTTCCCCCTCATCCGAACGACCAAGAATCTAGCCCCCATGGCCTCACGTTCAGCAACCACAGAGATGGGCCAGGAGTCCAAATGCTCCATCTGCCTGCAGCACCTGATCCACTCCAGGACCCTGGACTGTGGCCACAGTTTCTGCCAGGGCTGCATCACCCTCTACGGTGAGGCATGGGGAACCATGAGGGACTCGGGATGTCCTGTCTGCAAGTTCAAGTCCCAGAAAGGGAATTTTGGTCAAAACTGGCCGGAGGCAAACCCAGGAGAAAAAATGAACCTGCAGCCACGAAGCTCAAGAAATGAAGGTATTTGCTTGAGACACAAGGGAAAACTCCACCTCTTCTGCAGAGAGGATGAAAAATTGGTGTGTTTTGTCTGCGGGCGATTCCCAGAACATGAAGGACACGCGCTGCTTCTCCTGGAAGAGGCATCTCCGCAGTACAAGGTAGGGCCTCGTCTATGAAGAAAGGCTGGGGGACTCGGGAATGTTCAGCCTGGAGAAGAGGAGGTTGAGAGGGGACAGGATGGCTGTCTCTGTATTTGAAAGGCTGTCACTTGGAGGAAGGCAGGGGAGCGGTTTCTGTGGGGAGCAGCGGAGAGGACCCACAGTAATGGGTTTAAACTACATGGGGAATCATATTGACTACGGTGGTTGCTCCCCCACATGCAGCCAGCTGGGTGACCTTGGGCTTGCCACAGCACAGGTAAAACTGTTCTGACCGAGCAGGAATATCAGGGCGCTCTCAGCCTCACCTCCCTCACAGTGTGTCTGTTGTGGGGAGAGGAAGGGGAAGGTGATTGTAAGCCGCTTTGAGACTCCTTTGGGTAGAGAAAAGCAGCATATAAGAACCAGCTCTTCTTCTTCTTCAGTAATCTCAAGGCTCTCTCGGCCTCACCCACCTCACAGGGTGTCTGTTGTAGGGAGAGGAAAGGGAAGGGGAATGTAAGCCGCTCTGAGACTCCTTCCGGTAGAGAAAAGCAGCATATAAGAACCAACTCTTCTGCTTCAGTAATATCAGGGGTCTCTCAGCCTCCCCTCCCTCACAGGGTGTCTGTTGTGGGGAGAGGAAAGGGAAGGCGAGTGCAAGCCACTTTGAGATTCCTTCTGGTAGAGAAAAGCGGCATATAAGAACCAGCTCTTCTTCTTCTTCAGTAATCTCAGGGCTCTCTTGGCCTCACCTCCCTCACAGGGTGTCTGTTGTAGGGAGAGGAAAGGGAAGGGGAATGTAAGCCGCTCTGAGACTCCTTCCGGTAGAGAAAAGCGGCATATAAGAACCAACTCTTCTTCTTCAGTAATCTCAGGGCTCTCTCAGCCTCCCCTCCCTCACAGGGTGTCTGTTGTGGAGAGAGGAAAGGGAAAGTGTTTGCTTATCTTTGCTAAGCAACAAGCAGACCAGAGATTTGTTTGGCTGAACGTGAAATTTTAGTGAAGGAAAGGGGGTGGGGAGGGAGACAACAATCGTCAAAGGGTGAATTTGAAAATTTATATAGCAATGCTATATTCTTTGGTGTCAAATGTAGTCTATAAAACATTTTGTAGTAATTTTCTTTTTGGTTTACACTTTTTGAGAACTCAATACCTTTATCCCACAATTTCAATCCTCTAGGGAGATGTTATGAGGAATGTTGCTGGCCCAGCTAATCATGACCTCCTTAACTTTTTCAGACTGGGAATAATAGGCTAATAGCCAATTATACATGACTTTAATCAGACTTCCATACTTTTTGCAGAAATTTCACACCCAAGTTGAATCCTGTTCAAATTCAAAACATTGCTTATCTATATTCAATCTTTCTAATAATTGCCTATATAAGAACCAACTGCACCTTGTTCCATCAAAAATATTTCCTCCTGTTTTTAAAATTTTATTTTATTATCCTCTAAAATATCACCATATGTCAAAAATTCTTCATGGCGTTGAGATTGCTTACTAAACAGTGCCTCATGCAGTGAAAAGCATGTTGGCATTTTCCCCAATAAAACCTTCTTATACCTCATCCAAATTTTCTATAGGGTTTCACTAACACAATGGCTTTTCAATTCTTTAGTAGCTTTAACCTTATCATGACCCAAATAAGCGTGTCAGCCAAAGATTAGATCATGGCCCTCTAAATTCAGTAGATGTTGATCTTTTAACAATATCCAATCTCTTGGCTAAACAAAGGAAGCTGCTTCATAATAAAGTAGTAAATTTGGGGCGTTTAATCCCCCTCATTCCCTACTACCATGTACATTTTTGAATTTTACTTTGGGTTTTTTCCCTTGCCAAATAAATTTCCTTAGAATCTTATGCCACTCCCCAAAATGCCACTTCATTCAATCAATTTTTAGGTTTCGGAGAGGCATCCTTCACTCATTCACAACACACCAAGGAGAAATGGAAACTTTCTCTTTTTTTTATTTTGTATGTGTATTAAACCTGTTTCTTCCTCAGGGTAGATTCCATGGCTGTCTCGAGATTCTGAGGAAGGAGAAAGGGGAAATCCTGGCCTACAAAGCAGACGTAGAAAAGGAAAGCCAAGACCTGCTTGTGAGTGTCCCAAATTAGGAAGAGAATAAATAAGAGAACCAATCCTTGGGAATGTAGTAAAAAAAGTGCAGAAAAATCATGACTCATGAAGCAGTCACTGGGGAAGGCCTGATCTCTCAGAGAAAATTGCTTTAGGATGCTTAGGGCTGATCCTGCGTTGAGCAGGGGGTTGGACTAGATGGCCTGTATGGCCCCTTCCAACTCTATGTCCATGAAATGGTGCTCTCAGGATCTGGTGAATGTCATCCTTGCCCAGGGATTCCCAACACCTGGAGTGGGCCTTGGCCTTTTAAGTATGGGGACTTGGGAGAAAAATTCTCCAGAAACTCTTCCCCCTTCTGCATGCTGATGTACGATAGATGAAAAATCAGACCTTCCACCTTCCTACTAGGGTTTCATCTTCCTAGAACCGACCATATCCCTGACACTGGTTTCCTTCTCTCTGCCTGCTTCTCGAAGAATGTGACCAAATCAGAGAGGCAAAAAGCACGGGCTGAGTTCAGAAAACTGCACCAGTTCCTGGAGGAACAAGAGGAAGTTCTGCTGACTGAGACAGAAGAGACGGAGAAGGAGATTGCAAGGAAAAGGGACGGCCACCTGGCCAGACTCTCTGCGGAACTCTCCTTGCTGGAAAGTCTCATTCAGGAGGTGGAGGAGAAGATTCAGCAGCCAGGCAGGGAACTTTTGCAGGTAAGAGTACAGCAAGGACTTCACGGGGGCAGGATGTGGCTTTCAAACATTTGTGTGTCTCTTTCACCTGTACAAGAAGAAAAGCTTTTTGTGTACAGGAAAATCAGCAGGGAAAGGTTGGTACGATCATGTTTGTGTCGACTGTCCTGGATTTTTGGGTTTTGGTTAAATGTTTGTGGAGTGTCATATACGTATAGCATGCGCTTGGCGTGTGGAAGATCTCCATTCCAGGTTCAGTCCTTTTCATCAGCTGCTAGAAAAAGGATCAAGTGATAGAGGATATGAAAGACTTAAAACTGAAATGCTGGAGAACCGGCATTGGGCCTATTCTGCACACAATAGATCAGGGGTAGTCAAACTGCGGCCCTCCAGATGTCCATGGACTACAATTCCCACGAGCCCCTGCCAGCGTTTGCTGGCAGGGGCTCGTGGGAATTGTAGTCCATGGGCATCTGGAGGGCCGCAGTTTGACTACCCCTGCAATAGATAACGCACTTTCAATGCACTTTAGAAGTAGCTTTTCCTGTTCCGCACAGGAAAACCCAGCTGCCAAAGCACATTGAAAGTGCATTATCCTGTGTGTGCGGAATGGGCCCTTGATGGACCAATTCTGATTCAGTATAAAGTAGCCTCTTGTGCTCATGGGTTTAGAACATTGTTTTCCCCTTCTCCCTCTAGGATGTCAGGAATACCTTACAAAGGTAAGTGGGTCCTACTTGTGTCCCTTCATGATTATGGGAAGGATCTGGATTTCATGGGGAACTTGAAGGATTTCGGGGACAAGATGTAAAACAGGTGAGCCCTCTGGTGTTTCTCATGGACGTGGGGTTCCTGAGTGAGGCAGACTCTCCATCCCAAATGGCTACAACCCTTCTCTGCAGCTCTGCTCTTGTCTGGGGCATCTGGCCTTGCAGCTGAGCACTGCCCAAATTCTGCTCATGTTCTCCCTCTGTTCTTTTGCCCCCCTCAAAAACTGTGGTGCCGTTGAGTGACGAGTTTGTGATATTTCTCATCAGGTATGAGAGGAAGAAGTTTGAGAATCTGGCAGCTTTCCCTTCTGAGCTGAAGTGGAGGATCTGGGGGTTCTGTAATATCCCTCCTCTCCTGGAGGGTGTTGCGAAGAAATGCAAAGGTACTGATGAACAGATGCAGGGATTTCCTGCAGGACGATTCGTCCCAAAATAGGCACACCATTTAAGGAGCTTCACTGTGGGAAGAGCTGGATCATTAGCCCCAAAAATGAAACATTTACAAAACCAAATAATTTTTTTTTCATTTTGATTCCTATTTTCCTGTTTTTGGGGGGCTACATTTATTAGGGAGACTGGGGCAGGAGGCGTCACCAAGAGAAGATAATGTGACCAGATTAGTGATGCTGGTAAAGTCTTTAAATAACACACCACAGATATCCATTGCTAATTATACCCTTAGGCTTCCACCCCCCCCCCCCAAAAAAAAAACCCTTAACTAATTTATAATGAAACTAATATACCATTTGAAACCTTCAGTAACTCAGAATCTGATCAGTTTCACCCTTTACTCGATCAAGATCACTAAAGATCCCTCCGTGCTGACAACCAAAAGCCAAGACTTGAAGGTTTTGGAAGGTCTCTGTAATTAAGGACAATAGTTTGGCTGTTTCCTAAACCCTATAGTAGCCACAACTTAGATGCTGGAATAAAATTATGTTCGGAGAAGGGAAATTTGCAAGCTTTATTAGAATTGGGAGCATTGGCACCCTCCCTAGATTTGTTTCAGCAACCAAAATTGTTTTGGATTGTTGTTTTTTTTACAAAATTTGCTATATGAACAATGTTTTTATAATTAATCTCTGTTTTCCAGCCAGTCTGGTCTCTGGACTTCATCTACAGAAAGGTAAATTTTCATATCAATGAAGGACAGAATTTCCTGGGGGAGGGGGGTTGCTAGAGACTTGTATAGTTGTGGTTCATTGTGGTTTAACCAGTCTGTCCCATAAATCTGGAAACTTTATTCAGACATTGGCATTTGATTGCCACGGAGGGACAGACCAGAACCAATGGGATGAAATGAATGCAAAAGAAATTCCATCTGAACATCCAGAAGAAGTTCCTGACAGTCAGAGCGGTTTCTCAGTGGAACAGGCTTCCTCGGGAGGTGGTGGGTTCTCCGTCTTTGAAGATTTTTAAACAGAGGCTGGATAGCCATCTGGTGGAGAGGCTGATTCTGTGAAGATTCAAGGGGGTGGCAGGTGACACTGGATGAGCGAGAGGGTTGTGAGTGTCCTGCACAGTGCAGGGGATTGGATTAGATGACCCAGGAGGTCCCCTCCAACTCTATGATTCATGATTTACCTGGATGTGAAATTGGTTTAAGGTTGGCATGGAGGCACAACCACAATATATTATGGCACTCTTGTGCTAATACTCTAGCCCAGGGGTAGTCAACCTGTGGTCCTCCAGATGTTCATGGACTACAATTCCCATGAGCCCTTGCCAGCAAACACTGGCAGGGGCTCATGGAAATTGTAGTCCCTGAACATCTGGAGGACCACAGGTTGACTACCCCTGCTCTAGCCTCAAGGCACCTTGAGGTGTAGCTCCCCCTGAATCTCATCCCAACCAGCCTCATCATGGACAGTTGTCCTGTAAGAAAGGAAGGGGGGGTCAGAAATCTTCCAGATTTAATGGGGCTTTGACAAGGCTGTGAGTGTTTTGCTACCTAGGTGCTGCTTCCAGCTGCAGGTATCTGATTGTATCCGGAGGGGTTCCCTTCACCACCGAACAAGTACAGAGAACCACAGAACCATGGCCCTCCTCTCCACATTAATGACTGCAGGAATGAGGAGAAATTTCCCACACAGATACCTTTGCACAGCACCTCCAGCTCGAAAAATTTAGCACTGGCCTCACTCCATTGCTTGCAGCAAGGGGACACTTGTCACCTGGTTCATTTTCTTTCAAAAATATCTATCCCACCTTTCCACTCGGATTGCCAAGCCCAACCTGGCAAACAGTGGGAGACTGGGCGGGGCAGTGAGAAGGGGAGGTGGCTGTCCGTAATGGCACGATGTCAGTTCCGGGGAACCCCAGAAGTTACGCCAGTCCTCTCTAGGAAGTTGATAGCCCTAGATTTCTCCAGGCGGTGTTGGAGCTCATGTGTTGACGCGCTGGTTTTATCTCCTGAAAGTGAATGGACCTCCCAGCGGATTCCGCACCTCTTCCGTCATCTCATTTCTTCCCAACAGCAAAGGTGACTCTGGATCCGGCCTCTAACAGTTGCTGTCTCGTCCACCTGTCGGAGGGCCAGAAAAAAGTGATGCGTAAAAGTACAGCTCAAGACCTTTCCAAAGATCCTGAGAAACACTACGGTTTTGTGCTGGGCCGTGAGGGTTTCACAGCAGGCTGCCATTTCTGGGAAGTTGTGGTAGGATTTGGGGAAGGCTGGGCTGTGGGGGTGGCCAGGAAGCTGGTGAAGGGCAGGGTCACCTTGACTCCTGAGGAAGGGATCTGGGCTGTGGGGAGGTGGGAGGGCCGGTACAAGGCCTTTCTAAAGGGCATTGACCCTCCCTTGACCCTGAGGAGGAGGCTCCTTCGCATCCGAATCTGTCTGAACTACGATGGGGGTCGAGTGGCCTTTTTTGATGCCAGAAGATCAGCCCTGCTCTACGAGTTCTCTCGGGCCTCCTTCTGTGGTGAGACCCTTCATCCTTTCTTTGCAGTGTATGGGGATGGCTGCCTGGGGCTCTTTCCCTGAGACGGTGAAATCTCCCTGAGGTGAAATTTCCCTGAGACGGTGAAATGGGCCATGCTGGTGTTTGTGAGGCCTAGATGATTAATGAAGAGCATTGTCTGGGAACTCCGTACTTGGGCTGCCAGTGGACCTGAGAGATGCCCCACCAGGTCCTCCCAGGCTGGAAGACCCTGGTTCCAGACCTTGGCGGGGCCATCCCACCTGAAGAGGCTGGAACCCAACTATCTACCATCACTTCCTCCAGCACCTCCAGAGAACATGACACCAAGATTGGTTCCACTGCCCTTATTTCCAATGACACTGGGGCCCAGTCAAGGGTGGCACAGTATGAACTGCCACCGCGGCTTCCAGGAGGGAACCAGGTCCTAGCACTGGCCCTCTAGCCTCCCTTGCTGAGGTCCCCTCTCCTTCCATTATAATACACAAAGTGGCAATAGGATAAACACAGGACCATCTCAGATAACTCGAACCAAGAAGAAAAGACCTGTCCCTATGGCATTAAACATTAATAAAGAATGTTTTTAAACAATGTCCTTCCTTGAGTTTACTTTTAGTTTATTTCATTCCAAGGACATCAGCCAGAGCGGTTTTCCAGATAAACTCTGTTATATATTATCTTTTCCTCAGTGGCAAGTCCTCTCTTCTAAGTGCAATGAATTTAAGGAGTGTTTCTTCCGCAACCTCAATACAAGTTGTAATATAAATTGGCCGATGGCTCAAAATAGTAAGGAGATACAAGCATAGATATCGGCGTTTTGCCGGTTTAACTTCTTTACCCTTCTCTGCGAGCCTCTTGTGGCACAGAGTGGTAAGGCAGCAGACATGCAGTCTGAAAGCTCTGCCCATGAGGCTGGGAGTTAGATCCCAGCAGCCGGCTCAAGGTTGACTCAGCCTTCCATCCTTCCAAGGTCGGTAAAATGAGTACCCAGCTTGCTGGGGGGTAAACGGTAATGACTGGGGAAGGCACTGGCAAACCACCCCGTATTGAGTCTGCCAAGAAAACGCTGGAGGGCGTCACCCCAAGGGTCTGACATGACCCGGTGCTTGCACAGGGGAGACCTTTACCTTTACCTTTTACCCTTCTCCGCACCTCCAATGCTGAGGTATCGCGGTAATCTGTCGCTGATTGATCAGGGCGTCAATTCAAAGAATGCAGGAAAACTGGGGTCCCCATGAGTTTGGGCAGCACTGGAAGGAAAGGCATGGCTGGCTCTGCAGGATCCAAAGTCACATCCTAATCCTGAACAATGAGGACCTTCAAGAACCTGGATTCCCATTTCCAAATGCAAAGAAGAACAAGAAGAACTGGCCATATTCATTTTTTTGCTCTTCAGTATTCATAAAACAATCTTTTTGTTTGTTCTTCTGCATTTGATCTGACAGCAATGCTGATTCAACGACTCATTCAAAATGGAGGAAGGCCGTGACAGGGAGGGCAGGAGGGGCAAGAGAGTGCTTGGCTTTTGTGGCCTTTTAAAATCTATGCTGAGCACCACTATGAGGTCAGGAAGGAATTCTCATCCTGGTCCAATTGGCTCAGGGGAGGAACCCGTGTGCAAGGGTTGGACTAGATGACCCTTGGTATCCCTTCAAGCGCTGGGTTCCTATGTCAACTTGGCTTACAGTAATTTCTCTCAGAAATAGAAAACTCTTAAAGTCCAGTGGAAACCACAGTCCTTTAAGGTGGGATGGGCTGTAAGTATCTGTGTAAGCACAACTCTATAAGGGTTTGCTCCTGCATGGGGTGCCAATCTACCCAGCTCAGTCTGTTGCAGTAACTCCAATAAGTGAACCTTAAATAAACACATATAACAAGTCATAAGTCTTCATGGAATTCAACCTTCTTCCTCAAATATCTGGCGCACTTATCCTATACATTCATAAGAAGAAAACGTGGGGTCAGAAGGCGGTGAAATGCGAGAATGATTTGAACTTCGGAGTCATAAATTTATTACGTGGTCCAGTAAACACCGATGCTGAAATACGATACACTTTCTGCTTGGTCTGCTGGGGTGTGTACTGCAGTGTTATAAAAGTGCATTTTCCAACGCTTACTTCCTGAAGAAGGGAAGGGCAGCAACTTCCACAGGAGTGGGAGAAGCCAGCTGTTAAGGGAAGCTCAAATCTGCTTTTCGTTGACTCTCCAGGGACGTATGAAGAGTGAGATCAGAAGCAAGGGGGAGACTGTCGCGCCCACGCTGTGATTTTGTTGTGAGACAACCAGCAGGTAATTCTTGCATAACGGTTGAGTAGACACCCTGGTTGGTTGGTTAGTTGGCTGGTAGAGAACAAGGAGAACAGAATCGTAATGGGGAAATCCGAGAAAGAGTGTGAGAAATGATATGCATTTGGCTAAACTGAGCGGGAAAAAATACCCCCAAAATACCTTACTGATATTTTTGGCTATTATTTTAGCCGATTATAGATTTTATGATATGATTAGCTACCGGTACAGCGAACCTGAAAAAAAGTCAATGAAGGGGCTTTTAATAAGGCCTCTTGTGGCACAGAGTGGTAAGGCAGCAGACATGCAGTCTGAAAGCTCTGCCCATGAGGCTGGGAGTTCGATCCCAGCAGCCGGCTCAAGGTTGACTCAGCCTTCCATCCTTCCGAGGTCGGTAAAATGAGTACCCAGCTTGTTGGGGGGTAAACGGTAATGACTGGGGAAGGCACTGGCAAACCACCCCGTATTGAGTCTGCCATGAAAACGCAGGAGGGCGTCACCCCAAGGGTCAGACATGACTTGGTGCTTGCACAGGAGATACCTTTACCTTTACCTTTTTATCCAGCTATTCTGTCAGCTTTCAACTCCTGCCTCCACACCTGAGGCAGCAAGAAAGCTTCCTTCCACATGCAGACCTTGGGGACAGCTTCTGCTTGGCAGCTAAGTCTGCCTGGGGAAATGTCTGGTGTGGTGGGGAAATGTCTCCCAGGCCCATGCACATCCTTGGGGTAGCTTCTGCTGTGGGGTGGCTTAAACTGTGGCACAGCAGAATCCTTTTGCAGCCAGGTTTGCTGTCCCACGCAGATCCTGGGGAAAACTTCTACTGCTGCAGGGTTTTAAATTTTTCTTCTTCTTAGGTCGGTTGGACCCCAAAGGTTTCAATGTTTCTTGAAAATCCAAGTACCAGATCAGCAATAACAGCAAAGACAACTAGAAAGGTGGATGCAGAGCAAAAGACACCTCTGTTTGTTTGCCTGCTTAAAGATGTGTGAGCTACCTCTCCATCTTTAGACTCTTAAGCAGTAGATAATTTAACATAGTATCAACAAAAAAAAATTACAATCTATTTCAAAATAAATTCAACATGGCAACAGCCTAAAATGCTAGTCCTTTTCTCCAGCTCATTCCTCTTCTGCTTCTGTCTTACAGATCTTGCAAGCTGCTTTTCCTATCAGCCAAGCTACCAAGCATCCAGCACCCATGGCCTCAGCTCCGCCATCCACTGAAATAGAGCAGGAAGTCACGTGCCCCATCTGCCTGGACTTCCTGACACACCCCATGGTCCTGGGCTGTGGCCACAGCTTCTGCCAGGGCTGCATCACTGACTACTGTGAAAAATGGGAACCATTGGGGGACATGAAGTGTCCTCTCTGCAAATTCAGGTTCCAGAAAGGGAATTTCCATCCAAACTGGCAGCTGGCAAACCTAGTAGAAAAAATTAAACAGTTGCCACTGAGTTCAGGAAAAGATCTTTGCCTGAGACACAAGGAAAAACTCCACTTCTTCTGCAAAGAAGATGAACAATTGGTGTGTATCGTCTGTGAGCGATCTCCAGAACACCAAGGACACACAATCTTCCTGGAAGAAGCTCGTCAACAATACAAGGTAGGAACTCATCTGGATCCTTGCTGGTGGAATCCATCCATTTTCTAGGGAAGAGGTACTTCCCTCCCAATATCCCTCTCCTTCCATAGCTGATACTTGCGACAGTAAGGAGGTACAAGATACTGATTCTGTTTTTTTATCCTTTTAATAATAAAATCAGAGCACAATCAAATCAGAGTCCAGTAGCACCTTCAAGACCAACAAAGATTTATTCAAGGAGTGAGCTTTCGAGTGCAAGCACTCTTCCTCAGACAAAGAGTGCTTGCACTCGAAAGCTCACGCCTTGAATAAATCTTTGTTGGTCTTGAAGGTGCTACTGGACTCTGATTTGATTGTGCTACTTCAGACCAACACGGCTACCCATTTGAATCTATCCTTTTTATAGTGAGTGTTTGGGCCAGAATTCTGAAGGTGCCCAGAGGTTGGGGATTCCTGATACAGAGGCTGTCGGGGACTTGAATGACCCTCCACACATGCACACAAGACTATGCAGGCCAGGCACATCATTTAAATGAACTCGTTCCCTTTTTCTCTGATTTTATATGTTTTGATGTATGTGAATAGCAAACCTTAAAAGCAAACAAATAAAAACCAAACAGGAACAAATCCAGAATCAAAATCAAGAACGAATCCAAAATCCAGAAATCAAATCAAATCAATAAATAAATGTTTTCTCTTTTTTTTTCCCTCTTCAGCATAAGATCTTCAATTGCCTTGAGATTTTGAAGAGGAAAAGGAAGACAATTCAGGCATATATAGCAGAAACCAAAGACGAAAGCCAACAAATGCTTGTAAGTGCCCCAGTAACAGGAACACAACACGAATTGAGATAAATATCTCAGGGGAGGGGGGAGGATATACCAAATTCAAAATTGCAAGGTAGTCCCAGTTCTCAAAACAAATGTCTGTTATTTATGGCCTGGGCTGTCACATCAAATAGTTATCAAGAGCCATTCTAAGGGCCAAATAACTTCTGGTATTCCTTTCTCACTAGACACTTAAAAAAATATAAGCTGCATAAGCTGCATTCTGGATCAGAAGAAGGAAGGTGGTCTCCATTTTTTGGCAAAAAAACCTCTCCCCCACCCCCGATTTCCACAATATACAAAAAAGTGCATATGGTAAAGCAGTGTAGAGGGGCAGTTTTTTTCAGGAAAACCAAAGAGATGGTAGAATTTTCCACAGGTATAGTGATCCTGTAGAAAATCTTCAGGTAACTCAACATCATGCTAGCCTCTGGAATATTTGCATTTGTGTATTTATTCATTTAGAAACATATACCCAAGTATTCTTCGATGACCATAGAGTTCTGCCCAAATGCCAGACCTTCCCTGATGTCTCCCACTGTCTTCAGCTTTGGGCATACATGAAGTGATGTCAGCACGCCATTTTCCCTCCCGCCTGCCAGCTGAGTGATGGTGGGAAGCACCCTCTGGTGACAGGATGATGATGATGCTGATGATGATGTTAGCCATTCAGTCAAATCCGACTCTTAGTGATCCTATGGCACAACTACCACCATGATCTCCGATCCCACACCGCCTCCCTCAGCCATGCAATGTTCTGCCCGGTGTCCATTTTGATTGTGTCTAACCACCGCGTTCTTTGTCAACCTGGGCCTAGTCTGCACACAATAGATAATGCACTTTCAGTTTACTTTAGAAGTCGATTTTCTGAAAATCCAGCCACAAAAGCACATTGAAAGTGTACTAGTCTACTGTATGCAGACTAGGCCCTGGTTTCCTTTTTCCAATGACCAATCTTTAACCGCTCCTGCAGAGCGGATTAAATAAAAGGGTAAGGGCTGTTGGGGAGGAGTTACTGCTCACGGGGCCGGGAGAAGCCCGAGGGATGCGTCCGGCTGGGGGGGGGGCGCAGCCTTCTCCCGCCTCCGATAGCAGCCTCGCCACGTCACAGACGTGGCCAGGCTGCTCCTGGGGCCTGGAGATGGCCCAGGGGTGCTGCTGCATGGGGGGGGGGGGACACAACCGTCTCCCGGCTCCAGGAGAACGCCCCAGGTCGCACCCCGCTGCCCACGGCATCCCAACTCCCGCCCTGCGAAGGCTTCACCGGCCACAATAGCCTAGCACCCATTTTATTGTCATATAAAATGGGCTTAATTTCTATTCCTATCATAATTGCTTTCCCCACTGAGTTGGATCGCATGCTATGGCCAAAGTTAGTGAGCCGGAGTTTTGTGATTTTACCTACCAGGCTTTATGCATTGTGGTGTTTCCACGTTCATTACTTTTGCTGTCCATGGAACCTGAAGATCTCTTCTCCGACTCCAGAGTTCAAATGAATCGATTCCCCTCCTCTGCTTTGTTCATCATCCAACTTTCGCAGCCTCCAACGGGCATAACTCTGTATTCTGATGGATCTATGCAGAATATTAATGCCATCTCTGGGGAAAATCACCAGTGTCCTTCATTAATGATTTGACCCTCTGAGAACAAATTACATGCCTGACAATGATCGTTTATGCACTGGAGGTTTCATGCCAGGCTGCAGGCTGGTGTTTTAGTCGTGGCAGGTTGCCCCACCTCTTCCTGCACCCACACAGGGGAGCAATTGGCCCGGTGCACCTCATCTGCCCCCAATTTGTGCTCCTGCATGGGAGCTGGGATAGTGAAGTTCCCAGTGCAGAAATGGTCAATTTCTTTCTTTCTTTCTTTCTTTCTTTCTTTCTTTCTTTCTTTCTTTCTTTCTTTCTTTCTTTCTTTCTTTCTTTCTTTCTCTCTTTCTTTCTTTTTCTTTCTTTCTTTTTCTTTCTTTCTTTCTTTCTTTCTTCCTTTCTTCCTTCCTTTCTTCCTTCCTTTCTTCCTTCCTTTCTTCCTTTCTTCCTTTCTTTCTTCCTTTCTTTCTTCCTTTCTTCCTTTCTTCCTTTCTTTCTTCCTTTCTTCCTTTCTTCCTTTCTTTCTTCCTTCCTTTCTTCCTTTCTTCCTTTCTTCCTTTCTTCCTTTCTTTCTTTCTTTCTTTCTTTCTTTCTTTCTTTCTTTCTTTCTTTCTTTCTTTCTTTCTTTCTTTCTTTCTTTCTTCCTTCCTTCCTTCCTTTCTTTCTTTCTTCCTTCCTTTCTTCCTTTCTTCCTTTCTTCCTTTCTTTCTTCCTTTCTTCCTTTCTTCCTTTCTTCCTTTCTTTCTTTCTTTCTTTCTTTCTTTCTTCCTTTCTTTCTTTCTTTCTTTCTTCCTTTCTTCCTTCCTTTCTTCCTTTCTTCCTTCCTTCCTTCCTTCCTTCCTCCCTTCCTTCCTCCCTTTCTTTCTCCCTTTCTTCCTCCCTTCCTTCCTCCCTTTCTCCCTTTCTTTCTCCCTTTCTTTCTCCCTTCCTTCCTTCCTTCCTCCCTTCCTTCCTTCCTTTCTGTAGAAAAGAACAGAATCAGAGAAGCAAAAGACAGTGGCTGAGTTCAGAGCCCTACGCCAGTTCCTGGAAGAACAAGAAAACCACCTGCTGGCCCAGATCGAAGAGGTGGAGAAGGAGGTAGCCAGAAAAATAGAGGACCGCCTGGCCAAATTCTCTGAGGAACTCTCCTCTCTCGAAAGCCTCATCCAAGAGATGGAGGAGAAATTTCTGCACCCAGTGAGTGAACTCCTGCAGGTAAGAGCCTGGTAGAAAATGATCTATGCCATCCTGAGAGGGTTCGCAAACTTTTTCTGATGAGAACAGGGCCACACCCTGAGAAGACACATCCTCACTCCTTGAGTGAAGCCTGGCAGGCCTGAAGTGATCTCTGTAGCCTTCACCGACATGGCAAAAGTTCTCCATCAACCTGCTTTTTCATCATCACCAAGAATGCAGATTCATTTGTGCTGGCAAAGGAGTGTCCACATGAGACTTTCGTGTGGAGCTTTCTCCATTGGCTGCCATTTCCGCAGTAATCCCCCACACACCTGTGACACTGGAGGGCACTTTAAGAACTCATAGCATGACAATCCTATAACAATCTATTACCACAGCCTGCTTGTTTTTCTGACTACCCCACTGTCATTTCTTCAAAGAAGTGGCTAGTGCTTTTTGTTGCATGGCTAGTCCCCTTATAGCTCTACAATGAAAAGGGCTAGAGACGTTCCCCTTAAAATGAAAGTTATAACATGATAGCAATTGGCAGTTGAAGCCAGCAGCCTTTTTAGTGGCTCAGCAGGGAAAACTGCAGCCTTGATGGGGTGACAGAAAGAAAAGGGTACTAGTTTGAAGGAAACCTTGAAAATGTGTACTTTCCTCTACCAGGGCAATGGCTACAACCTGAGGAGTTTTCTCATCGAATTCCCAGGACTCTTCTGTTCTTGAGATAATTTTACCTCCATCTCACCTGCTGATAAACAGATGCTCTATCATTCTGCATTAATTAGGGGGCTTCAGTCTTTCAATTCTAATTAATTCCCTGAAACATCTTCGAAGATATGGAAGAAGTCGGTGTCAAGAAACCAGTGGTGAGCCTGAAAGGCCCATTATGCACGGAGGGGAAGGTCCGCATTCGGGGTGGAATGGCGGCGGCTAAAATCACCAATTATGCACACTGCAGGCGGCAACCGGGCACAGAGTCAACATAAGCCGCCGAAAAAGCCGCGTTAGCGAGATGCGGAAGAAAGTGGAGCTTCCCAGGACCAGGGCGCAACCAGAAGCGGCTCCCAAGTAGCCGCGTGCATAATCGGATACTCTGGGTTTTGCCGCCGTTGCATTCCGTCCCGTGCGTAAGCGGTTTGCTTCACTTCTTCCTCCTCCGCGTTCTCCATGCCGCCGTTTCAGCGGCTGTGCATAATAGGCCAGTGAGACTCTCTCTGGCTACAAGAAGACCAAAGAAAGCTGACATGGAAATGCATCCTTAGAGCTAGAAGAGGGGAAAGAAATATCTTCAAACATAACAGTTCAAAGAACGGAACTTAGAAATTCTATATTCGAGATGTGTTTTAAGACAAAGAAGCTGTTGGTGGAACATAGTGCTAGGAATAGAAATCTTTCTAGACAAAGGGTGAACATATTATCTTTGATAGGTACCTGGGATTCGACAACAATGGTAGTGATGATATTATTTAACAAATATTTAAAATTTAAGTTTTAATATAAATTTGGGAAAAGGGGGAAATAATTAAATAGGGAAGTATTTTAGAGTTGAAACACCTTTGGATAACACTTTTGGATAAGTCTGTATGGTAGATTATTTGCAAATAAGAATTATTTTTATTTTTAATAATAAAAATAAAAAAAATATTTTTCTGCAGAGAAAAAAAACTTCCTTGGGCTTGTGTGGTCCACGGCAGCCACTGACTTTCCTTTTCTTTCTCTTTCTTTGTTCCTTCCAGGGTGTCAGAGGAACCTTGCAGAGGTAAGCAGGCCCTATTCATTTCCCTTCATCATTTCTGAAAGCAGTGGATAACATGCAGTTCCAAGATATAATGAGCTCTTCGGAGCAGGGTGGAGTCTGGAGGGAAGGAGCATTGCTGATGCTGTGATGTCACTTCCTGTTGATCAGCTGGAAGTCACTTCCCACACTGCTCTAGGAATTCTCAGTGGTGTTGGGAGAGGAAAGGGAACTGTAAGCCACTTTGAGACTTCTTTGAGTAGAGAAAAGGGGCATATAAGAACCAACTCTTCTTCTTCTTCAGTAATATTAGGGCTCTCTCAGCCTCACCCACCTCACAGGGTGCCTGTTCTGGGGAGAGGAAAGGGAAGGTGAATGTAAGCTGCTTTGAGACTCCTTCAGGTAGAAAAAAGTGGCATACAAGAACCAACTCTTCTTCTTCAAGAGGGGAATTTGTGGCTCTTAGAATGGCCTATTATTGTGCAGCTCTAAGCAGAGTGACTCCCAGCCCCTTGACTTATATGAACAAAATCACTCTGCTTTCAGACTGCCCTGCTAATGAATCCACTGAACCCTCTAATTCAAGAGGCAGGTCTGGGAACCAAGAGGTCAAGGTCCATAAAAATACCGCTCTGAGAAATTCAAAAGGAACCTGAAATCAGAACAACATAAAAGTCAGGGTTTCTGCAGATGTTCTCAAGTATCAGCCACTGAAGTGAAGCAACACGTCTTTAATCATTGGGGTCATTTGAAGAGGAGATGCCAGGGGATATCTGCAGGGCCTTCTCGATCATGGCACCCTTATTACCCTGCACCTGCCTGTCACTTCCTGTTTTCATGTTTGATCTTTTCTTTAGCTGTTATGCATTTTAAAGCTTTTTTCCCCAATGTTTCTGATTGACTGCTGCCATGAGGACTCTACTTGGGTGTGAAGGCAACCTAAAATATTTTAAATAAAAGAAACAATAAAACACATTCCCGATAAGGTACCATTTGAGGTATGCAGGAGGCAGCCCTGCCTACCCAAAAGACCGTCTGCTTTCCTTCTCCTGCCTGTGGCTTAGCTTTGCTTTCAGGCATTCGTTATCTTTGTTCTGCATGTTTGTTTGTTCTTAATTTGTTTTTCTATCCATGTATTTTTCACATTTCTATGCTGCCCTTCCTCAAGGGCTCAGGGCAGCCAACATCATGTCCATACAATAAGATACTAAAAGTCCGATGTGTATTTTATGTCAAGTGCTAGAAGAACTCACAACGTACTTCTGTCATAAGAAAGCTTTATTGAGAAGTTACTTCAGTCACCATAACTAGCGAAGTCAAATCTGCCCAAAGATACAATTGCAAACCCTTTTCAAGAGAATTCTCCCGCCCAAAACTTGAAGGTTCCCAGGGGGAGGGGGGAAGAGCTCCAGGTGCCCGGCTGGGCAATAAACCAGGGAGTGTTACTTCCAGCGCCCACTGACAAGATAACTGTTTTTGTTACAAAGAGCAGGCCTTGCCGGCCGGTTCAAAAGACAAATAGTTCACAGCAAATCATGATAACAAAGGCACAGCAGACAGGTTTCGATTTCAGGCAGACAGCTAAATATAATGGGTCGAGGTTACACAGAGAACCCAAAAGCAAAAGGTAAAAATAAAGCTAAGAAAACATGGAGAGACTTAGGCTAATATAAAAATCATGGCAGAGAACAGGCACTGATCCTGACATTTTATAACCAGGGTGTTCACTGCCATTTCCCTGATGGGATAATTGGGAGCAAAGTGCTGTGATATTTGACAAGTGGCATGCAGATGTTGTCACCTTGGTAGGGAGGCCAGTCTGTCGATGTTATTCTTTGGGCCTGGCAGAACAGCTGAGTTGTGCAGATCAAATCCCACAGGGTCCTCATCTCATTTGGGAGAACTTTCCACCAGGTCAGCGCCAGGGGAGAAAAAGCCCTGATTCTAGTTGAGCCCAATTTAAGTTCACTGGAGCCAGGGATCTTGAACAGATTTTGTGTGCTCGATCTCTGTGCGGGGCATATGGGAGAAGGTGGTCCCACAGGTACGAAGGTCTCAGACCTTATAAGGCCTTGAAGGGGAGTACCAGCACCTTGAATCTGATTTGGTCCTCTATCTGGAGGAAGGCTATCAAAGAATTGAGGCTTTTGAACTGGAGAAGACTCGTGCTGGAGAAGACTCTTGCGAGTCCCTTGGACTGCAAGGCGAACAAACCGGTCAGTCCTAGAGGAGATCAGCCCTGCCTGCTCCTTAGAAGGCCAGATCCTGAAGGTGAAGCTCAAATACTTTGGCCACCTCATGAGAAGGAAGGACTCCCTGGAGAAGAGCCTAATGCTGGGAGCTATCGAGGGCAAAAGAAGAAGGGGACGACAGAGAGTGAGGTGGCTGGATGGAGACACTGAAGCAGTCGGTGTGAACTTAAATGGACTCCGGGGAATGGTAGAGGACAGGAAGGCCTGGAGGATCATTGTCCATGGGGTCGCAATGGGTCGGACACGACTTCGCACCTAACAACAACAACTGGAGTCAGTGCTGCTGGAAGAGCACGGGTCAAATGTGATTCCTGTAAGGACCTGGGCAGCTGCGATCTGGACCAGGTGCTCCTCTGAGGAATGCTGACTTGGATGAAGAACCCATTAACAGTGATTTTCTTTAGGTATGAGGAGACGATGTCCGAGAATCCAGAGGATTTCCCTCCAGAGCTGCTATGGAAAGTCTGGAACTGCTGTTATAACCCCTTTCTGGACCGTGCCATGAGACCATTCAGAGGTAAGAGGGAACGGCTGCAGGGATTCCAGAGAGGACATAGAGAGAATTATTCTCAAGAGTCTCCTTGGAATCGTAGCTTTCTGACTCCTACTGAAGCTGTAAATGGAAAAGGAGAAAATTACATTAGGATAACAAAATATAGGTCTTTGCAAGCAGAAAGGGAAGGAGGATCCCTATTCTCCCCTGTTTGTGTCCGTGTCAATACTTGTGGGAACTGCTGTTCCTGTTACAAGATACTCCATGAATAGAATGGTTTGATGTTTATTCCCTGTTTCTTTTGTTTCTCCAGAGGCTCTGCCTTGGGCGTCTCCGGAGCGAAGAGGTAAATTTTGGAGCCTGAGAACAAAATTCACAAGGAGGGGAAGGGCTTGGCAGGCGGTTTTCTGTTGGTGTTTCTTTGACATTCAAGAGTTCCATCCTAGGAACATGAGAATCATAAATGGGTTAGTTATGAAAAGTGGGAAAGAGGAATGGGGAAGTAGCAAGTCATATTAAGTGTGAGTCTTTCAACCTGAGAACGTCATAAGCCCTCCTGGATCAGCCCCAGACCCATCAGTGGACACTGAGCTAGAGAAGGCGCAAGAGGATGGATGGTGGCCAGGCATCCATAGCCCTGCCCGGCTGCTTGGGAGAAGACTCCAAATCAGAGGGGCAGTTCGACTGTCCCCTTTTTTCAGGAGTTCCCTGGACAGAATCGTTCCTTTGGGAACAGGCTCACCTCCCAGGAATGTTCCTGGACTTCCCCAGACTCTGCTTTTTCTTCCCTTTTCACCTATTCTGGGCTACTCAGGAGGCACCTCCCAGGGACCAGACCCACCCTCTTATTTCAGACTTGGCCCTTTCCTTGTGGGCATGCCCTTTTGGTGCCCAGGGTGAGCAGGTTTGGTCCCCACTGTGGAGAAAGGAGTATACAAATAGTAAACCTAGCTGAAGATCAGAGGCAGATAAAAGGGAGGCTGATGAATAGCTGAGAAAGTAAAAATGAGACAGGTAACAGGGAGAGAGGGTACAGGGGCTGCCAGGAGGAGGAAAAAAGGAAAGGATGACGTGGGGGGGGGATACCATGGCAATTGAGATGCCGCACCAGAAATCTTTTGGAGCTGAATCGATCTCCCAGTTGATTCTGCATCTCTTCTGTCATTTCGTTTTTTTTTTTTCCCAACAGCAATGGTGACTCTGGAACCAGCCTCAGCTAGTTCCCATCTCGTCCTTTCTGGGAAACAGAAAGTTGTGAAATGGCAAAGTACAACTCAAGACTCACCTGAAGATCCCGAGAAATTCTACGGCTTTGTGCTGGGCAGAGAGGGATTCACAGGAGGCTGCCATTTCTGGGAAGTCCTTCCAGGGTGTGATGATGGCTGGGCTGCGGGCGTGGCCAGAAAACCTGTGAAGGGCAGGGTCACCTTGACTCCTGAGGAAGGGATCTGGGCTGTGGGGAGGTGGAAGGGCCCGCACAAGAATTTCAGAAATGGCACTTACCCTCTCCAGATGCCGAGCGACTGTCACCTACGAATCTGTTTAAACTATGATGTGGGACAAGTGGCCTTTTATGATTTTGACAGAGCAGCTCTGCTCTACGAGTTCTCTGGAGCCTCCTTCAGTGGTGAGGCCCTTTATCCCTTCTTTGCTGTGTATGGCGAAACCTGGGTGAGGCTCTTTCCTTAAGGCATCCAGAATCTCCCTCATAGGCCCTGATGGTGTTTGTGAGATCAGGAGGATTAACAAAGAACATTCAGTATCTCTTGCCCCTTTGCTGTTTCAATACGAAGCTTCTACAGTTACCAAAACTAACAAAATGGTGCCTGTTTTCCCGTGAGAGCCCTTCTCCTTGGTCCAATTTCTTAAAAAGGACATTTACTGTAATAAAGAAAGGCAGAAGTACGAAATCTCCAGAGTTCTAGTCCTCTCCTCTCCCCTCTACAATCATTTTGAGGTTTTCTCTGATCCCTCACCAGATTCAAGAATGGAGCATTGCAGGACCCCGCCAAATAGATGACACTGGGGAAGGATGGGGGGGGGGGGAGAACCATCAGACAGCTGATCCTGACTCCATTATGCAGTGGGGTGCAGGAGTGGCTATTAAGGGTGTGCATACAAGCCAAAAAGGTACAAAGAAATTGCTGATTCAGGTCAGCACAGCACTGTGTTTTGAACTGTGATACAAATCCACCAACACCCCGCAAACAAGTATTGATGTATGTATGCATGTACAGTTGGGACTTTCCAGGAAAGCAGCATGCCTTGGCTTTTCCTCTGAGTCTACTGTCATCATGGGCAATGGCATTTGTCCTTTCCAATCAGATCCTTGCAAGGGAGGAGCACTGAGCACCCCCAGCCAATCACCTGTGACGACAAGGTACAGGGAGTTCTCCCTCCCTCCCTCGGTAGTGGAGGGCTGGAAAAAGAGAGAATTGGGGCACCTTATTCAGGAGCCCATTGAATTCTAATTTGTGGTCCAATTGGCTTGAAACTGGAATTGCTTTAAAGGACAGGCAGTGCCCAATGAGAGGACAATCTCAGCCCGTGGGTGGAGCTAGCAGATCAAAGAGGCAGAAAGGAGAGAAGGCCGAACCTTGTTATTACATTTGGGTTGAAAAAGTTGCCCTGTAACCTGAGCAGGGTAGAATCTGCACGGGGCTTTTTGCCTACTCCCAGTCCAAATGAATCCCTGCTGTCTACACTGTATTTGATTTCCATTTTGATTTTGGTCGCTTTAAATTTTCGCTTTGCAACATGCACGATTGAGCCGCAGTGACCCTACCTTTTCCCCGCAATATCCAGGCACGGATATAACTCGCTGTAATTGATCAAGCTGCTTTGAGGGCTCCCAGTATTAAAGTGTAGATCTGCATTTTGCCAGATTAACGTCCTCCCCACTGAAGCAGAGAAGCACTCTGTCCCTAATTAGCTGGTGCCAGTTCAAGGACTTCCTGGTTCCCGGTTGCAAGACTTTCCTCCCAAGATTTATTTTTTCCCTCCTTTTGGAATCTGTTTTAAAGTGACTGCGTTCCAGAAGCTCACACCTCTCAGCAGAAATTTGTCTCAATCTGTGAGGCTGCTGCTGCTGGCTTAGCTCAGCTCATCCCGCCCCTCGCCCCTCATAAGAAAGAGACAAGCAGACTCAGCTTCTCCACCAGCCGTCAAAAGAGAAGAAAGCACACCCCTTTAATGCCGGCTGGACTTCACCCCCCTCTGCCCTCCCCACTCTGAGCTTCCCCAATGAAGTGCAGATCATTTTCGGTTTCAACTCGAGGGTGGGGGGAAGCAAGGAGCAAGAGCCGGGTTCAAATCTATCTGAATTCAGCAGGATCAACAATGTAAAAAAACAAAATAAGTGCAGAATCAGCCCTGGTTTGTGAATTAAAGTCTGCTTCTGCTGCCCCTGATGGCCTCTGTCTAGTTATTGCAGCCCAGAACAATGAACAAATATCCCCCCACCCCCTCCAGCCTTTTACAGCCCTTACTGATCACACTTGCCCATCCCCATAGAGGAAATGCCAGCAGGGGCAGGCTTCTTGAAGGAAATTGCAGAAATGAGGGAAATCAGCCATGGGGAAGGGGCGACCCGTCTACAGCCATCAGCAAGGAGATATGTCAAGTGACTCTCTTCCTTACCATGGCTCCCACCCCCAGCACACCCTGGCGTAAGGTGACCAGATTGTCCCACTTTTGGAGGGACATCTGGGGGCAGCTGGCAAATTGTACTTATGTTGAAATTTAAAAAATATATATTACAATACTATTTTTGCATTCTATGCATTCTATGAAACTTTTTGCTGCTCTGTTATAGACCAAATTTTAAATCAAGAACTCCCCCCCCCCACCCCGGTTAATAGTGTCCCGCTTTACCAATGTTAAAATCTGATCACCTTACCCTGGTGTCACTATTTCCACGCATTTCTGTAGATTCAAATGGTCTGAGACGCACAATAAAATTAGAGTCCAATGGCACCTTTAAGACCAACAAAGATTCAGAAGAAGAGTTGGTTCTTATATGCCACTTTTCTCTACCCGAAGGAGGCTCAAAGCAGCCTACAGTCGCCTTCCCTTTCCTCTCCCTACAACAGACCCCCTGTGAGGGAGGTGAGGCTGAGAGAGCCCTGAGATTACTGAAGAAGAAGAAGAGTTGGTTCTTATATACCGCTTTTCTCCACCAGAAGGAGGCTCAAAGTGGCTTACAGTCGCCTCCCCTTTCCTCTCCCCACAACAGACCCCCTGTGAGGGAGGGGAGGCTGAGAGAGCCCTGAGATTACTGAAGAAGAAGAAGAGCTGGTTCTTATATGCCGCTTTTCTCTACCCGAAGGAGGTTCAAAGCAGCTTGAGATGGGTGAGGCTGAGAGAGGCATGAGGAAGAGTGCTTGCACTCGAAAGCTCACGCCTTCAATAAATGTTGGTCTTAAAGGTGCTACTGGACTCTGATTTTATTGTACCACACATTTCTGTCATTGATGCCTGGCATCCCTGCACTGGAGCTGAATACTCAGGGAGAGCTCTGGGGGTGGGTGGGTTGCAGGATGACACCCCCTGGATCGCTGGCTGGTGGTGGTTGATTTGGGCACCTAGCAGCAGCCTGTCTCTCCCTTTGAAAAAGCATCACCTGGTAGCCCTTCGTCTGATGGTCCAGAAAGTCAGTTGTCATGAGATGATGATGGTGTCTCTTGTGACTGACCTGGGCCCTACACAGCTGGCACCATGTGAGGCATGGATCACCCATACTGTGGATTTGCTTCCAGACCTCGGAGGTGTAGGGGCACCGCCCTGACTAGCAGCTGCAAACACCCCTGGAACCACCTCCTGTGAGGAGTTCGAGGCAGACACACCACCGTGCCTTGAGAAGGACGGGAGGAGATGACAGATGGGAGATTGAAATAGCAGGACCTTGAGGTGCACCCCCAACTCTTCCTCTTGTATACCATTTCTGGTCTCCCCTCCTGTCTTTCCTCAGAATGCCTGCTGAACCCTGGGCCTATTCTGCACACAGTAGATTCTGCACACTTTCAATGCCCTTTAGAAGTAGATTTTCCTGTTCTGCACAGGAAAACCCAGCCGCGAAAGCACACTGAAAGTGCATTATCTATTGTATGCAGACTAGGCCCTGGAGGAGCCAGAGCAGTGGGCAAGGCATCCAGCCTTCCCCCCCCCCCACTCTTCCAGAAACCTTTCAGTTTCTGAAGCGAGCTCCAGAGCCAGAAAACTCACATCCTCAAAGCTCACCTTGAAAGTCAGCTCAGGCAGCCTTTCCTCCTGGAGGTGAGCTTCTATAATAACAGCTAGAGCTGCCTCAGTAGCAGACTCCCACCCAGTATCAGCACCTACAATTTACCTGCAGGGGGAGCCCCAGCGCAGCAGGAGCTGACAGAGTTGCTTACACTCAAGTGCACAAAATCTTCTCAAGAACTCCGGCACTAAAGAAATGAATCTGGCATCACCAGAGCTGGGGATTTCTCTGCTCTACCGGCTCAGATCCTTGCACAATAATTAGCCCTCTAGAAGCCTGCAGCTCCCTGCAAGGGTCATTTTTAAAAGCCGTAGATGGATGTGAAGATGGAACCCTCATCAAAATGTCGTTGTCGTCCCCCCCCCCCACACACACACACAAACACACACTCCTGGAAGTATTCTCCAATGCCATGGGACTGGCCTCCAACAGGCGGAAGGAGGGCAGGGAGAAGACATCTGGCAAAAGGATTCTGCTTTGGAAAATTTCGATTTGAGGTAGTAATGTATCGAAAAACAGGGCAGCCCTACTCTTAAATAAACCGAGCAAACAGCGAACTGAATGGGTGCTGATCCCTGATTGGTGGGGAAAGAGTGCAGAAAGGAAGAAATCCTGAATTTAAAAAGAAATTGGACAGGAATCCACTATGAAACTACAGCAAATCACGGGTGTAGAAAAGACCCAGATCTGATTGGCCCAGGGATCCTGGAGTTTTTTTTTAGCCTTCCTCTGGGCACAGAGTAAAAATATCTAGTGGAGTGGGGGGCAGCATTGTACAGGAGGTTGGACTAGATGACCCTTGTCATACCTTCAAGCTCTACGTTTCTATGTCTACATGGCTTACAGCCCTCTCTTTCCCTAGAAGAAAACTCACAAAGCCAACTGTAACCCCAGATGCAAGTTTCAGTGTAAACACAAATCTATGAGTGTTTCCTTCTGCCTGGGGTGATAATCGAGCCAACCCAGTCTGTTGTAGTTACCAAGAAGAAGTCTTGTGGCACATCAAATTAACAGATACGTTATGGAATACGTTCATGGAATGCAGCCTTTTTCCTAAAATGTCTGATCTGTATTTTCATTGGTGCACACCCCCTACACGTTCATAACAAAAAACAAACAAACGTGGAGCCAGAAGGAAACGAAACACAAGAATGATTTGGACTTTGGAGTCATAAATGTATCTCCTATTATACTGTTGCTGAAATACAATGAAGGTTCTGCTTTGATGGTCTGTGGGTGTGTTTATTGCAGTATTATAAAAGTGTATTTTTCAACACTTCCTTCCTGAAGAAGGACACCAACCACCACAGGAGTGTGGGATGTCCGCTGATTAGGGGACTTCAAACCTCCATTTCGTCAACACTCCAGGGACGTACGAAAAGCGAGACAGATCAGAAGCAAGGGGGAAGCCCGTGGTGCCCATGCTGTGATTTTGGCATGAGACAGCCAGCAGGTAACTTGCACAGTGGACCAGTAGCCATCTTGGTTGGTTGGTGGAGAACAAGGAGATTCAAGTTCTCCTTACAGTGACCTGAGCTCTTTGAGGAGGGTGGGGGGAAGAGAAGAAGGAAACATTGGGCTAAGAAATGAGGGATGAAGGATGTGTTCTAGCACTGGGCTATGTAACATCAATGCCCACCCCCCACCCTCCAGACCACGTGATTAGATATTGGTAGGAGGGGTCACATTAGGTTTCGCCACCTGTGGTTTTTTGTTTATTGTTGGATGTCCTGTTTTTAATGGGGTTTTATCTGGGATTTATGATGGACTGTTGTAACCCGTCACGAGCCGGCTTCGGGAGTGACAGGAAATAAATCACCTAATCACCTAATAATAATAATAATAAAGGCAAACTGGAGGTCAAGAGCTGGCAACTAAGACACAGGGCAAGAGTGGAATTGGCAAAGGGGCAAATAGAGCCTAGGAGGCATTATGAGCAAGGGGCTTTGGAAGACTGGAATATCCAAAGCGATGTTGCATTCACTAGACCCAACTGGACTAGCTCAAGCTTTGCATAACAAGCAGGCAATTCGCCACCTCCCTGTTCTGTTCATTGAACTCCAATTCCAGGAGATCTCCAGGCCTCACCTGCACATTGGCAACCCCTGGGTTAGAAGTATTCCTTGATGTTTGGCAGTGCAGCCTCAAGAGTCGGGGGGAGGGGAGGAGAAGGGGTAAGGCTGCCCGCCAACCCCATGGAGCTTGCTTCTTCCTTTCTCTCTTTTTTCTTTCTTTCTCTCTTTCTCTTTCTCTCTCCTGGCTAGGCACCCCACTGCCTCTGAGGCTTCCTGCCACCAGGTAAGTGAGGGGCAGGTGGCTGGCAGTGCTTCACACCTAGAAGGGAGGTGGGGCCTGGGGGTCAGGGAGTAGAGGGGGGAACTGGCTTGCACTCCATTCCATCCTGGTCTGGGCCTCCGCTTTGGCCCTGGTCACAGCGTTGGCCTGGGATCTTTGATGCTCTCCCCCACCTCCTCCTTCTGGCTGCAGCTCAGGCCCGCACCTGTCCTCCATGGCCAGAAAGCTTGAAGAGAAAATATCTGGAGACTTTGGTGGTAGAGCTGGGAGTGGGAGATCTCCAGCCCCCACCTGGAGGTTGGGAATGTTCTTTGAGGTTTGGAGGTGGATCTCAAGGTCAAGCGGGGAGTGTGGGGGGGAGGGCCAGGCCCCAGGAAAGGCACCGTGCAGGCATGCGTCCTAGTGCCCATAGCATTCCTGGGTACAACGGGCTTTGCCCCTAGTGTCAACAGTAAGAAAGGAAAATCTATTTCAAAATCAGTTCCACATGCCAACAGTCTAACTTTCAAAGCCTTCTGTCTAGTCATTTGTGTCCTTCTGCCCTTTGACAGCTCTAACAAGCTGCCTTTCCGATCCCCCAAGCCACTGAGAAGACGTCCCCTATGGCCTCAGCTCTACCCCTCGCAGAGATGCAGGAGGTGATCACGTGCCCCATCTGCCTGGACTACCTGACAGACCCCATGGTCTTGGAGTGTGGGCACAGCTTCTGCCAGGGCTGCATCACCAACTACTATGAGACGTGGCAAGGACTGGAGGAAGAGCCGGAGTGCCCCATCTGCAAATTCAAGTTCCAGAAAGGGGATTTCCGTCGAAACTGGCAGCTGGCAAATCTCATAGAAAAAATTAAACTGATGCCAGTGGGAAAACAACATCTTTGCTTGCAACATAAGGAAAAATTCCACTTGTTCTGCCAAGAGGATGAAAAATTGGTGTGTGTACTTTGTGAGCGATCCCCAGAACACCAGGGACACACAATGCTCCTCCTGGAAGAGGCTGTCCTACAATACAAGGTATTAACCTTGCTGGTGGAATCCCCCCCCCCCATTCTCTGGGGAAGATGCACTTCCCTCCCCATATAGCTCATTGGTTACAACTGGGTCTGTTTTTTTTTTTAATGTGCCAGAGCCATGCTGAGAACAGATTTAAGACCAACCCATTTAATTAAAATCATTTTATTACCGCAAATTATAAAGATATTATGGACTTAGTAGAGTACACTCTTCTGTGCCAATCTTTGCAAAGCATAAGTTCAGAAGAAAGCCACTATGCTTATTTTCTGAAGCAAAAAAGGTGTTATACTTGCCTCAAGATGATGTTTTAGAGG
Organism: Paroedura picta; assembly: GCF_049243985.1. NCBI lineage: Eukaryota > Metazoa > Chordata > Lepidosauria > Squamata > Gekkonidae > Paroedura > Paroedura picta. The sequence goes on from NC_135371.1 coordinate 8,332,202, forward strand.
AGGAAAAGGGGGGAGGGAGGCAAAAATACTCAAAAGGCGAAATAAAAATGGGTGGAAGGAGGAAAAACGCAGTGACTGGACTAAGGATACTCATTATTGGGATATTTGGTTGATATAGCGGATTTTGCCCAGTCTTAGAAGTGTGCTATTGAGAGCAGTAAATAAATCTCCCAAGAAGTATATTGCAAAAAAAAAATTGACATTACATTTACAACCAAGCCAGCATGCTGATAGCTGCTTCACTCAACGCCAGCCTGCTGGTCATTTTCTCCAATGGTCTGGCTTTTCTCTCTTCATTTCCTCGCACCTAGTTTAGCTAAATATTGCAAAGCAGTAGTCAGGGTGTTGCAACACAGTTTTTATACCCAAAAACACTCTGTTTTTATACCCAAAAATGTATCCTGAAGCAGGTTTCAGTGATTAGATTCTAAGACAATGTGTTGTCGAAGTGAGACAACGGAGACTCTGCTAAAGGGTGAGCCAGTCTTACAAGGAAACGTTAATTAGCTTGTTGGGAAACCTCTGGTAAAGGAAAAGGGAATTTCTCAGTTTGCAGATACTGAATAAATTATGCCCAAACATTTAGAAGTTAATAATATTTTTGCTTTCCTTCTGAATGTGAGTTTCTTGTATACAATGTCCAACCCTATAATTGGTTGAAAAATTTTGCATGTTTAGTTTGTGAGTTCAATCTGTTCTAATTAACTGGTAGAATTTTTAAATCCATCATAATTACTATCCTTTTTTCTTCCTTTTCCCTCTTTCTTGGGATAATATCACTCCTGCTGGTGTAGATTTGGCTTTTGGTTCTCAGAGCTATCCAAATCAGACTCCTTTTCTCTCTGAGATAATTCTTCTGATTCAGTACATGAGGTTTTTGTATCTCCTTTTATTTCTTTAAGGAGAACTACACCTTGTTCTTCTGTTGTTAATTTTCTCTTTTCTTTATCCCCAAAATTTTCGAATGCACAAAATATTTTCACATGTTCTAACAGCAATTCTTTTCTTTTCTTGATTGTGCCAGAGGATAAATCTTGAAACATTTGTATCATTTTCCCATCCACCTGTAGTGGTTCCTGCCTGTGTAAAATATCCCATGGTAATATATTGCATTTCACAAAAGTAGATCTTGCGTTTACCCTATAAATCTGATCTATTTCTGGGAAGTCTCCTTGTACTTTCATCCCTTTTTGTAATAATTCTCTGGTCTTAATTTCCAGGTCCTGATTTGAACTCAGTTGTTCTTCTGGAATTCCTCTAAATCTTAAATTGTTGGCCTTGCATTTCATTTCAAGAATTTCTGTTTTCAGGCTTGCTTCTCGTAGTTCATTCTTATATACCACTTTTCTCTACTTGAAGGAGTCTCAAAGCAGCTTACAATCACCTTCCCTTTCCTCTCCCCACAACAGACACCCTATGCGGGAGTTGAGGCTGAGAGAGCCCTGAGATTACTGAAGAAGAGTAGGTTCTTATATGCCCCTTTTCTCTACCAGGGGACTCAAAGCAGCTTACAGTCGCCTTCCCTTTCCTCTCCCCACAACAGACACGCTGTGAGGCAGATGAGGCTGAGAGAGTCCTGATATTCCTTCTCGGTCAGAACAGCTTTATCAGTGCTGTGGTGAGCCCAAGGTCACCCAGCTGGCTGCCAAGCTGGCTGACAATATATATTTACAATATATTGTTAATATTTATATGATGTAACCCGCCCTGAGATGACTGGATCAAGAGGGACAGGCTATAAATACAAATATAGGTATATAAATAACAAATACAAACTAATCCAGAAGGTTTGTTCTTTTTTTTTTCTTCAGGATAAGGTGTTCAAGTGTCTGGAGTTTTTGAAGACTGAGAGGGAGAAAATTCTAGGATATATAGCAAATGCTGAAGATAAAAGTCAAGAGATGCTTGTAAGTGCCCCAAATGCTGGAAATCAAAAAGAACTGGGACATATTTGGAAAAACAATATCCCAAAAATAGGAAGAGTCCAAAATCACAATGTAGTCCCAGTTCTCAGAATGGGTATCTGTCACTGAGAATAGCCTGGTCTGTCACAGAAAATAGACATTCTGGGGCATTTTAAGGGCCAAACTACATATTTCATTTTCCCTGGAGAGATTATCTTATGATAGCTGCAGAAGCTGAAATCTGAATCAGAAGATCGAGGAGGAAGGTCTTTTAAAATATTTATCACTTCCTTTGCTTTGAAAAAATTACCATCAACTAGCCCTCAGTAGACTAAAACAATAAAGTTGTTGATTTTAACAACAATTTGAAAACATAATTAGTTAATTTTAAAATTCTATTATAGCATTGTATTGTTATTCTATTTGATGTTACCCGCCATGAGTTTATAAGAATAATAATTATTTATTCATTTAGAAATGTATCCTCATGTATTCTTTGAAGACCATAGAGTTTTGCCTAAACGCCAGACTATCCCTTATGTCTCCCAATGGCTTCACCTTTGGGCATACGTGGACCATACGCCAACCTGCCATTTCCCCCCTAACCAGCCAGCTGAGTGGTTGTGGGAAGGACACCCTTGGTCCTAGAGAATCCCCATCTCCAGTGAGGGCTTGTACATCCTTCTGGATCTATGCAAGATATTGATGTGATCACTGGAAGAAATCAGAGTGTCCTTCCTAAATAATTTGACACCCCCATCCGAGAATGAATTATATTCCTGACAATTCTTTCTCCCTCCCTCCCCCCTCTTACTCCTCCCTCTTACTCCTTCCTTCCTTCCTCCCTCCTTCCCTTCCTCTTTCTCCTTCCTCCCTCCCTCCCTCTTACTCCTTCCTTCCTTCAGAAAAGAATAGAATCAGGGAAACAAAAGAGAGTAACTGAATTCCGAACCCTACACCAGTTGCTGAATGAAGTAGAAAAAGATCTGCTGGCCGATATAGAAGAGGTGGAGAAGGAGGTAGCCAGAGAAAGGGACAACCACCTGGCCAGACTCTCTGAGGAACTCTCCTCTCTCGAAAGCCTCATCCAAGAGATGGAGGAGAAGCATCAGCAGCCAGAGAGTGAACTCCTGCAGGTAAGACTCTGGTAGAAAATGCTCAAGATCACCTTCAGATCAAGAAAATGGGTCTGCACACTGAAGGTGCATCCTCATTCTTCAATGAAGGGTAGTAGATCTGATTTCTTTGGCTTTAACCAATCTGGCAAAGATTCTCAATTCGCTTGCCTTTCATCCCTACCATGAATGCAGAGTCATTTGCACTGGAAATGGAAGGTCCATGTGGGAGTTTTCCCCATCAGCTGCCATTTCCCCTGTTATCTCCCCATCCCTGTGACACTAGAAGACTTTTAAAGAATGGATAGCTACAATCTCCCCATAGTCCAATCCCATAACAATCTATTGCAGCCACCTGCTAATTCCTCTGACTACCCAGCTGTCATATCTTCACAGAAGGGGCTGCAGTGCTTGAGAAGAAATGTACAGAGGACATGAAAAGGCTCAGAAGGGGACAACTGGAGGATGAGGAAGTGTGAATGTTCCAAATAAACCCACTGCAGAGAAAAAAAATGTCCTTGTGCTTGTGTGGTTCTTTGCAGCCACTGAATTAACTTTCCCTTCTCTTTCTCTTTGCTCCTTCCAGGATGTCAGAGAGACCTTGGAGAGGTAAGTGGATCCCATTCATTTCCCTTCAAAGGCTGTAGGTAGCATGCAGTTCCAAGCCATATGCCGAATGGCAAACATAATGAACTCTTCAGGATGGAATAGATTCTAGAGAGGAGGAGTATTGCTGATGGTGTGATGTCACTTCCAGGAAGTGATCACCTGGCAGTCACCTCCACTCTTCTCTAGGAAACTGCCCATCTCTGTGGTAACTGCCCATCTCTGTGTTCTTATTGCACACGGCAGGCACACAGAGGCAGTTTTTAGAAGGCAGAATTAGTTAAGCAATCCAGGTCTAAAAATATAGTGTTGCCTAAATGCCAGACCATCCCTTATATTAGGCAACACAATACTCACGGCTTCGTCCAAAGGGAACTCCAAGAACAAGGATACAAAGGTACAGGCCAGAGTCAGAGACAAAATCAATCCAGAGCACAAGAAGCAAGATTGGTAATTAAAGGGTGAATTGCTTCCACACAGCCACTCCCTCCCTCATTTTGCTGCTTTTAACCACCACACTGCTCCACAGCCTAGACTGAGCCATGCAGCCTCTGGCTGCCACAGACTTGCTCCTGCAAGGACTCATCCTCGCTGTTAGCACTTGGCTGGGGCTGTGCTCCTAAGTGGGCATTACGCCCTCTGTCATTTTCCTCCTACAACATTCTTGAGCCCAGCTGACTGGGAGCTGACTCTGTTGCTAGCTCAGGGCTGGGGGGGCTGAGGGGCCAGCGTGCTGGAACCTGGCTGGTGATCTATGTCTGTCCCCTCAGAGACAGCCTCCTCCTGCAACAGGCTGTAGGTGGGCATCAGGTCCACTGGCTGCCTCCTCCATCTGGCTCAAAGTCCCCCACCTTTTTATGCCTACCAGCAACTTTGACATTCCTGTTTCCGTGCTTTTATCTTTTCTTTATCTGCTTTGCATTTTTAAGCGAATTGTCTTCGTTCTGCGTATTTTGCCATTTTGTTCTTTTGCTTCTCTGAGGAATGCTGGTTTGGAGGAATGATCCACCAACCATGTTTCTTTTTAGGTTTGAGAAGAAAAAGGTGTTTGAGAACCCCGAGGTGTTCCCTTCTGAGCTGATATGGAAGGCCTGGGACTGCCCTGATATCCCTTTTCTGGCTTGTGCCATGAAGCCGTTCACAGGTAAGAGGGAGAGGCTTTCAGAGAGGACATCAGACATGCACGCGTGCAAACGGAGAGTTCTGGGACACTCAAGAACGCCAGTGAAGAAGACAATTTTAGTTCAGCATAGAGAGACTTATTCTCAAGAGTCTTCTTGGAATCTCAGCTCAGAAACAAAGTTTCTAGAACGTTTTAAAAATCCCCTTCCATTTTCATCTCCGTGACGGTAGGTGCCGCAGTATATAGGAGGGAGAAGAAGAAGCCTTCAAAAGCAGGACCTTGATTTAGTGAAGCTGATAAAAGTTTTAAATGACTTACTACACATTGGTCCTGCTGCTGAATGCCCTGTTCTTGCCCTTACACAATTGCTGCTGTTATGTCTGTAGGCATTTGGCCGCTGATGCAAATGAGGGTTTCTGCCAGCCAAGGAACTAGCCAATCAAAGGAACCTGTTAAGGTCCAACCAGATTGCTCTGCTTAGACCCAATCAGGTTGATCTGCTTAGGGCCAATCAGAGGCAGCAGCGGGCTGCCTGAAAGGTATAAAAGGGCACGAGTTTGCCTGTTTTCCTCTGTTCCGTCCTTGGAGTTTGTTGCTGGAGTTGCTAAATGAAAAGAGCTGATCTGAAGAATCGGAGTCTGTGTTCAAGGAACCCGCAGACTTAGTAGCTGCTATTCATTGATCCGGGCATGTTGAATTCAATAGCCATTCTTGATGCACAATCAAAGCTTGATTACTTTAACACTTTCTTTGATAAGCAGGAGAAACAATAATTCCTTCCTGATAACTGTCCGGAGGTTTTCATAAAGGGTGCTTCCATTTAGACCACAAGACCTTGACTCCCTCTGTGGGCCAGCAAGCCTTTAACCAGCCCGGTCGCTCTGAAAACCAGTGTATGATTTCACCTCGTGTTTCTCTCATGTGAACTTGGCATTTAGAAAATCAAATCTTAGGTAGGCTGGGAATTCTTTTGGACTTTTCATACTGGAAGTTCATAATTCCTGGACCAGATTCCTGGTTTTCTGAATATGCTAATGGGATCTTTTTCTTTTGTTTGCTGCTTTGCTGTAGGACTGTAGCCAGAATGGATCTGTCAAAATGCTCCCTTTTATTATTATTATTTTATTATTTATTTTGATCTTTGTACCACCCTTCCATACAGCTCTAGGCGGTTTACATAAAACCAGTCCAAACAAAATGTATAGGAATTGTCCAGGCTATTTCAAATCATTAATGGATCTTTTTATTTCTCCTTTTTATAATAAGAAGGGGCAGTGAAAACATTAAGAAAATACGAAGGATCACAATCACTGAGGAAGTTTGGGGAAACGGGATATTATTTACCTAAGAACCCGTTTGGGTTGTGATTTATGATTTTGGATGATTTACAAAGTTTTGAATTATTATAAAAAGAAGAAATAAAAAGATCCATTAATGATTTGAAATAGCCTGGACAATTCCTATACATTTTGTTTGGACTGGAGTTACCAAAAGGAATTGACGGTTCGTTTGTGGTTTACATAAAATGTCATAGAACATTATGAACAATATCGCAAATAACAATCTTAACACAGCCCGTGGCGCCGCAGGCGCCCCAGACTAAATAAAGCCGTAAGGGCTTAGGGGGAGGAGTTAGGGCGGGCTCTGTCCGGGATGAGGAAGGGTGCCGATTGGCCCCTTCCTCCAGACAGACCATCGGCCGGGCCAATCCCCGCCCTGCCGACAAGGGAGCCCCCACCAGCCGCACGGAGCGCGGCTGCTGGGGGCTCCCTTGCCTAGCGCCCGCTGTATTTTTATTACAGCAGGCTTGATTACTAGTCATAACACAACATGACAACCAGAACAATATTTTAACAGAACAATAACATTGACAAATCCCTGGGTAGTGTGAATAATGCCTGTTGTTGTGTTGCTAGTGTTGCTAGGATTAGATATTATTATCACTTTGTAGAATTCACAGTTCAGTCAATTCTAAAACTTACTTGGGCTGACATATCAGTGGACTGCATTTTCAAAATCCAGATTTGAACCTCAAAGTCCTGGCAAGAAGTTCTGCTGAACCCAAGTATTAGCTTTCCAGATCAGATATTCTGTGCTTTTGGTTTCTAAATCCTATAGAAGCTGTAATTGGGAATGCTGAAAGTTGCATTAGGACTAGAGAAATGGAGGTATTTGCAGGCAAAGATAGAAAGAAGATGCCTATGACCCCAGATTTGTTTCTATGTCAATACTTTTTGGAAATGCTATTGTTGTTACAAGATACTCCATGAATACAATGGTTTGATATTTATTCTCTTCTCCGTTTGCTTCTCCAGACACTCTGGCTTGGGCATCTCCGAAGCTAAGAGGTAAATTTTTAATCCTGAAAGACAGCAAAATTCACAAGAAGGGGAGTTAATTGTGTGTGTGTGTTTCCTTGACATTCAAGAGTTCCATCCTTTGAACATAGAAACAAACCAAAACTATTGGTTTAGAAACAGGAATTGTTTCAGGGTGGGGTTTCCTCAGGAGATGTTAGAATTTATGTATTGATATACTTCATTCAGTGGTTCTCAACCTGGGGGACGGGATCCCTTTGGGGGTCTAATGACCCTTTTGCAGGGGTCGCGGCAGAGCAAGCAGCTTGGCCGGGGGGGGGGTGCCATCCACACAACAGCCTTGGTAGGTAGATCAAGATAGAGTGTTCATCTGTCTGGAAAAGTGGAAAAGAGCGATATCGGCATGGTGGGCCAAGAGGCAGAACTGAACTGAGCAACCCTGGAAAAAAATCAATTTATATACAATCATGAAAAACGGATCTTCACGCCATTGGTCAGTTTTGGCTTAATTTCTGTGAAAGAACCCGTGCATAATTTTATGGCTGGGGGGGGGGCACCACAACATGAGGAACTGTATTAAAGGGTCGCGGCCTCAGGAAGGTTGAGAACCACTGATTTAATTGATCTTCCGGAAGTGAATCGATCTCCCAGCTGATTCTGCATCCTTTCTGTCACCTCGTTTATTCCCAACAGTGAATGTCACTCTGGATCCAGACTCCGTGAGTTCCCGTCACGTGCAGACTCGGTATCAAAAACAAGTGAGATGGCGGTGTATACCTGAAGAACTCTCCGGAGACCCTGAGAAACACTACGGTTTTGTTCTGGGCCGTGAGGGATTCACAGGAGGCTGCCATTTCTGGGAGGTTGTGGTGGGAGGAGGAGAGGGCTGGGCTGTTGGGGTGGCCAGAAGGCCTATGAAGGGCAAGGTCAACTTTACCCCTGAGGAAGGGATCTGGGCTGTGGGGAGGTGGAAGGGCCACTACAAGGCTTTCCTAAAAGACATTGACCCTCCCCTGACCCCGAGAGGGGAGCCCTCTTTGCTCCGAGTCTGTCTGAACTACAATGGGGGGCGAGTGGCCTTTTTCAGTGCCGGCCAAGCCACTCTTCTCTACGAGTTCTTTGTAACCTCGTTCTGCGGTGAGACCGTCCACCCCTTCTTTGCTGTGTATGGGGATGGCGACCTGTGCCTCTCCTTTTAAAGCACTCGAAATCTCCCTCACAAGCCCTGCCGGTGTTTGTGAGACCGGGACGATTAATAAAGAACCTTCAACGTGGCTTGCCCGAAAGCCCTTTTCGAGGTTCAAGAAAAAGCTTCTACAGATTCCTAGTCACCAAAACTAACAAAATGTCACATGCTTCTCCGCCCCCCCAGATCCCTTCTCCTTGGCCTGTTATTTCTCTTAAAAGGACAACTTTAACTGTCACAAATAATGGTCACCTTCTGTTCAAAGGCAGAGTTAGAAATCTGGGCCTTCGTGGCTCCAGTCTCTCCCCCCTCCTCTCAACAGTCATTTCCAGTTGTCCTCCGATCCCTCACCAGACCTGGGCCTAGTCTGCATACAATAGATAATGCACTTTCAATGTGTTTTCGCAGCTGGATTTTCCTGTGCGGAACAGGAAAATCTACTTCTAAAGTGCATTGAAAGTGCATTATCTCGTGTGTGCAGACTAGGCCCAGGATGTCCTTGTTATTTTGGGGATGAGCTACACAAAATGTTCAAGACAAGATCCACCTGTGTTTTGTAACACCGTTGAAGAAACAAATGTGAATAAAAGGCCACGTTCCAAGTAGACTCCAGCACAGCTTTTAAAGCAGTGACTATATGGAGAACTGTTACTTTCCAGAGCACAACATCTGGAACAGATTCCGATCCAGCTGAAACGTACAGCTGTACAATAGCACCAACGACTGGTATTTTATATACCCCTTCCGAATACATCAGGACAGAAGTCAAGCAAAGCAGCCCAAATTATGTTAGTTTGGACTTTCACTGGCCTATGTCTATGAAAATGAGTTGTATTTAATAAACAACTAATTTTTTTCTAAATGTCTCTTAATAAACCATATATATATTTTAGCAATTGCCTGGTTATTTACACATGCTTACCTTAGAACTCATGGGGTTCATCCACGAATTCCTTGACATGGTGGCAGGAGTGGGATCAGGGCCTGTGTTCAAGTAAGAAATGCACCTTCTGTGAGCTTGCACTGAGTTTGTTTTGTTGAGTCATGATGGGCCAGCTAGGCTGACTAGTGATGGACGACCTGCAAGGAGCTTCCAACAGCGGATTGGAGAATTCACGTTACTCTGGAGCAAGAGACAGAGATGTGGGCAGGCACGAAGCAACATGACAATGCTAGAGAAGCAGGGGTCCATGAGCGGCAAGCTGACCACTAGGTAGGCAGTGGATCAGATGGAAAAGCCCTCGACCTACGAGGATGGTCAAACAAACATCTTGGGTGATCAGCAGCAATTAAAAACCCGAATCTTTAGGTTTATAACCCGCCCTTCCTGGGCAGTTCAGGGCAGGTGACATCACGATAATATAATCATCAGTAAAATCATAAAACAATTATCTTAATCTCCCAACTAATTTTGACTGGGGGTAGTGGTCAAGAGTTCTCAAAGTAGGTCTTCCCTCAATTCCCAGCAATGAGGCCAGCACTTCTTGATGGTCTCTCTGGACCCCAACCACAGGCCTGATGGGACAGGTCTATCTTCCAGGCCCTGAGGAACTGGTTCCCACAGGGCCCTAATCTCTCCTGGCAGAGCAGACCCATGGCAACCTCTACCTCAAAGGTGGGATGTTGCTATTGCCACAAAAAGGGACAGCTCAAGCAGGGCTGTCCAAAATTCACTGGAAGGGAAAGGAGGAGAGCTCCCCACAAGTAAAGTGTGTGGCTGAGGAGGAGCTCAAGAGCTGGGAGTCTGAAGAAGGGATCTCTGATCCAGATAGTCTTCTGGTTGCTGTTGTGAAGCCACATGAGCAGAGGCCACAGGCTGGACAGGAGGGGATGAGACAGTGCTTGTGTCTTGTGGCCTTTATTTTATACGTCTAGGGTAATGCTGAGCACCACTTTGAGGTCAGGAAGGAATTCTCCTCCTGGTCCGATTGGCTCAGGGACCCTGGAGGTGTTTTTGCCTTCCTCTGGGCACACAACATGGGTCACTGGGGGAGGGGGTAGAATTGTGCAGGGGGTTGGACTAGATGACCCTTGTGATCCCTTCAAGTGCTGGGTTTCTATGTCAACTTGGCTTTACAGCCCTTTCTCTCACAAGCAGAAAACTCTCAACACCCACCTGAAACCACAGTCCTTTAAAGTAGGATGGGCTGCAAGTATCTGTGTAAGCCCACCTCTATATGTCTCTCTTTCTGCATGGGGTGACAATATAGCCAGCTCAATCTGTTGCAGTGACAACAATAAGGAGACTCCTGGCACCTTCAATTAACAGATTTATCACGGCATAAGTGTTCATGGAATGCAGCCTTCTTCCTAAAATATCTGATCCGTATCTTCATGGGTGAACACATCCTATATATTCATAAACATGAACGTGTGGATTCAGAAGGGATATGAGAATGCTTTGAACTTTAGAACTCAAATGGACTTTGGAGTCATCCATTAATCACCTGTTCTATTGGATATTGCCATGGAAATAAGATGTTATTTCAGATTGATTCATCTGCTGATGTGTTTCTCGCGTCATGGGGCTCAAAGTGCATTTTCCAACACTTGCTTCCTGGAGAAGTCAAAGGGAGTCTTGGGAGTTTGAGGAGCCAGCTGCCCAGGGGACCTCAGATCTGCTTTTCTTTGACTCTCCAGGGGTACATGAAGAGTGCGAGTGATCTCAAGCAAGGGGGAGACCGTCGTACCTATCCTGTGACTTCGGCATGAGATAAGCAGCAGGTAATTCTTGCATAATAGATAGAGAACCAGGAGATTTCACCTGGAGCCCTTCACCAGTGACTTCCATTGATGTGTCCCTGAAGTTGGGGAGGGTGAAAAGAAGGCAACATCAAGCTAAGAAATGGTGCCTTGAGGGATGAAGGACATGTAAAAGGCAAAATGGAAGAGGAATCACTGCATGGGGAGTTTAGCCAAGGTTATTAACAGGGGACTAATATCCAAAACCATGTCTCATTCACTAAGGCAATTTTGTCTAGCTTCAAATCTTGCATAGAGGGCAGATGATTCGCCTCCTACCTGTGTCATTCACCGTTTCCAAGGGACCTGACTTCTCAAGCATGTGGGAATCTAATTTGTATTAGGACCAAGGCAATGGGGAGGAAACAGATCCAGCTCTCTCCTGCAGGGAAATATCCTCCAGAGTTGTTATTTGCTGTTTTAAAGGTAAAGGTATCCCCTGTGCAAGCACTGGGTCATGTCTGACCCTTGGGGTGACGCCCTCCAGCGTTTTCATGGCAGACTCAATACGGGGTGGTTTGCCAGTGCCTTCCCCAGTCATGACCGTTTACCCCCCAGCAAGCTGGGTACTCATTTTACCGACCTCGGAAGGATGGAAGGCTGAGTCAACCTTGAGCCGGCTGCTGGGATTGAACTCCCAGCCTCATGGGCAGACAGCTTCAGACAGCATTTCTGCCGCTCACCACTCTGCGCCACAGGAGGCTCATTTGCCCTTTTAAGAAGCTCTATACATACAGTAGTTCCCAAACGGGGAAAATAGTACCCCTAGGGCCATTTTGGTTCAGGAAAAGAGCCCCTTCTTCACATGAGTGGTGGTCCGCAGCAAAACTGGTTTTCTAAATGCTTAGAAAAATGAGTTGGCAACTATGGCAGATGGTCAGAAAGTCCGGCTGGGGGAATCTAGACCCAGAAATAAAAAATAAGCATTATCAGCTGCCACCCAGACACCCCCCCCCCCAGATACCTTTGCCAGATGTTTGGAAGCAGTTGTTGGATGGCTCAGTCAGGGTCGCCTGAAACTCAGCCCTTCCAAGATGGAGGTCCTGTGGTTGGTCAGAAAGGAGGCTGCTGCACGGTAGCTTGTCTTCCCACTCTGGCTGGGACGCAGCTTAACATCACTCCCTTGGCTAGAAATTTGGGTGTGATTCTGGATGCCTCCCTTTCAATGGAGGCCCAGGTGTAGCCCGCAGGGCGTTCTTTTCACCTGCCGTCAAGGCTACTAATGCCCTACCTGCCCTCGGACTGTCCAGCCACAGTGATCCATGCAACGGTAACCTCCAGATTAAACTTCTGTAACTCGCTCTACGCAGGCCTACCCTGGTCTTTGACCCGGAAATTACAGCTGGTGCAAAATGCAGCTGCCAGGGTCCTCACCGGTACATCTTGGAGAGCCTATATCCAGCCTGTGCTGAGGCAGCTGCATTGGTTACCAGTTGTTTTATTTATTTATTTATTTATTACATTTCTAGCCCGCCATTCCCAAAAGGCTCATGGCGGGTTACAAAACGTGCATAAAAGCCCATTAAAATTACCCTCTAGAACAGGGGAGTCAAACTGCGGCCCTCCAGATGTCCATGGACTACAATTCCCAGGAGCCCCCTGCCAGCGAATGCTGGCAGGGGCTCCTGGGAATTGTAGTTCATGGACATCTGGAGGGCCGCAGTTTGACTACCCCTGCTCTAGAACAATCCATAAAATCCACAATAATCCATACAAGCATCCAAGATATACTGCAAAAAAACACAAGCAGATCCACCCCCTCCCCCAGATCAGATTCAAGGTCTTGGTATTAACCTTTAAGGCCATGCATGGCTTGGGCCCTGCCTATCTGAGGGACCACTTGTCTCCTTATGCACCCCGCAGGCTTCTTCACTTCATGGGTGCCAATGTGCTTGCAGTCACTGGTCCCAGAGAAGCATGCCTGGCTTTGACCCGGGCCAGGGCTTCCTCAGTCCTGGCCCCGACCTGGTGGAATGAACTCCAGAAGAGCTGAGGGCCCTGACAGAACTGACTCAGTTCCACAGGGCCTGCAAAACAGGGTTCTTCTGCCAGGTCTTTGGTTGAGACTGGGTTTCAGGAACAACCGGGGGTCCTTCTCCAGCCAATGCTATGCCATTCTGCGAACCTAAACCCTGTGATGATTGACTGTAGATGGGGGAGGAATGGGGATTATGCTGCCTCTTGTGTGTGTGTTTATGGTAATAAGGGATCTGTTATTGGTTTTATGGGGGGGAGTTAATCTGTTCTTGTGTAGCCCGCCACAAGTCCACGGAGAGTGGCGGGATATTGGATGGATGGATGGATGGATGGATGGATGGATGGATGGATGGATGGATGGATGGATGGATGGATGGATGGATGGATGGATGGATGGATGGATGGATGGATGGATGGATGGATAAATAAGTGTGATCTGTCATTATCCATGTCATTCTGTGGTACAGTGATTGGCTCGCCTAATGCAAGTCAAACTCTGGGGGAAGCCAATCAGGGGTCCCTCCCACTCTACCACAGGAAAAGAGAGCACCAATCAGTCTACCTACTCCAGGTACAAGCCTCAGGTGACTTGGGAGGCGAGGAGACTTTAACACAGTTCCTTTGAGTTTGCTGAGTCACTTCAGGGCCCTGCAAATGCACACAAACACCCAGAAAGAAAACAAATGAAAAAATTGATCTACCATGAATGAGAATAGGGAAAACCAGAGAAAAAGCAAGAGGGTGAACTGGTTGGGATAGTCAAATCCGCAATAACAGGAGAGACAATCCAAAATGCGGCTGCAGTGTAAAAGATGCCTTTGTTCCTTTGTCAGCTTGAAGATTTGTATGCCACCTCCCCTCAGCCTTCAGGCTTCTGAGGCAGTGGATGACTTACTTGGCATCAACAATAAAAAAAACACAATCTATTTCAAAATAAGTTCAGGGCGGCAACAGTCTGAAATTCAAAGTCTTCTTTCTAGGTCGTTCTTTTGCTTCTCTCTTACAGATCTTACAAGCAGCTTTTCCTGTCAACCAAGCTGCCGAGAATCCGGCCCCCATGGCATCAGCTCACCCGTCTATAGGGATGGAGCTGGAAGTCACGTGCCCCATCTGCATGGACTTCCTGACACATCCCATGGTCCTGGACTGTGGGCACAGCTTCTGCCAGGGCTGCATCACCAGTTACTGTGACAAAAAGAAAGCCCAGGGGGACTTGGAGTGTCCTGTCTGCAAATTCAAGTTCCAGAAAGGAAATTTCCATCCAAACTGGCAGCTGGCAAGCCTAGTAGACAAGATTAAATTGATGCCACTAAGTTCAGGAAAGGGAGATGTTTGTTGGAAACACAAGGAAAAACTCCACCTCTTCTGCCAGGAGGATGCAAAAATGGTGTGTATGCTTTGTGAGCGATCCCCGGAACATCAAGGACACACAGTCCTCCTCCTGGAAAAGGCTGCTCAGCAATATGAGGTAGGAACTCATCGGGATCCTTGCTGTTGGAATCCGTCCATTCTCTGGGGAAGATGCCCACCCCCATGAAGGTTTAGAGAAGGAAGGGAGGGAGGCAATAATAGCCAAAGGATGGATTTTAAAAAGGGTGGAGGGAAGGAAAAGGCAACAGCTCGACTGGGCTTTCTCCACTTTCGTGAAACACTATGGTTTCTTGATGGCCCTGGAAGGGTTTCTTGAATTGGGTGGGAGTTAATTTTTTTTACATATTTTAAAAAATTGTTAAACCTTTATCAGGTGATACATTTATTTATTAATCGTATTTATATACCACTCTCCCCGAAGGCTCAGGGTGGCTTACATGAAACAAAAATAGTAATAACAAGGTGACAACCACAACATTAACCTAATAACAACAATAACATTAAAGAAAGGTGGAAAGTGCAAAGAGCATCAGCTCAACTCATACCAAAGCCCAGTGGGTTGGATGGATTTGTAGAAGTCATCGTAGGCTTGGGGGCCAATGGGAAGTGATGGTTTAGGTTGACCTCAACCAAATGCCTGGCGGAGGAGCTCCCTTTTGCAGGCCGCAAGGAACTTTTCAAGTTCTGTCAGGGCCCTGATCTCCTCTGGGAGCTCATTCCACCAGGTGGGGGCCAGGATGGAGACAGCTCTGGCCCTGGTTGAGGTCAAGCGGGCTTCCTTGGAGCCAGGGACCATCAAGAGGTTGGAAGTGGTGGACCACAAGGCTCTTTGAGGGGTGTAGGCAGAGAGGCGATCGTTTAGGTATACTGGGCCCAGACCACTTGTGGCCTTACTGGTGATAACCAGAACCTTAAGCCTGATCCGGAATTCAACCAGGAGCCAGCGCAGCTGCTGGAGGATGGGCTGGATGTCGGACATAAAGACCCCAACAGGGGTCATAAAGATGCAGGACATAAAGAGCAGGGGTTCGTGGGCTCCATGGTGCTCAGCTACACATTTCTTGGTCCTCCGCAAGTGTTAGTTGAAGGTGGGCGGGGTCAAGTGAGCCTCTTGTCCCACGAGATTTCTGATTGGCCACCGAAGTTCCAACTGATTATGTGCATTAAAATAATGTTGTTTCAGCAGCAGCTGCCACCACAGCATTGCTCTCATCCACTCTCATGCCTCTATCCAGTGTACTTCCTACATTACCACCCTTTCCCCCTGTGTTTGGACTTTCTTTGTGGGTTTGGCTGCGCTTCCCACGGCCAGGCATTTGGGGATTTTACTCACCAACTCGTGTCAGAATTCCGAAGGAGCCCAGAAGCACCCCAAATTTGGGGGCCCCTGATACAGAAGCTCTGAGGACTCGATTGACCCCTCCACACAGAAGCATGCACAAGAACATGCAGAGTAGGGAATGCAACCAAGCACATCATTTCAGCGAACTCTTCCTCTTCTTCTCGGATTTTATAGTTTTCAGACGCATATCTATAGCAAACTTAAAAAAAAACAGACAAACCAGGACGATTTCAGAAGGTTTGTTCATATTTTCGCCCTTCAGGATAAGATCTTCAACTGCCTGGAGACTTTGCGGACTGAGAGGGAGAAAATCCGGGAATATGTAGTGGATGTTCAAGACGAAAGCCGAGAGATGCTGGTAAGCGCCAAAACTGCTGGGGCGTGAACTGGAACTGGGCCTCGTATCTCGGAAAACGGTTTACCAAATGGAGGAAGAGTCCAAAAACCGCAAAATAGTCCCAGTCTGCAGAACGGATATCTGTCACTGAGAATGGCCTGGGCTGTCACAGACAACTGTCATCGAAAGCCATGCTAAGGATCAAACAATATGTTGCATTCCTTTTTTCTTCTTGGGGGGTTTTTCCTTTACATCAGTCACAACCTGGATCAGAAGGCGTAGGAGGGTCTTTCAAAGCATTTATCCCCTCACTTATTTTGAAAGAACCCCGCCCCCCCCCATTGATTTCCGTGATACACACAAACATTGCAGATGCTAAAGCATTGCAGAGGGGCAGTTTTGAAGGGAAAACCCAATAGAAAGTAGGATCAAGTAGGATTAAGATCCCCTCTTCAACCTGCACTGGCCTTGGGCTGCAATTTGGCAGGTAAAGTGATCTTGTAGGAAAAACCCAGATAACTGACCACCACGTTAGCCTCTTGATCAGGCCATGAAAATGTTTGCGTGTGTGTACTTGTTCACTGAGAAGTGTATACTCAAGAATTCTCTGGAGACAACACACCAGTTGCCAAACCATCCCCAGTGTCTCCCACAGTCTTTATCCTTGAGTGCACGTGGAGCGATGTCAACATGCCATTTTTCCTCTGCCAGCCTGCTGAGCATTGGTGGGAAGCACCCACGTGGGGGCGGAGAATCCCCACCTCCAAGGTTAAGCCTATCCCTGCTGGATCCAAGCAGATTACTGATGTGAGGCAAATTAAATTGCTTTAGGATGCTTAGGGCTAATCCTGCGTTGAGCAGGGGGTTGGACTAGATGGCCTGTATGGCCCCTTCCAACTCTGTGATTCTGTGATTCTAAATTCATAACAATGGACCTTCCGACCTTCCTTCCCTCCTTCCCCTCCTTCCTTCCTTCCTTCCTTCCTTCCAGTTTGGGAGCCAGTTTGGTGTAGTGGTTAGGAGTGTGGACTTCTAATTTGGCATGCCGGGTTTGATTCTGCGCTCCCCCACATGCAGCCAGCTGGGTGACCTTGGGCTCACCATGGCACTGATAAAGCTGTTCTGACCGAGCAGTGATATCAGGGCTCTCTCAGCCTCACCCACCCCACAGGGTGTCTGTTGTGGGGAGAGGAATGGGAAGGTGACTGTAAGCCGCTTTGAGCCTCCTTTGGGTAGGGAAAAGCGGCATATAAGAACCAACTCTTCTTCTTTTTCCTTCCTTCCTGTAGAAAAAAACAGAATTAGAGAGGCAAAATAGGATGGCTGAGTTCAAAACCCTACACCAGCTGCTGAAAGAACAAGAAAACGACCTGCTGGCCCAGATCGAAGAGGTGGAGAAGGAGATAGCCAGAAGAAGGGACGACCACCTGGCCAAGCTCTCTGAGGAACTTTCCTCTCTTGAAAGCCTCATCCGGGAGATGGAGGAGACATGTCAGCAGCCGGTGAATGAACTCCTGCGGGTAAGTGCCAAGTGCCTTTTGTTGCATGGCCAATCCATTTATATCTCCGCAATGAAAAGGGCTAGAGGCCTTGTTCTAAGAATGAACACTATAGCATGGTAGCAATGAGCCAGTAGCAGCTGAAAGGTAGCACAGCATGGAAACAGCCATGGACTGACCAACAGAAAGGGGTACTAACCAGTTCCCTATGCACCTAACTATCCAAAAATCCAATCTGCAGTCCTCCAGTTTACCTAGAATCATATAATCATAGAGTTCGAAGGGCCTGTGTAGGGCATATAGACCAACCTCTTGTTCAATGCAGGATTAGCCAAAAGCAGGGGTGGTCAAACTGCGGCCCTCCAGATGTCCATGGACTACAAATGCTGGCAGGGGCTCATGGGAATTGTAGTCCATGGGCATCTGGAGGGCCGCAATTTGACTACCCCTGGCCTAAAGCATCTATGAAATCTTGTCACAGGAAAACTTGTCAAAAGGCAAACAGCATCAATTGAGTTTCCACAATGTAATAAGCCCACCACTCAGTCAAAGAAGGAACTCAGTGTTGGTCTGGCAGGAGCTGTTGAAGACAAGTCCGTGCGGACCTCCCCGAATCAGCAAATTGTCCTTCCAATGTATGCAGATCACCCTCTTTAATATCTGCTCCATTGTCTTCCCAATGAGAGAGGTCAGACTCACTTGGACTAAATTGTTTGAGAAGAAACATACTGAGGAAATGAAAAGGCAGAGAAAGGGAGGATGAGAGGATGAGGAAAGGTGAATGTCCCAAATAAACACATGTTTATGAGGAAAGGTGAATGTCCCAAATTTTCTGTAGAGAAAATTTTTGTTCTGTTACCATGGTCCAGAGCAGCCGCTGAGCTTCCTTTTCTTTCTCTTTCTCCTTGTTCCTTCCAGGATGCCAAAGGAACCTTGCAGAGGTAAGTGGATCCCATTCATTTCCCTTTGTGAGGTCCATTCCGCACGACTTCAAAGTAGCAGAAGGCTTGCAAATTGTAAACGCTACTAATTTGCAGTTCCGCAAGACGTCGCACACAATCTGCCACACTCCTGTAACAGTCCCGCAAAAAGCGATTCGTTATAGCGCTTATAGGGAAATCGGGAATCCTGATTGGGCCCTCTGAGTTTTTATCCTGGACAGGGCCCGCCCTAACTCCTGACCAACAGCCCTTACCCTTTTATTTAATCCGCTCCGCAAGAGCGGTTTAAAGATATGGTTATATCAAGAGCTTCTTGTGGCGCTGGATGGTAAGGCAGCCAACATGCTGTCTGAAGCTCTGACCATGAGGCTGGGAGTTCGATCCCAGCAGCCGGCTCAAGGTTGACTCAGCCTTCCTTCCTTCCGAGGTAATGCCTGGGGAAGGCACTGGCAAACCACCCCGTATTGAGTCTGCCATGAAAACGCTGGAGGGCATCACCCCAAGGGTCAGACATGACTCAGTGCTTGCACAGGGGATAACTTGACCGTTACCTTTTATGGTCATATCACTCAATCAATGTTTTACAAATACAGGTTACAAATATATATATTTATATATATAAATTTAATTAACTCCCACCCATTCAGGAAACCGTTCCAGCACCACCAAAAAACCAGAGGGTTTCACAAAACCTTGGTTGAGAGAGCCTGGCTCGGACTGTTTGGGTTTCCCTGGCTCGACCCTCCTTCCATTAACCGTGTTTCTCTTTAGGTATGAGAAGAAGGAGACCTTTGAGAAACCAGAGGCTTTCCCTTCTGATCTTTTATGGAAGCTCTCGGACAGCTGTGATTATCTCTTTCTGGACAGCGCAATGAAGCAACTCAAAGGCAAGAGGGAATGGCTGCAGGGTTTCCAGGGGGGGACATTCACGTCAGTCGGACCTGCAAGTAGCGGGTGTTGCGTCACTCAAGAATGCCAGCTAAGAAGGCCATTTGAGTTCAGCATAGAGGGAATTATTCTCAAGGGTATTCTCCCGTGGGTTATAATGGGGTTTTGACGGAGTTTTAATGACTGTTGTAACCCGCCACAAGCCTATTAGGAGAGTGGTGGGCAATAAGTCAAATGAATAATAATAATTCTAAAAATCATTTTTGTAACAAGGTGATCTCTAAATACAATGGTTTGATGTTCACTCTCTTTCCCTTTTGCTTCTCCAGACACACTGGCTTGGGCGTTTCCAAAGCGAAGAGGTAAATTTGGTCCTTGGGGGTGCTAAAGTGGCAATTGCACCCCAATATGTAATTCGTGGAAGGTGGGGGGGATTGGTCTCCAGGCTGCGTCGCATGGGCCCTAATCCTTTCTTCAAGGGGCATCCCCCTAAGTCAGGGGTAGCAAATGCTGGCAGGGGCTCATGGGAATTGTAGTCCCTGAACATCTGGAGGACCACAGGTTGACTACCCCTGCCCTAAGTGACCCAATAGGAGTATGACCTCCCACACAGGATGGCCTTGTGTAGGACCCAAGGGGCCCCCTGACAAAGCAGAAGGGACAGCTCACACCAGCTGGGGATACATCCCAGCAATGAAAGCTTCGCTAACAGGGCCATGGGCCCTCTAGTCCCTGTCACTCACTCACTCACAACAGTTCACAGTGGTTTTGACAACGCCCATTGTCCATATCAGGTGATCCAAGTACGATCGCAAATGTTGAAGAGGATCATTTTATGCCCCTTTGGACTTACTGGCCACTAAGGAACACACCTGCCAGGGATCTCCGCTATATGTGGCCTGGGTCCTATCTATCTGGGGGAGCACTTATCTGCTTATGCCCCCCACAGGGCCCTTCGCTCTGCGGGTATGAATGGGCTGGTTGTCAGAGGCCCCCAGGATGTCCACCTGGCCTCGACCAGGGCCTTTTCGGCCTTGGCCCCAGCCTGGTGGAATGAGCTCCCGGAAGAGCTGAGGGCCCTGAGGGAGCTCTCTTGAGTTCCGCAGGGCCTGTAAGACAGAGCTCTTCCACCAGATGTTTGGTTGAAGCCAGTCAGGACAGTGACCGGAGTTTTGATCTGCGGATCACCTCCTATTTCTATCTCTAACTTTAATGATCAAGACCCCCGGGTCATCTTGCTTGAAGTCTTCAGCTAGGCCCACTGGCCGGAAAAGCAAGGCTGGTTGTAGTTGGGTTTAGATTTTAATTCTCCGCCATCTGTTGTTGTTCTTGTATATATTGTTGTACGGGGTTTTATGGGGGTTTTATATTGGGATTTTAATACTTGTGAACGCCACGAGACGACTATCATAGAATCATAGAGTTGGAAGGGGCCATGCAGGCCATCTAGTCATAGAACCATAGAGTTGGAAGGGGCCACACAGGCCATCTAGTCCAACCCCCTGCTCAACGCAGGATCAGCCCAAAGCATCCTAAAGCATCCAAGAAAAGTGTGTATCTAGTGGTGAGTGGCGGGATATAAATAGAAACACAAACAAAGAAAGTGAATGGATCTCCCAGCTGACTCTGCCTCTCTTCTCTCACCTCATTGCTTCCCGACAGCGACGGTGACTCTGGATCCAGCCACGGCTAGTCCCCGTCTCGTCCTGTCCGCAGATCGGAAAAGCATAAGATGGCAAAGTGCAGCTGGAGACTTATTTAAAGATCCACAGAAACACTGCGGCTTTGTGCTGGGCAGAGAGGGATTCATCGGGGGCTGCCATTTCTGGGAAGTCAGCTTGGGAAGTGAGGACAGCTGGGCTGTGGGCGTGGCCAGGAGGCCTGTGATGGGCAGGGTCACTTTGACGCCTGAGGAAGGGATCTGGGCGGTGGGGCGGTGGAAGGGCCAGTATAAGGCTTTCATAAAGGATACCGACTGTCCCCTGACCCTGAGGGGGGAGCCCTATTTGCTCCGAATCTGTTTGAACTACAATGGAGGGAGAGTGGCCTTTCTTGATGCCAAAAGAGCAGCCCTCCTCTATGAGTTCTCCGGAGCCTTCTTTTGTGGCGAGACCCTTTATCCCTTCTTTGCTGTGTATGGTAAAGGATGTCTGGGGGTCTTCCCTTAAGGCATCCCAAATTTCCCTCGTGGGCCCGGCCAGTGTTTGTGAGACCAGGATGGTTAATAAAGAACATTCAACACTTCGTGCCCCAAAGCCTCTTTTCTGGTTCATTAAAAAGCTTCTACAGCAGGGGTAGTCAACCTGTGGTCCTCCAGATGTCCATGGACTACAATTCCCATGAGCCCCTGCCAACATTTGCTAGCTGGGGCTAATGGGAATTGTAGTCCATGGACATCTGGAGGACCACAGGTTGACTACCCCTGCTCTACAGGATCCCAGTCATCAAAACCATGAAAATGGCACCTGTTTCCCCCTTGAGATCCCTTTTCCTTGGCCTGCTACTTCTAAAACGAAAAAACAGGCGGTTCTAAATAAATATCCTAACAGAAAAATAGAGAACCTGTCTCAGGCTATCAAAATCAATTAACAATATATTTATACAATCTCTATTCTAATGATAAATGAAACAACCAGAACAGACTCTAGATTTTGTTCCATTTTCAAAGTAGACCTTTCATCAGTGGTTGCTTCCTCCTGTGATTTTGAAACTTACCCTAGAAGTTTTCAATATTTCAACCAAGTCGGGAGTGGCATCTGGACAAAGCTCTCCCACACCTGCGAGCTGAAGACCGGTATTATATGCATAGAATTTTGATTTCATCTGTAATAAAGGTGCATTATCTGTCAGAGAAGAATGGTATCTGCCCATTAAAATGGCAGAGGGTATCATGTTCAACTGTGTGAATATAATTGCCCTTCTAGACCTAGCGATCGTCAGCAGAGAAAATATATCACTTCCAGGCCTTTTAATTGGAGTGGGAATGCCACTAGTAAAAGTAATGATACTCTAGTGCAGGGGTAGTCAACCTGTGGTCCTCCAGATGTCCATGGACTACAATTCCCATGAGCCCCTGCCAACATTTGCTAGCTGGGGCTAATGGGAATTGTAGTCCATGGACATCTGGAGGACCACAGGTTGACTACCCCTGCTCTACAGGATCCCAGTCATCAAAACCATGAAAATGGCACCTGTTTCCCCCTTGAGATCCCTTTTCCTTGGCCTGCTACTTCTAAAACGAAAAAACAGGCGGTTCTAAATAAATATCCTAACAGAAAAATAGAGAACCTGTCTCAGGCTATCAAAATCAATTAACAATATATTTATACAATCTCTATTCTAATGATAAATGAAACAACCAGAACAGACTCTAGATTTTGTTCCATTTTCAAAGTAGACCTTTCATCAGTGGTTGCTTCCTCCTGTGATTTTGAAACTTACCCTAGAAGTTTTCAATATTTCAACCAAGTCGGGAGTGGCATCTGGACAAAGCTCTCCCACACCTGCGAGCTGAAGACCGGTATTATATGCATAGAATTTTGATTTCATCTGTAATAAAGGTGCATTATCTGTCAGAGAAGAATGGTATCTGCCCATTAAAATGGCAGAGGGTATCATGTTCAACTGTGTGAATATAATTGCCCTTCTAGACCTAGCGATCGTCAGCAGAGAAAATATATCACTTCCAGGCCTTTTAATTGGAGTGGGAATGCCACTAGTAAAAGTAATGATACTCTAGTGCAGGGGTAGTCAAACTGCGGCCCTCCAGATGTCCATGGACTACAGTTCCCAGGAGCCCCCTGCCAGCAAACGCTGGCAGGGGGCTCCTGGGAATTGTAGTCCATGGACATCTGGAGGGCCGCAGTTTGACTACCCCTGCTCTAGTGTATAATCTGGCCAGATTTCCCAAGTGCCATTCACTGTATGAATAATTTCAACATAGGCCCTCCTTGGATTAATCTGATTAACTGGGGGAGGGGGGGGTTATCACTCAAGCAAGCCACCCAATGGTTCTTGCTGACTCTGGGCCTGGTCAGTCCTTCCTCAAAGGCTCAAACAGCCTCAGAGAAAGCCCCCAAGCCCTCCCCTTCCCCCCTTGCCTTGTCCTGAAAGAAACCAAGAAATCTTGTTGTGGCTGCCCAGCAACAGTTACTGAGCTACAGAGCATCCTTTCTGAGGGGGTTATTTCCCCCACCCCCTTTTATATTTCAGATTTCAAACCCAATATTTACTGGTTTTTGGCCAAATCCAATCACAATACAAAACAAGAGAAAACCTTGTGTATTCAAGGATAATCTCAGTCCATGTGAAGATATACAAAAGCATTGATGGGCATTTCAGATTTTCATGCACTAACTTCTCAGTCCCTGGTCCTAAACTCTGGATTTAAATATCCACAGGGGTTGCAAGGCCAGATCTGGTAACTGGAGGGCAGGATTTGGGGAGGAAACATGGAGAGTGTTGAGAAGAACAAGAGCACCTTAGCGTACGAGGGGAATATGCTTTGCAGTCACTCCCTGTCCCTGCTGCAAGAGGTTTAGGATTAGAGAAACTGACACTTCACTGCAGGTATCTCATCCCAATCCCAACTCCCCTCCATGTCTGCTCTAGTCCTCAAATGGGAGAGGTTGGTGAGGATTATAGAAAGTAATTCTCTGCCCCTCACAGAGAACCCTGCAGAGATATTAAAGAAACCCACATCTTTGTGCATTCCTACTTCTTCCCTTACATGAAAACTTGCACCCTAAAACTGGCCCAGCTGGACTCAAAATCTGTAACCCCGGTCTACAGCTTCAAAAGTTAAAATTAATCAAAAGGCATTCAATCTATTTTTTAAACACAACAGAAAAAAGGGGATGGGGCACCAACCACTCAGACCCTGCTCTCTCCCTCCGACCTTCCCGCAAGGAGGAGGCAGAACGATCATCAAGGACAGGGAAGCAGCTCCCAAGAAGAAGCGCCTCCCGCCCGCTTCACGCTCAGGAGAGAGCAGCCCGAATCCTCCTCGTGGCTGGCGAGACCGAACTCTTTCGAAGGAACTTCTCTAGTCGGAAACTATAAAAATGATCCCTGAAAGTATAGTCTTAACCCCTCACTTGCCGTCAGCCACGTCTGCCCTCGCCCCGCTATCTTAACAAGTCACAGCGGGCGGTGTACCAACAATGCCACCACCGCCTCCTCGCACGCAGCCCATATTTCCTAACCGTGCACATAATTTGGGAAAGGGTCGCTTCAAAATGATGCGTTATAACAAAAAAGAGCCAAGGAAACCACAGTCCCGTCAAGCTCCACCCGCGCCTCGTTTGCATACAGCCCCACAGACAGCCAATCGCGTTCTCCCGCGGTTCCTGCCGCCGCCGGCTTTTTCAGGCAGCTGCAAAGGCTGGTTCTTCCGCCAAATATCAAGGGCCTTCGTGTCCGCAGGGGAACTCACTTGACCTGCCAGGGCTCATGGGAATCGTAGTTTATGGACGTCTGGAGATTGTGACCCCCACGCAGAGGGAAACGCTTGTAGAGTTCTGCTTACACAGATACTTGTAGCCCATCCCACCCTGAAGGGCTGTGGTTTCAGTTGGCCTTTGAGAGTTTTCTGCTTGTGAGAGAAATGACTGAAAGCCAAGTCTGAGACCAATACGGCTACTCACTTTATTGTAAGCCACACTGACATAGAAACCCAGCACTTGAAGGGATACCAAAGGTCATCTAGTCCAACCCCTGTACAAAGCTACCCCCTCCCCCAGTGACACCTGCTGTGTGCCCAGAGGAAGGCAAATATGATCCTTCCTTCCTGAAAGCGGACATAGTCAGAGGATTTTCTAAAGGGCGCTTCCATTTGCACCTCAAGGGCTGTTATCCAGCAATCCTTAACCACCCTGGTAGCCCTGCAAATCAATGTATAATCCAGGGCCATGGGATTTTCTCATGTTAATGTGATATTTAGAAAAGCAAATTTTGAACAGGTGGAGACATTTTTTCCAACTCTCATACCGGAAGTTTGTAATTACTGGACCAAAATCAGGGTGCTGCTGGGACTGGGTTTCCGAATGTGCTTATGGGATCCTTTCCTTTGTGAATTGCCTTCTCTGTAGGACCAGAGCCAAAACGGATCTGGCAAAACTCTCACTTGTGGCTGGAGTCTTGTTGAAATTAGGGGTTATTTCTTTGTAGCATCCACACCCTGTTCAATCAATTCCAGAATTTACTTTGGCTCAAATAGCAAAGGGCTCTGTTTTAAAAACCAAACAAACCACAAAGTCCTGACACCAAGTTCTGCTAAAGCCTACATGCAAGATTTCCAGATCATACATTTTGTGCCTCTGGTTTCTAAATCCTACTGAATCCGTAACTATATCTGCCCATTAAAACGGCAGATGGCAGCACCTTCCGCGACTATAATTGCCCTTCCATAATTAGCTATGATCAGCTGAGAAAATATCTCTCTTCCAGGCCTTTTAATTGGAGTGGAAATTCCAACAGTAAAAGCAACATTGCCCTTGTGTCACCCAAGCAAACCCCCCAACTTTCCAGCTTCTGAAAGTTAAACTAAGCAAAAGATATTCAATCTACTTTTTAAGCACAGCAGGAAAATAAGGGGATGGGACAACAACCACTCAGACCCTGCTCTCTCCCTCCGACCTCCCCGTAAGGAGGAGGCAGAACGATCATCAAGGACAAGGAAGCAGCTTCCAAGAAGAAGCGCCTCCCGCCCGCTTCACGCTCAGGAGAAAGCAGCCCGAATCCTCCTCGTGGCTGGCGAGACCGAACTCTTTCGAAGGAACTTCTCTAGTCGGAAACTATAGAAATGATCCCTGAAAGTATAGTCTTAATCCTTCACCTGCCGTCAGCCACGTCTGCACTCGCCCCGCTACCTTATCAAGTCACAGTGGGCGATCTACCAACAATGCCATCACCGTCTCCTCGCACGCAGCCCATATTTCCTAACCGTGCACATAATTTGGGAAAGGATCGCTTCAAAATGATGCGTTATAACAAAAAAAGAGCCAAGGAAACTACCGTCCCGTCAAGCTCCCCCCGCGCTTCGTTTGCATACAGCCCAACAGGTAGCCAATCGCCTTCCCCCGCGGTTCCCGCCGCTACCTGCGCTTTCAGGCTGGCGCAACGTTGCTTCTTCCGCCAGGATTAAGGGTGTTCTTATCGGCAGGGGAACGCACGTGACCTGACAGGGGTTCGTGGGAATTGTAGTTTAAGGGCATCTGGTGACCTTCAGTTTGGCTACGCCTGCCATATGAGTTGGAGGCTACTGAGAGAGCTCAGGCAGGGCTGCTTTGGGACAAGACCTCTGAGAGAGAACTGTCCCTCAGCTGGCTGCATGTGGAGGCACAGGGAATCAACCCTGACTCGTCAGATTCGGAACCCTGCTGGTGTGAACCACTATGCCAAGCTGGTTGTAACTGAATTGCTTAAAATAACTGAATTGCTTAAAATAAATACCCCCGCGTGCCAGCAAAAAACTAACGTTCAGAACAATATCCCCCCCCCATTTAGATTTCCTGTGGCCACTCCACTGACACCAGCAACACTTAGTCGTCTCCCCCCCCCCCGCCCCGTTTCTCCACTTGCCTCTGCTCTATATTGGCCAAGCAAGCATTCACTGTGGGGGAGAGAGCAGAATACACTCAAGCAAGCCTGGTCAGTCCTCCCTCAGAGGCCCAAACAGCCTTGGAGAAAGCCCCCAAGCCCCCCCCCCTTCTCCCTTTGCCTTGCCCTGAAAGAAACCAAGGCCTGCATCTTGTTGTGGCTGCCCAGCAACAGTTACTGAGCTACAGAGCATCCTTTCTGAGGGGGTTATTCCCCCCCCTTTTTATATATATGATAGAATGATATATATATATATGATAGGATGATAGAATGCACTTCGCTGCCCCCAAAGAGAACTTTGCAACGAGATAAATAAAGTATTTGCTGGCGTATAAGACTACTTTCCCCCCCTGAAAAACATGCCTCCAAGTGGGGGGGGGGGGTCATCCTATACGCCGGGTGCACTTCAGGTGGGATAGACATAGCTGCCCACAGTGGCCCATAGTACTGTACTGTAATGTAACAAACTCTATATTTTGAGTGGAAATGTCTTATACGCCCAGTCATCTTATACACCGGCAAATAGGGTACATCTTTATGTACGCCTACTTCTTTCCTTACATGAACACGTGCACCCTGACTAACCGTCCATAGACCATGTAGAAGACTGTCCTGCTCTACAGCTTTTGAAAGTTAAAATAATCAAAATAAAAAAATTCAAAATCTACTCTTTTGACACAGCATAAAAAAAAAGGAGATGGGGCACCAACCACTCAGACCCTGCTCTCTCCCTCCAACCTCCCCGCAAGGAGAAGGCAGAACGATCATCAAGGACAAAGAAGCAGCTTCTAAGAAGAAGCGCCTCCCGCCCGCTTCACGCTCAGGAGAGAGCAGCCCGAATCCTCCTCGTGGCTGGCGAGACCGAACTCTTTCGAAGGAACTTCTCTAGTCAGAAACTATAGAAATGATCCCTGAAAGTATAGTCTTAATCCTTCACTTGCCGTCAGCCACGTCTGCCCTCGCCCCGCTGCCTCTTCAAGTCACAGTGGGCGATCTTTCAACAATGCTAGCATCCCGTCCTCGCAGGCAGCCCATATCTCCCATCCATACACATAAACTGGGAAAGGATCGCTTCAAAACGATGCGTTAAAACCATAAAGGATCCAAGGAAACCGAAGTCCCGTCAAGTTCCACCCGCGCCTCGTTTGCATACAGCCGCTCAAGCAGCCAATCGCTTTCTCCCGCGGTTCCCGCCGCCGCCTGCGCTTTCAGGCCGGCGCATCGCCGCTTCTTCGGCCAAAGATGAAGGGAATTGGCTGACCTGCCAGGGCTCATGGGAATTGTAGTTTATGAGCATCCGGCGACCTTCGCTACGGCAAGCTGGTTGTACTGAGGAGAAACAAATTGCCTTGAGACTTCATTGAAAGTGTTCAGAATTAAAATTTACTTTTCATATATACCCAAAAAAAAAAAAAGCCACACAAAAATCAACGAGATAACCGAAAATTTTAAAATAAATACCCGCCCCCACACCCAGCCCCATTTTGCTGGACAGTCATCCTTGGTCATTTTTCTACCCATTTCTCCACTCGACTCTCCTGTTCGTTGCCCAAAGCAAGCATTCACTGACTGGACCAGGGGTAGTCAAACTGCAGCCCTCCAGATGTCCATGGACTACAATTCCCATGAGCCCCTGCCAGCGTTTGCTGGCAGGGGCTCATGGGAATTGTAGCCCATGGACATCTGGAGGGCTGCAGTTTGACTACCCCTGGACTGGACTGTGGGGGAGAGAGCAGAACACAATGAGCATGTAGCATTGATTTAAAAAAAATTAAATATGTAGCTGTTCACAATGGTTGTCTCCAGGTCAGATTGGCCCGGGGATCCTGGAGGATATTTGATTGCCTTCCTCTGGGCACCCAGCAGGGGTCACTGGGGGAGGGGGGGTAGCATTGTGCAGGGGTTGGACTAGATGAACCTAGGTATCCCTTCAAGTGCTGGGATTCTATGTCAGTGAGGCTTACATTCAAGTGGGTAGCCGTATTGGACTCCGACTTGGCTTTCAGTCATTTCTCTCACAAGCAGAAAACTCTCAATGGCCAACTGAAACCACAGCCCTTCAGGGTGGGATGGGCTACAAGTATCTGTGTAAGCAGAACTCTACAAGCGTTTCCCTCTGCACAGAATGACAATCTAGCCAGCTCAGTCTGCAGCACTTAGACCAAATAAAGAGACTTCTGGCACCTTAAGTTAACATTATGGCATATTCATGGCATGTAATCTTCTTCCTAAAATTTCTGATCCGCATTTTCACTGTCGCACATGTCCTATACATTCGTATGTAAGAACATGTGGAGCCAGAAATATATGAAATGCAAGAATTGATGGACTTTAGAATTCAAATGGACTTTGGAGTCATATATTAATCACCTGTTCTACTGGGTATCGTCTTGGAAATAAGATGTTATTTTGGATTGATTCATCTGCTGATGTGTTTCTTGCGTCCTGGGGATCAAAGTGCATTCTCCAACGCTTGTTTCCTGGAGAAGCGAAGGGCAACCACTAGCATAGGAATGTGGGATGTCATTTATCAAACACTCAAATCGGCTTTCTTCTGACACTCCAGGGACGGATGACGGGTGAGTGAGATCTCAAGCAAACGGGAGACTGTTCTCCCCTTCCAGTGATTTTGGCATGAGGCAACCAGCAGGTCATTCTTGCATAGCGCTTGAGTAGCCACCCTGGTTGGTTGTTAAAGAACAAGGAGATTCAGCTTCTACTGGCCAGGGGAGGGGAGAAGAAAGAAGCATTCAGTTAAGATTTTTGGTGGGGGGATCACTTGGGCATGAAATTGGGGTCAGTGGGGGTGAGCAGGTGGTCGTGAGTGTCCTACATTGTGCAGGGGGTTGGACTAGATGATCCTGGAGGTCCTTTCCAACTCTATGATTCTACATGATGCCATGATGGATGAAGGAGGCATCAAAGGCAAACTGGAAGTCAGACGAAAGGCACTTGCTACCTGAAGCACAGGGCAAGAGTGAGATCAGTGTAGGGGGAGTACAACCTAGGAGGGATTATGAACAGGGGACCTGTGAAGATGGTAATATCCAAAGCTGTGTTTCGCTAGCCCCTCTTTGTCTATCTTCGGGTGTTGCGTGGCAAGCTGTCTATTTGCCACCCACCTTTTCCATTCATTGTTTCCAAGGGACTTCATATCTCAAGCCTGAAGGAACCTAATTTAGTTTGGAATCACGGGAGAAAAAGCAGGTCCAGCTCTTCCCTGCAAGGAAATATCCTCCAGAGGTGTCATTTGCCCTGTTGGAGAACTCTGTAGTCCCCAATTATTGAGGAAACTTACCATATTTTGGTTCAGGAAAAGAGTCCTTTCTCCTGAATGGTGGTCCTGAGCCAAATTGGTGCTCCACATTTTTGGGAAACGTGTTTGCAGATGCAGACGTATGGCAGTGGGTCTGAAAGTCAGGTTGGAGGCATCTAGACAAATATGGTTTTGTTTCTGATTTAGCCCTAAGCCACTGGACACCTCTGGTTGGAAATTATTTCCATGAATAAATGCCCTTTATGAGTGCATGTTTTTTTTTTGTATGTTTGTTTTTGCAGGGGTGGTGGTTTCTTGTAGTGATTCTGTGAAATGGGAGCTTTGTCTGACATTGTGTCTCCATCTCCAACCCCTACCTCCCAATCTCTTGTGTTTTCTGATTTTCAGTTGTGGAATGTGCTGGCATTTCTGTGTCCCCTTGTGGGAAGTTCGCCCTGATGGCATGTGTTTTAATTATATATCTGTTTGTGGTGGTGTTAGACCGCTCTCTAAGACAACGATCCTCCTTGGAGTCGCCTCTTGTATAGCATGGGTAGGCATCAGTGGATTTCGGCAGGAAGTGGAGGCTGGCTTACCGAAGATTCCCAGGCCTCCTCACGTGGTCTTTGGAACCTTCAGCATGTTGTCAGAAATACGCGCAGTCCTTTATTAAGTCAGAAATATTTATCTCTTTGTTTGTTTATTATATTTATACACCGCCCTCCCCGAAGGCTCAGGACGGTTTACAGGGAACAGGAAAGGATACAGATAACATATGGTAATAGGTGTTAACAGTAATAACATGATCACATTAGAAAATTATTATTATTATCATCATCATCATCATCATCATCATCATCATTCGATTTATTCCCCGCCACTCCCTTGCGGCTCGTGGCAGGTTACAACATCCTAAAGCCCCATTAAAATCCATTAAAACCGCGACTACAATTCGTGGAATTGCAAGAGCCTCAGCTCAACTCTTACTGAGACCCAGCGGGTTGGGCAGATTCGTAGCATTCATAGTAGGATGGGGGGGGGGCTTGGGGACCAATTGGAAGCAATGGTTTGGGTCGACCTCAACCAAATGCCTGGCGGAGGAGATGCTTTCTTTATGAATAATTTGCAACATTCCAACACGTTGGCGGCTGTTTACACATATAAACATTTTTTTTTCAGACTAATGATACAGTGTTTAGAGGTGGAACCATTAACAGTTCAAAATCTCTGCATATTTAATAACAGGACCAACAAAAAAGTTCCATCTATTTCAAAATGAATTCAACATGACAATAATGTAGAGTGCCAGCCCTTCACTTTAGTTCATTCCCTTTCTGCTTCTTTCTTACAGATTTTACAAGCTGCCTTTCTTGTCATCCAACCCATTCAGAATCTAGCCCCCATGGCCTCGGCTTCACTCTCCACACAAATGGAGACGGACATCAGGTGCCCCATCTGCCTGGCGTGCCTGAAACACCCCATGGTCCTGGGCTGTGGGCACAGCTTCTGCCAGGGCTGCATCACTGACTACTGTGAAAAATGGGAACCATTGGGGGACTTGGAGTGTCCTTTGTGCAAACTTGAGTTCCAGAAAGGGGACATCCAACCAAACTGGCAGCTGGCAAAACTAGTAGAAAAAATTAAACTGACGCCACTAAGTTCAAGAAAAGAACACCTTTGTCGGAAACACAAGCTAAAACTCCACCTCTTCTGCAAAGAGGATGAAAAAATGGTGTGTATTCTTTGTGAACGAGCCCCAGAGCACGAAGGACACACAGTGCTGCTCCTGGAAGAGGTTACTCAGCAATACAAGGTAGGAACTCACCTGGATCTTTGCTGGTGGGCTCTGTCCATTCTCTGGGGGGTGAAGTACTTTCAATACAGCAGGAAAGGAGCTCTCTCTTTAGGGCTATACTTGTAACTGTAAGGATGGAAAGGATGTTGAGAGGAGACAGGATTGCTCTCTTCAGGTATCTGAAAGTTGAACACTTGAAGGAGGTCAGGGAGAATTTCCTGTTGGCAGCAGAGGGCAGGACCTGCAGTAAATGGGTTTAAACTAGGTGGAGAATGGTACCCGCTTGGTATCGGGGGGTGGGGTCACAGTCAGAGTAGTTCAGCAGTGGAAGGGGCTGCCGAAAGAGGTGGTGAGCTTCCTGTCACTGGTAGTCTTCAAGCAGAGAATCGTCATGGATCCTTTAGGATCATCATGGATCCTTTAGGCTGATCCTGCATTGTGCGGGGGGGTTGGACTAGATGGCCTGTACGGCCCCTTCCAACTATATGATTTTATGATTCTAAGGTGACAAGCGAACAAGCACTTTTTAAGGAGAGTTCCCCTGTGGGCCACTCTGGGATCATCAGAGAATAGGAACGATAAAAACCAACACATCAGAGGGAAGGGAGGCACTTGAATGAGAAGGGTAGAACAGCAATTATTACCTCTTTTGGCAAAGGGAGGAAGCATGGTCTAGCCCCGTCTCATCAGGCCTTGGACGCTAAGCATGTTCTGTACTCAAATGGAAGACTTTGCAGGGGAAGGCAATGGCAAATTGCCTCTGCTTCTCACTTCCCTTGAAAGCTCCCTGCTGGGGTTATGAACGTAACAAGATTCCTCCTGGATCAGACCAATGGTCCCTCTAGTCCAGCATCCTGCCTCGTGCAATGGCCAACCAGTTCCTCCAGGGGTCCAACCACAGGCCCAGCCACAGGAGCCTTCCCCTGATGCGGCCTCATAGCACTGGTATTTAGAAGTTTATTGCCTCTGAACATAATCTTTTTCACCATTTCTTTCTGTTATTCTTTCCTTCAGGATAAGTTTATCAATTGCCTGGAGACCCTGAGGATTGAGAAGAAAAACATTCTGGTATACATAGAAGATGCTAAAAATAAAAGCCATGACATGCTTGTAAGTGGCCAAATTACTGGGAAGTGAACAAGAACTGTGGCTAATATTTGGGGGGAAGTACACCAAATGCAGAAAGAGTCCAAAACCACAAGGTTATCCCAGCCCTCAGAACGGATATGTTACTGAGGACGATTTCGTGTCTCATAGAAAATAGTAATCAAAAGTCATTCTTAGAACCAAGCAACATGTCATATTCCTTTTTGTCCCCCAGAGATTTTATTTTCCTTTTATGATAGCCACAAAAGCTGCACTCTGGATCAGAAGACAGAGGAGAAAGAATCTTCTAAAGCATTCAACACCTTTTTGGGTGGGCCCAAAAAATTATGCCCACCCATGGATTTCCATGATATACAGGGGAATTATACATGATGTGGTTACCAGTTGAATACCAGATCAGGCTTACGTTTCTGGTAATCACCTTCAAGACCATATGTGGTCTGGGCCCTGAGAACCATCCTCAATGTTTTTTGTTGCCATCACCTTTTGTGAAGTGACGTCAGCAGGCAATTTTTTCGCCGGCCAACCAGCTGACCAGTGGTGGGCAGCACCCACTGGTAGTCAAAGAATCCCTGCCTCCAATGGGGGGTTTGTTAAGGGCTACCTTTACCTCATTCTGGGTTTCTACCAAATATTGGTGTGATCTCTGGGAAAAATCAGGAAGTGTCCTTGACTCTCTGAGACTCAGTCATATTCCTGACATTGATTAGTTGGTTTCTTCCTTTTTGTAGAAAAGAATGGAATCAGAGAGACAAAAGACAGCGGATGAGTTCAGAATCCTACACCAGTTGCTGCATGAACAAGAAAAACACCTGCTGGCCCACATAGAAGAGGTGGAGAAGGAGGTAGCTAGAGAAAGGGATGAGCACCTGGCCAGGCTCCTTGAAGAACTTTCCTCTCTTGAAAGCTTCATCCAAGAGATGGAGGAGAAGCATCAGCAGCCAGAGAGTGAACTGCTGCAGGTAAGACTCTGGTAGAAAATGTTCAAGATCATCCTCAACTGGAGACTGTGTGCAGTCCTATCCATATAAAAGCAGGGCTACACTCTATGAAGTCCTTGAAGGCTGATAGGCTTGAAGTGTTTCCTTACACTCAGCTAAGAACATAAGAGGCCATATTGGATCAGGTCAACATTGTGGCCAAAACCCCGGTGCCGCCAGGAAGTCCACCAGCAGAGATGGACCTCTGTCCCGTGTGTTTACGTGCTTGAACCATGTAGTTTGATAAGAAATGTACTGAGGACATGAAAAGGCTGAAAAGGAGACAGATGGAGGATGAGGAAACATGAATGGTCCAAATAAATTCACTGCACAGTAGTTTCTTATCCTAACGTCATCCACTGCAGCCACTGAGTTCCCTTTTCTTTCTCTTTCTTCCTTCCAGGATGTCAGAAGCACCTTGCAGAGGTAAGTAGATCCCATTCATTTCCCTTCATCATTTTGGGAAGGGTCTGGATGGCAAAGGATTAGAAAACCTGTGTCATCATGGCAAACATTTTGAGCTCTTGGAATTGGAGTGGAGCCTGGAGAAGGAGAGTATTGCTGATGCTGTGATGTCACTTCCAGGTGAGTACACTTTTCTAGGAATTTGCCTATCTCTATGGTAACAATCAAATTCCTACAAATGACAGAAGTGACTATGTTTGCAATCTCACTCCCCCCCCCCAATCTTGGCTCAGTTGTCCAAGTGTGGGGAATGGCGTCTGGGGAGTGGAAGTTAGAACAGTTTGATAAGGGGTTGGACCTGGCTCCATGTGAGAGCATCAGGACTCCACCTGCATTTCTCCCCAAAGGGACCTGGAATGGCTTACACAAAAGTAAAAAAAAATCTGCACCACAGAAACTAGACAACCCCAAAAAAACCCACAAGAAATCTGAGTTGTTCCATATCTGTGAAGCTGAACATTGCAGGTCCCAGGCTGAGACTAGAATCCCTTGCCCTCCCAAGGGGTCATGTGAGGAGGAGACACCAGGGATGTCTGGAAAGCCTTCTCAGTTGTGGCACCAACATCATATCTCCTTCCCAGGGAAATTCATCCTTCATTACAGGCACCTGCCTGTGAAGAACTTGGTTGAACTGTTTGGTGTTCCTTTACCTCTGCTCCCTTCTGTATTTCTTTTCTTGCCTGGGGCTTAGCTATGCTTTCAAGCTGCTCATTGTCTTAGTACTGTATGGTTTTTCCAGTTTTGTTCTGTTGCTCTGTCAGGAATTCGGGTTTGGACAAATGATCCATTAACAGTGTTCCTTTTTAGGTACGAGAAAAAGGAGACGTTTCAGAATCGAGAGGCTTTTTCTTCTGAGCTGAATTCGAAGCTCTGGGACTGTTGTTATAACCCCTTTCTGGAAAGTGCCATGAAACAAATCAAAGGTAAGAGGGAATGGCTGCAGGGATTCCAAAAAGGACATTTACATCGGTCCAGAAAGGCCAGTGGTAGGTTCTGGAACTCTGATGGGAAAAGCAGTTTTAGTTCAACACTGAAAGAATTGTTCTGAAATCTGGTCTTGTAATCTCAGCTCAGAAACAAATGTTCTATGAAGTTTTTTTTTTAATCCACTTTTTGATCTGCATACAGTAACAAAGTATTTAGGAGGAAGATTGGGATATAAGCCTCCAAAAGGACATTAATGATCCAAGTTTGATTTGGAATTTGGCTCATGAGCCGCCTTGGACTCTGGAACTGCCTTTTTAGGTTCCCACCGATCCCTACCACCAGTTCCTCACATAAAGTTGTGCTGAAGCAAAGGGCTAGCTTCCTAGACCAGAAATTCTGTTTCTTTGTTTTCTAAATCCTACAGAAGCCATAACTGAACAGAAGCCACAAAATCACATTAGCAGAATATAAATTTAGCTATTTGAAAGCGGAGATGGAAAGAGGTTCCCTAATTTCACAGATTTATTCCTGCATTGATACTTTGGGGGATCGGCATTCTTGTTGCAAGATATCCTATAAATACAATGGTTTGATGTTTAATCTCTGTTTCTTTTGCTTCTCCAGACACTCTGGCTTGTCCGCTTCTTAAGCAAAGAGGTAAATTTTGAAGACTGATGGAAAATAAAAATTGACAAGGAGGGAAACTTGTCAGGAGGTTTTCTGTTTCATTGATGTCCCAAGAGTTCCATCCCATGAACATAAAAATTATAAATGGATTAGTTATTAATACTGGGAAAGAGAAAGGAGGAAAGAATAACTGATTTTAAAGTCTTCTGATTGAAATCATAAGTGCTCCTGAATCAATTAAAAAAAATAAAAGAAATTGCCAATTTGGAAGAGAAAGGGCGGCCGGAGGTGGGGGGTGGGTGGGAAAGAGCTGAAAGAGGGCAGCCCTAGTGAGCGCACACACACCACACTGTGTGAAGCAGGTGAAGACTGGGAGAAGGGAAGAGGCAGCTGGAGACAAACACAGGCTGACCTTTAACTCCTTCTGATATGTTTAGTGCATTACTTAAGGGGGCTGGTAAAGCAGGAAAAATGCTTCTACAGCATAAATGTTGAGATAACATGATGGCACTGCTCAAATTGAATCGCCAGAAGTGAAAGGGGCTGCTCCTGCTGGAAACCAACCAATCAGCAGAGAGTTCTGTACAACAAAATTAATGTAGGCATGGAGGGGGTGGGGGGGGAGAAAATCCAAAAGAGGCAATGCATCTGCACCTAAAAGAGAATGCGATGGGCCCACATTTCTCCAATGAAGTACAGAAAATCTACTCTCAAATTTGCCAAGGAATAAGTAGTATGACTCCAGAGTCAATCCTGAGGAAGGCACATTGCGGGGGGTAGGGGGAGCAATCAATATCAGAGTTGAGATCAAGGTCAGGTGCAGATTGCTTTTTTTTTTTTTTTAACCGAGCCGAATGAGCTTCAAAAGCTCAGCGCAAATAAAACCAAAGCCTGGGCGATTAGGCTTGCCCTGGGGTTCAGCTCACGTAGAGAGCAAAATTAAAGAGAGCAAAATAAAACAAAACAAGTGATTGCTTTAAAACGGGACTGTTCTACGGTGGGTTTCCCCAAGCAGATGTTGGAGCTTATATGTTGTTGGAAGTGAATGGATCTCCCAGCTGATTTTGCCTCTCTCCTGACACCTCATTTCTTCCCGACAGCAACGGTGACTCTGGATCCAGCCTCAGCTAGTTCCCGCCTCGTCCTGTCTCCGGATCGGAAAAGCATAAGATGGCAAAGTACAGCTCTAGACTTATTTAAAGATCCACAGAAACACTACGGCTTTGTGCTGGGCCGCGAGGGATTTGCGGCAGGCTGCCATTTCTGGGAAGTCCTTGTGGGAAGTGCGGACGGGTGGGCTGTGGGCGTGGCCAGAAAGTCTGTGAAGGGCAGGGTCACCTTGACTCCTGAGGAAGGGATCTGGGCTGTGGGGCGGTGGAAGGGCCAATACAAGGCTTTCATAAAGGGCACTGATCCTTCCCTGACCCTGAGGGGGGAACTCCGGAAAATCCGGATCTGTCTGAACTACGATCATAGGCAAGTGGCCTTCTTCAGTACTTACAGAGCAGCCCTCCTCTACGAGTTCTCTGAAATCCGCTTCTCTGGCGAGACCCTCCTGCCCTTCTTTGCCGTGTATGGGGATGCCAGCCTGTGGCTCCATTTTTAACGCAGTGAAATCTCCCTCACAGGCCCTGCTGGCGTTTGTGAGTCCGAGAAGATTAATAAAGAATATCCAACATATCTTGCCAAAGAATAGCAAGAGCTGTAAAGAATGGGCGGTATAAAAATCCAAATGACCTGGACCATCGCTTCCAATTGGCCCTCAGGCTCCCCCCCCCCCGCCTCCTATTATGACCGCCACTAATCTGCCTAACGCACTGGGTCCCAGTAAGAGTTGAGCTGAGAGGCTCCTTTGCAGTTCTATCTTATTATTACTGCCGTTCTCATGTTGGAGTTATTATTGCTGTATTGTTATTGTTGTTGTCACATGTGTTTCCTTATGTTATATGTGCCTGTTTCTTGTTCCCTGTAAACCACCCTGAGCCTTCGGGGGAGGGCGGTATAAAAATATAAATAAAAATAAATAAATAAATAATAAAATAATAATAATAAATAATAAATAAAAAGCCCCTTTTCTAGTTAGATTTTTAAAAAACACAATTGCATAGGCTCCCTGTCACCAAAACTAGCTGTAATATCGCATTGGTCAGACTGCCCCTGCAGTTCCAGAGGCTTCGCTTCAAAAAGGATGTGGACAGAATGGACAGGGGACAGAAGAAAGCGAGGAGGATAATCCAGGGCCAGGGGACCCAGCCCTATGACCAATAAGAGTCTGCTGCCCCCACATTCCTCATCACCCCCTTGGATACTTCCACTGCCCCAGATGGGGTATACTGCCCACTTCTGGGACTCCTACTTTAGACTAGTCCTGCACTGAGCAGGGAGTTGGGATGAGTTGGCCTATATGACCCCTTCCCACTCTAGGATTCTATTATTCTAAATTATCTCAGTTCCCCCCTGGTAGCCCTTCTCCTTGAACTATTATCTCCTTAAAATGACAGTCACTGTCATAAATAACATATCACAATTAAAGGCAGAAAGAGAAACTTTATTTCACAGACTCAGTGTACACGGTCGGTGTCCCCACAAGCGGATGAATCTGCTGGATTAGAAAAGGCGAAATCATTTGGTTCTAACAGGATGCTTCTTACTTCTAAGGAAAAACCCCGCAGAAAGACCACGGCTGCCCCCCACCCCGTGTGGCAAGCGTGGTTGCTTCTTGAGTACACAGAGAGTGGACAGGGCAAGAAGCAACTGGGATCTCTCCTGTGGGGAGCTGAATCGGGGAGAGCGGAAAGGGCGAGGAGGGACCGCGATCTCTCCTGAGGGGGGCTGAATCGGGGAGAGCGGAAAGGGCGAGCAGGGACCGCGATCTCTCCTGCGGGGAGCTGAATCGGGGAGAGCGGAAAGGGCGAGCAGGGACCGCGATCTCTCCTGCGGGGAGCTGAATCGGGGAGAGCGGAAAGGGCGAGCAGGGACCGCGATCTCTCCTGCGGGGAGCTGAATCGGGGAGAGCGGAAAGGGCGAGCAGGGACCGCGATCTCTCCTGCGGGGAGCTGAATCGGGGAGAGCGGAAAGGGCGAGGAGGGACCGCGATCTCTCCTGCGGGGAGCTGAATCGGGGAGAGCGGAAAGGGCGAGGAGGGACCGCGATATCTCCTGTGGGGGGCTGAATCGGGGAGAGCGGAAAGGGCGAGGAGGGACCGCGATCTCTCCTGTGGGGGGCTGAATCGGGGAGAGCGGAAAGGGCGAGGAGGGACCGCGATCTCTCCTGCGGGGAGCTGAATCGGGAAGAGAGGAAAGGGCGAGAAGCGACCGAGATCTCTCCTGTGGCCTATTATGCACGGCCGCTGAAACGGTGGCATGGAGAACGAGAAGGAGGAAGAAGTGAAGCAAACCGATTATGCACGGGACGGAACACAACGGCGGCAAAACCCAGAGTATCCGATTATGCACGCAGATACTCCGGAGCCGCTTCTGGTTGCGCCCTGGTCCCAGGAAGCTCCACTTTCTTCTGCATCTCGCTGATGAGGCTTTTTCGGCGGCATAAGTTGACTCTGCACCCGGTTGCCGCCTGCAGCTTGCATAATTGGTGATTTTAGCCGCCGCCATTCCACCCCGAATGCAGACTTTCCACTCCGTGCATAATGGGCCCTGTGGGGAGCTGAATCGGGGTCGCGGATCTGTTGCCCTGCAGCGTGTCTCTGCATGCCTTTAAATCAAAGGAACTACTCCAAAGCCGCCTTGCCCCTGGGATTTCTCAGGGCAGAGGAATTTCGGGAATCGGCCAGGAGGCGGAGCCAGGAAGGGAAACCTCCGGGCTCGAATCGGAAGCTGCAAAAGCGAAAGTCCCACGGCCGCTTTGTCTCTGGGGCGAGGCCGCCATGGCTGCCGGGGGTCCCGTCCGGGAGCTGTGCGAGGAACTCACCTGCCCCATCTGCCTGGACTGTTTCATGGAGCCCGTCATCCTCCCCGAGTGCGGCCACAACTTCTGCCGCGCCTGCCTGGACAGCTACTGGGGGGAACGGGCGACCGAGGCTTCCTGCCCGGTGTGTAAGCGACCCGCTCGGGCGAGGGATCTCCGGCCGAACCGGCAGCTGGCGAACGTGGTGGAGATCGCCCAAAAGCTCCGCCTGCAGGGGGGAGACGCGAGGAAGGAGGACGCCCCGGAGAGGCTCTGCGGGAGGCACCGGGAGCCCCTGAAGCTGTTCTGCCGGACGGACGGCATCCTCGTCTGCGCGGTCTGCGACCGATCCAAGGAGCACCGGAGCCACGAGGTCCTTCCTGCCGAGGAGGCGGCGCAGGAATTCAAGGTGGGGAGTTGGGTGGGACGGGGAGGATCTCCGGGCTGCTCCTGAGAGCGTCTCCGGAGACACCTTCCGATAAATCACACCCTTGGATAATGCACTTCCGGAGTAGATGTTCCAGCCGCAAAAGCGCATTGGAAGTGCATTATTCAACATGTGCATAATGAGCCCCGATTCAGCTGAGATGACCCAAGAGGCCCCTTCCAGTTCTGTGCTGCAGCTGCTTCTACTTCACAGGGGCTTCAACGGCCCATTCCCCATTAGCCTTCTCCAGTTTGGATCCAGGTCTACCTGTGGGAATGGTGTTTTTGTGACGACGATGAGTTTGTTTCCAAGCGTAGCCTACCTCACAGGGCTGTTGTGGGGACACAGTGGAGGAGGGGAGAACCCTGCTGCCTGCCGTTCTGGCATCCATCGGCTCCCCTGCAAAAGCACACCTATTAACCCCTGTTGAGGAAAACTACTAGTATCAACCTGTACAGACTCAGGGACAAGGTCTTGCAGGGCCAGGGAGGAAGGGACCCAGTGTGCCATCCCAATGATCAGTTTCTCTCTTGCTCAGATTCAGTGGGTTTTGTTGCATATTTATGGTCAAACTGAAAGAAAGGAAAAATACCAAAGGAACTAATTCAGAAGAGGGTTTTTTTCCCCCTTCCCTCTTTTAGGATAAGATCTTCAGCTGCTTGGAGACCTTGAGGACTGAGAGGGAGAAAATTATGATATCTATAGTCAATGCTGAAGATGAAAGCCAAGAGATACTTGTAAGTGCCACAACTGCTGGGATGTGTACAAGAACTGGGACTAGACAAAATGCAGGAAGATCCAGGACCCCAAGATATCTGTTCTGAGGACTGAAGCTGTCATTCAAAGTCATGGGAAAAAATAATCAAATTTCATTCTGAGGGCCGAACTACACATTATATTATTTTCCCCCTGAACCTGTGGGGTGGATTAGAACAGGGGTAGTCAATCTGTGGTCCTCCAGATGTTAATGGACTACAATTCCCATGAGCCCCTGCCAGAGTTTGCTGGCAGGGGCTCATGGGAATTGTAGTCCACGAACATCTGGAGGACCACAGGCTGACTACCCCTGGATTAGAAGATGGATAGCGGGTTTTTAAAAATTATTTCTCCTTCGCTTCATTTTTTTTCCTCCTTTTTTGGCAATTAAAAGTACCCTTCCTCGGTGATATATCAAAATTCCTCAAGGCCTACAAAACGGCACTATTCTACCAGTTGTATAGTTGAGGCCAGAGCAAATAATAAAATCCACTACCCTACTTACTAGGACATCCCCCCCCTAAGCATTCGCTGGCAGGGGCTCATGGGAACTGTAGTCCATCGGCATCTGGAGGGCCGCATTTTGACTACCCCTGATATAGGCTAAGAATAAGACAATTTAAGAAAATATCAGGGCACTTAAAATTACAATTTTATATGTTTTTACTGGACATGTTTTTTATTTGAACATTTTATGTAGTTTTAACATGTTGGGCATAGCCCCGAGCCTTTGCAGAGAGTTGCGGTTTGTTGATCTAATTTAATAATAAAAAATAATAATAAGGAGAACTGCAGACAGTAAAGAAATGGAGAGGTCAGTTTTAGTGGGACAACGTGAGAGAAGGTAGTATAAACATCCTCTCTTCCACCTGTAATGGTTTTTCCTGTATTTTGCAAAACCTAAAGCGATCCTATGGAAACACTGAACACCATGTTAGCCTCTGGAACAAGCATTGGGAATGCTTGAATGTTTTCACTTATTTTTGATTTCGAAATTGATTCCCAGTGTTGGTTGGAGACACAAAGGAACTTACAATGTTGTTCTC
This sequence comes from Paroedura picta, assembly GCF_049243985.1. NCBI lineage: Eukaryota > Metazoa > Chordata > Lepidosauria > Squamata > Gekkonidae > Paroedura > Paroedura picta. Next base: position 8,374,439 of record NC_135371.1, read on the forward strand.
TCCCTCTCTAGTTTGCTTTCACAGCCACAACGCTATGAGGTAAATTAGGCTAAAAAAGAGTACCTGACCCACAGTCACTCACAAAGATTCCATGGGCAGAGTTCAGACCCCACACCAAGCGCTTTACCTTCTGCGTAGCGTTTCCAGGTTTCCCCCAGCAGGAAAAGATGTGCCCAGAATTGAGATCAGCTTATCACAGTGACACACTGATGTCACTTTGGGACACAGGGAGAGTGACATCATCACTTCAGGACACAGGGAGAGTGACATCATCACTTCAGGACACAGGGAGAGTGACATCTTTCCATTTTTCCTCCACCAGCCAGCTGGGCAGTAGTGGGAATCACCCACTGTGGGTGGGGCTTGGTAAGCCTACCTCTATCCTAGTGGTTCTCAACCTTCCTAATGCCGCAACCCTTTCAGAATCACAAAGTTGGAAGGGGCCATAGAGGCCATCTAGTCCACCCCCCTGCTCAACGCAGGATCAGCCTAAAACATCCTAAAGCATCCAAGAAAAGTGTGTATCCAGCCTTTGCTTGAACACTGCCAGTGAGGGGGAGCTCACCACCTCCTTAGGCAGCCTATTCCACTGCTGAACTACTCTGACTGAACATTTTTTTCCTGATATCTAGCCTATATTACAGCTTAATACAGTTCCTGATGTTGTGGTGACCCCCAACCATGAAATGATGCAAGTGCTCTTTCACAGAAATTAAACCAAAACTGACCAATGGCGTGGAGATCCATTGTTCATGATGGGATATAAATTGTTTTTTTCCCGGGGTTCCTCAGTTCTGCCTCTTGTCCCACCATGCCGACCTCGCTCTTTTCCGCTGCTCCAGACAGAAGAATGCTGTATCTCGATCTACCCCGCAAGGCTGTTGTGTGGATGGTGCCCCCCGCCTACCGGCCAAGCTGCTTGCCCTGTCGCGACCCCTGTGAAAGGGTCATTTGACTTCTAAAGGGGTCCCGGCCCCCAGGTTGAGAACCACTGTTCTGTCCTATACTGGATTTATACAAAATATTGATGTGTTCTCTGGGAAAAGCCACCAGGATCTTTCCTAAATTACTCTCTGAGAATGAATTACGTTCCTGACACTGATCCTTCCTCCCTCCCTTCCTCCCTTCCGTAGAAAACTACGGAATCAGAGAAGCAAAAGACAGTGGCTGAGTTCAGAGCCCTACGCCAGTTCCTGGAAGAACGAGAAAAACACCTGCTGTCCCAGATAGAAGAGGTGGAGAAGGAGGTAGCCAGAAAAAGGGACGGCCACCTGGCCAAGCTCTCTGAGGAACTCTCCTCTTTCGAAAGCCTCATCCGGGAGATGGAGGAGAAGCATCAGCAGCCAGTGAATGAACTCCTGCAGGTAAGTCTCCGGTAGTAAAAAAATTCGTGGCCATCCTCAATGGGACACTTTTGACGTACCTTTTCGGTTGAAAACAGGGCCACATTCTATAAAGACAGGTCTCCAGTCCGCAAGTGAAGTGCGATAGGCCTAAAGCAGGGGCAGTCAAAGTGCGGCCCTCCAGATGTCCACGGACTACAATTCCCATGAGCCCCTGCTGGCAGGGGCTCATGGGAATTGTAGTCCGTGGACATCTGGAGGGCCGCAGTTTGACTGCCCCTGGCCTAAAGTGTTTTCTTTAGGCTTCATCTACCTGGCAAGGATATTTTGTTTCCCCTGCCTATTGTCACTACCATGAAGAAAAAGTCAATTACAGTGGCAAACAAGTGTCCGTTTGGGAGTTTTGTGTGCCGTTCCCTCCATTAGCTGCCATTTCCCCTATATCCCCCCCCACACACACACACCTGTGCCTCTCAATAGCTGCCTTCTCCCTATCTCACCATAACAATCTATGACGCAGACAGATTTATTTCTCCAGTGTTTTTGTGAACTACAACTGAACTCAAGGGGTCCGATTGGCCGTTTTAGCAAAGAATTGTCATATGGCTAAATTTGGATGTTGTAACACAGTTTGCTAATTTACCATAATTTGCTTTTGCCTTATATTTCCACTGGTATGACGGTTGTTCATTTAGTCTGAGGGAGAGTGCCTGCACTCAAAAGCTCACGCCTTGAATAATGCTTTGTTGGTCTTAAAGGTGCTGTTTGACTCCATCTATGGCCAAAGTCTGCTAGTTCCTCTGACTACCCAGCTTCCATTTTGCAAAAGAAGTAACTAGCACTTTTTGTTACATGGCTAGTCCCTTGATAGCTCTGCAATGAAAAGGGTTAGAGACCTTTTCTAAAAATGAAAAAGGTATAGCAAGAAACAATTAGCAGATGAAAAATAGTGAGACAGCAGCTTAATGGGATGTCAGGAGGAAAATGGTACCATTGAAAGTGAAGTCTCAAAAATGTGCACTTTCCCATCCATACAGTAGACGAACATGCTTGGGCTGCATTGTTTTTGAAATGGTTGCACCAAACTAGGTATGAGAAGGGATGCACTGAGGACAGGGGAAGTCTGAAAAGGGGACAATTGGAGAATGAAGAAACATGAATGTCTCAAATAAACCAGCTGAAGAGGAAAACCTCCATGTACTAGCATGTTCCATGTCAGTTGAGTTTCCCTTTCTTCCTTCCAGGATGTCAGAAAGAGCTTGCAGAGGTGAGTACATCACATTAATTTTCCTTCTTCCTCATTTTGGACACGGTCTCAATAATATGAGGCTGCCGGCTCTGTGATAACATGGCAAGCCCATCAGCTTTTGGGGGAACACTTTGGAGCCTGGAGAGGGGTAGTTTGCTGAAAGTGACCTGCCACGCCACTCTAGGAATATTCCCACCTCTATAGTAACGATCATAGAGACTAGAGGAAATTCCTAGAGCATACAGCTGGTCACCCAGAAGTGATGTCGCAATGTTGCTTCCCTCCATTTTAAGTCTTGCGGCTGAGTTGATTGAGAATTGGGAATGGACTGTGAGGGCAGAAGCTTCCCTACCAGGGTGGGAAATTGGCAGCTTTAGGGCAGCAGGAAAAGAGGCTCCATATGGGTCCATTTAGGACTCCAGATTCTTCAGTGTTTCAAGCTACATTTGTCCCCAAGGCAACCAAAGTAG